>NC_092528.1:9335000-9957500 GCF_037038585.1 Patagioenas fasciata
GGAGAATGGAGAAGATTGTAGGGATACGTGCAGTAGTGTTAAGTTTGACCTAGAAATACATTGTAAAATCTATCCCGTTCATTGCTATATCAGTACTAATCCTGTTGGGTGACATTTGTTTCAGACAGTGTTGCAATATTTTCTTTGTAGATGGGTTTGTTATCAGGCTTCATGAAAGGGGAACAAAATATTTGAAGATTTGCAGTTGTTTTGGGATTTGCTAAAATCTAGAGCTGCTAAAACTCCTTTACCATCCACTGTTTGTATAATTCCCATTGCCTTTGTGTGTCCTTACTGAGGTCAAACTGCCCAGCAGAATGCAGGTCAAAAAATGGACATCTGGAATAAGTAGAACTGTCTCTCTTCCTGCCTCTCGAGTCATGTTAAACTAATGTACTTCTGCAATGACTTAATATGAGGGCTGCCTTGGTTCAGAATTAGAATTCATTAAGATTACTGGAGTATTTGTTCACTGGATGCTTTGAAATCTGCTGCCCTGTTTGTGATGCTCTTGCAAGTACTTCTTAGTGTTCTCTCACCAGAACTCAGTTTGCAAAATTTTCTCTGCATATTTGTTGTAATGTGTTGGATGTTTCTTCTGCTCTTCATGTCTCCATGTTTTGAAAAGTTTTGTTACCCCGACATATCCCTGCAGACATGACCCTGATGGGGAGTATGTGTAGGAGATGGGAATAAATCCTAAGTCATTACACATGGGAAATTGTCTTAGTTATAAAAGAAGTAATGGAAAATACAGTTGTTGCCAGTTAAATACAGTATGACTGATTAAGCAAAATTTACCTAAACTTCTGTAGGTAAAAAATTTCCCATGCAGTATCACATGTTCCTGCTGGGACAGCCTGCACTAACTGGTGCATCTTACCCATCAAAGCAGTGTTGCAGCTTGTGGGATGATGCAGTGATTTCTTCCAAGCCTGCCCGACAAAGGCTGTCTTCAGTTTCTTCAGCTTGGCAAATGCAGCTTCAGATGTGGACACTTTGGCAAGAGGAAGAGCTGTTTCAAATACCTTCTCCAGATCGGGGCAGAACAGTTTATCCTCAGACTAGTAGTGCTATAATGCCTTGGGGCTAGGGACTAAACCATGTAGTGATTTTGAAACCTTTTGCATCTGATTCATTGCTTCCAACAATGATTGTGGGTTTTTTAATCCATTGCAGTGTAGAGTATGTGGAGAACATCCAGCAGCTTTTAACAGCGATAGTGAAGAAGGTTCCATTAATTGCTGAAAAGAGTAAGTAGTAAATGAAAAGGCTTTGTTTTCTCTTTTCAGTGTATCAACAGAATACCTTGCATAATCTGTAGCTGCAAAAGTTATTAAAAGGCAGAATGAAATGAAGTCATTATCCTAGAGAGCTTACTCCAGGGGTTATTCAAAAGATGCTTAAAATTAGGTTCTTAAAATAAAGCCAAGTATGTTGTCAGCAGTTAGTAACCTTTTTTTTTTGTTAGAAATAGATTGTATTTCCTCACATAATGGCTGCAAGTAGGTCTTCTTTTCCCTGGCTCATCCATAAGAGATGTGGGTGGTTGTTCTTTTAATTTAATACCAAGCTTTCAGAAATGCTCACAAATATAACATAGCTCAGCATTGAAATGTGTTTGTTATCGGGGTTTTTGCCCTTTTTAAAAAAAAAAATAAATAAAAAGTGGTAGTTAGCAGAGAAACATTTTAATTTTTTATGCTACTTTATAATTGCATACCTGTTACTCATGTACACAGCTGAAAATCTATCAGCTTTCTTTGGTAACTAATGCACTTTGAACAAGTGGTCCTGGAGACCTTCTCAAGAGAAGCGCAGTGAGCAAAGGAGGAGTGGGTGGCACAGTAAAGCTTTCATTACTTACAGCTCTCTGGCCTACAATAGCATTCATTAATCTGTTGCTTAGGATTCATATCTCCTTCTCATGTTTTTGCCACTGTTCCATTTTTATATGGTAATTTGTTGGCAAAAAAATAATGCTTTCCAAAAGAAGAAACTCTGACCAGTAAGACAGATTTACAGGTCTACGCCATTGCAATTCTGGGGGGAAGAAGCAGCTTAAACAGTCCGTAGCCACAGTTGTCTATGCATGTGACCGAGAAGGATGCTGGTTTTGCATCCAAAAATGTGTCTGCGTCTGCTGCATATCTGTGCCGTGCTCAAAGAGAGCACAGCATTTGTAAGAGTTAGGGAGTTATAGTCCTTGATCCTGTGAGCATGAAACAAATCTCCCTTTTCACTACAGAACATCAAACCCAGAATTTATCTTACTTCACTTACTAAAAATTTAATACTGTTTTTGGCTTTCTGTTTTCTAGATGAAGATGCAAGCTCTTTTTGTGCCAGTTCAGTGGAACAGTATTACAGCTGGAATATTGGAAAGAGGAGAGCAGCCGAGGTAATTCCTCTCCTCCTGTGTTTCGTAAGCAGTCATTAGGCATGCAAGGAGGATTCTGAATTATGGAACCTTCCTTGTTGGCTGGTTTGTTTTCTGAAGAAGTCTGTCGCATTGTAAATGGAAGCATTCCTGACACACTGCCTTGTGTCCAAATAGCGATTGCTCAGAGACTTTCTCAAGCAGAGGGGACTCTGAAGGTTGTTTTTCAGTTGATCAAAAGTAAGATGTTTTTGAAAGGATTTTTATCAGAATTTTTGCAAACTCTCCTGTTAGTACATTATCCTCGTCACTCCTCTGTGACATATTACACCCATGAAAATTTTACCAAACATACTTGGTCCGTCTTTTCATGGGATTGTGTCTGGTTTCTGTAGGAAGAGAACTGAGGGATCTGACATAAGCAATACTAGTGCTGAAATAGATTGTCAGTTTACCAAAGATAAATATTTCAGTTAGCTTGGACCTTTTGGTATTGTAGTTGTGATGTTTTCCCCTGTGTCTTCATAGTTTTATCATCTTGCTATGGATGTATATGGGGAAGACATTAGAACTGATTAGACCCTCTGCTGTTGCCAGCTAAAATGAGCAAGGACTTTGACTGAAGTTTTGAGCAACATATTTTGCTCTAGTGGATTTCTTGCACTATGTCATGTTACAATGTTACTTGAGGGATGAGACAGTTCAGGTCAAGACAAATGTGTCTCGGCCCTGGTAAATATATGTTGCTTTTTTTGAGGTTTTATTTGAATGAGAAAACAGAGTTTAAATGAGCTGCCCAGAGCTACCTAATATCAAGATTAGGACCATCTTCCACGCTTGTTTTTTTTCCTCACTGTTTTGACTTCTGAAAAAATCATATTGCTTTTGTTTTCCTTGCAAACTGGATTATTGTTCTGGACCATAGTCTAGCCTTAAACATTTTTAGCCAGCGTGATGGGCTTTCCCTTTGGTTTGACACAGTGGCAACGAGCGATGACAGTGAGAAAGATCCTGCAAGAAATCATAGAGAAGCACCCCAGGTTTCACAACATCACACCGCTGAAAACAAAGCATGTGGTGCACTGGTGCCGGTGCCACGGCTACACTCCCCCTGACCCCGAGACCCTGCGGAACGATGAGGACTCGATTGAAGATGTGCTGACCCAGATCGACAGTGAACCAGGTGAGTGTGCAGGGACAGAAAGCTCCTTTTTGCCAAAGGTGCTGTTTATTAAATGGCTCAATACTCTATGTGCACACGTGCTGCTTCTTCAAGAGAAGGGGATTCTTTCTTTGTTTTTTAACTCAGTTCAATCAGGAATAACAGAATCTGGAGATTGTAAGAGCAAGCCTACAAGTGAGGCTGCCTCTTGTCCCTATCAGTCCTGATGTTTTCTGGGGCCTCTTTTGGCTTTTATTGTGCTTTGGGACCTACAGAGGCCCAGTGTAAATAAATCTTATGAGAGATGATTCTAGCCCCACAGTGTAATCATTTACACGTTTGGGCACACAAACTAAGCATAGGGGTAATGACAGTTCAGTCCTTGGGTGAGCTTAGCCTCCATTCAAAGACTTACCATGCAAACAGTGTGAATGAGTTCAGGTACAAAAAAAAGCCCCAAACTGACAGCGACAGCGTGGAGCTCAGTGGGGATCAGTTTACCTCCAAAAGTGAAGTGAATTTGCCTGTGTGAAGCTTCACGTTGTGTTATTACAGCTGCTACGTTATTGTACTAGGCATATCTCTGAGATTACCACAATCCATTTTAGAATGTATTAAACATACATCTCTAATTTTGCCCGTTCTTCAGTTAAGCTCCCTTGTTTCACCTTCAGATAATCCTTTTCCCAAAGCTGAATGTTTTTCTGTTCTGATCATACAGGGATTTAAGGTATTTCCAAGAAGCATATGGAGTTGATTATTCTTTGCTAAGTCTGGCCCTGCATTGCAGTTGTTAAAGGTGGAAAGGAAACCTACCTGCACCTTTTAATATTTGTTTCTAAATAACTAGATTTGTGTTTGTCTTTGAAGAAAAGAATTTCGTTATTACATAGTGGAAGAGGTTACCCTTTTGTAATTCCACTGCCAATCTGTCTTCTGATTTTTATTTTTATTTTTAAGCATGATAATACTTGTCACAGTGTAGAAGATGAGTTAGTGCTACTTTGTGCCTACACAGTTAAAAACTCCATTTCTCCAGGGAAATGGTAGAGCAGCAGACTGCTTTGCCTGTTGTCTAAAAGCTTCTGTGAGAATGTTTAGGAGGCTCACATTAGCCTGGTTGTGTCTGAAATGCAGCCTTCCTGATTGGTGCAGGGGCAGATGAGAGAGAGGACCATGAGTGTAATGAAGATATAATTAGAAGGCTCTCAATGACTGTTTGCATTTCTGTTCATCCTTATGTTTGCTGGGAGCTACAGAAAGAACTTCCAATTACCTTAATTTCTTACCCTATTTTGAGTGTGCATCTGTTTATAAACAGCTTTCCATAACTTATCATGTGTTTAATTGATTGCTTCTTTTTCAGAATGCCCTTCATCTTACAGCAGTGGGGAGGAGCTGTGCCGAAAACTAGAGGAACTACAGCAATTTCTGAAACGAGAACCAGAACATGAAGAGGAAGTAGACATTCTGAGCTTTAGTGAGCCATTAAAAATCAACATTAAGAAAGAACAGGAGGAGAAACAAGAAGAGATGAAGTTCTACTTGGCTTCTTTGCCTGCATCAGAGTTTGTGAGGGACACTGCAGAGAAGGTAATGAGCGATTCAAAAAGTTAATAACTGCTATTAAGCTAGTTGGGGGTCTTACATTTATTTAGTTGCCTTTCATCTGTTTGGGCCTCTGGATACTCTATGAAAGTTTTTATGAATGCCCTGGAAAAATTTGGGCCTTCTGACTCATGGCATTTGGCTGGCCAGTGCTGACAGGAGTAAGTGAAGCACCCCAGCCAGGAGGTCATGTCAGAGTGACTGTATTGCAGAGCTTAGCACCCCAGAGATCATTCTGGAAGGCTACAATCAAGGGAAAATAATGGAGGGGGAGCACTGGCACTGAGCTCTTCCTGTTCCATCGTGTGAAAGATTCAGGCTCATTGCTTGGGCCAGAGCTTTGCAGCTTCTGAAGAGGGGGTTGCAGTAAAGCTAAGACCACAGCAAACTTCTCCACTGCTTGGGTTTCTTCCCTCTGTTCAAATTAGGGTAAAAGAAAGGGAGAGGAGAGTCTCTGACAGCAGCAGGAAGGAAGGTCCGTCTCGTGATGACTCAGCTTGTAGGGAAGAGCTCTCACCATTGGAGCGCTCTCAGCAGGGACAGGAGCAGCGGGAAGGGTTTGTGAGGAGCAGCCATGGGAGAAAGAAAGGATCTTTGTCTCCACCTCAAGTGCTCACATGAAAGAACAAAACTTTGGTTCTGCAGTTTATCTCATCCCTTGCTATGTAGGTGACAAGGGCACAGGCATGATGAGAGTGTCACTGGGGGATGAAACATCCTTTTGATGTGGAACTGTTGTGCCAGGAGTGCAGTTTAAAGTAGTTTCAGTTGCCAGTTAGGTGCAGGAAAGATGATGAATAGATGGATTGAATATATGTACAGTTTTAAAATTGAGCTTACATTCTCAATCCAAAAGTATTCGACCCAGCCTGGGTTTTGCGTTGATTTTCTGAAACAAAAATTTAAACCTACTTTTGTTACTTCTGTGTTTTAGAGGCATTTCTGCAGGCTTCTCTAATGACCAAGCTTCATATTCTCCAGATTTTTTTTTAAATGAATCCTGAGATTGTACTGCTTGAAAGTTCTACGCTGTCTCCTTGCTTGTATTTTATCTACTCTTTGTAGTATCTTTTTTTATGTTAATCTCTTTCTCATCTGTAGTGCAACATGGGTTGTGTTATTTGATGTACTAATATTTTTTTTCTCTCTCATATTTTATAGATAGGGATTTCTTTTCAGCCTGCTGAGGTACAGAAGAATGTTTATGCGTCAGTAGTAGAAGATATGATTTTAAAGGTAAGAAATTACTTCACAAGAATTTTTCTGTAACTATTAACGCAGTAATGTAGAAAAAAAGATAGAATATCCTTATTAATATACGTTTATCAAACCAGGAGATACGGAGTCTGTTGTCCATCTTCATACATGTATAGAAAGATATATAGCTGACCAAAGAGTGTCATATACTTCTGTGTGTGTTTCCAACTTTCTAACTCATTTGTTGGCTTGGACACAGAATAGTGATTTCTAAATTCTCACCTCCAGTAACATACTGACTCATTCCATAACTTTGAAAGTACCCCTTACTTTTTCCTACCCTTGAAAACTGGGGGAAATCTGTCAGAGTTCTGTAAGATTTGAATATTTTATACAAGGTTAACTATTTTTTTCCATATACTGTTCAGTTCTTTTTTGCCTGGGTTGTCTCTGCTGAGAGACTACTGAATTTCTGCAGACAACAGCAGTTCTGCACTGTACAAGAAACCATTTCTCTGTCATAATGACTTTTGGAAAAACAGAGATAGTTTCTTACCAAAGCTTTGAACAGCATGGAGTTGGAGTTCCTGGATTTGGACTGAAGGCTAACACCAATTATTTTTAGCAGTGCTCAGCTGTATTTCAAGGCAAAGACAAGTTTGTTGTTGTTGGTTTGTTTGGTTTTTTTTAATACAGACTGCTGCTTATCAGATCAGTTTTACAAAAGCTAATTGAGTCCAGGTTACACACACACTTGGATACAGATACATCCATGTGTAGACACAGATTGTAACCATCAGATTGCTCCATTATAATTGTAGAGTTGTGCCAGCTGCCCTGACCGAACGTCCCAGAAACCACTGTTCTGGTCTTGATACAGGCACAGAAAGCCAAGAGCCTTAATTAGCTTTTGATTGAACTTTGATTAAGCCAAGTGTGTAGGCCATACGGCTGCTGTCTCCTTGCTGCGCAGGCTGGGAGGTTTTTGTGAAAGTGTCTTGACATAAGTCTGGTGACCACAGGGAGTGGCTAACGAGCAAATAACAGCTCCTGGAAGAATATCTGGAATCTGCCATGTACAAAACAAGCTCTGGTGTGTGAGAGACATGGCCCTAAAATGCTCTTTGAAGCACAGGCTCTGGAGCACTGGATCGCCCCTGCTGTGCACATACTGCTCTGCAGATCCAGAGAGAAACCAGACTGGGCAGTCGCAGTCTGAGCTCCGTACATGTGTAGGTCTCCTTTTTTCTGTGGAATATACTCAGTTCTTATTACTGTGCTAACAAAACTTACTTGGGCATCTTGAACTGCTTGCTGCTGAGGGAAGACAGGATTGAAGTCAGCCAGAGTTTCAGCTGCTCTTACACTGATACTCAGCAAATAGCACTTTCCTTTCCTCTTTTCATAACGCTATCTCCTAATGTTATCTTTTGTCACAGGCCACTGAACAGCTTATGAGTGATATCCTACGGCAGGCGCTGGCCGTGGCATACCAGACAGCTCCTCACAACAGGTACGGCAGCTTCTCTCCTCTTGGACCGCTTAGGCCAGCTCTGAGGGCTGAGCCGCTTGAAGAATTTATTCAGATTTTGTCTGGCTCGTGTGAGTGAGTGAGGGAATTTATGAACCGTATTCTGGGAGGATCCAAGCTTTACGAGAGGATTTGTCATCTCCTAGCTCCGTAGTGGCAAAGGAGTGGAAGCTGAGATAACATTAAAAACCCAGGCAGGATTCTCTGGTGTTGCCACGCTCAAAGGCAGATGAGCCATTTCTACAGAGCCATGTTGGAAGGACCTTCCCACTCTTGTCCATCTCAGGTTACCATGTAGACAACTTACCCATGGCCAGACAGAACTTAAACAATGTAAATAATCTTTATTTTACTGATATACTCTTTTCTGGCTCAGATACTGAGTGATTTTTATGGTAATGATTAGACCACATTTGATTTCTGTTCAGCAGCATGATTCGGGATAGCTTGAACTGAAAAAAATAACACTATGAAAAAATGCTTATTTAAATATTTACTTGTAAGAAATATATAAGTATTTATATAATAAACGTATGTATGTTATATATAGAAATATAGACACATATTCTGGGCTACAGAAGGCCAAGAATTAATACTTCGGCACTTGATTTTCCTTCCCCGGTGCCCAAGATGTTTACTCCAGTCATTTGAGAGTGTCTTTTTTGTGCTGTGACATTTTAATGCTTTTCCTGTGTTGCTCTAACACCTGCTCTTTTATGCTTCTTTTAAATGTACCTTTTTTCTTCCTCCCCTGCCCCGCTTAGTAAATTTATTGACTTGCTGCTTTATGGACATGTGTCTTTTTATGTATTATAATAGCATCTCTGATGCATTCCCTGCAGGACTCCAAGAGAAATCACAGTGATGAATATTCACAAAGCCATCTGTAATATTCCCTTTCTTGACTTCCTCACAAACAAAAATATGAAGATACTAAATGAGGAGCAATGAACTGGAGCAGAGAAGATGCTACAGGAAAGGTGGATCTATGACTGAAGTTGGGTTGACAAATCCAGTATTTCTGTAGGACACTATTATATACATTTATAGCATTGGGCTACTAGATTGTTACCTCCAATTAAAGATGCACCTTAATGCAACAAAATGATGCTCTGTTCCAAATCAACCTGTTAAATGTCAGTGTTTACTTGGTAAGTGTATGTTCAGTGGCTGAACAAACATCGTCAGTTTGCATTGAGTTGCTAGCTGTGAGAGACACCACAGGCCTGGTCGCTCTGGGACAGCTGTATTGGTGAGGTTGGATATTCTTTTTTGAGGAAAGAAATAATGCTTTTTGATGCAGTCTATATATGAGTTGGTTTCCCCATGCAGTGGGCATAACAGTTGCTTTGGTGCTCTGAATGTGAGATGAGTCAAAGGCAGGTTTTAAAGGTGGGTTATTTGAGTAGATGTGGGTGAGTTTGTTGATTAAGTTTGGGTATCAGGGAGCAGAAGGCTGATGGTGGCAACAGATTCTACCAGTCCTGCTCGAATATGGTGTATGTGACTGAGAACACAACTGGGGAGGCTTATCGGTAGCTTATTCAGCTAAGTATAATGTAACCAAATTCCTTGCCTCTCTAAAGGTGGTGTCAGATGTTGCCTTTCTTAGTCATGTCAGAAAGAGTAGACTGGCATGTGCTCAATCAAGATGAACAAACCATGGTCAGGCTTGGTAAGATTTGACTGACCACTTGTCCTGCATGGGACAGGAGAGGTGCAAGGACAGTATTGAGTGTTTGTGGGCTTGGATTGACTGAAACTCTTTGCCCAGTGAGTGCCTCCCCAGGCTGCCAAAAGGTTTGGAGTGTTATGCTGGTGGGCAGGTGACCTGCTGTGTTGTACAAGTCTTAATGTTTTGACAGCGTTCCGTAATGATCAGCTTGGATTGTGAAGTGCTGTGGGAGCAGCACCACTTTGGCTTAAGTTTTGCTCAACACAGAGAGGTCTGATAGGATCAAATAATGAGAGATTTGCTGCTTCTGGGGAGCTCCTCTGATGTCTTGACTGCAGGAAGAAGTTCTGCTACTAACCCCAGCACTTACCTGTCTCAGGAACATCGCTGGTGTAGGAGACATGTCTGCAGCCTGGCTATCAACAGCTCACTGAAGAAGGCTTTGCTGACAACATCCTGACCCACCCCACATCCACCACGCCTCTGTCCAGACCCACGAGTGCTTGCTAGTAGTGTGAACAAACCATTGTAAAGTTGGTGGGCCTCCTCTTGGACTGTTGTGCTTTCACGGTGCCTGTTTTGTGAGGCAGTGATGTCAGATGAGTGGAGCATGGGTCAAACAGCCAGAACCTCCAACGCTCTGATCTCAACTGGGTCTCTGATCTGCTGCATGGCCTTTGATTTAATCACTCTGTGCCTCAGTTTCCCCATCTCTGAACATGGGGAGCAGGATACCTACCTCACAGGGGTGTGCTGAGGCCTCGCTCCTCTTGGTGCCGTGCTTTGACAGTACAAAGCCTTTTATAAACATTAAACTACAGTTACCTTTCCTGGCCTGAGGTAGGAACAGAAATCTTAAAAATGTTATCTTTTGGTGCTTTTTTGGGCTAGAAGACAGGCGATGGTAACTCCAGTAGTGTGTAAGAACTGTGAAAGACGGTTCAGTTAGAGGATCTTTTCAGGCTTCCAAGGAGAGCAGTGTAGGTTTGACGCAGTTCTGGAACTGAAGAAGGTACTATGCACCTCAGCTGAGGTGCTGCCTGTCTTCACCTGAAACAGAACTGGGGTCTGCAGATAAGCCCCTCTCAGTTCATCAGAGCTAACAGGGAGTTGCAGTTGGCTGAACAAGAGTGGCAGATCCTGGCCCTTGAGTCTAGGGAATGGGACCAATGGATGAAATCCAAACAACATTCAGAGGACTTAAATGCCCCCTAGAAAGGGCATTACAGATACTGTGGATTCAACAGATCACTTCGTGATGAGCTCAAAGTCCATACTGCTTTCAAGCGCCCCTGTACACAGCTTTTACAAAAGAGAAGGACGTTTTCAAGATATCTGTCACTATTGCTATGACAGCCTGCAGGTTGTGTGGGAACAGCCTTTTGGGCAAACTCAGTCGTGCTATGATCTTCTGCAATGGCACATGTGTTTCCAGCCCCTGTCCCTTGTGGGCTTAGTTTCTGGGATTTTGATAAGCCCAGAGCAGCTCTTGAGGATGCAGGAGCTCATCTTTTGAGCATCTGTTTGCAAATTGTGGCTTCCTTGCCTGTGTCCTGCTTTTCTGTGAGGAACGGAGTTTCAGAAGGAGTCCTCTACCTGGCCCTGGAGCCGGCAGGTAAATGCCCCTTATTCTTAATGGGGTTCCTGCAGTGGAGATCTACTGCTACATTTCTGAGCAACCACAGGTTATTCTCCTAGGAGATGCTATATTAATAACATATAAAGTTTGCTGAAGAAAAATAAAATCTGTTAAAAGCAGATAGAAATAACACATTTGTTTAGTCCTTCAGATGTAGGAAGAGTTTGCAACAAGTGCTTTGAATTTTGAAAAGTGGTGGGAGAAAAATTTGTTGTTGAGAAGTTCCTGTGGGAATTGCTTGGAGATGAGTTAGAGGTTGTGGAAGTTCATGCAAACCATTCAGGTGTGTGTGGAATGCTATGGAGGATACGGTGTGTTGAAATGTTACAGTATATTTCTCTGGCTTTCTAAAGAGTCTTGATACAAGTTAAAGATCTCTGCAAATATTACCCCTATTTGTAATGCTGAGTGTTTAAATCCTTCATGTTATCTGTATTATACTGTATAATTGTGTAAGATACGTATGTTTACAATAAATTCTTTTATTAGCTGTGATAGGATTCTCTTGACTGTTACCTCACACTAAGAAGTTTTTCCAGATCCACATATTTTCGTGTGCTCTATATATTCGGGGTGTTTTAATTCTGGATAAAAATTGGTGGTTGTGGAATTGATCTGAACGAAAAGGTAGTTTTTCCCTTTTCTAGATTTTTGAAAAAGCTCTTGGTTTTGGAGCTTGGGGGAAGGGAAGCCAGGAGCAAGCTGAGCTCCTTCAACTTTTCATCCTCCAGAGCAACCTGTTTGAACAGCAGGTAATTGGTTTGTGTGGAAGATTGAAAAGCATGGTGGGTTGATGTTGGCTGACTGCCCTCTCACTCCCCTTTAACAGCACAGGGGGAGAAAATAAGATGAAAAAGCTTGTGGATCAAGATAAAAACAGGGACATTCTGTATTGATTACTGTCATAGGCAAAACAGACTCAACTTGGGAAAAATTAGTTGAACTTATTGTCAATTAGAATAGAGTTGGATGGTGAGAAACAAAGGGGAAAAAAAAAAAAAACCAAACACAAAACCAAAACAAAACACAGAAACAAAAAAACCACCTTCTCCCTCCTGACCCACCTCCTAAATAAGCACTGCTGGGGCCAGAGAGGCCACATGTTTGTGAGCCCATCTCCAGGACACGGTGGTCATGCTAAGCATGCCCAGAAGACACTGGATCATTCACTTTAGAAATGAAGCAGTTTGCACACAGAGCTGGCACAGGAGCTGTGTGTCTGGGTCCCTGGGTGCAGTCTTGGTGACACCAAAGTCTGTGCCACCAGGAACTGAGAGATCATCCATCCCTTCTGTGCCATCTCTGCCCTGAAAAACACCCACAGCTGCTCTGGACTACATGGCATCCACATCCATTTGTGGTAAACCGGGTTGGCCCTTAGGATCGTATGTTACTGAGTGGCCAAGATGAAGAAAACTGGTATGAATAAGGCAGAGGTGATTAGTTTGCATCTGTTCACCTTGCAAGAAATTAGTGGAATGCAAAGAGAAATGTGCAGTTTGTGCAAAATCATTAATGTGCTTCTTGTGAACTTTTCAAGTTCAGGTAACTAGACCTGTCCTGAGTAATGGGCTATTTTCAGCACCAGAGGTTCACCTGAGCATGTGGAAGTGCAGGTGTTAACAGCTCCCTGGCATAGCAGATGCAGCTGGCACGAAACACTCAGCATCCTGACAGGCTGGGTGTCAGCAAGATGGAACAAAACAAGCAGGTTCTGTGTCACCCTAGAGGTAGTAAATTACAGAACTTCAGGTGTAAAACCTTCCTTTTAAAATACATTTCTCTTTGTCAAATAACACTGTGTGATTCACAGTTGGGAAGCTCTGATGGACTTGGACGTGAACCCAGAGCGATTGGGAAGACAAGTCCTGATGTGAGAGCAGTGTTGGAAGCAGTCCTGACATGGCGACTCCCTGGAGCCTGCAAAACCTCTGTACATTTGCCCTCTTCAGAGAAACGTGGTGTGATACCTTGCAGTTTGGCTGAGGCAGGCACTTCCCCTGCAAAAATCAGGTATGTTACAGATGTCAGCAGACAGCTGCATCGTCCTGTCCCTTGCAGCGGTAAGGACCTGCTCAATTTTCCTTCCTCCTGTAGTTGGAACCAGGCAACAGCTCGTGAGCTTTTGGCTTTCTCCTGGAAGTCTCCTGAGGCATAGCTAGAAAAGCTGGCATCGTGCTGTCTAGGGAACTGGTTGTACCTTCACCACCTTTGCTCACTAAAACGTTCTTGGAAGCAGCTGTGAAGTGATGGTCTCTGTTAAAATTCAAAGCTAGCACCATTTTCCGGTGGTCTGTGTGGAATGGCAGAGTGAAACACAAGTTGCTCATCCCTTTCTGTTACCAGGGTGGCTGTGGGCATCACTGAAAGGCACCTACATCAAAGTAGATCTATCCTCTGTGCATTTCATAGTGAATGTAGCAAATTGGTATTGCTGGTTCGTCCCCCTTCTCCCCTTCGTGTTGGTGGACTGCTTGCTGAATAGTTTACTTTCCCTTTGAAAATATGTGGGAGAATTCCCGTAAGTGATTATGAATTCTGCAGAGCAACAGTTTTCCTTTGGAAAGCAGTTGTGCTTTCAGATTGGCAGTCGGGCCACAGCTTAAATTGTGCCTTGGAAGCCCTTCTTGCTGGGTTCTGTGCCTGCAGATAAGCCTGAGGCGTGAGGAACTGATGGCTGTGAATACAGTTGGGCATCTCCAGGACACCTTGCTTGGTGTCCTTTTTGCTGTGCTGCCCTGCACATGCAGCTGTGTGAGGGAGAATATAGTGACAACTTGTCCCATAACACTGAATACCAAAGGGTAGTGTTTTACAACAACAACAAAAAGGAAAGAACCAATAGCCAAAATACATTTTAATTTATTAAATTAAATCCAGTCCGTTTGATAAAATACAAGCTTATTATATTACCAGTTTACTTACAACTGGGTTGATTTTTTTTTTATTTTTTTTTTTTTTAAGAAATACAGTTAATTAAGAAGAGAGACTGAATAGACAATTTATCTTCTTTTTTTTTTTTTTCTGTCAGTAAAGTCCAGGATTGAAATGAACTTAAATTGTTTGAACAAAACTGTTAAAAACATTATAAAGAGATTAAACAAGCAGATTGAATTCTTAGAAACATCTAACATGCAAGACCTTTAGTACAGCTTGATTGTTTCAAATTAATTTCCAGAAAAACGGATGTCCTGAAAAATTATTTTGGCAAGCACTGCTATTACTGTACAGTCCTCTGGGTCCAAACACGTCAAGTCAAAGTTTTTCTTTTTTTTTTCTTCAAAAATAATGAGCAAAACTATGAAATAAGCAGTAGACTAATTATATTGCGTAAGTCTTTCAGATGGAAACTGTAAGCCCACTACAGTCTCAATGAACAGAGGCTAAAAAATGGTTTATTAAAACACATGTACCTCAGCAAAAGTTAAATGCATACCAGTCTAAAAAAAAAAAAAACCTTTAGAATAATGACATTTAAAATGGCCTATCTTAAAAATGAAGGATGTCTTACATTCTACATTACATTGTTCTTTAAGAAGAGTTTCTAAGTAACATTCGCTTCTGGTTGTTCCTAGCATTAGCATTACCAATATACAGGCAATAATTTAGGAATTTCAAGGCAATCTTTTCCACCTTGCATATGCAAAGAGTTAACATTTATTAAAAGTATAAGCATGTCCTTTTCATTAAAGGATCACAAACTGCTTTAGGTAAAGTCTGTATACAATATTTACACTTACCCTAACAGCTATATAAATTACATAAACATTTTAGATCCTCTGCAGTCTGGTAGGTGCTTAGATGGTTCTGTCCATGCAATCCCCTCCAAACCAGACCAGAGTGTTGCTGTCAGGGCTGGCTCCCAAAGTTCAGTCCCCTCTTGCTCCTGTGTCAGCCCACCAATTTTGGAATATCCAGCTTTCCAGCCTTAAAGCCCTAAGACACTGCATGTGCCCATTTTATTTTAGAGTTCAACGACGCTGACTTCCTCCAGCTTCTAAAACAACCCTGGAAGTTCAGATCAGCCCCTTTGGTGCTATGATTTCTGGTGATGCCATTTGAGGTCCTATTCTCAAAATCCCTTAAGAAGCTCAAAGTCAGCCAGACCCTCCCTGTCTTTCACTGGCCTACTTAGAGGGTGCTGCCAAAAGAAACTCTTTTTGGTTTTAATTATCCATTCCACTTGCGATTGTTTGCCCTCCCGCCCTATATGGTTAAATGTAGGGATGGTGCCTGCAATACAGCCTTTGCTGCCCAAAATCAATCTCCTAACACGACACCAGCTGGCATAGCATGAACCTGCTCCTGTGAAAAACTAGGTCACTCTTCGCAACGTGTTTTGCCAGTTCTGAACCGAGCGCCTTGCAGTTTGTTGTGTTAACAGAAAGTGTGTGTGCATATCATTAATCACTGGAGCTGCTTTTGATAATACTGGTTCTTTGATCTTAACACTCCTCATGAAAATTGCATAGTGATACATCTGAGCAGAAACGCCACGTTTCAGCTGCCTGGGTGTGCGGAGAGTCCAGGTTCACACATTGAGGATCCGTGACGGCGCCTGGAAAACAGCAGAAGGGTTGGGGGAGAACCTGGTCTTCACCTCTGGGATCTAGTGGGGTGAGGGGGGAGAGAAACATTAGTGCGACACAGGGTGCAGCTGTCTGGAGATTTTGAGGAGTCTGGAGTGTTGTGATGATCTGCTGTGTGTCTGCTTTCCCCCCTGAGCTCTTGGCTGGGCGTTGATGACGCTGGCCTTGGCATATGGGGTGACTCAAGGGCAGGCGTGATGCTGTGCCACCCAGGAGAGGCTCTGTTGTAACCCAGCCCTTGGACCTGGAGGTGTGTGGTGTGATGGGGATGGCCATGGCTGGGCAGGAGCCAGGCTCTGCCACACAGAGAGCTGCCCTCTTCACAAAGCCCCCCTGGCAAGCACTCCACAAACATCACAACAAATTCACCGCTGGATTTAAGTGGTGTGTGTCTGGTCCTTAACCTTTGGAAGAATGCCATCCAGGCTCCGTCAGAATGCCCCACTGTTGTGCTTTATGGGGCTGCAAGCTACGTGTGCTGTGAACAGAGGCACAGAGCTCGGGTACCCAAAGGAGAAAGACTGGTTACTGACCATGCTAGGCTGTGAAACTGCAAGGACTTTGATAAGGTTGTAAAATCAGGCCTGGAGGAAAGGTGGAGGTAAGAGAGGATGTTCTCTCTGGTGTCTTTCGAATCCGGATTTCATGCAATATGTAGCTGTTGTGGTTGTACTGAAGCATGAAGTGCACCTGGGTGCTTAAAACCCAAAGGATTTGAAACAGCACTGTGCTTAGTTGTGCATCCAGCCCAGGACTCTGAGTGAATCTGGCCATAAAACACGAAAGGATGGAAAGCTTTGCGGAGTATTCTCTTGGCACCATCTGATTACAGAAAAAGCAAGACTACAGGCAAAGGGAGTATAGGGAGAGTTATCAATCTGTTTGTTGTTGTTCTTGTGTTTTTTCCATTCCTCTAGGGATGCATCTGACACGCTAAGGAACAAGAGGAGCATCACAAACAGCGTGTGCACAGCTCAGTAGCTGGAGAGAACCAGAAGTCTGAATCCTGTGTGCAGGCTGTCAGCACAAAGCATAAACCTGACTCCCCCATGTCCAGCAAAGCCATGGGCTTCAGGCAAGAGGGAAGGTCCAAATGGCCAAGTGTAAACCAGGATGAGTCCAACTTCTGTTTGAACTGGTGGATCCTCAATACCACCTTCATTCCAGACTGCACCTTTCCCATGCTGTCTGTGAGAGAGGCCACTGTGCTTCCCTGGGGCTCCAGGAAACGGGACTTTTACTTACATGGTCCTTGGCAGAATGTGTTTGTGTCTAGGATTCTAGTCTTCTCTTTCCCTTCCATGAGAATGGGGATAGGGACTAAGGGGCTCATCTAAGATCCTCTCCTTTGGATCCTGTCTGCCAAGCAGACACTATATTTTGCTTCTCTGGGGTCAAAATATGAGATTAAATACAAGGGTTGAAATACAAGATTTAAGGGTTAAATACCCTCTATCCTCATTGCTGCACCTCAGTAACAGCCCAGACTGTTTGGAACAAGAAGGAAGTTTCAGTGAGGTTTGCAAATTCTGTTTTGCCTGCGGTCACTGTCCCACTTTGAGTGGAGCTGGATATACCCATCGTATGCCTTGTCGCAGCAGTGTGCCAGCAATCCTCTGCGGAGGAGGCTCTTCACTGTCTGCTGATTAAACATTTCTTCCTTGTCTCCTCCAAGGCAAAGATTTACTTTTTACATGTGGCCCTGGAGTAGCTGTTATTACCTCTAACGACACAGCACTCTGCAGCTGGGGAATTCAGCCCTGGACCTGTCTCTGCTTTCCGAGTCACTTGGTGCAGCCTGTGAACAGCTTTTGCAATAGGTTGTGAAATGCCATTCTCTTTGGTGGTCTAAAACAAAAAGCAGCTAAACCAGAGCCTCATCGGTGTGCACTTTCGTTATTCATGGGGATGGGGAGTGTGTGGGGCCCCACCAGGGAAAATGTGAAGTACAAACAGAACATTTCCTCATGGGATTTTCAGTAACACTTTCATGTCTTTCACCAACAAGAAAACAATCTTATGCTGCTATAGAGGGTTGTAGAATCTCGGAGGAGAATCCCAAGAGTTGTGCGGCTTGGCTGCTCACCGCGGGGATATCACACTTGGTGTTGGTAGTGGGGACAGCTTCTGCCCTTACTAGCACAGGAGAGTTTTATCCTGTAACGCCAGTGCACACTGACTGCTCTGAGTTGTACAAGCTGTGTGTCGTTCCCTCAGCTGAGGGAACTGCAAATCTTGAACTTCATGACTGTCATGCAGCTTAAAATCTTGGTCTGCATTGAATTATTGTAAGTTATGGTATGACATTCTTTAGCATGTCTCTGTGAAAGCAAAGGATGTCCACATTACCTAATGGGCAGTGATGAAAGAGTGGTCAATGAGGACATGGTTTTACTTTACATGCACCACACCGATAACAAATGAGGAGTTCCTGATACCTACTTTGGGCTTTACTCACATTGACTTTGTGATTTAAAAAAAATGTTAATTACCTTAAAATCTGCCTTGTAGCTTGTCTCTTGAACAAAATGGTCTTCTGGGATAATGAAGCCTTGCTTTGTCTTTATAGGCTTGGATGGTTTTACTCCAGTCCATGCGCGATACTCTTGCCTGAAATGAGATGGTCAGGACAGAAGAAACCATAAAACGCAACATACAGGGTACTTCTGCTCAGAGTGGTTGCAAAGCCAGAAAGCAAGGCTGGTTACAAGCAGCTTGTAAGACTGAACTTGTCTAATGTATACTGAGAATAAAAGAAGAACTGAGCCTAGAGGCCTGCCTCTCTTAAAAGCCCAGGCTGAAAGATGCAGCAGACTGGGCTAACTGGCTGCCCTGACTTAACTCTTTCTTTATTCCTGGAAAAATGTGCACTCTCCCAGAGGTGCTCAGTGCTTTCCTCCTGGGTAAGAAAAAGTCAGGGTGACTTTTTGCTTGATCACTTACATTGTAAAACATTGTCTGGCTTATTGGCCGCTTACAACGTGAAACACCTTGGTCTGGGGCTGCGGGTGCCCAACCCTCACATGCATGGAGGGACACTGCCGATGTTCCCTTACTTGGCTCCAGCTCTCTCAACAGCCGGCACGTTTGCCCATGTGTGCTGTGCTGTGCCTCTGCAGCAACTCAGTCTGGAATATGTTCCAAGGGAGACAGCAGCCCAGCACGAAGATGCTTCTGCTGATGATTGTCCTTCAGATGGGGCCAAGTGTTTTGACTTTGCACAATAATGTCTGAGAAGACGACACTTGGCTGACTTATTATTGGAGCGGTGACATCTCAGAAATGGGTGCAGAGACTGCAGCGAGGGAAGGGGCAGTACAGGTTTCAAGAGCACAGAAGAACAGCATGGCAGGGTCTCTGCTTCGCTGTACCTCTTGTCACAAACAGGCTTCACTAAAGCCATCTCCATTCAGACCTTCTGGATGCTGCAGTAGCAGCCAGCTGAGCTGGCTTGTTTGCTCTCAGGAGAAGACAGAAGTCTGCTCTGTTTGTGTTATGTATCTCTGGCAACCAATTCAGGCAGCTTCTGTAGCAAAAGGAGAGGCAACTAACCAAGATGTGAAAATTGTATGTTCATACTCTGACATACGTAAATAATAATTGTGTTTTACTAGCTGCTTATACACAGGATCAAGGTGTAATACTGAGTTCTGAGCCATACCCGAGCCAGGGAAATAGGCTGTTTCAGTGTGCTGAGCTTAGCTTTGATCCCAGCCTTTCTGATTTTCATTTTTCCCAAGCATGCTATTTGCTATTTTAGCTGCAAATTCCTCTTTTAAAAATCTTATTTAAACTGTATAAGGGTGGAATATGATTTTAAAATGTGTAGTTTGGTTTTGATCCTTTTAGTATATTACCAAAATAACTGCTGCCTCCTTTATGCTTATTTTTAAACATAGACTCAGCCTTAAAATGCTGCCTCTTTTCTTGGTTGATTTGTAGATACAGGGTGCAACCCTGGACTGTTTCTAAGACAAATGGAGGAACAAGCATGCTAATGAAATTAATTCTAAAAAAAATAGGTTACTGTCTCTGGACTGAGCTAGCTGCTGGCACTAGCCTACTGTCAGGACAGATGAGTGTGGGTGCAGGCACAAGCAGATGGGCAGAAGCTACAGCCGGGACTGGCAGCAGTTTATCAGCTTGAGTGGAGGCGGAGCAAGTTCTTAAATCCACTCAGTAACAGATACTGCTCTACAGAAGAGCTTCATGCCCATTGGAAAGGAAAACCAGGCTCCTGTCAAGGCTGTCTATGTGCACTGCAAATATATTTTTTAATTGGTTTGCTCTCACTGTTCTGAGCTGCCACCTTCTAGCTTCCCTGCATCTTGCTGTCCCAGCTTGCTCAGGCAGCAGGTAAGTGCCTGCAAAGCTCACCCAGTGCTGGTGCTGAAGTTCCTGCTGTTTTAGCACCTCAGGATAAGGAAACACCTTTGCAGAAAGGTGATTTTTGGCCAAGCGATGCCTTAGGAAGGCAACCTTTCAGCAGGGAATCCCAGACATGTGTGAATACTGAGTTAAATCTGAGCTCTGCTCTGCTGCGCAGCCAGAGGGAGGACACAGAGCTGCTTGGCAAAATACCAGCAAAATGGTACGAAGCCATCAATTACTTCCCAGCAGTTTCCAGGAACTGGAACCTGCTGCCCCTCATAAAGCTGTGTTGCCTCAAAGATGCTGGTGCCATTGATTCCTGACCATTCATCCTCGTGCCGGCTGGTCTCTCCGCTGCATTACGCTGCAGTGGAGTGTGTTCCCAGCTTTCCATGAATGACTGTGCTGCCTGTCTCTGCAGCCAGCTCTGTCTCACTGCTTCATAGCAGATCATTTGCTGATTTGGCAGGCCCCCAAACACAGCCCTTTTGGATCACAGGACCCTGATTTTGGCTGGAAGCCAAAGCGTTCTCCTCTCAGCCTGGATAGCCAAAACTATTTTTGAGGCACCTACATGCAGTGAGGAGATGCTTTGCCATCACCCATGGAAACAGAAAAGCGAGGGCAAATAGTCACAGCTCAGACCCACAGCAGTATTACTGGAATCAGTATTTTCCCCTGGGGGAACCCAGGACTCTGATCCACAGAGAAGGGACTGGGCAAAACAGAGATGACATATCCCCTTTGGGAGTTAAGGTACTTGAAGCACAACAAGAATGAAAATTATAACCTTTGGTTCGGAAAGTACAGCTAACTAGATTTGCTCTGCCTTTCAGTTTGCATGACACGTGCACCCATCTCCAGCTGTATAGCAAGAAATCAGAAGGAACACGAGCCCAAATACCAGTTTTCTGACTTGGCTATTATAGAAATCAGTCTTGGAGTCATGAGTAGAGTCAAAATACATGAGCCTGGGGAGTGTTACTTAGTTTAAGATGTCAAGTGTCAAGATTTACTGACTTTCTCCCACCATTTTCTTCCTGTTCTTGAGGAAGCCAATGCATCAGGTCAATCTCAGCTGGTGCGTTGCCTCTCCCTCCCTTCCCAGTGTCTGACACCATGGCTAGTGTCTCATCCCAGATCACACAAGTAGCATTATTAGCAAGAGAACAGCATGGTGGGAGAGGAATTTACAGAAATGGTATGGGGAAAGGGAAAGCCCTGTGTGGTGTGGCGTCCAGCTCCTGTTGGGGATGAACAAGACGCACTGACTGTTGCTGCTGGAGACAGTCATCTTCGTCCTTCCTGCTGTACTCCCTCCCCTTCCTCCTCCTTGTCCCTAGACAGCAGCTGTTGTCAGGTTATCTTGGGGCTGCAAGCACCTGAAGTGGAGGGCGAGTAGCCTCCAAGCCTATAATTCAGCATCCACACTCTCTTTAGTTTCTCTTTTGTTCTTCATTGTTACAACCTAGAGATGAGATTTTTTGATCTCTGTAAATCGAAATGACCCAGTGGTACTTATAAGTACTGAAGCACCAGGGCTGTGAAAGAAAAAGGCCTCCTGAGTTGTAGGCAGGCTTTAAAATAGCAGAGACCAAAGGGGAGAAAAGGGCTGCTTTTTGCGTACTGCTGTTTCTTTACCTCCGACTCACTGGAAGGAATAAACAGAAGCTCCCTGCAGGTGGCTGCCCCGTTACTCTGTGGAACTACTTTGATCACGTAAATCACTGGTTTGTGGATCATTTGTTTGCTCTTTCTTGTAATTGGTTAATAGAGCCTGGGGAAAAGCATTTATTTTGTACTGTGTCAGGATGTGGCTGGAGGGGCAGGTTTGGATCGATTCAGTGTGGAGAGCGGGAGGCTGGTGACCTGCTGGGACAGTTCAACCCCGCAGCAGTGATGGGAAATGGAGCAAGTGGGAGTACAGCTAATGTGTATGCTGGAAACAAACAAACGAGGTTGGACTGTAATTACCAGAGGGTTACTATGAAGCCCAGCTTTGAAGAGAGCTGTTTCAGCAAGCTGGTAGTTGTGTGCCAGTGAGCAGGACCCCTGCACCAGAGCTGTCCAACACCCAGGACACAGTGGGTCGGGCGCAGGGATGTTCTCACCACAATTTGTTGTGCGGCCTCGCAGACTTCAGGGCATGATTTGGGAACGATGGATTCAGGACTGGTCCTTCTATTCCTCCCTGCAGCTCAGGTTGCTGGGTACTGTGAGCTGTGTGGCTACCAGAACCTGTGCTGCCTTTGGGCTCTTCCCCCATATAATGCTCTTCACAAATGTTTTCTGGCCTTGCAGAGAAAGCTGCCTGCAAAATCTTTATTTTACTGATCTAGTGAAAATTTAACCTAGAAAGTGTTGTTGTTTTGTTTTGTTTTTTTTTTTTTCACTGAGATGAAGGGCATTTCTACCGGGGGTGGGGAGGCAGAGGGCAGAAATAACCAACTTTGCAATACTGGGGCTGTCATTTCCAGACAGATTCACCTTCTGTATTTATAGTATTCCTTTGCCCCACCAGTGCCATCACAGTTGGTGCTGTAGCACCTCATCTTTGTCACGGTTTGCTTCATGTGATTATCAGTGGCATTCTGAACCACTGCATTATAATCCAATTTATCATTTAAGAAACAGAGAAAAATGCTCATCCTGTGTAGCTGAACATAACATGACTCTGAGCTACACTGCTTGAGATAGCCTGCATTTATTCTTCCACTGCCTTCTTCCTTCTCATATCCAGCACACCAGTGAAATTAAGTGGCACAGTGAACATTTGTCACATTTCCTTTTCAGGCGGAAAGTTCTGTGCACATTTTGGGAGTCTCTGTTATTAAGATTCTATTTTCAAAGCACACAACTCTAGATATCTGTTGGGGAAGCCAGACTGCTGTGTGGGGTTTGGGCAGAAGGTGATATGGGTGTTTTCCCTCTAAGCTGTGTTAGACACCAGTGCGGTGCTGGAGGCCCTTCCAAGCTTGGGACACACAGGAGCAGCTTGTCTCCATTCTCCTATCCAGCCAAAGACCACAGGAATGGGGGAAAGGCTGATGGAGGGGAAAAAAATAGAGAGGGAGCTAGATCAGCACACAAGAATTACAGAAAAGGAAAGCAGAAGACATCTGGCTGTTCCCTGTCTTGGCTCTCCATTGCGGCAGAGTCAGGCAGTACCTGGAGCTGTTCATAACTCATCGGAGAGAAGCAACAGCAAAAGATCAGACTGAAGGGCCAGGAAAAATAACTTCAGCCTCAAACTGTTGTCTTAGGGTGAGTTGGGGGGGCTTGCTCTGCTTGCAGACAGATCCCCGAGGAAGGAGCACTTACAGCAGCATGACAGGACAGGCAGCTGCTTCCCTCTTACTGGAGCTGTGTGAATGAGGGTTTCTCGGTAGGTCTTAGGGTCTTGACTTCTGTCATTATTCCACTTCCCATTCTTCTCTAAACTTTGGGTGTACTTTGAGTGGAGAAAATTCCTCCTACCTTTACACAACAGCTTTGAATATTCCACATTTCAGTTCTGCAGCGTACTTTGCACAACAGACTTCCTCTCTTGAGCCACTATTTCCAGCCCCCTTGCTTTCCCCTCCTGCAGCTCTGTCTGCCTCCAAGCCCCTCCTTGCCCCAGGCAGGCTATGCAGTGCACAGCGAGTCTCTCTGGATCCATCCCAATGCCTTCACCAAGCAAGCTTACTTCTTAAATAGCGTAAAAATCAGAGGCTTCAGTATTAATTTCCCCAAGCAGCAAGATACTTAAGAATGTAAAGATAACTGTAAGCCTTGATTATAAAAGCTTTACTCCTATAATTAAGGATAAACATGTGTTTAAGTATCATGCTGGATCAAGGATGGAGCTCCTCATACACAGTACTGTTAACCCTGCCAGCTCAGGTGTGTGCCATGATCCCATATATTGCTGAACATGAGTGCAGGTGTTTTCTCTGTTTTCTTCTGCATAGGTGAAATAAGATGCTTTTCAATGTGAAACAGTCACCACAGTTCACTTTGCCATTTTGCAAAAGTGCTATTTGAAGGCAGGTGAACAGCATAGACAGCCAAGTAACTGTGACTGCATCCACAGACATGGGTAAAAGTGTCCTTCCCCTTCACTCTGCAGTATCTCCCTTTGTGGGAGAATGTCTCTGCTCCATGGTCACAGTGCCACAAACGGCACATGCTGAATACTCATGCAAGAAGATGGGAGTTCAGTTTGCTGAGGGATCTTCCACCCTGCTATTCCCAAAATCATTAGCAATGCCACATCAGCCATTGCTTAATGACCCCAGCTCTTTACACATTTTCTTTTCATCAAAACAGGATTGCTCACTCTGGGTGAGCAGGAAACCCTGCTGATCTCTGTGCCCATGGTTTTGTCTGCTTTACTGCTGTGCCTCCCACCTATGAACAAGGCGGGTGCTCTCGACTCTCACACCCACTCAAAACACCTGTAATTCAGAAACACCACCTGCAGAGACTAGGCTCTGTTTGGGACTGGTGCTGTGTGTGTGCAGAAATTCCATCATCATCCCCCTTCCCTGAGTACTAACACAAGCAAAGCCAATGGGTGGAAGAAGAAGAGGCAAAACAGCTCTGATGCAAGGTTTTCATGTATACATTTGAAGTGCTTTCTGGAAACTGGCAGGTTACCAAAGGGGAAACTGAGGTCTGAAGTGACCCAAAGAAGCACAGCTGAGCCTTGAACAGGGCTCTTCTCCCAGCAATATCAGGCCTGGCAGAGAGGTTGTGCCTTCATCCCCCTTGTCTTCTAACAAGGTAAGAAGACGACATCCAGAGAACAGAGCCAGCTGGAGATACCTGCTAACAGCACCAGCTTCTCTCACCTGCTGTAGAAGGGAGTTAAGTAAAGCACTCATCTACTTCTAACATGTCTACTAAATGCAATCAAGACTTAGTGCTACAGCTAACTGTGTGCAAATCTCTGCTGTGTCAGAAATACACAGCACCTGCAACTTGCTGCTGAAAGGGAGAAGCCACTTCCATGACCTCAAAGGACAAACCCTCAGGGAAGTGCAGAGAAGGTGGCTCAGCGCATCCTTCCTCCTCCTCCCGCGTCAGTAAAGTGTGATGTACTGCAACCGTCTGCAGCAGTCCGCAGCATCTTTTTGCAGTTGAAGCACATCCCATTTTAGCCTTTCAAGTGCGGCTTGTATCGATCTGCCTCAGCCCGTGTGCCTGAGCTCCCCCCATGTAGCCCAGTTGGGGTTTGACTTCATTCAGGCCCTGCAGAATTTTGGGAACTGGAGCAGTCCCAAAGATTTGGGGGCATGGGGCCATAGTTTGGAGGGCAGGCAGCTGCAACAGCTGCACTGTTCTTCTACTCTTTATACAGAGTTATTCTTTCAAAATTAGAATATCTTTGCTTCCTCAGAGGTACAGGTATTCTTCCAAAATCCCCTCCACCTTTATTTTCTTCTGGCCATAGAAAGGCTTCCCCAGAAGTCACTAGCAATGGGACTGGTCTTCGTCACTGATCCTGGGGGTTTATTTTGTTCTGGGAAATGCCAGGTCAGACTGACTGGCTGTACCACATACAACCAGTTTTGTATGCAGCTGAGTTTCCTTATGAGCTTAAAAAACAGTGCAGAGACAAAGATGTAGCAAGAACTTGCAGAATGAAGCCTCACGGGAGCAGTGCTCTGATACACAAACATATCAAATAATGCTGAACATTACATGGGACTCACCACTGCACTTAAGTGTTCCACAGAAACAAACGTGCAATAGGCTGTTGCGGTCAAAATCCCTGAACTAAAAAGAAACAAACGAAACCTGAAAAACCTCCACCACCTTACAGAATTAAGCAAGAATACCACTGCTGCCATTGAAAGTTTGGAGTGGGCCATATATCAATGCCAACTTTTCTGCGCTGTCATGTTCAAGCCGTTCTTTCCCTCCCTTCAAGATCTTTTCTCTTTAACATTAAGCGAGCCCAACCAGCTGCGGATACCTGACAGTCACAAAACACAGCTGGAAGCTGCTGACTGGCAGTGTCCACACTGCAGGAGCAGATCCTAGTGGTGAGAGCCTCATGGAGTGGGCCTGACCTTGTGGGGAGCAGAGCCAGGAGCAGCTGCAGCACACAGGATTCAAAATGACCCATTTCTTACGTGAATGGATGCAGGTCCCCATGCACAAAGCCTGGTCCTCAGGGCTGCAGGGCTGAGCCATAGGAAATGTCTGATATTCCTGCAACAGCAGAAGAGGGGGAAATCTTCCCAAGGTTCTCCTTAGAAAGGAAATTAGGGTGTCTAACCAAGAACCACGTGCGTTTTTCACAACTTTGCTCCGCTAAGCTTCTACCTGCAGTGTCCCCTACATGTGTATCTCTGTGTCTCCCTTTTCTCAGATCCCCTAAAGGCACTGTGTATCTCACACCCAACCTCCTCATCAGGGTTCAGCATCCTCCAGCTGCCACTGGTAACAGAAATCCCTTTGCTGTGCCTCTACCACAGCTGATCTGCCTTTCCTGCTTCCCCAGCATTCGCATCTGTGGGTGGAAACTGCTTATAAGAAGCAGGGCAGATCCTTGCTGCTAGAGGTTAGTAGAGCTGTGTGTGGTCACTAAGGAACAGGTTACTGCACCAGTTGGGTCCTTCTGGTCTTTGTTAGGAAGATGAAGAACATCAACACTTAATGGTGCTGTTTGACTACAGCCTAAAGATGAGATATGTGTTTGCAGACTGCAATACTGTCTTTGGTAAGTAATACTGTAAGAGAAAAGCTCCTGTATAGTCTTTCTTAAAGAAAAAGTAACAAATTCAAAACAAAATAGACCCTTGCAGCTTGTGAAGTTGTTGTGGACCTTTCTCTTGCTGCTTATTCTGAGTCCTGTGACTTTTCTAGGTTGCTCTGACTGGTATGGGGATTTCTTGCATTTGCAATGTTGTACTGGGTAATAATTAAAAGCAACTGTGGGAATTACCTGAATAAGACCAAGGTGGCTGGACTTGTATAGCCCTGTCTGCATTAGTTGTACTGTGTAGCCTTTGAACAGCTTAAAGGTGTTATGTGAGAGCTCTGTTCTGGTGTGGCTGCTGCAGCTTGTGCCTCTGTCCTTGTCCTGCACTGCTTCTCCCATCAGCTAAGAGGAGTTCCTCAACTAACTTTAAGTCTTACTTTTTGTAAAATTTGTTTTGATTTGCTTGTTGGTATGTCATTTTGGCCAGTGTTTGTCCTGTGACCTGCAAATTTCTTGCTCTTTCATGACAATAGTTGAGATCCCTGTGTAAGAGTAGACAAGTCAGAGGGAAGAAAGATGCAAGTGACTCTGAGTGTTGGAACAGCTGTAGGGAAGCTGCAGCCCTAATGCAGGCTATTGTGCCCTTCCTCTGGGATCAGGCTGAAGAAACAGGGCAGGGTTCAACAACAGGGGTATTGATGTGTTTCTGAAAGCTGAGCCTTGCGAAGTCTTGTACTAGGTAGGTTTCTCTGCAGTAATTCCTGTGCTGCTTGGAAATCTAGAAGTGCTTTTCTTCAGAGTTAATCATCACTCTGTGATTCTCCTATGAGATGTAGCAAAGGATGAAACAGCACATACATTTGAACACTGCAGTTATTCCTCTCAGAGTTCACATGTTAACTGTCCTAGTGCCAGGGCAGCTGCCTGCATGAGGAGGAGTGGGATAAGCAATACGCTTTCCTGTGCCAGCCTGTAATCCTTCCCAGGGTCCACAGTGTGCTTGTCTTAAGAGCATTGTGAAAAACAATCTAATGAACTGCAACTATGAAATGTCTCCTAGTAACATAATAGATAATAAGTGTCTAAATACTTGGGATTCTGTTGGAATAAAAATAGTTATTCTATTAATATACCTTGTAGATACATTAAAATCTGCTAAGCATCATTGTTGGGGAGTGAGTGGTAACAACGTGAAACTGGCACAATATTTAACAGCAGCTTTGTAGGAGCTGAAATCCACTCTCCTTCCAGGGGATGAATTTAGGTGCATCCTGTCTGATTGTTTTTTTCCAGAGAGTGAGTGGTTGTAAACAGTCATATTGATCACAGGGAAAGGAAGGCATCAATAACATAAAAGTCAGTTGTTTTTAAAGCTCTTTGGGAAAGGTGGTTTGTGGCAATTTTTCCTATTGAGCATATTGACATATTTTTGCGGGTATATCCCCTGTTGCTTTCGTGCCTCAGTAACCCTTGCCTCAACGTGAACGTAGCATTCCAGGAGTTTTAAAGGAAAAAGGTGATGGCACTGACAGATTTGGGGAGCACAGTTCGGTGCCACTAAGTACGGACAGCTCCTGGGCAGCCCCAGCTGTCAGGAGCCCTGTGTCCCCCATCAGCGGGTGGGGAGAGGACGGCTGCGGGATGGCATCCGGGATCCCACCCCGCTTGCGCTCTGAACCGCGGCAGGAGCTGGGAAAGGCAGGGCGGCTCAGCCGTGTCGGGGCGGTGCGCCTGGCCGGGCTCTGCTGCAGAGCTGCACGGACGATGCTGGCCGGGCTCAGACACCCGCCTGGAGAGCGGGCGACGCTTTTAAGGACAGCGCTTCTAAAAACAAACGTGGCTTAGGCGACAGATTGAACCCACTGGCGAGACGGCAGCCCTTGCCTTCCCCCCCGCTTCTCCCCTTGGTTGCCGCTTCCCCCCGCGCCGTGGTCGTTTGCCGGCATCCCCACCCCGCGTTGCGGAGGAGCATCCCTCGGCCGTGGCACGGAGCACCCCCGGGGTTCGGGCTGGAGAGCGGGGCGGTCATCTGGGCCCGGTTACCTGTAGGAGGTGGTGTGGCCGCCGTCCACCTGTAAGTGCGGCCGGAGCTGCTCGGGGCCGCCGCAGCCGTCCGCTGCTGGCCGCCCCCCGCTGCCGGGCAGGGCGCAGGCGGCGCGGCCCGGGGCGGGCTGGGGGGCGGCCCCGTCCCTCCCGCCGCTGCTGGCGCTGACCCAGGGGAAGGCGTCCCTCCTCGGGAGGGGCCACGCTCTGAAGTCCCGCCGGTACTGAGTCTCCGCCGGGAAGGGCTCCCCGGTCGCGACCGCCCGGCCCTTCCTGCGGCCGCTCGGCTTCCCAGCGGCGGGGTCCCGCGGGCGGGGGGCCGGGGCGGGCGGGCGAGCGCTGCCCCGCGTGGGGGGCCCGCCGCGCTGGGGCGTCCCGTCCTCCTGCTCCTCGATGTCCGAGTAGTTGTGGATGGTGAGCGGCACGGAGAGGTCGGACTTGTCCAGCTGGCTCCAGAAACGGGCCAGGCAGCACACCCGGCTGATGCAGGGCCAGGCCATGGCCGCAGCCCCCGCCTCGCCCGCAGCGGCGCCCGCAGCCGGCCGGGTACCCGGCTTCAGCCTTCATCGGCGGCAGCCCCTCCTCCCGCCGCCCCCTTCCCCCGGTGCTGACACCCCCTCTCCGGGATTACGGCCCGCACACGTGACCCGGGCTGCCGGCAGGAGCTCCGTGCGGCTGTCGGTGCCGGCGGGGGCTGCCGGCGATGCGGGGAAAAGCCGCCGACACCGAACTCTGCGCCGGGTCCCCGCCGGGAGGCGGCTCCGAGCAATGCTGCGGGGCGGCGGCATCCGAGCCGGGCTGCGGGGCTGGCTGCCTTCCCGGGTACCGGCTCTACCTCGTCGTGCGCCTTCCAGTCCCACGCCTGTTGTAGTGCGTTAGGATCCTCTCTCCGTCCCCGGGAAGTTCCGCAGTACGCCCGATCGCAGGCAGCGGCCGAGCGAGGGATATTGCTCTGCTCTAGTTGGGTAGTGTTGCTTAATTGTAACTTCAAGTTGGCCGTAACCATTTGTGATTAGAGGAAGCATTTGTATACGAAACCTGATGTTTATAAAATAAGTAATCTGCATAAGAAATAGCAGCTTTGCAGTGTTAGTTTCCAATAGCTTTGTACAAAACAAAACCCCACCACAACCAACCAACCTCTCTTAACACCTCCCGTCCTCCATTTACATTAACAGTTTAACTGCCTCACTTTAAAAATACTGCCTATTGATGAAAATCCAAGCATCGATTACATATTTAATACATGATTCACATCATTTACTGTTTGTCAGAGACCAGAAACCCCAGCTTTTCTTTGTACATTCACGTTCAAAGCCAAACAGTCCTGGTGCAAGCCACTGAAGCTGACAGAATTACATTGAGGATAAGTCCGGCTTTTGAAATTCAACATGTTATGTAATAAATGGCTACAGGCCAGAATGCTCTTCCACAATTCTCCATTCACTGTGTTACTAAAGAAGAAGCTGAATCTCCCAACGGGTCACCAAACTATGAAATCTAATGCTGTAAGAGTGAGGAATGCAGATAAACTGAAATGCCACCTATTAGAAAATAATGTATTTAAAGGTTAACTAGACAGGTAATTTATAATGTAATAGTCTAGTTACAGGTGGTTATCTGATAAGATCTAGTAAGAAATTAATTACGCAGTGGAACTTGAAAAGCTAAGATTTACTGCTTTATTTCAGCTGAGCAGTCTGTATTCATATCATATTAGCATCTCAGACGACAGTTCAGATTTGCACCTGCTTCTAGTGGGGAGGAGGGCTATAAACGTAGAAAAGGACTGAGGCAGAACCTGTCCTTGAGTGTTCGGCCTCTCTTTGAAACAGTTATCAAGGGATAGAAATTCCTTTCCAGGTGATCCTGTTGTCCTAAATATCAGATTTGATGCTGCTATTAGTTTTGATTTCACACACCCCCTCACCTCATGCATGTCAGGGCAGGGAGACTCAGAAGTTTGAGGTAATAATGTTTTTGTCCCACACGGAAGTCTTGACACAATAACATCTGAGATATTGGATGCTGCATTTCATTTGTTGCCTGTTTGTTGCCTGAAAACCCCACAAACCAAATTTTACTTCTAGGAATGTGTAGGGAGGTATTTCTTGATTTTCTGTGTGGTTTGTGTTGTGGTTTTTTTGGTTGTTTTTTTTTGTTTTTTTTTTTTTTTTGTTTGTTTGTTTGTTTTGTTCCTCCCTAGAACTACTCTGCTCTACAAAGCTTTTTAAATAAATAATATTTGGGTGAAATGTAGAACACTTTACCCTAATAAAGGTAAACAGATTTTTACAGTTGTGGGAGAAAATAGGATGTCCACTTTATCATCTGTTATCACTGGCACAATACAAATGATGCTCTGATCCCTGTTCCTAGGCCTGACTTAGCAAAATACATTGGAGAATAAATTGGATGTCTCTGCTCTCCCTGTGCCTGCCACTTCCTAGTACTGAGTCAGCTCTGGCACTGTGTGTTTCAGAGCTCACCTGCAGCATCAGGGATGCTTGAAGCAGCTGCTCATCTGAGCTGGTAGGATGCAACTGGCACAAAGGCGATCTTGGACACGGAAAACAGAAGGAACTGGAAAGATTCGAAAGTTTTCTGCATTTAGATTTATCATTATTAAAAGCTGGAGCCAGTGTGGGAATACTACAACAGTAAGACAAAGGCAAGGCATCAAATCAGAAAACAAAACAGCTGCTGCTGCCAGGACTGGGGGCTGACAGCTCAGTTTGCTCTAATACTAAAATGAAACTTCAGTAGAGCAGATCACTACACTGGAGCAAAATATTCCTTAAAATATGGCAAGGGCACAGCAGGCTTTCTTAAAAGCTGTTGAAAATGGATGAAGGATTGTGCCTCTGCATGATTAACCATGACTTTATACTTACTGCTATTTTCCTGCACAAACACTAGTTGCTGTCTCTGCCAAGCACCCCCATAATTACCACATTGTAATTTTATTCACAATAAGCTCTTTGAAAAGGGGGAAAAAAGTCTTCCCATGTGGTTGGTTTTGTTTTAGGTGTGGTTTTTTTCCCTCATTCTTCTAAATTCTTTACCATTCAAAGGTGTGACTAAATACTGAGATACTGCATAAACCAATGCCAGATTTTGCAAGAAGGGCATTTGCTTGCCAAAAATGTCTTATTTAATCTCGTGAGCTGTCATAACTCCACACCCTTCCTTGTCTGACTTGAGTATCGACTTTCCTATTGTGGTTTGAAAGTCGTTTAGGACCAGAGAAGATAGTTTACCTTTGGCAGACAACGTTGCACAAAGGCTCTGATGCAAAATGATGTGTGCTTGGCTGTGTGAATGTGTGTGTACAACCTTACCTGTGTTTAACACCTCTAGGGTTTCTGTAAATGAGGAAGATTCAGGTACTGAATAGCCTTGAGAAAGTGAATGTTGTTAGGCCTAAAGTTAAGGAGAAGCTTAGATATGAGACCCTCAAACCACAGCCAGACAGAAAAGGCAGTGACTTCCAAACATCTCTGTCAGTTCCAGGTTGTTTTTTCAGGAGCTTTGAGCCCCTGTAATTCTGAGCATCCAGCAGAAGTGCAGACACTGCCTCTGAGGGGTCAGCCTGGAAATGTCACGGTGCTCATCTGCACTCAACAGACCACGAGTGGGACTCCAGTCCCTGCAAATCAATACCGGGGTATGACTTCCAAACTTTGAGGTAGGTGCTGACTACTATGGAGATGAACTTAACTATAATCATAGCTTATTCTTCTAGACCTGTAAAATATTATGTCCCTCAGGGTTTTTACATTGTTTTATTGCAATATTTTTCCATGCTGCTTTCAGCCAAGGTGTCTAAAAAACCCTCAACAAATAAAGAAGTGTTGAAGAGACTAGATAATTCTTGAGTAGGCAAGAGGTAATGAAGAGAAGGGGGGAAAAATACAGAGAAATGGGGAGGGACAACAGATGGGTGTTAAACAGGTGTAAAACCAACATGAAAATATTTCAGCTATGGCTTTTGTGCTTCTTTGGTATGAAATAATTGTTTCTGACAACTCGTTCAGCAGCCATCCTCTGCTGCTGCAGGCTTCTCCCCGGCTCTGCAGAGGTGCTGCTGCTGGCAGCGTGTCTGTCTGGCTGCATGTCTGGCTCCCTGCTGCTGCAGGCAGGGCTGCACGGGGGCTGCAGCCCCAACAGCCGCCTCGCTCAGTCCTGAGTGTCACAGAAGTGATAGATTAGAAACGGAAGGCCACAAAGCTTCTGGAGTAGAGCAAAGGAATATTAAACACTCCAACTTTTTTTTTTTTTTTAAGCATTTAAATGTGTGTTGACTTAAAGGAACAAATCTTATTTTCCAAGGGAGAAAAAAGTTAACTCGAGCACTGGCTTGCGGCAGCAGGGGAGTTTACTGCAATTTTGTACTCCATCATTTATTACAATTGGTGCCTCTTAGCATTAGGTAGTATTTATTCCTACAGGAAATGTATTTTCTGCAAGACACTTGTAAAGCAAAAAGGCACAAGTTGTTTTTTACAGACACAATGTGTTCTTTGGCAAGTCAGTCCACCTGGAATGACTAATTCAGCCTGCAGGGTTTGAACCCAACAGTTTGTATCTGGGCAGATTCCTCAGACCTTTGCAAGGGGTCTGGCAGTCATAGCATACCCCAAATCCAGCTTTTGTTTCTATTTGAATAACAGGAACATTGTTGTGGTAGTACCCTCAGGTTTACTTTGTAGTTACTTCTGGTTACAGTGTTGTAAATCTTTGGACACCTCATCTACCTTTTTGCTGAAGCTGCTTATTTTTCTAAAACTGGCACATTCTGAACCAAATGTCACTGTTTTAAAATTCTTAGAAAAACCTTACAGGAAACTAGCAATACAGCACAACCTTAAAAACAAAACAAAACACCTCCCCTACCCCCCAAACAAAGAAAACCAAAAACCAAAACAAATCCACCAAACCACAAACCACCACGCTAAGGCTGTGAAATAATACAGAAAGCAGTATAATTCATGGTAAAATCTCCAAAACCACAGTACAAGTCATTCTTCCACTGCACGTAGTTAAGAAAAAGATATAATTGTAGTAAATTCTAACAAGATGTGACAGCATCTTGGAAGCAGATAGAAATGTAAAACATAGATGGAATAAGCCATAGCTGATGAATGAAGCTGGATCATTAACCACTATGTAACTTTGGCAAACAATCCACTATTGCTTCATATATTTCAAGTTTAAGATCAACAGAGACCATTGGCTTATCTCATCCAATCTTTTCAACATTAAAGACCACTCAAGTTCCCCACCCTAGTCTCATGTTGAGCCCAGTCTCTCTAAAACCTGCCCTCTAAGAATGTACCCAGTGCTGCATAGATATTAGGGGGCTGTGTGATCCATTGGCTTTCTCAGTTTTAAGAAGATTTATCTAAGTATTAACCAGTTGTACTCCATTTTGAAGTTTTTTGGACAGAGCTTTTGGTTGCTTAATTGGAAAGCTTTTCTTTATTCCTCCTGTAAAAATGTAATGCAGACTGTTACCTCAGATAGCAATAAGATAAAAACCTTTATTGTTCCACCTTTGTCAGAGTTCATTTTCTATTAATATGTGTTCTTGTAACTGTAGTTTACATTAGAAACTTCAACTCCTTAGAGGCTTAATGTGGAGTAGCAAAAAACCTTAAAAACCAATTCAATCCCATGTCTTCAAGTCATATACCACTTGGGCACAAGAAATCTCTGGGATTAGAATCAGTTAGATTTTCCACCTCCTTTTCCTGTGTTCTTTGTCCTCATTTCATGCCAAGCTTTCACCAGAGGTTCTCTGTTCTTCCATATGAGCTCGTGGCCGTAAGTCACGTACCATCTGAAAAAGAAAATACGAGTTAAAACTAACTGCAACTTTTCTCTGTATCTGAAAAACTGGCTGATCACTCAAACTAAGTAACTCTAATGCTTGGTATAGAAGACAAGATAAACTGAGTCAGAAAGAACAGTGTTCTTGGCAAGTGGCAGGTTAATCACTTACTCTCTTGGCTGATAATAGTTAAATGCTTTGTTCTTGCTTGTCTCAGTCCTAAGAATGAATCATTTTCATGATTTTACTTAACCAAGAGGAAAAAACTATTACCATTTAAGAGACTATTATGAGAGTACTGTTGCTTGTTCTAATCTTTACTGACAACACCAAGTAGAAGTATTTTTCCTCATGTGTGAATACAACTCCCCCATAATGAGCATCCACATTCCATTCAAAGTGAATTTTCTTCTATAAAGAACTAAATGAAGATTTAATTTATCAAAGTATTCTGGCTTAACTTGCATTCATACAAAACTATATGAATATCAGCATAAATGATTAAGCAAGAGAGGTTATGGTGGAGAGGAGAGGTGGAAGGGGAAGCCACAGTATGGACATAGGTTGAAGGTGTCACACAAGCCCAACTTCACACCTGAGCCCTGAATAACAAAAGCACTCTTGGATGAGTCCTCAGCCAGTACGAGAGAAACTGGCCATTCTGTTAAATCATACAGCTGCTTTCTGCAGTGCACCTGTGAGGGTCTGTGAGGTCATGTATAGAAAACACTTTGACCATTCAACATATGAACTAAATAGAGGCCCTGTTTTAGGATGAAGTGACCAAAATGATTGCTGAGGAGAACATATAGGTAGAACATACACATAGGTGGGGAAGAAAAAATTGTCTTGAGTTGACAAGCATCTTACTGCAATAACATGTGGATCTGTATTATCATGAACAAGCTGATACAGATACAAGGCAGGAAGCAGTAATGAACCAGCAAGACTACATCAAATGCATTTGTGATGCCAGAGGAAAGGAGACTGCAGTGCAGAACTTACTGACACCAAAGCCAAGAAACGGTGAACAAAGGCAAACCAGTTTGTTCACCAAGATAAGTGTTCTTCATGTTTTAGACTATACCTTTCAGACTAGCTACAGTGAAGGAGCAAAAACTGTTGCTGTCCTGATGTCAGGAGAAGATGGAAAGAACCATGTTCTTCAGGCTTTCACAGGATCCTACATGCCTTGATAAGTTTTACAGAACAAACCCACTGGGCAAACTTTTGCAGCAAGCTTTAAACTCATTCTTTGTCTGGCCTAGTTAAATGTCAGGTAGGCTTTTAAAATCCCTACCTAAAATGTTTGAAAATGCTCTTAGCAATAAATGTGCAAATTGAAGCAACATTGCAATCGGGTAGAAGGGGAAAAACTCATTAGCTAATGCATTTCAAACAATGAACAATGTAGAACTGTCCCATAAACTGGTTTCTAGCAGTTCTTCCCCATTAGGAAGGCTTCACACAGCAACAATGCAGCAACACTGATAAATAGCAGAGGCTGCTCAAAGGAATTTGGCTTGAGCTTACACTAACTCTTGCAGCTCTTTCTAAATTGGTAATTAGAGAAAACCACTGAGACAAACGAATTTTCTTAGCTGCTTAATTCTAACATTATCTTAATTTTTCCATGCTGTGTTTTATAAGAATCTTTCCTCCCTTGTGACTTTCTTCAATGTGCTGGGGAGAGCCAGACAGAGATAGCCAGCTCGGGTTACAGCGACAGCACAATCTGACATCTAACCTACCATTCTAAGGCAGTTCAGCTCAATTTCTTCCAGTTCTAAGCATCCGTTAACAGTATTTTCCACAGAATTCTCTAGCACTCTGAGAATAACAGTGAGCTGTCTTCAGTCCTATTTATGACAACTTTCCAAACTCCCCACACTTCAGAGACAAGAGGAAGAAATACAGGATGAATTTAAATACAAAACTAACAGAAGTTAGTAAATACAGACTCACATTCCAAAGAGAGCTCCTCCAAGATGTGCAGCATGGTCAAAAAGTCTCCAGCCTAGAGCAAGCCCTGCAGTGTCAAATGCAATTATGGCTTTTAAAGCCTGAAAAGGAACAAAACATGGAATGGACATGATCAATCACAGCATGTAATGGCCACTGACAACAAAGTTTCATATTCTGGCACAGAGCAAACATTTGGTATCAAAAACATCCCATAAATTTTATATTAAAGCAATCACTATAAAAAGTTTGAAAACAACAGACTCTGCCCTTAGCTGTACTGTGCTGTCATCAGAATACAGACAAGAGCAGCTACACAGAATTGTGGGGTAGGGATGTGTACTTTTCAAATACTGTCTCTTCTAGTCCTCACTTCTAAAGCTACATACACATTCCAAACTTTGGTTAGAAAACAGAAGACAAAGTTACTTGAAATAGTACATGCTATAAAAGACACCATAAATTATGGTATTGCAACATTGATTCACTAATTCTGACATAGCTTAGACTTAAGTTCATCTGTCCTCCCAAATGCAACCCCTTAGTGGATGGAACATGTGGGGCAGTATTCCTTTAATTTTATCTGATATAAATTGGTCATCATGTTCTTGTAAATCAGACATCTGTTAGAAGGTATGATGATAGTGAACAACTTCCTGGCCAGAAACAGTATGAGCAACAGCATAACATTCTCAGGAGACACAAACCACTGTGACTGTAATGCAAAATGTTACTAAATGCCTCATTCTAAAAAGATCAACAATAGATTTTATGCTAGGGTGAAAAGTAAGTTTAAGTAGGATTTCTTAACTGTATGTGTTAGAATAGCAGCTATATTGCTACATTGGCTTGTTTATTCTAAAGGCTGATTACAATATAGGTAAGGTAGACTAAAGGAGTACATAACATTTAGAAACACAATTAAATAGTAGGGCTAAAATTATTCCAACATTTATAATGCGACAGCCAATGTTGCTCCTGTTTTAGTGTTGCAATGAGTTCTTCCTCATGTCCATGCTCTCTGTGGCTCTGCCCTAGCCATCTTTTTTAAGAAAGAGGCAGTGAAATGACAAAGTTTAACTTCTTTAAGTAAAGGAATAAAACAACTTTAAGTAGTGGATCAAAGATGATAAGCTTCCTAAAGTAAGTCAAGATATAAATGAGCTTTTCTTAAATGGGGCAGTGGATGTGCTTAAGCAAACTTAATGAAACAAAAAAGTCCACATGAAGAAAAGCCTCAGCAATTTATTTCTAATCTCAACAGTGTTCTTAGAAATATCAAAAGATGGCATCCAAATGAGGAGGTAGGTATTTCTCCAGGGCTGGAATGTCATTTCCCTTGAGAAGTGAAATTCTGTTTTTTTTCCCATTTTGATAATTTTTTCTTGAAAAAGAGTGTATCAGTAATAGATTACCTCGGAACTAGTGCTGTTACGAAAAATATTGCCTGTCAGAAAGAAGAGTATGTGTTTGCTTGTTTCCTCAGACACGTGAACCTGAGTCCCTCCAACTACTTAGTATTAGATTTGAGACAGACCCATGGAGGATGGAATTTAGGGTAATTCTAAATTCACTACACACTTGTGTAATGACCATGCTAGGCTGCAACAATTTGCAATCAGTTTCCAGGACTTCCATGACCTGTATCCTCTTTCAAAATAAATTTAATATTTTAAGAACACAGAGAGGATGTGTGCTCAGATACTGGAGTGGTATGGTAAAAATGGAGAGTAGGATTTATTTGAAGTTTAAAGGCACTTACGCTTCCTGCTGTAAATGTGAACATTGGAAGAAATATGATGGCTAGTTTTGCTTCTGGCATCTTTGTACATACAGCTGCAAGGACAGCCATTATAGCTCCCGACTGTAAATACATTAAAATACATTAAAGTAAGTTGAGATGTTACATGAAGGAAAATTTATTTTTCTGAATCTGACCCTGTTTTCCTTTTGGCTTTCAAATGCAACCCTGTGCTAAACCTCAAAGTACAAAGCACCACAGCAAAGTTCAGAATCAAAACAAAAAAGACACCTTTATTTCATTTCAATATCTGAAATTTTAAATACTGGGGAGAAAAAATACCCCTCAGATGCTCTTACATAACTTATATAAGTCCCCTGATTTGTAAGGTAACAATTTATGTTAATGTGCTTTTCTTCCCAGTAAATCCTAGAAATCTAATACATATTAATCAAACACAGACATCTCAGATGAAAGGAATCATTCTGAAGCTTGTACAAAAACAAGGAAAATAACAGATGAACAGGGACAATAAGTCTTTTGTCAATGAAACAAGCAATTCCCTGGTCTGTACTACACAGACCATGGGCTTCTGTATCCATGAAATATCTCAATGGAAAGGCTGTGAATACGGTAAACTATTGCAATGGGTGGCAATTTCAGTAAGTTCAGGTCAATAACACTACTGGAAAGTAACTTGCTCCAGATACAGTTTATTTATAAGATAAAGACACGATACATAGCACTACCAAAAATTTTAACTTTGGGAGAGCTTTTTTTTTCATTCCTATTGAAAAATAATAATCTGACATTTGGCTTTTAACCAAACTATTTAGTAAATTAAGCCTTTTACAAGCTGGCAAATGGCTAGGTTCACCTCAAACTTATAGCAAGTGAAGTGTGTTCAAAAGTTGCACTACTAAACATCCTTGTAAAGAACAGACAAGGACAGCACCTGCCCAGCCTGCCTCACCTCCTCCATACTGTGAGACTTCTGGCAGTTGTGCTGCCATTTCTGCACAGCATTCCCTGCAGCTTTCACCAGTATCGTGTGCTGATTTTGACTGTCTGATTACATTGCCTCTTTCTAAAATATTCTATTTTCAATTGGAGAACACTGATACACAATTAAGTAAGTTATAGAATTGAACTATCTGCTCAGTGACAAGAGGTCCTGCTGTTACATACTCATTTACAAGCCATTAAGTGGTGTTAGTTCTGGGCTGCGCTGCAAGAGAGTTACTGTATTTGAAGAGAAGGCAAGTTCTTGTGCAGGAATTGTTGCCTGGTTCCTTGGTTTTGTTACACCTTCCTAGTTTCCATTATCTCAAATTTATTCTTGGCTTTTAAGCAGGTTAAAGAATATAGCAGGCTTTGAAAATGGCTTCAGAGATCATTATAAGGTCTCCATATTCTGAGATACTTACAGCTCCAAGGGATGGTTCAAACCTTCCAGTGGCCATTTTAGCAACATAACTCACAAAAGTGGAGATAACCCCTAGAAAGGAAAAATTACTGTTGGAAACAATGCCAGCAATGCAGACAAGCATCCCAAAGTGCAACAATTTTATCTGTACATCTTCCTAAAGAAGTTAGTGCAGATGATGTAGATTTCAATTGCGTAGGGTTTTTTTGTTGTTATTTGTTTTAACTTGAAGTAGTTGTCATCTCTTCCCACGAAACTCCCATGAATCTGTATAAGAGCTATTTTATTTTGGTAGCTAAGCGTGATTTAAAACAGGATACTTGTAGTGTCATGATGTTTTGAAGCCCAATATCCTAAACTCATCAGAATTACGTATGATAGCAATAAGTACTGAAGTTAGCATAGAGCAATGTGTAGGACTGAACAATAGCCATCTGTCAGCATACATCTATTAAACATGTACGTTTTACTTGCATGAATAAATAATAAATACATTTAACTTTACCAGCAGAAAGATAAACTGCCATGAACTGCTCACATCCCAGAAGAGAGACAATGCTGCTGGAAAAGCTCCATAAAACATACATATTTGCTGCCATGTGGAATAGAGAGAAGTGACTAAACGTAGAGAGCAGCATGGGAGAACACAGGGCTCCTACAAAAGAGAAAATCAATTAATGAAAAAAATAAGTTAGCAATTTAATTTGCTTCAGCTTGCAAGTCATGCAGACTAGGAACTTATCGAGACATACTATAGGCTAATTATGCTTAGAATTCTCAAACATAAGCTACGTAATAAACCCAGAATGCGACAAATTTCAAATTCCCTGCAATACCTTTTGAAAGGTAGAACATGCAAAGATATGCAAGCTGTACAAACAGCTACTTTAGAAAGTCTTAATTACCTATTGGGGAACATTTCGTAGAAAACATTTATGACACTTCTGTGCTTTGGAAAGGAAATGGGAGATTTTATTTAAATATGTACACAGTGAAAGATTTTTAACGTGTTATATGAGCACCTGTCTAAAATTATTTTGCTACAGAGATGAACTCATAAAGAAAAAATAGTTTCTCTTTCAAAAAAGCTACTAGCTCTCCTCACTGAAACAGCAGCCTTGAAAATGCAAAGAAGCCAATTAGCAAGTGTAAAGGTCAACATTATTTAAAACAGGAGTGTTTGGGGTGGCTGATGCTCAGAGCTGGATAACAGCTATATTCAGCTTTGGACTGTGTGTAGGGAATTGGCTGAGTTTCCACTTTTTCAGCAGAAATTAAGAGGATAGCAGAGGGTACTCTCCTCATGCATGTTTGTCTCATGCTTTTTACTCTTTACTGTAGAAATGAAAACTAATTGTTCTGTCATTAAATACTAATAACTTGCTTTCCAAAGTTAACCTCTTCAAAACATTTCACGCACAGCAAAAGCCTAGATTTTGTGGTTTTGGCTTTTTTTTTTTTTTTTAAGGTGATCCAAAGCACAGCTTTGAAACAAGGATTCTGTACACAGAATGCAGACTAATGCTTGTCTGTTGGTGAAAGCACACATAGATGTGATTGTTCTATCTGCATCCCACAGATCATTAAAGGAAAGGGAAAAAAAAAAATCACATTTGAGACTAGTTTTTGAATGGAATTACACAGTATGATTTATTTCACTCCTTCCCAAACACTGGCATGATTCACATTCTGTCCAGGAAAGCAGTGATATCACTTAGAGAAGTGTCTCTTCATCTTTACAAAGGCATGAGCTGCATCCCATCGCAGTAAAAGGCCAGAGAGCAGGCAAGTTTTGACATTACAATATTTAGAAAAGCACCAGTGGCGTGTGTTGGTGTGCATTTTGTTTCTGTTGTTGTGATGGTTTTTTGGTTGTTTAATAGATTACTTGTAACTTTTTTTCCCTAGAAGTATTTCCTGTCTAGACAAAAAGATATGTCTGGGCATGACTGAGACTGCTTGTGGGTGACAGAGTTGCTGTGTGTTCAAAGCTTTTGCACTATGATCAGAGGCTCTATTACATCCTGAAGTAGAGAAGTCACACAAATTACTGTTCACTTACTGGAGGATGGATCTGAGGTGAAATATGTAAACATAATCCGTCGCATACCAGGCAGCCTCCATAAACAGAATACAAAGACATTTGCAGCTATAATCCCTATTAAGAGGAAAAAACAGTATAAAAGCAAATTATGACTATAACATACCATAATGCTTACTGTAAACAAGCATTCAAAAGTAAGTTTTCATGAACCATACTTCGTCATTATTCCATTAAAAGCAGTATCCACTTCTTGCCTTATAGAGACTAGAAAAAGCAAAAATACTGAAAGCCGTATTTATACAGTGGAGGTCTTTCAGATATATGACATTTAATTGCAACTGTTTTAACATACAGTGTAATGAAAGCAACAGTCCAGAAAATCTGAATCAAAGATGTTCAAGCTACAGTGTCAAGCTTCTGTTCCACTGTAGAACCAATGACACTAGCCCGCTCAAGAGGTCCCATTTCTTGTCTCTCTTGCTGCTTATTCCCAAGTGTCACCCATCTGCTGCACAGTTGCGTTTAACTGCGCATGGAAGGGAAAAGACCGGGGGAATCACACAAACACACAGTACACATGCTGTCCATTTTTGAGGCAGCCTTGGTTTCAAAGCTGTTGGGTTTTTTTTTGGTGTGGGGTTTTTTTGTGTTTTTTTGTTTGTTTGTTTTTTCCCTAAAATGTGCATAGGAATAACATTTGCGTAACCTTATGCTTACAACATGTTAATACAGACTCAGGAACTTTTGAACATAGAATATGTAAGAGCGGATGTGGCTCCACTACTTTATACGGATTTGAATCTAGTTCTCATCCATCTCCCTCTACTCGTTTATCTCAGGGATTTCAAGTGATGCCAGGCTAACCAATCAAAACTACCTCATAACCAAAGAATAGCACAGAAGATAATTTTTTCCTATTTTACACACCTCATGCTGCAAACAAGAAGCAATGATTAGGAAATTTTATTTCCACATGCCAGTGGAACATATATGCCCATGCCTGCTAAAACCATTTGAGGCTTTCCACACTTCCTGAGGAAAACATTGCCAGGAAGGGATTCTAGCTGATCCTCCTTGCACAGTTGCATAGGAATCTTTATAATGCATTTGAAAAACAGTTTGTGAGAAGGAACTGTTGCAGAAAGAATGTACGTGCAGATGTAGGTTTACACATGCTTTGTGCTCAACAACCTAAACGTGGTATGAAAGCCATCTGTTTTAACATACTGTACCTGTTTGCCATATTTCTCTTCCTGTGAATGTCTAATACTTGTAAGCTAACACAAACCTGTCACAGTCCGCTGCCCCTCAGTCAGGTTATTCCACCAGCTGTTAACCTGAAACAGAATTGTTGTACATCAGTGCCACTGTAGAGTATTCACAATTTCAAAAACAGTCACATTAGGTTCCACCTTTTTAAGAATGGAAAGCATTTTTTGTTTTAAATCTGCTACGTAAATTGGATTCACACTTGCTTATTTCTGACTGGTTTATCTTCTCAAGTTGGCATTTCCTTGCTCAAGAATATCTACTTTCCTTTTCATAAAATACCCCAACATAGATGAAGAGTTTCTTCAAAAAGAATGAGGTTACATCCTTTTACGTAATTTCATGGGTTTACCTCTCCTTGTACTAAACAAAGACCGAGCCCATAATGCTTACTTCAGCAGATTAGCCAAAGTTAGCATAAACCCTGCCTTGACTAAGCCTCACCCTAATGCTAACATCACACCACCCACCTTCGAGAGATCCCACTTTTGTGTCAGGGTCACTTTTGCAGAGGTGGCTCACAAGATGTGGAATCCATTCCCCCTTGCGTCCAGCTCACCCAGCCCTCCTCCAAGTTTAAAACCCCTGAAAAAGTTTATTTTGAGTGCAGTCAGCCCACAGACAAATGCCACCCCCCTTTCCCTTCCTCAGCTTTCAGAATAATTTTGGACAATTATTTTATTGATGGCTGAGTGACCTTCCAAACATATAGATGGGAACAATAGCATAAAAATTATCTCTAGGTTGGAGGTGGGGGGAGAATCAATGCTGTATGAAACAAACCATTTACCATTTGATAGCAATATAACAGCTTCATTACTTTTTTTGTTTTGTTCAAATTTCTGGCACAGAATACAGATACCAGTATTTCCTACAAAGTTATCCAGTATAAGAACACTGAATTCCTTTTCTACAATACAAGAAGCAGATGCCCCCAGAAGCTATCTGAGGGATCCTGAACTTCTAAAAATAGAACTACCCATTGAAAATGGGGATTGAGAGTTTAAGCCTATTAACAACAGGACAGTTTTGTTTAGTGTTTGGTTTTATTTGTTGTTTTGTTTTGGCCTTTTTTTTTGGATAGCTAATCACCAGATCTCCCCCTTCTGGTTTTGAAGGAAAACAAAAGTATAAAACCAAAAAGATTTAAAATATTAACTGACAACCACAATCCCACCTGCAGTTTACACACACCGGGCAAGAAAGCATGCTGTACTGGGCCTGGCTAGAACAGAATTCATTTTCTCTATAGCAGCTCATACATGCTGCTGTGTTTTAGATTTTTGACTGAACCAGTACTGATAACAGATTATTGTTCTAGATTTTGCTGAACAGTGTTTGCACAGCACCAAAGTGTTTCCAATTTCTCACTCTGCCCCTGCAGAGAACAAACCCAGGGTGTGCAACAGGCTGGGAGGAGACACAACCAGGCAAGTGACACTGACTAACCAGAGATATTCCTACGATATATAATATTGTCATACTCAGCAATAAAAGGGGAAAGAGAGGATTTTAGGAGGTTTAGCCATCTTTTACTCATAAATTGGCTGAGCACTGGTCTACCCACAGGAGACAGTGAGCGACTGCCTTTGCATCACTTCATTTGTTTTCTTTTATCCTCCACTTATTACACAATTTTTTGGTTGTTGCTCTCCCCCCATCCTGTGGGGGGTTTGTGAGGGAAGTGACCGAGCAGCTGTGTGCTGTTTCACTGCCCACCAGGTTTAACCCTCAGCACATGCTCATTTTGAAAGAAGTACCCCTGTGCACACAATACACATCACAAAAGCAGCCCCTCTGTGTCCTACCCAGCCCAGAACCTCGTGTTCCTCCAGCTCCACACTCAGCCCCACTTCTCTTAACAAGCAGACCTGAAAGAGCAATCAAGCCTGGTCTATCATAAGCCACAGTAGTAACTTTGAAACAAATGTAAAATGTATATGCATGTTTAGTTTTAAATACACTTGACTAAATGACTCATACCTTCAGGACATCAGCTAAATTTATAACAAGTCTTGCAACTCTTGTGTTGTTCTTGCTGCCCAAATTCTAAAGTATTTGCACAGAAATGTCAGCTCTCATAAAGAAAAGAAGTCTCCTAACCCCTCATATGTACAAAGTAAAGGTTGAAAATATGAATGCATTTCAGAAGCCAGAGCATTAAAAGAATCATATCCTTAAGGTTCACAATCTAAGTGAGCTCTGTCCTCTTTGGGAATTCATGTTCACTTGTGAGAACACTTAAACATAGCAAGAACAGATTTTTTCTTTTTAATGTCATGAAGAAACCAAAAGGCATCTAATTTATGTATATAAACTACTGCTACTGACCTCCCTTTCCCTGCATTTCAGGGTGAAGCTGGTATTTTTCTCTGGTATAGCTTTTGCAGTGACACTGTTAGTTTTCTGTAACTAATTCTACCCAGTTTTTCTTGTAAGGAAACCCACATGCTGCAATTTCCTGTGAACCTATTATTTCTCCAACTTGTAAATCAGGATAAACAGGACAAGCATCTGCTGCATAAATGGTGCCCACACCAGAAGGAGGATGCGGTGGGGGTTTGTCGGTTTGGTTTATGCCGCGGTGCCGGTTTGTGCTCCCGCGGGGACCCACCCGTGTGCGGACAGGCCGAGCCTGGCTCCGTGTACCTGTTTTCGGAAGTCCCCCCTCTTCTGGGGCCGTATTTTATCCATCCAGTCCGCTCGGGCATCCTCCAAATAGCTCTGGACCCGCGACTTGAGCGACTCGTACTGCCAGATGGCGGCGGACCCGAAGGCAGCTCCTGTGAACTGGGCGACACCGCACAAAGTCACAATGAGCGCGCCGCGCTGACAGTCGGGGAGTCCCCGCCCGCCCCGGGGAGCCGCTTACCCCCACGGCGAAGAGCAGCGGCCTGACCAGGCGGCGCGGCGACGGGCGGCCGGCGCGGGGGGTCGGTGCCGGCGGACAGAGGCTGCGGCGCGGGGCGGGCGGGCCGGGCCGCCCCTCGGCGGCGGTGGCGGCGGGAGGGGGCTCCTCGGGCCGCGGCCGCGCCCGGCGGAAACCCTGTCGCGGCTCCAGCAGCACCGTCAGCCTGCGGGGGAGAGACGGGACCGTCAGCACCGCCGCGACCGCCCGCTCCCTCCCCGAGCCCTCCCCGGCCCAGCGGTACCTGTGCGGCCGCGGGCCCCGGGCGCGGGCCCAGCACCACCACGCCATGTTGGGCACCTCCCCGCCCGCCAAGCGCTTCCGGGGCAGCCGGCCGCCATCTTGCGGGCGTGGGGGAGCCGGGGAGCAGCTCGGTCACCCCGGGCGTGGGGCGGCCCGGGGGGTCCCCAGCGCCGCGGGTCCGCTCCGCACGGGGGGCCCCCGCGAGGTCCCGGTGTCTGGCCGAGTAGGGCATTTCTAGCGGCACCGCGGCTGCTGCCGGCCGCCGGGTTGAGTCCGCCCGCGTCCTGCCGCGGCCGCCATGTCGGGAGCGTCGTCTCCGCCCTCCCCTCCATAGCGGGAGTGGCGCTGCGGGCGCCTCTGGCCGCCATGATGAGTGCGGCAGCTCTGTGTATTTAGGGGTTTTAATGTGGTGTTTTCTCTGGAAGCCTTCTGGAGTATACCCAGCCTGTCTTCTCCTCCTAGCCTGGAAGGCTGTCTCCTCCCCCTGAAATTAAATGGAAAAAGAGAATAGGTGTGCTTGGTTTGAAAATAACCTGTAATTTGTAAGTTTCGAGAAGCTGTGTGTACCTTTCTGGTTCTCTATATTGCGATGGAGATACTAACGGACAACCAAGCATTCTACATGGCTGTTATGTCTTGGCCTCCGGAGACTGGAGTGCAGAGCTGCTAAAATGAAGCAGGTATATGAACAGCAGTTTATCTCAGAGGTGCATGGGGGCACGGAGGGGCAGCAGCTGCATTTTGGGGCAGAAGTTCTGCGTGGGTGGGAGGAACACTCCATGGGAGAGTGGCTGTGCCACCTCCAGCTCTGGAGGCCACTCTGTTGTGGCTGGACAAGCTCATTGTGTGAAGGAAAAGATAATAGCAAGCTGAGAGTGATCTCAGCTTTGTAGCTGTACAGTTGTGCTACATTGTAGTTGTAGACTGTTAATAATAGAATAATGAAATGTTTTGGGTTGGAAGGGACCTTAAAGATCAACTAGTTTCAACCCCCTGCCATGGGCAGGGACACCTTCCACCAGACCAGGTTGCTCAGAGCCCCGTCCAGCCTGGCCCTGAACACAGCCAGGGATGGAGCAGCCACAGCTTCTCTGGGCAGCCTGTGCCAGGGCCTCACCACCTGCGCGGGGAAGAATTTCTTCCTTATAGCTAATCTAAATCTTCCCTCTTTCAGTTTAAAGCCATTACCCTTTGTCCTATCACTACATGTCTTTGTAAAAAGTCCTTCTCCAGCTTTCTGGGAGGTCCCCTTTAGGTACCAGAAGGTTGCAATAACATGTTCTTGTAGCCTTCTTCAGGCTGAACGGCCCCAGCTCTCTCAGGCTTTCCTCACAGGAGATGTGCTCCAGCCTTTGATCACCATGGCCTCCTTTGCACTCTCTCCAACAGGTCTTTGTCTGTCCTGTGCTGAGGACCCCAGAGCTGGACCCAGCACTACAGGTGGGGTCTCACCGGAGTGGACTAGAGGGGCAGAATCACCTCCCTCAACCTGCTGGTCACGGTTTTTGATGCAGCCCAGGACACGACTTTCTGGGCTGCAGACACACATTCCTGGGTCACGCTGAGCTTCTCATCAGCCAACACCGCCAAGTCCTCCCCAGGGCTACTCTCAGCCCATTCTCTGTCCAGCCTGTATCAGTGCTTGGGATCGCCCTGACTCCTGTCCAGAACCTTGCACTTGGCCTTGTTGAGCTTCATGAGGTTCTCCCAGGCCCACCTCTCCAGAGCTCCTTATTCATCTCTGCAGACCTCCTGGAATTTTTGCCTGGCTTCTTTGTTGGGATGCATCACTCCTGAGCATGGAGGAGGTGATCCCTGAATATTAACCAGCTTTCCTGGGCCCCTCTTCCCTCCAGAGCTTTATCCCTTTGTATTCTACCAAGCAGATCCCTGAAGAGGCCGAAGTCTGCTCTCCAAAGTGCAGGGTAGTGAGCTTGCCGTGTGGCCTCCTTGCTGCCGTAAGGATCTTGAGCTCCACCATTTCATGGTCGTTACAGTCAGGGCTGCCATTGGGCTTCACGTTCCCCGCAAGCCTCTCCTTGTTGCTGAGAACAAGGTCCAGCATAGCACATCTCCTCATTGGCTTCTTTATCTCTTGGAGAAGAAAGTTATCATCAACTAATTCCAGGAACTTCCTGGATTGCTCAGGCCCTGCTGCGCTGTCCGTCCAACAGATATTGGGGTGGTTCAAGTACCCCCATGTGGAAGAGGGCTTAAGAACGTGAGGCTGCTCCTGTCTGTCTATAGGGGGCCTCATCTGCTCGGTCTTCCTTAATAAGTTACAGCGACTTCAGGAACAGTGACAAAGTGAAATTCGTTGGAACTGGAGAGGCACTGAAGTGATATTGTTCCTCTTTTTTTTTTTTTTTTAATTTTATTTTATTTTATCTAACAAGTAGTAAAGGAGTTGAAAGGGTTTGCCTTCTCCACTCAAGGTCAGACTCTGACCTGAAGAAACCTCTGTAAGCTTGTGGTGGGAGACTGCTCTATGTGGTTTAGTACAGTATTTAAATCTGCATTTTATCTCTTTCTGATTGCACCATGGGTCAGCCTCAGAATTTTCTTGAACTAAGAAAAGAGTAGCAGGGTCAAATACATTGCTGGTGTTAAAAATGTATATATACATATGTAAATGAAACCAGCGTTGTAATCTGTGCTTTGTCTCTGGTTTTCTATGTAACAAAATGAAAAAAAAAAAAAAAAAAAAGTTTTTAAACTTTCCAGATTAGACACTTCTATCACTTGTTTTTGCATCCAGAGACCTTATCAGGAGTGATTTGTTTGTTTAAGTGACTTAAATATTTTTCTTTGTTAACTCTTTCTGTCTTCTGTTTGAACCACATGGATTTTGTCTGTGCTGTTTTTAATGTTTAGGTGAAATTTTGGCTCCACCAGGGCTTGTTTTTATCACATTAAAGCTCTTAGTTGTATGTAACATATATGTGCAATTTGCGAGGGACGATGCTCTGGGCTTTATGTATTTATTTGGGTTTGGCTTATGGTTGTCCTCCTCTGGACAGCTGCAAAGCGTAATTGTCATGATCTCAAATCTATCACCAGTGACAGCATCTGACAGCTGGTATGAGTGAGCCCCAAAAGGGTGGGGTGTACCTGGTGCATGTTGAAAGAGGTGGACAGATGTGGTGTCGGTTGAAGGAACAAGCTGTGTGCTTTTGAAAGCTTCTCTTTTGCAGATGGTTTCTATTAGCAAACTCTTACCCTGATAAAACAATATGTTTTGGTGGTGTTCCTTTTATCATTAAAACTGCAGGAGCAATAAAAAGTCATCATCACCACTGTGTGGGTACTCAGCCTTGTGCGTGACAAGAGGGAATATGGTTTTGTTGGGACTGTCCCATTGGGTTTTGCAGGCTCAGGAAGGGATGAGTGCGGGTTGCTCCTTGGGGCAGAAGGCGGCAAAGGAAGGAGGAACAACAGCAGTAAGACAGTTGTAGAGCCATCCTGGGCTGCTGGAGCTCCTTTGGCCAGGGGCCAGGAAGGTCTGTCCTGCCTCAGGGCACATCTGATTTCACAAACAGTTCTGTTTGTTAATGCGATCCACTGCGCTGGTTACTGATTGCAGGGATTGAATGCTGCCAGGGAAATACAAAGAATATAAAGAAAATTGATTTTTTTAAACAGGCAAACAGTCTCCTACTTCTTTCCCCTCTTTACCCCCCCTTTGTTTTACCCCCTGGAGATGTGCATTTCTGCTCCTTTCTTTTATGGCCTGTCGATATGTTGACCCATCATGGGGCTCTCAAACCTCACTGGGACACCAGCCCCACTCTCTGGCCCCTAAGAATTCAAATACCAACACTGTATGCTTTGCTTTCCAAGTAGTAAAGGTTTTCTTTGCATGCTTATCTTAAGAAGATCTGGAAAATAAAACACCTTTCAGTTGGTCTGTCGCGCACTGTGTGTTCATGCAGTCAAAGTTTATTCTTCTTGCCACTTTACATCTCCCTGTGTATCGAACTGAAATGTCACCATCGACATTCAGACCACACGTGCACCTTTCTGGAGAGGAGTTACCCACAGTGAGGAGCTCACGGATGTCGTGTTGTGCCTAACAGGCTCATCACTATGGGACAGGTGTTTTAAGGGTGGGAGAAGGACTGTTACAGTGGGATTTCTAGTCCTGCACATTTTGGGTCAGGGTGGATGAAGATTGTTATTCTGTATTTGCAAAACCTTGTTTCAAAACTTCCTCACTTTGAAACCCACGATATTTTAAGTTATTGCATTTTAATGATAAGTTTGTGGTTACAGTTTTGACGTATGTCCTACCCACAGTGATGGTGCAGAGCATATAGTTTTATCTTCTTTCAGGAATTAATTGTGATTGCATGGCTCATACCTGTGCAAAAGGCAGAAACATTCATTTGGATTATTGGCTTGCCCATGTGGTGTGAAATTTGCTTGAATTTATTGCTTAATTTAAAATTATCATTTGTTTCACATATTTTCTGACAGTTATGTGTGTTTTGAAAATGTTAGGCAATCACTTGAGAGACAAATGCTCCCTCCTCAAATGTGAAGTTAAAATTTTATAATGGAATATGCACATTTTAAAGAGTGGAATAAACTTAATCCTTATTTCCTCGTGCAAACAAATTCCAAGTGTTGCAGTCATTTTAAACGAATGATTATAGGAGGAGGCATGAATTTTCTTTTTATTCTTCATGAAAACAGTGTCTGGGTGACAAGAGCAACAAACTTTTCAAGCAAAATAATAATTGTGAAAATTGTAATAGTATTTTTCTGTATTGCTTTGGAATCTGCTGGTGCATGGGCAGCTCAGCGGCAGTGACAAAACACATTATGTGCCAATAGTTGCCAGGTTAATCTGAGCATCTTTGGTACCAACTTACATGATTTTACTGCAATTTTCGTATTTGAGTTGTCCATTTCAGTGAAACTTCACTGTAGCCAAAAGCCATGCCCGAGCCTTTGTGCAACAGTCAGGCAGAGCTTTGGCCGCAGGTCCTTGATTTTTAGAACAAGGGGAAAGGTCCTAAAGAGTACGAGACTTGCACTTGTTTGATCAAACTGAGCCCCACAAAGTGCTGACACCAGTGTCTAGCAGGAAGGTAGATGAAACAGGTTAGAAACATATCATAAACGTGAGTATCAGAACTTATTTTGTTTTAAATTTGTATTGATAGACATGGTAATTGGGAGATGAATAATTCATTAAAACATTTTATAGGTTTAATTTTAAAAGAATTTTGAGTTAGGAAACAAGTAAAGAACAGGTGAAACATTGCAAATTCAAATTGGAGAATTCTTCACTTGAGTTCTCTAGTTTTGCTCTGCTGGTATTTTGTGTGGTAAACATAAATGGTAACAAAAATGTTCGTAAGAGAATACTCAGATAATGTCACAGGATACTTAAGTATTCCAATTATTTAATGAGACTTAGATTCTAGTTCTACAATTCCCTTATATGTTACGTTATTTTGTAGGCAGGCATCTTTTTGATGTGGTCTTAAAGGTCAGGCTTGTATAGAGATAATTCCATATACTGTATGTGTATGAACTGTTTCAACAGGTTTCTAATATCGGAAATTTTGGGAGGCTTCTTCGAAAACCACTTTTGTGAGCAGGATGGCATCGTCTTCTCTACAAATCTGTGCATTTCTGCTGGCTTTAGCAGGATTTACCATTGTACTTGTTACTACCATGTCCAACACATGGAAGGTTTCGGCCACGGCAGCAGCGCCGGCTCCTGCAGGCTGGGTCTCTGAAGGGCTGTGGATGGACTGTGAGGCGGCTGCTTTCAGATCAGTGCAGTGCAAGCAATTTCTCTACATGTTGAGTTCCGACAGTAAGTGTGCATGGTATATGTATGTAAAACTCAGGGGTCTAGTGTTATTCCTTCTTTCTGGACGGTTTATATACCATGGTTGTCACAGAGGGTCTATAGTATGGAGAGGATTTGCCCCATGGTTCTTGCAGGCAGGTTAAAGGGCCCCAGTGAAACCCAGCCTGCAATTCAGCTTGGTAACCGCTGTGACTTTATTGCCATCTCTGTTGTGTTGGGTGCTATACAACAAATCTAAGACTTTTTTATTATTATTGTTTTGGAAGAAATAGGATCTTTTTACTCAGCCTAATTCTTAACTATAAGCAGAACATAGGTCAGTGAGCTCTGATGCTTGCTTGTGCTTTGGTGTGAGACAGGACTTCTTATAAATTCCAGGACTTATTTGATACTTTGTGCTAAATCTGTGTGTGTTTGTTCTAGAATTTCTTAGAAGTGACCAGCTTAAACTGAAATACATTTGTGCTACTGATGCTTTTGTGTTTTCTGAGGTAGACCATGCTAGCAGGATAGTTTATCTGCAAATAGAAAGAGTTGTCTTTGTAGGGACTGAAAATTATTTGTTTGGATTTTATAAATATCTTTCTGTAAACACCTAGTCAGGAAGGACTGACACTGAAGTTCTTTCCTTAGAAAAGTGAGTGTAGAAACAGTAACAATATAGCCTTTGAAAACTGGTATTTTGTTAAGCCTTCTGTCTTAAACAGAACTTTGCATTTATTCTTTTACAACTTTCAGTATTGTGCAGTCACTTTATGAGTTATGTCATGGAATAATTTCTTAAAGCCTTTTCCTGCTTTATAGATCCTTTATTACTGTCATTGCTGTTTGTCTGGACCCTTTCCAGCTAATTTATTCTCAATGCGCAATGCTCAAAACTTAAAAACACCTTGTCTCATAGAGTATGAAGGCTTGTTTTTCTTGACAGAGACATGGACTCCACTGAAGTCAGAGCTGCCCGACTGGAGGCAGATCTCGCAAATGCGAGAGTTTAAATCTCCAGTTAACTCTCAAGATTTCAGCATATCTGTGGTTCTTCACCAGAGTCCTGGCTTTGGTGGCCTCATATGCTTTCATAACGATGGTGCCAGTTTGAGAATAAGTGCCAGCATCCTGTAATGAGGCCAGAATTTGTGGCCTCAAAAGGAGGCTAACCATATGCTTCCAAGGATTTTAAAAACACTACTCATTGCGTCACTGTCAGCTTTTCGTACTGTTCTGGTACTTGTTCTGCTCCTCTCTAAGACTTCCTCTGTGTAGATACTGGGATTGCCTAAGTTTCATCTAGAAACTTCAATACGATTTCTGGAAAACAGAGTGATGAAATGTGGCCAACAATCCTCCAGTTCTTATACGTAGTAGCAAGGTGGCACTGATGCTTACGATGGTACGGCAGATCTGCCACAAGGAGAAACAGCTGTTTCAGCCCTGTCACAGGGACAAGCAGAGCCAGTGTGGGAAGTCTCCTTTCCTTTAAATGCAGTTTCATTAAACCTAACATGAAAAGAAAATATTTCCCAGGAGCGAAAGGGTTCTTGGTGAACTGAAGCAGTTGCCTCCCAGTTCTCTTCCCTCCCTTCCCCTGACCCCCATAATTGGAAGAGAGAACCCCTGGTTGGCAGGGCTTGGTGGATCATCATCAGCTGTTCAAAGAACCGTGTGTCACCTAAAATCAGTGTGGGGTTCCTCATGCCAGCTGACAGGGACCTCATGTGGCTCCTGCAGCATACTTGCTGTCTCTTGCAGGGCTGTTTCTCTTCTTACAGTGCCCAGCCAGCATTCCTGGGCCTTGAAAGAAATTTACAGAAGTGATTGACAAGATACAGCTCATGTTGATCGAACATTTAAAATGTTAATGTTTTGAGTATTTTTTTTCCCAATTGTATTGGTTGATCTGTTCTTAAAAAATACTATTTCTGCCTGTAAACCCACTCTCAACCTTATTACATTACATGAAATATGCTCTGTTTTGAGAATATCAGAGGGGCTAGGAGCAATTTATCTCCTTTGTCCTATATTGCCATGGTCGCATATGACCACATCTTGGCATGTCTATGTTTGCATTTTACTTACATCAGAAAAACACTTGTATAATTATTTTTCCAGTTATTCCCATTTACTGCTCTGGGTTTTCATTGTGGAGTGGTCTTGGAGTGTGCAAATTGGTTTCTTTATGGATGAAACAAAGCAGGGGAACGTGCTCCAAGAATGCACTTCCAAACTTTCAGCCACTGACTGGTTAGAACAAGTCTGGAAGAAATCTCCCAAGCAGTGGATGGTGTCGATGTGAAACTATCAGCCCCGCTGCTTTTACGCTGCTGATGCAGAGCCTTCTGCAGAGCAGATTTGCTGTTATGTCCATTGCTTACCAAACCATAGTTTCTGAAATTTAGTGAAGAATAACTCTATGTTCTTCAACACCATTGAAGAGTGATTTCTTAAAGGGAATTATGGAAATGTCTGGTGCCATATAGGAAAAATTTACACATTCTAGGACTGCAGTTTAATCTTTTCTGTTTATATGTGTGCATTATGACTGCATGGTGAAATAGCTTTCTTAAGCAAGAAGAGATATTATTTTTTTGAATGAAATTCTTAATTTTTTTTATCCATAGCAGTGTAAAATCTGGGGACACATCATTCAAGGTCCCAACTAAACTCAACTTTGAAAGTGGTGTCAGCAGAAGTGTTTGCAGAGTTCAGCAGGGTAGCACCTGTGTATGAGTAAATTAATTTGAAACTCTCTGAAAGGCTTTTAATGGGATGCAGATACTCCAGTATACTGGTACAGTATGTCCATTTTATGACTCCATCATTTTTCAGATTGCAGTGGCTCAGCAGAAGGAGGGAATTCTGTAAAAGTCCCCCAAGAAGATCAATTCTTACCACATACCATCTAGTTTCTTTAAAAGATCGCAAATACAGAGCTGCACAGGTTCACACCAGCTGTGCTGGCCTATCTGTTCCTATTTAAACCAATGGCAATGATCTTCTTGGATGCCAAGGGAGCAAAAATGTTGTGATGGCACTGTAATATCATTTTGCAGCTGAAACTACCAGCCTACAGCATCAGGTCGAAGTGGCCAGTGAATTTTGAAAAACAAAACCCAACAGATATCTGTTATAAGCAAGTTGTGACTCTCTCAACGACTAATTCTTCTGATAGTATTCATGTAAATGGCATGAACCTGTTACCGTTTTGCGTCACAGCAGGATTATTTTATGAAGAAACTCTGACTCCATTTCCTGGAGATAAGAGCGGGTTATCAAGAGATGGTTAACCCCATTTGGATACACAAGCGTTTTAAGGGTGTTAGTGTTAGTGGGTGATGTGTATTGAGTCTTTCTCCTTTGAAGACAGACTGAGACAGTTGGGGTAGTTGAGCCTGGTGAAGAGAAAGCTCCAGGGAGACCTTATTGCAGCCTTCTGGTACCTAAAGGGGACCTCCCAGAAAGCTAGGGAGGAACTTTTTACAAGTGCATGTAGTGATAGGACAAGGGGTAATGGCTTTAAACCGAAAGACCGTGGATTTAGATTAGCTATAAGGAAGAAATTCTTCCCCATGTGGGTGGTGAGGCCCTGGCACAGGCTGCCCGAAGAAGCTGTGGCTGCTCCATCCCTGGCTGTGTTCAGGGCCAGGCTGGACGGGGCTCTGAGCAACCTGGTCTGGTGGAAGGTGTCCCTGCCCATGGCAGGGGGTTGAAACTAGTTGAGCTATAAGATCCCTTCCAACCCAAAGCATTCTATCAGTTTATGATTTTGCCTAGGCAAGAGCAGAAGCAAGGAAACCAAGCTGAACATACTTCTGCTTTGCCTAGAATAGATTTTTTTTTGTTAATACTAAGATATTCTGACAAACAGATGCAATCGGCCAGTGTGTATGATTTGTCGTATAGCTGCTTTCTTTCATAATTTTATTCCTTTTGAGATAGGTCTGACACACTGGCTCATTCATTCCCCTTACGTTTCATTTCTGTGAAACATACACTATCAAAATTGTGGTCCAGTGCAAATGTAAATATTTTTAAGATGGAATGTGTTTATAGATCAATGGACTGTAAAATATTAATGGAAACCACTCATCCACAGGCTGAACCTTCCTGAAAGAAGCTGAGTACAGTTGCTATGAATTACTTACGACCCTAATTCTAAAAAATGTGCTAAATTTTCTAGCAACAGAATAAAGTTTCTGTTCTCAAGCTTTTTTATACTTGAGTCATCAAGAAAATAACACAGTAAAGTTTTTTGGTTTGAGATCAATAATAAAATTACAAACAATTTTAATCTCGTGTAAACCCTAGTTGACTTCAGAGGAGAGACAAATAAAATATTTGCCAATATTATCGCTCGTGCAAGATATTTTGTAGAAATACTGACTGGAATTTCTAGGCTGAGACTGAGAACAGGCTCGTTTTGTCACTTCTCATTAGAAAAAGGATTAATATTGTCATTTCTTTTAAATGCTAATATCTTTATCATGAACTGCTCCCACTTCTAAGTGTCATGCACTGTAAGCCTTATCTCTGGGGTTGAGCAAAGAGCAAAGGTAGCCTCATTTTGGAGTGAAACCCAGAGATAAAACAGCAAGGAGGCTTCTCAAAGGCTTCACTTGATTGTAATCTAATTATAGGGATATTTAACTGTTACTACTCACAAGCATGACTGCTGCGTTGGAAATAGTTGGTTTTCTTTTGTGTTTTGGTGGGTTGGCAATTATTGGAGCCACTTTGCTGAACAATTACTGGAAAGTCTCCAGTATATATGGTAGTGTGATCACGACGTCTACGTTGTATGAAAACCTGTGGAAGAGCTGTGCGGAAGACAGCACTGGAGTGTCCAACTGCAGAGAATTTGACTCTATGCTTGCGCTGCCTGGTATGTGACTTTACACATTGTATTGCTAAAAATTTTGTTGGAAAAAAAGCAGAAAGGCTTTTGTTGTGGTAATCTGGTAGTACTGGAAAATAACTGGTCAGGAAGGACTTTGTGGGTTGAAGTAATAAAAATCTCTTAAGGAGCAGAATGTGTCACACGCAGGAGGAAAGGCTATAAAGTAAGGCAAATGAAGTCGCTTGATGAAACATTTGTTTTAATAGGCATTTTAAATATGATGTAGTGTGTTTTCTAGTATCTTGTGAGTGGAATTAGTAGGAGACATTTTTTAACACATCTTATGACAGCTCCATGTTTATTTGGAATTATTGTGTAGGTCCTCTTTTGCAATACTTGATGGCTGATGTACTGTAGCTGGAATATTTTCATATAATAGGTAATAAATAAAATTTATAGCTAAGAAGTGGTAGTGGGTTTTGTGTGTTGAGACTAAAATGCATAGATAATGTACGAAATACAGCGAATATACATTAGGCATATTGTAACATTACGAGTATGTTATACCATGAGTATATGTTATGAATTAATATACTTGTCAGGACTTGTTAACTAATGTCTTGTTGGATGTGTCTCTAAATACCAGGAAATTCAGATATCCTGGCTCCTGTAATCAGCCTTCAGTAGAATTGTGGATTGTCCTCAAATGCTTGACCAAGGCAATATTCTGTGGGTAGTAACATGTTTACAGAGAGTAAAGCTAGTTTGTATTCATCTTGAATAATTCAGTATGTAGATACTTATCCCAGAATAAAACCGCCTTCCTACTTAGTTAAATCTACACTAGGAGATGACTAAACTAAATAGGTAGAATACTCCTAATCTGAATGATATGTAGTATAGGATTAGTGGAAATGGGGTGTTAAATTTATTTTCTCTCTGTCTGATATAAACTGATGTTGTTGACCAGCTCTGACACTAGTGCAGCAATTCTCTGAAACTGTTTATGTATTTAGGAAATAATCTGTTATTTTCATCTTCCAGTGTTATCTAACAGTTGGTTTTAAAATGCCTGTGTGTATAAGAGGAACATAACCCTGTTTAAAGTTCTTAGATGCAGCAACAGCAGGATCATGTCGATTAGACTTTATCCTCATCAGAGTCCTTATGAGTGTGCATTTTGTTCTTGTGCAAACCACCTCAGGGGTTGGTTCATCACTTGCTGCCTCTGGCTCCAGGCAACATCTTCTCACTGATGTATTTACGTGGGGTGTTGTCTCTGAGAGTGTCATGGGGCTCCAATGTGTGCAGATGTGGGCAATGGGGCCACGTCAGGTCAGCATCTTGGAGCTGCTGAGGAAAAAAGTGGGTTTTAAAGAAGTTGGGGAGGGTGGGGGCGGAAAAGAGTCATCCTGAGTAGATGTGCTATAGCGAAGGAGAAAGGAAGGCAAGCATCAGCAATACTCCTGGAGAACTGCAGATAACAGCGTGGAATCAGCAGGAAGGAAAAAATGGGACCAGACAGGAAATGAATGAACAGGTCAGGCTCTGAAAGTGAATTTGTGAAGAATAAATTTGATCTGTTGAAGAGGAGATCGGTTACACTATTGAGAAGACAGCAGTATACTTGAGGGGTACAGGCAGAGCGAAGGGAAAAGCAGCTTGCAGAAGTGTACAGAAAAAAGTTCTAGAACAGAGAACTGAAAAAGAAAAAAGTTAGAAGACACTGAATTATAGAGAAAGCTGAGAGGACAGTTGGACAAGCAAGGAAATACAAGGAAAGTGGGGCTGTTAGTGACAAGGGCTGAACCAACAGTGTGACCTCCAAGATATGTCTGTAGCACTTGCAGATACAGGCCAAGGAAGACTGAAAACTGTCATGGTCAGCTTAGGTGTGTTTCAAATTGCTGTGTAGAAACTGAGCTGAAACTGCTACAGCAGGAGATGCCAGGGACTGGTGGGAGGGGAAGAAGAAAAAAAAAAGACAACACCACAACAGAAGTGTCTTTGTTACTGCTCATCAGAAGGATCATAAAAATTTTCCATGAAGGTTTCCTTATTGGCAGCTGACCTGTGTGGTATTCCTCTGTTGGTTTTTTGTTTGTTTGTTTTGTGCATGGGAAATATCCAACTTGATTCTTTTAAACAGATTTAAAGCTTTTGAATTCAGCAAACCATTAGTCCAAATCACGGATCTTTGAAGTGAAGACCTTTTTTAAAAACAATATTGCATAAGATTGAAACCATGGCTGGCTACGATGTATAGCTAAGCACTGTGTAGTCACAGCTAGGTCAAACACTTGATATAAAGCAATTAGTCAGCTGCCACATGCTTTACTTCTTGTTGTTTGCTTGTTTTGTTTTATGTTGTGTTGTTTTGTTTTGTTTTAAGGCCCCATAGATGTTTCTTCCAATTACAGGATTTGGGCTGTTTTCTTACAATTACTATTGGCTGATAACATGAACTGACTTTACGTCTTGTTCAATAAGGTAATTTTTAACATGAAGACAACAAAAAATTGAGCTGGCTGGACTGTGAAGTAAGCTCCTCAGTTAAGGCTGTTGAGGTTATTGTATTGTGGTGCAAAGAGGATCTCTTCTATTAAAATAACACAGACATTGGCTTGCAAGCAGTAAGCCTGGAGATATTGTCCTGAAAAGAGATGGGGAGTCCCATCTAATACTGCTGGAGGCCCAAAGACCTGTTGCATCCCTGCCGTGGGTAATTCCTGCTGCCAAAGTGTAAGATCCCAAACTAGAAAGCAGCATCGTCATTTAGTGCTTGTCCTAACAGTAAATTCTGCAGGCAAAAGCTTTGAACAGTTGATGGTATTTTGAGGCAGTCTTTTCACTTTTATTACTGTCTGTACTTTTTCCCCCAAAATTTAAAACTAATGCCTAACAAAACATTAATTCATCGGATGATGTTGTTGTTTAATTCTGAGTATTTATCTCATGATTGCTTATTAAAATTTTTTATAACTCTGAGGCTTGCAGGACCAATACTCTTAAGCCACATAAAGCTCTGCAGCCTGCTGAGTCTAAGTTTGAATCTCTCACTTTGCCTGCTGTTTCTGTGCCTGGATTTTGTTGTTTGGAGAGTTACGGGCTCAGTCCACTGCAGAGCCAGGGAGCAGGTCCCCGTGGAGAACATGGAGGTGACCAGGGAGCAAGAGCTGGAACAGTGGCATCAGCGACATGACTGTCCAGATCTAGTCCAGCTCAGGCCCCTTTGATGTGTCATTAGAATCATAAAATCATGGGATCATTTAGGTTGGAAAAGACCTTTAAGATCATCGAGTCCATCAAAGTTAGCAGCCAAACCTGCCGGGTTGGTGACACTTGCTGTATTTATCTTGTAGCAAAGGTGCCAAGGTGCCATTTGACCTGGAACTTGCCAAATCCAGGGCCTGAAGTCCCTGTCTGAATTCTTAGGCTGGTTAATAATCTCGTCCCAGTTTTTGTGCAATCAATACCTAAATGTGAGGACCAGGAGTTTAAGTGAGCTGTTATCTCTCTGATAGAGTATGTGTTGTGGAGGAGAGGAGTGAGTGCTGTAGCTCTTGGATCCACTCATCACCTGTTCATTACCCCCACTCGGAGTTTAAAGTGCACTGCTAACTCGAGCATTTTCTTTCCCATCTCTCACTGGAAGTAGCAAAGCTGGCACATTTTTCCAATTCCTCTGTAGTGCCAGAGCCCCATACACCTTGGCCAGCCAGGACCAGGAGTTCAGAGGTATCCTGTGTGCTCTGTGGTACAGGGGTAAGGAACTCATCAGGATTTGTGACTGATTTCTGCTCCTATAAATGACCATGTAGACCACTGCCTGTTTTCCCAGGACTTAAAGATGTACACTAAGAAGAGCTTGCTATAATTTTTCAGAGTTTACTAAAGGCCCAAGAGGATTTACTGAGCTTATAAAGTGTAACTGCAGTTCAACTCTGGAATCTGATTGACTTGAAGGCTAAACACTCTGAGGTTTGGACGCTTCTCCAAACCAGATAAAGTTGGACAAGATTCACTCATTACTACTCCTGCTAATTTTGTCACTCCCTCTAATCACTTTTCTTTTTTCAGCACAAGATTAATTTAATTTCTGTATAGACCCTGATATGTTTTCTCTTTTTCTGTCTTAGTTCATATTCAGGCATGCCGTGCCTTGATGATTGCTTCCATCCTTTTGGGATTCATAGCTTCAGTACTCGCACTGCTTGGTTTGAAGTGCACAAACATTGGGTTGAGCGATGAAGATGGAAAAATGAAGTTTACTGTCACGGGTGGATTTCTGTTTATCTTAGGAGGTAATATGGAGGCTGAAATGAGAACACTATCAGTGTTTGTGTTGCTTTCACAGCCAGACTTAATGAGATGAACACTTGTTCTTGGTTTAAAGCTGTTACAGCCATTAAATGAATCACTCACCTGTGTGTTTTTTGAATTTTTTCTGATAGGTCTCTGCTCCATGGTGGCTATTTCTTGGTATGCTGCGATGATTACTGCCCAGTTTTTTGACCCATTGTATGCTGGAACCAAGTAAGTTAATAGCTCTGTCATACCAAACTCCATCACATGGTACAGCAGCTGCACTAACCTCAGCTGCTCCAGAGTTTCGGAACCTGGATGGATCCTGTTATCCAGTCCTACAGGGGGAAAAATTGTCTGTCGGGAATCTATTCACATCAGAAATGTTGGTGGAGAGGGAGGAGAGTTCTCTTCTGGAAGGTTTAGTGAATGAGGGGAATATCAACCCTGCAGCTGAGGGGTTTCTGTACTGTGTTTACATTTTCCTGTGAGACTCAATTAAGCGCCCATCTCAATGCTATGAGGAAGAAAAGGTAAAAGTCTTAATTTGCTTTGGCATTTAGACCAAAAGAGATGAAAAATTCTAGCTATGGTTGGAATACAATGCCTCAGATATACAAGCAAATGAAAACGCGCACAGAAACCAGCCTGAACTGCGTACTAGTGACGTGCAGATAGCTGAGAGACGTCATTGGAGTGTGCTGTTTGTCTTAAAGAAGTACAAGAGTATTTTTCACCATATATTAACTGCTTGACGTTTGTTTGCCATATGAATTAAAATGAGGCAAAGTATGTGGGACTATCAGGTCATACGGTTACGCGCAACAAGTTTCAAGGTATAAAAGCCCTTATTCTTGTGTGATATAAACGCAACAGTCTTCAAAACCAAATGCCCGCTTATGGCACTTTATCTAGTTCAATAGACGGAGCAATGAGGAACAAGGGTAGAGGTGGCCAGGCATCTCCTTCACAGATGAGGAAAAAAGGAGAGGGAAACTTAATAGATTGTCTGCGGAACATGAGAGAACTGGTTTGGGGAAAAGGACATCTATAATTTACCAGTACCTCTACCAAGTATATAATTTTTAGATCAGTAAGCTATAAATCTTTAGTTGCTGGGATCGTATTTGAAGTGTTTTGTAGCTTTCTGCCTGAGAATCAGTTCAGGGAAATCAGAGGTGAAGTGCTTTGTTATGAATCAAAGTACCTTAAGCAATTGCTTTGGATGTTTGTCAGTTTTCCTGGTGTTTTCAAACAAACACTTACAAAGAAATTGCAGTTGTGAATACTTTTTTGTTGTTTTATATCCCCTTCAGAGAATTATATGAAGGGTAATAAATACGTTAGAGGACCGAAACAACTGTTGATAAGGAATTTCAGTTAGTGGGATAGTTAGTGAGTTTTATAGTTATCTGGGACTTCAACATCAATGCATGTTAATCAGTTACCAGATTGTTTGCATTCAGTAGCTAAAGAGATCTCTTTCTTTAATATCTAAACTTCATGTTTAAGAGTATTGATTCACTGAGCAGTTCTTCGAGAATTAATGTTGATCATTGGTAAAGCCAGACATGCTCTTGAGGAAGTCTGTGCTCCTTGGACTCTGTGAGGCAGGTTTAGATTCGATTGCAGGCCAGTATTGATCTTCACTCTTAAGAGCCTGGCAGATCTGTTTTTTCAGAATGCGTTTTTTTTGGCCTGACTTCAGCAAAATAATAAGTTAACCATTATTAGTTCTTAGAGGAATGTATCATACAGTTGTGAAGGCCACCTAAGTTCTGCAGATCCCTCCTACATACTTTCCTGTCCATAGGTGACTAGCGAGTAGAGATGATTGCGTGCACTGGGCAGCACTCTCTGGTTGTTCCATAGTATTCCTCCAGCAACTTGCACTCCTGTTTGGTTTTTGGTTTTGGGTTTTTTTTTTTTGAGATAATGATTCTCTCCTCGTTCAGTATTTGGAAAGTCCCTAAAACAGTGGAGACCTTGTGGTTCTGATGTGCAATAAGAACATGGCAAGCAGTGAACCTGTGTAAACTCTGAAACCATCCTGTTAGCAATTAATTCTGGAGTCAGAAACCTCAACACTTTAAAATAATGATTTTGTGTTTACAAGTGCAAAGAAAGCACACATATCTGTTTTCAGTATGCCTTCTACGCAGTCCATGACGCTTACTTTGCCCTTATATCAGGTATCTCAGCCTGCAGGGGTACTGCCATATTGTGAATATATTCTTTGTCCAAATGTGAAAGGTTGTTTTCCTCTTATTGCGAAACTCCGGTCAGATTTTCCCAGGCTCAACTGTGTCTGGTCTTTGGGTTTAATTAATGATCAGAGAATTTCTTAGAATGGGCCAGGAGATTTCCTGAAATGTCTTTTGTGCAGCAAAAAGGGTGGGTACCTATTATTTTTCATCTTGGGACTACTCATAAATGTATTTCAGCCATATCAACACAGAAAGTGATGAATATTCTTTAGGATATAGGAGTTTGAAAACCAGCCCTGTACAAATAGCTATGTGTAGCTGATCTAGCGTCATGATTTCTATGGCCAGCCTTTTAAATGACACAGACGGGTCCAAAACATTCAGTTTTGCAACATGACTTCAGTGGTGCAACTTACACACGAGCAAAATAGGTTTCACAGACTGCACATTATCATTTATTATCAACAATTTATTAAATATATGCAAGTAGTTATTGCTACTTATCTTTATGTTGCTTAGTACTTTCCTGTTCTGTCACTAACTTGGCAGAGCACTTAAACATACATGGTAAGAGTTTTACTGAACAGACACAGAGCCAGATCTGTTCTCCTCTGTTATCTGTTGAAGTACCTTTCGATTAGCTGATTTCTGTGCAAACTAGAATTCGCTTGTTTGCATGATTTGTGCACCTTATGGCTCAGTCTAAAATAATGGCTTTGTGATCCTGTGTTATGCTGTTTTCATAAGATCTTTCCTGTTTCAGGTATGAACTAGGAGAGGCTCTGTACTTAGGCTGGGCTGGATCTGTTCTCTATATGCTTGGTGGGATCTTACTGACCTGCTCATGCAAAGGGAGGAAAAAACAAGACTACAGGTAATCTTGGATTCGTCAGTTTAAATAGTAGCTGTCAATCATATACCATTTTCTATCTCTGTACGATTCTCTCTCCCCCCCGCCACCTCCCCGCAGTATAAACCTGTAGCCATATAAAGTACAAACGGGAAATCGTACCTATTAATTCAGTGCCATGGCATGTCACAGACTTGTGATGGCAGAGGATGCTGTACCAAATGCTCGTACCTCCCGAATAGTGTACGTGTTGATACTTTGTCATGAGCCGTCACCTGCAACCCATAGGTGGTAGTTCTGGTTACTGCTCATGGTTCTGAGATCTACATGATGAAAATGAGCAGTGAAAGAGGGAACTATCTATTGCCAAAATGAAAGCGTATCAAAGAATATACTGTGTTATAATCAAGTTTCTCTGTAATACTCACTACTATTAAACCGTTCAAATGCCATTTATTTTGCAGAAAGTGTAATGGCCTTTCCTTCCCAAAGCATAACCAATTGATTGTTATATGCATATGATTTTTTTCTTGTTCCTTACGGAAATGTCTTGTAGTGCATCAAATCAGAAAAGCTGAGATTTCTGGCCTCAACAGTTAATTTTGCCTAGATTTTTTTTTTTTCCATCTTGAATTATTCAAACATATAGAAGGTCCCTTTCTGAAGGAGAGGGATGAAATTGTCAAAAACAGCAGAGCTCTGTGTCTGCCCAGAAGAACCCAAGCGGCTTGGAGGCTGTACTTGCTGGGCCTGAGAGGAGGGTAACATGGGTGGGAGAAGCATGCTCACTGCTGCTGTGGTTGAGCTCAGGAAAGTTACAGCAAAACACATAATAAGAGAGAGTGTTCCTCTGATACTCCATTGTCTAATATGAATCCATATCAGTTTTATGGTAATATTTCATCAGCCACATTGGACTCAGGTCTTGCTCACCATACTTTGATACGAAGTACCAAATATCCTGAAATACCTTGAAAATCAGGTAAAACAGATGCATGAAATGGAAGTTCAACATGATGAATGACAGCTGAAGGGGCTGCCTGAAGACACTTTCTCATCATCTTGATGCCAGTATTAAAAGCTGTCAAAGAGCCCATCTCTTTCCCCTTAGCTATGAGACTGATGAGAACTATAGGTCTCTAATTTCTGCACCTTTGTGAAGGATGCGCTATTGGTGGGTTGGATACAGACCTAAATGAATAACTTCCCGAGTACCTGAAACTGTGGACGTGTGTGTAATACCTATTATATTGTATCTTTTTTTTTTTCCTTAATTTACAGTACAAGCAAATATGCATATTCAGCAGGCCGGGCAGCTCATCAGCAGCACATTTACACCAAAGACTCTGAGACGATCATAAGCAACAAGGAGTACGTCTGAACATACCTTTTACATCACTTGTAACATTAGCAGGTTATGAACTCAAATAAAGAAGTGAACTACTCCCAGGGTTCCAGACCCAAGTTAAAATCCTTCATCTTAACTTGGAGCGGTACAAGAAGGTATGGTTTTCCATGTAAATAGGAATGGTTTTCAAATGTAAATAGGTTTCTACAGAAAATGCTGCGATGTGAATGCCTTTCTGCATGCTGAGATGCCTGGTAAAATTTAACTGCATGGTGCAGGGTATCCTGACAATTGAGAGCAACTGTATCTATTTCAGCTGACTCAAAAATGTGGAGCCGATATGCTGTAGCTGACTGCAAGTTAATGCGCCTCCCAGTTAGAAATGTGTTGTGTATCCATTAATGTTTAGCTTCCTACTTTTGTTTAGCAGCTTTAGCTTTTAACAGGAAATAAAGTTTATTTCACAGACTGACTGAAACAGATTTTTTTTGATTAATGGTATTACGTGAAGGACGCAGCTGAGGAGCTCGCCCCTCACTTCTCCATCGACACCCCTCCAGAGGGGCTAAAGGACCCAAGGGACAGCGAGGTTCCTCCTCCCTCCCCACCCATGCCCATGATCAACATTGTCTTCAGCCGAGACTACCTGGAAGGGACCGATGGCTCAACACAGGTCCCCTTCTCCAGGGAGCATCTGTGGGGGGACACCCCACCCCAAACTTGGGGGGCAGCCAGGAGCCTGCTGATGTCAGGGGTGTCTTGGTGGTTTCCAGCCTGCTGCCCATGGGCACGGTAGCTGGCTGGGGGCTGAAGATGGGCAGCAGTGTGGTCCAGAGCCAACGGGAAATCTGTTATGGAAGGGTCTCCAAAAAACCAAAGCTTGTGCCTCAAGCCCTGGGGTCTCAGGGGGGCAGCCCCAGTAGGGTGGGGAGCAAGGAGCCGGCCCCCAGGGACATCGTGCTGTACCCCAGCTCGAAGAAGAGCTGGTGAAAGCTGGGGAGACCCAGGGACCCATTGAATGCACAGATGGGGAAGATGCAGAGCGTGAGAAAGAGGTCTCCATGCCTGCAGTGCGAGCAGAGGCAATCCACAACCAATGGATCCTAATCCCTCATGCGAAATTTTGGCTGGTGAGGCGGTCAGCTTGCAATGGTTGATTTGAAAGTACAGTTCCAGGAACAGCCAGGCCCTGTCCCTCTGCACAGCCTGGGAGCTTGGAGCTGAAGGGACCCATCTGCTGTAGGTGGCATAGGACAGGAGAAAGGGGTGTCTGGAAAGGGCACAGAGGGTGTCAAATACACGTTGTTGGCATCCTCTATATTGCTGGCTGTGTCCTGAAAGAGGGTGGGTGGCTGCCACCTCGCAGGGTGGAGCCCCTGGCTCCTGCAGGCTGTATGATCTGCTGTGCTCTGCTCCTGAGGACACCCTGGAGCTCCCCCTGCCTGAATCAAGTTGTCTCCAGTACGGCATGGCGGTCATCATTGTGTGTGGCCTCTGCATCACTAGAGCTCCATCATCTTGCTTGTGGTAAGGGCGATGTCTGTCTGTCTGCTGGGACAGACAGAAACAAGCTGGGGCCAAGCAGCCCCTGTGCAAGGGGAGTAGAGGGAGCAGCATGGGGCCAGGAATGGCTGCAGTTCTGTGGTCTCTTCCCTGGTGTCTGAGGAACAAGAGACTTGGCTGGTGGGACGTGGCAGTTCTCTGGGACAGAAGAGACTCTGAAGCAGGAACCCAGAGCCTGGAAATGGATAACCAAGGGTACTGGACACCCTCTGGGAAGGTAAGTGGTCTCTACAGTCCTTGGAATTAGCTCCTGTGTCTCAGAGTTGGAGCTTTGAAGCCCAGCTGGTGTTTCTGCTGGTCACACGTCCCTATTGTATCTGGTGACGTTCTGGGGCAATGCCAGGAGCCAGAGAAACCCTTGGGAGGTGGGGTGGGAAGGAGTCTTTACCCCCTGCCCCTGCTGGAGGTGGGCGCTGTGACATCTCCTCCTCTGGCGTTGTTCATACATGCTGGCAAAGTGGCTCTGCCTGATGAAAGAAGATGCAGCTAATGGTGTGGGGGAACACAAAATGGGGTTGGGGGGACAGAGGTGCTAAGAAGCCAACCTTGCACATTGGACTGCAGCTGTTAAATGTTCCTTGAGTGGGATGTGGACTCAGATTTGATTTCAGCTCCGGCTGCTGCTGGTTCTTCATTTCAGCTCCAGTTCTTTGTTGCTTCAGCTCCAGCCCCGCAGGCTTTCTCTCCGTTGCACAGCTTCAGTCTTCATTTCAGCTCTGGGATGTTTCACCTCCAACCCTGCAGCTTTGATTTCAACTCCAGGTTTATTCCCACAAGCTTTGTTTCAAATACAGGCCTAAAATATTTACTGCAGCACCAGCTAGAGGAGATTTCAGCTTGAGCCCCAACCCTACAGTGATTCTTTCAGCTCTAGCCCTATAGAGTTTATTTCACCTCTAGCCCTATAGATGTGATTTCAGCTCCAGCCCTTTCCCACAAGCTTTATTTCATTTTCAGCAATTAAGTGATTTCTTTAGCTCAAATCCTATAGATTTTATTTCAGCTCCAACCCTATAGTTTACCATCCTGCCTCAGCCCCAAGATATTTCTTTCAAACCCAGAAGTATTGATTTTATTTCAGCTCTAGGCCTATAGATGTGATTTCAACTCCTGCCCTTTCCCACAAGCTTTATTTCAGCTCCAGCCCTACGGATGTGATTTCAGCTCCGGCTGCTGCCGCAGATTCTTCATTTCAGCTCCAGTTCTTGTTGCTTCAGCTCCAGCCACGCAGCCTTGCTCTCTGCTCCACAGCTTCAGTCTTCATTTCAGCTCTGGGATATTTCAGCTCCCGGTTTGTTCCCACAAGCTTTATTTCCAATACAGGCCTAAAATCTTTACTGCAGAAACAACTCTATTATGAGATTTCAGCTCAAACCCCAGCCCTAGAGTGCTTATTCCAGGCCCACGATACTAAGTTCAGTATCAGTGCTATTGATTTGATTTCAGCTCTAGCCCTATAGATTTTATTTCACCTTTGAGCCTATAGATGTTTACTTCAGCCCTAGCCCTAATGGTTTTTATTTCAGCTCTACACCTATAGATGTGATTTCAGCTCCAGCCCCTAGAGGTTACCATCCTGCCTCAGCCCCAAGCTATTTCTTTCAGTACCAGTGCTTTTGATTGGAGTTCAGCTCTAGCCCTATACATTTCATTTCACCTCTAAGCCTATAGAGTTTTATTTCAGCTCTAGGCCTATAGATGTGATTTCAGCTCCCGCCCTATCCCACAAGCTTTATTTCAGCTCCAGCCCTACGGATGTGATTTCAGCTCCGGCTGCTGCCACAGATTCTTCATTTCAGCTCCAGTTCTTGTTGCCTCAGCTCCAGCCACGCAGCCTTGCTCTCTGCTCCACAGCTTCAGTCTTCATTTCAGCTCTGGGATATTTCAGCTCCGACCCTACAGCTTTGATTTCAGCTCCCGGTTTGTTCCCACAAGCTTTATTTCCAATACAGGCCTAAAATCTTTATTGCAGATACAACTCTATTGTGAGATTTCAGCTGAAACCCCAGCCCTACAGTGATTTTTTAGTTCAGCTCCAGCCATAGTGTTTGTTCCAGGCCCACAGTGTTTATTCCAGCCCCAACTTTTTTTATTTCAGTACCAGTGCTATTGATTTGATTTTGGTTCTAGCCCCATAGACTTTATTTCACCTCTAAGCCTATAGATTTCTGTTTCAGCTCTAGCCCTACAGATGTGATTTCAGTTCCAGCCCTTTCCCACAAGCTTTATTTCACTTCCAGCCCTACAGTGATGCCTTCAGCTCACCCTCTGTGAGATTTCAGCTCCAGCCCCAGCCCCAGGATATTTATTTCAGTTCCAGCCCCTATAGATTTTATTCCAGCCCCAGCACTACTGATTTTCTTTCAGCCTTAGCGCTAATGATTTTTATTTCAGCTCTACACCTATAGATGTGATTTCAGCTTCGGCCTTGTCCCACAAGCTTTATTTCAGCTCCAGCCCCTAGAGGTTACCATCCTGCCTCAGCCCCAAGCTATTTCTTTCAGTACCAGTGCTTTTGATTGGAGTTCAGCTCTAGCCCTATACATCTCATTTCACCTCTAAGCCTATAGAGTTTTATTTCAGCTCTAGGCCTATAGATGTGATTTCAGCTCCCGCCCTTTCCCACAAGCTTTATTTCAGCTCCAGCCCTACGGATGTGATTTCAGCTCCGGCTGCTGCCACAGATTCTTCATTTCAGCTCCAGTTCTTGTTGCCTCAGCTCCAGCCACGCAGCCTTGCTCTCTGCTCCACAGCTTCAGTCTTCATTTCAGCTCTGGGATATTTCAGCTCCGACCCTACAGCTTTGATTTCAGCTCCCGGTTTGTTCCCACAAGCTTTATTTCCAATACAGGCCTAAAATCTTTATTGCAGAAACAACTCTATTATGAGATTTCAGCTCAAACCCCAGCCCTAGAGTGCTTATTCCAGGCCCACGATACTAAGTTCAGTATCAGTGCTATTGATTTGATTTCAGCTCTAGCCCTATAGATTTTATTTCACCTTTGAGCCTATAGATGTTTACTTCAGCCCTAGCCCTAATGGTTTTTATTTTAGCTCTACACCTATAGATGTGATTTCAGCTCCAGCCCCTAGAGGTTACCATCCTGCCTCAGCCCCAAGCTATTTCTTTCAGTACCAGTGCTTTTGATTGAAGTTCAGCTCTAGCCCTACACATCTCATTTCACCTCTAAGCCTATAGAGTTTTATTTCAGCTCTAGGCCTATAGATGTGATTTCAGCTCCCACCCTTTCCCACAAGCTTTATTTCAGCTCCAGCTCTACGGATGTGATTTCAGCTCCGGCTGCTGCTGCAGATTCTTCATTTCAGCTCCAGTTCTTGTTGCCTCAGCTCCAGCCACGCAGCCTTGCTCTCTGCTCCACAGCTTCAGTCTTCATTTCAGCTCTGGGATATTTCAGCTCCGACCCTACAGCTTTGATTTCAGCTCCCAGTTTGTTCCCACAAGCTTTATTTCCAATACAGGCCTAAAATCTTTATTGCAGATACAACTCTATTGTGAGATTTCAGCTGAAACCCCAGCCCTACAGTGATTTTTTAGTTCAGCTCCAGCCATAGTGTTTGTTCCAGGCCCACAGTGTTTATTCCAGCCCCAACTTTTTTTATTTCAGTACCAGTGCTATTGATTTGATTTTGGTTCTAGCCCCATAGACTTTATTTCACCTCTAAGCCTATAGATTTCTGTTTCAGCTCTAGACCTACAGATGTGATTTCAGTTCCAGCCCTTTCCCACAAGCTTTATTTCACTTCCAGCCCTACAGTGATGCCTTCAGCTCACCCTCTGTGAGATTTCAGCTCCAGCCCCAGGATATTTATTTCAGTTCCAGCCCCTATAGATTTTATTCCAGCCCCAGCACTACTGATTTTCTTTCAGCCTTAGCGCTAATGATTTTTATTTCAGCTCTACACCTATAGATGTGATTTCAGCTTCGGCCTTGTCCCACAAGCTTTATTTCAGCTCCAGCCCCTAGAGGTTACCATCCTGCCTCAGCCCCAAGCTATTTCTTTCAGTACCAGTGCTTTTGATTGGAGTTCAGCTCTAGCCCTATACATCTCATTTCACCTCTAAGCCTATAGAGTTTTATTTCAGCTCTAGGCCTATAGATGTGATTTCAGCTCCCGCCCTTTCCCACAAGCTTTATTTCAGCTCCAGCCCTACGGATGTGATTTCAGCTCCGGCTGCTGCCACAGATTCTTCATTTCAGCTCCAGTTCTTGTTGCCTCAGCTCCAGCCACGCAGCCTTGCTCTCTGCTCCACAGCTTCAGTCTTCATTTCAGCTCTGGGATATTTCAGCTCCGACCCTACAGCTTTGATTTCAGCTCCCGGTTTGTTCCCACAAGCTTTATTTCCAATACAGGCCTAAAATCTTTATTGCAGAAACAACTCTATTATGAGATTTCAGCTCAAACCCCAGCCCTAGAGTGCTTATTCCAGGCCCACGATACTAAGTTCAGTATCAGTGCTATTGATTTGATTTCAGCTCTAGCCCTATAGATTTTATTTCACCTTTGAGCCTATAGATGTTTACTTCAGCCCTAGCCCTAATGGTTTTTATTTTAGCTCTACACCTATAGATGTGATTTCAGCTCCAGCCCCTAGAGGTTACCATCCTGCCTCAGCCTCAAGCTATTTCTTTCAGTACCAGTGCTTTTGATTGAAGTTCAGCTCTAGCCCTACACATCTCATTTCACCTCTAAGCCTATAGAGTTTTATTTCAGCTCTAGGCCTATAGATGTGATTTCAGCTCCCACCCTTTCCCACAAGCTTTATTTCAGCTCCAGCTCTACGGATGTGATTTCAGCTCCGGCTGCTGCTGCAGATTCTTCATTTCAGCTCCAGTTCTTTGTTGCTTGAGCTCCAGCCGCGCAGCCTTGCTCTCTGCTCCACAGCTTCAGTCTTCATTTCAGCTCCGACCCTACAGCTTTGATTTCAGCTCCCAGTTTGTTCCCACAAGCTTTATTTCCAATACAGGCCTAAAATCTTTATTGCAGATACAACTCTATTGTGAGATTTCAGCTGAAACCCCAGCCCTACAGTGATTTTTTAGTTCAGCTCCAGCCATAGTGTTTGTTCCAGGCCCACAGTGTTTATTCCAGCCCCAACTTTTTTTATTTCAGTACCAGTGCTATTGATTTGATTTTGGTTCTAGCCCCATAGACTTTATTTCACCTCTAAGCCTATAGATTTCTGTTTCAGCTCTAGCCCTACAGATGTGATTTCAGTTCCAGCCCTTTCCCACAAGCTTTATTTCACTTCCAGCCCTACAGTGATGCCTTCAGCTCACCCTCTGTGAGATTTCAGCTCCAGCCCCAGCCCCAGGATATTTATTTCAGTTCCAGCCCCTATAGATTTTATTCCAGCCCCAGCACTACTGATTTTCTTTCAGCCTTAGCGCTAATGATTTTTATTTCAGCTCTACACCTATAGATGTGATTTCAGCTTCGGCCTTGTCCCACAAGCTTTATTTCAGCTCCAGCCCCTAGAGGTTACCATCCTGCCTCAGCCCCAAGCTATTTCTTTCAGTACCAGTGCTTTTGATTGGAGTTCAGCTCTAGCCCTATACATCTCATTTCACCTCTAAGCCTATAGAGTTTTATTTCAGCTCTAGGCCTATAGATGTGATTTCAGCTCCCGCCCTTTCCCACAAGCTTTATTTCAGCTCCAGCCCTACGGATGTGATTTCAGCTCCGGCTGCTGCCACAGATTCTTCATTTCAGCTCCAGTTCTTGTTGCCTCAGCTCCAGCCACGCAGCCTTGCTCTCTGCTCCACAGCTTCAGTCTTCATTTCAGCTCTGGGATATTTCAGCTCCGACCCTACAGCTTTGATTTCAGCTCCCGGTTTGTTCCCACAAGCTTTATTTCCAATACAGGCCTAAAATCTTTATTGCAGAAACAACTCTATTATGAGATTTCAGCTCAAACCCCAGCCCTAGAGTGCTTATTCCAGGCCCACGATACTAAGTTCAGTATCAGTGCTATTGATTTGATTTCAGCTCTAGCCCTATAGATTTTATTTCACCTTTGAGCCTATAGATGTTTACTTCAGCCCTAGCCCTAATGGTTTTTATTTTAGCTCTACACCTATAGATGTGATTTCAGCTCCAGCCCCTAGAGGTTACCATCCTGCCTCAGCCCCAAGCTATTTCTTTCAGTACCAGTGCTTTTGATTGAAGTTCAGCTCTAGCCCTACACATCTCATTTCACCTCTAAGCCTATAGAGTTTTATTTCAGCTCTAGGCCTATAGATGTGATTTCAGCTCCCACCCTTTCCCACAAGCTTTATTTCAGCTCCAGCTCTACGGATGTGATTTCAGCTCCGGCTGCTGCTGCAGATTCTTCATTTCAGCTCCAGTTCTTTGTTGCTTGAGCTCCAGCCGCGCAGCCTTGCTCTCTGCTCCACAGCTTCAGTCTTCATTTCAGCTCCGACCCTACAGCTTTGATTTCAGCTCCCAGTTTGTTCCCACAAGCTTTATTTCCAATACAGGCCTAAAATCTTTATTGCAGATACAACTCTATTGTGAGATTTCAGCTGAAACCCCAGCCCTACAGTGATTTTTTAGTTCAGCTCCAGCCATAGTGTTTGTTCCAGGCCCACAGTGTTTATTCCAGCCCCAACTTTTTTTATTTCAGTACCAGTGCTATTGATTTGATTTTGGTTCTAGCCCCATAGACTTTATTTCACCTCTAAGCCTATAGATTTCTGTTTCAGCTCTAGACCTACAGATGTGATTTCAGTTCCAGCCCTTTCCCACAAGCTTTATTTCACTTCCAGCCCTACAGTGATGCCTTCAGCTCACCCTCTGTGAGATTTCAGCTCCAGCCCCAGGATATTTATTTCAGTTCCAGCCCCTATAGATTTTATTCCAGCCCCAGCACTACTGATTTTCTTTCAGCCTTAGCGCTAATGATTTTTATTTCAGCTCTACACCTATAGATGTGATTTCAGCTTCGGCCTTGTCCCACAAGCTTTATTTCAGCTCCAGCCCCTAGAGGTTACCATCCTGCCTCAGCCCCAAGCTATTTCTTTCAGTACCAGTGCTTTTGATTGGAGTTCAGCTCTAGCCCTATACATCTCATTTCACCTCTAAGCCTATAGAGTTTTATTTCAGCTCTAGGCCTATAGATGTGATTTCAGCTCCCGCCCTTTCCCACAAGCTTTATTTCAGCTCCAGCCCTACGGATGTGATTTCAGCTCCGGCTGCTGCCACAGATTCTTCATTTCAGCTCCAGTTCTTGTTGCCTCAGCTCCAGCCACGCAGCCTTGCTCTCTGCTCCACAGCTTCAGTCTTCATTTCAGCTCTGGGATATTTCAGCTCCGACCCTACAGCTTTGATTTCAGCTCCCGGTTTGTTCCCACAAGCTTTATTTCCAATACAGGCCTAAAATCTTTATTGCAGAAACAACTCTATTATGAGATTTCAGCTCAAACCCCAGCCCTAGAGTGCTTATTCCAGGCCCACGATACTAAGTTCAGTATCAGTGCTATTGATTTGATTTCAGCTCTAGCCCTATAGATTTTATTTCACCTTTGAGCCTATAGATGTTTACTTCAGCCCTAGCCCTAATGGTTTTTATTTTAGCTCTACACCTATAGATGTGATTTCAGCTCCAGCCCCTAGAGGTTACCATCCTGCCTCAGCCTCAAGCTATTTCTTTCAGTACCAGTGCTTTTGATTGAAGTTCAGCTCTAGCCCTACACATCTCATTTCACCTCTAAGCCTATAGAGTTTTATTTCAGCTCTAGGCCTATAGATGTGATTTCAGCTCCCACCCTTTCCCACAAGCTTTATTTCAGCTCCAGCTCTACGGATGTGATTTCAGCTCCGGCTGCTGCTGCAGATTCTTCATTTCAGCTCCAGTTCTTTGTTGCTTGAGCTCCAGCCGCGCAGCCTTGCTCTCTGCTCCACAGCTTCAGTCTTCATTTCAGCTCCGACCCTACAGCTTTGATTTCAGCTCCCAGTTTGTTCCCACAAGCTTTATTTCCAATACAGGCCTAAAATCTTTATTGCAGATACAACTCTATTGTGAGATTTCAGCTGAAACCCCAGCCCTACAGTGATTTTTTAGTTCAGCTCCAGCCATAGTGTTTGTTCCAGGCCCACAGTGTTTATTCCAGCCCCAACTTTTTTTATTTCAGTACCAGTGCTATTGATTTGATTTTGGTTCTAGCCCCATAGACTTTATTTCACCTCTAAGCCTATAGATTTCTGTTTCAGCTCTAGACCTACAGATGTGATTTCAGTTCCAGCCCTTTCCCACAAGCTTTATTTCACTTCCAGCCCTACAGTGATGCCTTCAGCTCACCCTCTGTGAGATTTCAGCTCCAGCCCCAGCCCCAGGATATTTATTTCAGTTCCAGCCCCTATAGATTTTATTCCAGCCCCAGCACTACTGATTTTCTTTCAGCCTTAGCGCTAATGATTTTTATTTCAGCTCTACACCTATAGATGTGATTTCAGCTTCGGCCTTGTCCCACAAGCTTTATTTCAGCTCCAGCCCCTAGAGGTTACCATCCTGCCTCAGCCCCAAGCTATTTCTTTCAGTACCAGTGCTTTTGATTGGAGTTCAGCTCTAGCCCTATACATCTCATTTCACCTCTAAGCCTATAGAGTTTTATTTCAGCTCTAGGCCTATAGATGTGATTTCAGCTCCCGCCCTTTCCCACAAGCTTTATTTCAGCTCCAGCCCTACGGATGTGATTTCAGCTCCGGCTGCTGCCACAGATTCTTCATTTCAGCTCCAGTTCTTGTTGCCTCAGCTCCAGCCACGCAGCCTTGCTCTCTGCTCCACAGCTTCAGTCTTCATTTCAGCTCTGGGATATTTCAGCTCCGACCCTACAGCTTTGATTTCAGCTCCCGGTTTGTTCCCACAAGCTTTATTTCCAATACAGGCCTAAAATCTTTATTGCAGAAACAACTCTATTATGAGATTTCAGCTCAAACCCCAGCCCTAGAGTGCTTATTCCAGGCCCACGATACTAAGTTCAGTATCAGTGCTATTGATTTGATTTCAGCTCTAGCCCTATAGATTTTATTTCACCTTTGAGCCTATAGATGTTTACTTCAGCCCTAGCCCTAATGGTTTTTATTTTAGCTCTACACCTATAGATGTGATTTCAGCTCCAGCCCCTAGAGGTTACCATCCTGCCTCAGCCTCAAGCTATTTCTTTCAGTACCAGTGCTTTTGATTGAAGTTCAGCTCTAGCCCTACACATCTCATTTCACCTCTAAGCCTATAGAGTTTTATTTCAGCTCTAGGCCTATAGATGTGATTTCAGCTCCCACCCTTTCCCACAAGCTTTATTTCAGCTCCAGCTCTACGGATGTGATTTCAGCTCCGGCTGCTGCTGCAGATTCTTCATTTCAGCTCCAGTTCTTTGTTGCTTGAGCTCCAGCCGCGCAGCCTTGCTCTCTGCTCCACAGCTTCAGTCTTCATTTCAGCTCCGACCCTACAGCTTTGATTTCAGCTCCCAGTTTGTTCCCACAAGCTTTATTTCCAATACAGGCCTAAAATCTTTATTGCAGATACAACTCTATTGTGAGATTTCAGCTGAAACCCCAGCCCTACAGTGATTTTTTAGTTCAGCTCCAGCCATAGTGTTTGTTCCAGGCCCACAGTGTTTATTCCAGCCCCAACTTTTTTTATTTCAGTACCAGTGCTATTGATTTGATTTTGGTTCTAGCCCCATAGACTTTATTTCACCTCTAAGCCTATAGATTTCTGTTTCAGCTCTAGACCTACAGATGTGATTTCAGTTCCAGCCCTTTCCCACAAGCTTTATTTCACTTCCAGCCCTACAGTGATGCCTTCAGCTCACCCTCTGTGAGATTTCAGCTCCAGCCCCAGCCCCAGGATATTTATTTCAGTTCCAGCCCCTATAGATTTTATTCCAGCCCCAGCACTACTGATTTTCTTTCAGCCTTAGCGCTAATGATTTTTATTTCAGCTCTACACCTATAGATGTGATTTCAGCTTCGGCCTTGTCCCACAAGCTTTATTTCAGCTCCAGCCCCTAGAGGTTACCATCCTGCCTCAGCCCCAAGCTATTTCTTTCAGTACCAGTGCTTTTGATTGGAGTTCAGCTCTAGCCCTATACATCTCATTTCACCTCTAAGCCTATAGAGTTTTATTTCAGCTCTAGGCCTATAGATGTGATTTCAGCTCCCGCCCTTTCCCACAAGCTTTATTTCAGCTCCAGCCCTACGGATGTGATTTCAGCTCCGGCTGCTGCCACAGATTCTTCATTTCAGCTCCAGTTCTTGTTGCCTCAGCTCCAGCCACGCAGCCTTGCTCTCTGCTCCACAGCTTCAGTCTTCATTTCAGCTCTGGGATATTTCAGCTCCGACCCTACAGCTTTGATTTCAGCTCCCGGTTTGTTCCCACAAGCTTTATTTCCAATACAGGCCTAAAATCTTTATTGCAGAAACAACTCTATTATGAGATTTCAGCTCAAACCCCAGCCCTAGAGTGCTTATTCCAGGCCCACGATACTAAGTTCAGTATCAGTGCTATTGATTTGATTTCAGCTCTAGCCCTATAGATTTTATTTCACCTTTGAGCCTATAGATGTTTACTTCAGCCCTAGCCCTAATGGTTTTTATTTTAGCTCTACACCTATAGATGTGATTTCAGCTCCAGCCCCTAGAGGTTACCATCCTGCCTCAGCCCCAAGCTATTTCTTTCAGTACCAGTGCTTTTGATTGAAGTTCAGCTCTAGCCCTACACATCTCATTTCACCTCTAAGCCTATAGAGTTTTATTTCAGCTCTAGGCCTATAGATGTGATTTCAGCTCCCACCCTTTCCCACAAGCTTTATTTCAGCTCCAGCTCTACGGATGTGATTTCAGCTCCGGCTGCTGCTGCAGATTCTTCATTTCAGCTCCAGTTCTTTGTTGCTTGAGCTCCAGCCGCGCAGCCTTGCTCTCTGCTCCACAGCTTCAGTCTTCATTTCAGCTCTGGGATATTTCAGCTCCGACCCTACAGCTTTGATTTCAGCTCCCAGTTTGTTCCCACAAGCTTTATTTCCAATACAGGCCTAAAATCTTTATTGCAGATACAACTCTATTGTGAGATTTCAGCTGAAACCCCAGCCCTACAGTGATTTTTTAGTTCAGCTCCAGCCATAGTGTTTGTTCCAGGCCCACAGTGTTTATTCCAGCCCCAACTTTTTTTATTTCAGTACCAGTGCTATTGATTTGATTTTGGTTCTAGCCCCATAGACTTTATTTCACCTCTAAGCCTATAGATTTCTGTTTCAGCTCTAGACCTACAGATGTGATTTCAGTTCCAGCCCTTTCCCACAAGCTTTATTTCACTTCCAGCCCTACAGTGATGCCTTCAGCTCACCCTCTGTGAGATTTCAGCTCCAGCCCCAGCCCCAGGATATTTATTTCAGTTCCAGCCCCTATAGATTTTATTCCAGCCCCAGCACTACTGATTTTCTTTCAGCCTTAGCGCTAATGATTTTTATTTCAGCTCTACACCTATAGATGTGATTTCAGCTTCGGCCTTGTCCCACAAGCTTTATTTCAGCTCCAGCCCCTAGAGGTTACCATCCTGCCTCAGCCCCAAGCTATTTCTTTCAGTACCAGTGCTTTTGATTGGAGTTCAGCTCTAGCCCTATACATCTCATTTCACCTCTAAGCCTATAGAGTTTTATTTCAGCTCTAGGCCTATAGATGTGATTTCAGCTCCCGCCCTTTCCCACAAGCTTTATTTCAGCTCCAGCCCTACGGATGTGATTTCAGCTCCGGCTGCTGCCACAGATTCTTCATTTCAGCTCCAGTTCTTGTTGCCTCAGCTCCAGCCACGCAGCCTTGCTCTCTGCTCCACAGCTTCAGTCTTCATTTCAGCTCTGGGATATTTCAGCTCCGACCCTACAGCTTTGATTTCAGCTCCCGGTTTGTTCCCACAAGCTTTATTTCCAATACAGGCCTAAAATCTTTATTGCAGAAACAACTCTATTATGAGATTTCAGCTCAAACCCCAGCCCTAGAGTGCTTATTCCAGGCCCACGATACTAAGTTCAGTATCAGTGCTATTGATTTGATTTCAGCTCTAGCCCTATAGATTTTATTTCACCTTTGAGCCTATAGATGTTTACTTCAGCCCTAGCCCTAATGGTTTTTATTTTAGCTCTACACCTATAGATGTGATTTCAGCTCCAGCCCCTAGAGGTTACCATCCTGCCTCAGCCTCAAGCTATTTCTTTCAGTACCAGTGCTTTTGATTGAAGTTCAGCTCTAGCCCTACACATCTCATTTCACCTCTAAGCCTATAGAGTTTTATTTCAGCTCTAGGCCTATAGATGTGATTTCAGCTCCCACCCTTTCCCACAAGCTTTATTTCAGCTCCAGCTCTACGGATGTGATTTCAGCTCCGGCTGCTGCTGCAGATTCTTCATTTCAGCTCCAGTTCTTTGTTGCTTGAGCTCCAGCCGCGCAGCCTTGCTCTCTGCTCCACAGCTTCAGTCTTCATTTCAGCTCCGACCCTACAGCTTTGATTTCAGCTCCCAGTTTGTTCCCACAAGCTTTATTTCCAATACAGGCCTAAAATCTTTATTGCAGATACAACTCTATTGTGAGATTTCAGCTGAAACCCCAGCCCTACAGTGATTTTTTAGTTCAGCTCCAGCCATAGTGTTTGTTCCAGGCCCACAGTGTTTATTCCAGCCCCAACTTTTTTTATTTCAGTACCAGTGCTATTGATTTGATTTTGGTTCTAGCCCCATAGACTTTATTTCACCTCTAAGCCTATAGATTTCTGTTTCAGCTCTAGACCTACAGATGTGATTTCAGTTCCAGCCCTTTCCCACAAGCTTTATTTCACTTCCAGCCCTACAGTGATGCCTTCAGCTCACCCTCTGTGAGATTTCAGCTCCAGCCCCAGCCCCAGGATATTTATTTCAGTTCCAGCCCCTATAGATTTTATTCCAGCCCCAGCACTACTGATTTTCTTTCAGCCTTAGCGCTAATGATTTTTATTTCAGCTCTACACCTATAGATGTGATTTCAGCTTCGGCCTTGTCCCACAAGCTTTATTTCAGCTCCAGCCCCTAGAGGTTACCATCCTGCCTCAGCCCCAAGCTATTTCTTTCAGTACCAGTGCTTTTGATTGGAGTTCAGCTCTAGCCCTATACATCTCATTTCACCTCTAAGCCTATAGAGTTTTATTTCAGCTCTAGGCCTATAGATGTGATTTCAGCTCCCGCCCTTTCCCACAAGCTTTATTTCAGCTCCAGCCCTACGGATGTGATTTCAGCTCCGGCTGCTGCCACAGATTCTTCATTTCAGCTCCAGTTCTTGTTGCCTCAGCTCCAGCCACGCAGCCTTGCTCTCTGCTCCACAGCTTCAGTCTTCATTTCAGCTCTGGGATATTTCAGCTCCGACCCTACAGCTTTGATTTCAGCTCCCGGTTTGTTCCCACAAGCTTTATTTCCAATACAGGCCTAAAATCTTTATTGCAGAAACAACTCTATTATGAGATTTCAGCTCAAACCCCAGCCCTAGAGTGCTTATTCCAGGCCCACGATACTAAGTTCAGTATCAGTGCTATTGATTTGATTTCAGCTCTAGCCCTATAGATTTTATTTCACCTTTGAGCCTATAGATGTTTACTTCAGCCCTAGCCCTAATGGTTTTTATTTTAGCTCTACACCTATAGATGTGATTTCAGCTCCAGCCCCTAGAGGTTACCATCCTGCCTCAGCCTCAAGCTATTTCTTTCAGTACCAGTGCTTTTGATTGAAGTTCAGCTCTAGCCCTACACATCTCATTTCACCTCTAAGCCTATAGAGTTTTATTTCAGCTCTAGGCCTATAGATGTGATTTCAGCTCCCACCCTTTCCCACAAGCTTTATTTCAGCTCCAGCTCTACGGATGTGATTTCAGCTCCGGCTGCTGCTGCAGATTCTTCATTTCAGCTCCAGTTCTTTGTTGCTTGAGCTCCAGCCGCGCAGCCTTGCTCTCTGCTCCACAGCTTCAGTCTTCATTTCAGCTCCGACCCTACAGCTTTGATTTCAGCTCCCAGTTTGTTCCCACAAGCTTTATTTCCAATACAGGCCTAAAATCTTTATTGCAGATACAACTCTATTGTGAGATTTCAGCTGAAACCCCAGCCCTACAGTGATTTTTTAGTTCAGCTCCAGCCATAGTGTTTGTTCCAGGCCCACAGTGTTTATTCCAGCCCCAACTTTTTTTATTTCAGTACCAGTGCTATTGATTTGATTTTGGTTCTAGCCCCATAGACTTTATTTCACCTCTAAGCCTATAGATTTCTGTTTCAGCTCTAGACCTACAGATGTGATTTCAGTTCCAGCCCTTTCCCACAAGCTTTATTTCACTTCCAGCCCTACAGTGATGCCTTCAGCTCACCCTCTGTGAGATTTCAGCTCCAGCCCCAGCCCCAGGATATTTATTTCAGTTCCAGCCCCTATAGATTTTATTCCAGCCCCAGCACTACTGATTTTCTTTCAGCCTTAGCGCTAATGATTTTTATTTCAGCTCTACACCTATAGATGTGATTTCAGCTTCGGCCTTGTCCCACAAGCATTATTTCAGCTCCAGCCCCTAGAGGTTACCATCCTGCCTCAGCCCCAAGCTATTTCTTTCAGTACCAGTGCTTTTGATTGGAGTTCAGCTCTAGCCCTATACATTTCATTTCACCTCTAAGCCTATAGAGTTTTATTTCAGCTCTAGGCCTATAGATGTGATTTCAGCTCCCGCCCTATCCCACAAGCTTTATTTCAGCTCCAGCCCTACGGATGTGATTTCAGCTCCGGCTGCTGCCACAGATTCTTCATTTCAGCTCCAGTTCTTGTTGCCTCAGCTCCAGCCACGCAGCCTTGCTCTCTGCTCCACAGCTTCAGTCTTCATTTCAGCTCTGGGATATTTCAGCTCCGACCCTACAGCTTTGATTTCAGCTCCCGGTTTGTTCCCACAAGCTTTATTTCCAATACAGGCCTAAAATCTTTATTGCAGAAACAACTCTATTATGAGATTTCAGCTCAAACCCCAGCCCTAGAGTGCTTATTCCAGGCCCACGATACTAAGTTCAGTACCAGTGCTATTGATTTGATTTCAGCTCTAGCCCTATAGATTTTATTTCACCTTTGAGCCTATAGATGTTTACTTCAGCCCTAGCCCTAATGGTTTTTATTTTAGCTCTACACCTATAGATCTGATTTCAGCTCCAGCCCCTAGAGGTTACCATCCTGCCTCAGCCTCAAGCTATTTCTTTCAGTACCAGTGCTTTTGATTGAAGTTCAGCTCTAGCCCTACACATCTCATTTCACCTCTAAGCCTATAGAGTTTTATTTCAGCTCTAGGCCTATAGATGTGATTTCAGCTCCCACCCTTTCCCACAAGCTTTATTTCAGCTCCAGCTCTACGGATGTGATTTCAGCTCCGGCTGCTGCTGCAGATTCTTCATTTCAGCTCCAGTTCTTTGTTGCTTGAGCTCCAGCCGCGCAGCCTTGCTCTCTGCTCCACAGCTTCAGTCTTCATTTCAGCTCCGACCCTACAGCTTTGATTTCAGCTCCCAGTTTGTTCCCACAAGCTTTATTTCCAATACAGGCCTAAAATCTTTATTGCAGATACAACTCTATTGTGAGATTTCAGCTGAAACCCCAGCCCTACAGTGATTTTTTAGTTCAGCTCCAGCCATAGTGTTTGTTCCAGGCCCACAGTGTTTATTCCAGCCCCAACTTTTTTTATTTCAGTACCAGTGCTATTGATTTGATTTTGGTTCTAGCCCCATAGACTTTATTTCACCTCTAAGCCTATAGATTTCTGTTTCAGCTCTAGCCCTACAGATGTGATTTCAGTTCCAGCCCTTTCCCACAAGCTTTATTTCACTTCCAGCCCTACAGTGATGCCTTCAGCTCACCCTCTGTGAGATTTCAGCTCCAGCCCCAGCCCCAGGATATTTATTTCAGTTCCAGCCCCTATAGATTTTATTCCAGCCCCAGCACTACTGATTTTCTTTCAGCCTTAGCGCTAATGATTTTTATTTCAGCTCTACACCTATAGATGTGATTTCAGCTTCGGCCTTGTCCCACAAGCTTTATTTCAGCTCCAGCCCCTAGAGGTTACCATCCTGCCTCAGCCCCAAGCTATTTCTTTCAGTACCAGTGCTTTTGATTGGAGTTCAGCTCTAGCCCTATACATCTCATTTCACCTCTAAGCCTATAGAGTTTTATTTCAGCTCTAGGCCTATAGATGTGATTTCAGCTCCCGCCCTTTCCCACAAGCTTTATTTCAGCTCCAGCCCTACGGATGTGATTTCAGCTCCGGCTGCTGCCACAGATTCTTCATTTCAGCTCCAGTTCTTGTTGCCTCAGCTCCAGCCACGCAGCCTTGCTCTCTGCTCCACAGCTTCAGTCTTCATTTCAGCTCTGGGATATTTCAGCTCCGACCCTACAGCTTTGATTTCAGCTCCCGGTTTGTTCCCACAAGCTTTATTTCCAATACAGGCCTAAAATCTTTATTGCAGAAACAACTCTATTATGAGATTTCAGCTCAAACCCCAGCCCTAGAGTGCTTATTCCAGGCCCACGATACTAAGTTCAGTACCAGTGCTATTGATTTGATTTCAGCTCTAGCCCTATAGATTTTATTTCACCTTTGAGCCTATAGATGTTTACTTCAGCCCTAGCCCTAATGGTTTTTATTTTAGCTCTACACCTATAGATCTGATTTCAGCTCCAGCCCCTAGAGGTTACCATCCTGCCTCAGCCTCAAGCTATTTCTTTCAGTACCAGTGCTTTTGATTGAAGTTCAGCTCTAGCCCTACACATCTCATTTCACCTCTAAGCCTATAGAGTTTTATTTCAGCTCTAGGCCTATAGATGTGATTTCAGCTCCCACCCTTTCCCACAAGCTTTATTTCAGCTCCAGCTCTACGGATGTGATTTCAGCTCCGGCTGCTGCTGCAGATTCTTCATTTCAGCTCCAGTTCTTTGTTGCTTGAGCTCCAGCCGCGCAGCCTTGCTCTCTGCTCCACAGCTTCAGTCTTCATTTCAGCTCCGACCCTACAGCTTTGATTTCAGCTCCCAGTTTGTTCCCACAAGCTTTATTTCCAATACAGGCCTAAAATCTTTATTGCAGATACAACTCTATTGTGAGATTTCAGCTGAAACCCCAGCCCTACAGTGATTTTTTAGTTCAGCTCCAGCCATAGTGTTTGTTCCAGGCCCACAGTGTTTATTCCAGCCCCAACTTTTTTTATTTCAGTACCAGTGCTATTGATTTGATTTTGGTTCTAGCCCCATAGACTTTATTTCACCTCTAAGCCTATAGATTTCTGTTTCAGCTCTAGCCCTACAGATGTGATTTCAGTTCCAGCCCTTTCCCACAAGCTTTATTTCACTTCCAGCCCTACAGTGATGCCTTCAGCTCACCCTCTGTGAGATTTCAGCTCCAGCCCCAGCCCCAGGATATTTATTTCAGTTCCAGCCCCTATAGATTTTATTCCAGCCCCAGCACTACTGATTTTCTTTCAGCCTTAGCGCTAATGATTTTTATTTCAGCTCTACACCTATAGATGTGATTTCAGCTTCGGCCTTGTCCCACAAGCTTTATTTCAGCTCCAGCCCCTAGAGGTTACCATCCTGCCTCAGCCCCAAGCTATTTCTTTCAGTACCAGTGCTTTTGATTGGAGTTCAGCTCTAGCCCTATACATCTCATTTCACCTCTAAGCCTATAGAGTTTTATTTCAGCTCTAGGCCTATAGATGTGATTTCAGCTCCCGCCCTTTCCCACAAGCTTTATTTCAGCTCCAGCCCTACGGATGTGATTTCAGCTCCGGCTGCTGCCACAGATTCTTCATTTCAGCTCCAGTTCTTGTTGCCTCAGCTCCAGCCACGCAGCCTTGCTCTCTGCTCCACAGCTTCAGTCTTCATTTCAGCTCTGGGATATTTCAGCTCCGACCCTACAGCTTTGATTTCAGCTCCCGGTTTGTTCCCACAAGCTTTATTTCCAATACAGGCCTAAAATCTTTATTGCAGAAACAACTCTATTATGAGATTTCAGCTCAAACCCCAGCCCTAGAGTGCTTATTCCAGGCCCACGATACTAAGTTCAGTATCAGTGCTATTGATTTGATTTCAGCTCTAGCCCTATAGATTTTATTTCACCTTTGAGCCTATAGATGTTTACTTCAGCCCTAGCCCTAATGGTTTTTATTTCAGCTCTACACCTATAGATGTGATTTCAGCTCCAGCCCCTAGAGGTTACCATCCTGCCTCAGCCTCAAGCTATTTCTTTCAGTACCAGTGCTTTTGATTGAAGTTCAGCTCTAGCCCTACACATCTCATTTCACCTCTAAGCCTATAGAGTTTTATTTCAGCTCTAGGCCTATAGATGTGATTTCAGCTCCCACCCTTTCCCACAAGCTTTATTTCAGCTCCAGCTCTACGGATGTGATTTCAGCTCCGGCTGCTGCTGCAGATTCTTCATTTCAGCTCCAGTTCTTTGTTGCTTGAGCTCCAGCCGCGCAGCCTTGCTCTCTGCTCCACAGCTTCAGTCTTCATTTCAGCTCCGACCCTACAGCTTTGATTTCAGCTCCCAGTTTGTTCCCACAAGCTTTATTTCCAATACAGGCCTAAAATCTTTATTGCAGATACAACTCTATTGTGAGATTTCAGCTGAAACCCCAGCCCTACAGTGATTTTTTAGTTCAGCTCCAGCCATAGTGTTTGTTCCAGGCCCACAGTGTTTATTCCAGCCCCAACTTTTTTTATTTCAGTACCAGTGCTATTGATTTGATTTTGGTTCTAGCCCCATAGACTTTATTTCACCTCTAAGCCTATAGATTTCTGTTTCAGCTCTAGCCCTACAGATGTGATTTCAGTTCCAGCCCTTTCCCACAAGCTTTATTTCACTTCCAGCCCTACAGTGATGCCTTCAGCTCACCCTCTGTGAGATTTCAGCTCCAGCCCCAGCCCCAGGATATTTATTTCAGTTCCAGCCCCTATAGATTTTATTCCAGCCCCAGCACTACTGATTTTCTTTCAGCCTTAGCGCTAATGATTTTTATTTCAGCTCTACACCTATAGATGTGATTTCAGCTTCGGCCTTGTCCCACAAGCATTATTTCAGCTCCAGCCCCTAGAGGTTACCATCCTGCCTCAGCCCCAAGCTATTTCTTTCAGTACCAGTGCTTTTGATTGGAGTTCAGCTCTAGCCCTATACATTTCATTTCACCTCTAAGCCTATAGAGTTTTATTTCAGCTCTAGGCCTATAGATGTGATTTCAGCTCCCGCCCTTTCCCACAAGCTTTATTTCAGCTCCAGCCCTACGGATGTGATTTCAGCTCCGGCTGCTGCCGCAGATTCTTCATTTCAGCTCCAGTTCTTTGTTGCTTGAGCTCCAGCCACGCAGCCTTGCTCTCTGCTCCACAGCTTCAGTCTTCATTTCAGCTCTGGGATATTTCAGCTCCGACCCTACAGCTTTGATTTCAGCTCCCGGTTTGTTCCCACAAGCTTTATTTCCAATACAGGCCTAAAATCTTTACTGCAGAAACAACTCTATTATGAGATTTCAGCTCAAACCCCAGCCCTAGAGTGCTTATTCCAGCCCCAAGATACTAAGTTCAGTACCAGTGCTATTGATTTGATTTCAGCTCTAGCCCTATACATTTCATTTCACCTCTAAGCCTATAGATTTTTATTTCAGCTCTAGCCCTAGCTTTATTTCCAATACAGGCCTAAAATCTTTACTGCAGTATGAATTCGAGGAGATTTCAGCCCCAACCCTAGCCCTACAGTGATTTTTTTTTAAATTCAGCTGCAGCTCAAAGTTTTTATTGAAATCCCAAGATTTTTTTTTTTTTTTTTTTCAGTATCAGTGCTATTGATTGTATTTCAGCTCTTGGTGTAATGGATTTTATTTCAGCTCTAGACCTAGATATGTGATTTCAGCTGCAGCTCTCAGGTCACTGTTTCACCTCCAGTCCTACAGTGTGTAGTCCATCCCCACTCCCAGTATTTCAGCTCCATAGCTTTCCCCTGTATCTGCATTACAGCTCCAGCTTTGCCTCATTTCCCCTCCAGCCCCCAAGTCTATTTTTTTTGTCATTAGCCTTATGTACCTTATGATGAGTTCAGTTCTGTGATATCTCAACTTCAGCTCTGGAATTCCGGTTCCATTTTTTTCTTGCCGGCAGCTGCTCCAGGCTCTCACAGCTGCACTGGGGGCTGTTGACAAGGCCGTCAATCAGTCACTGTCATCACTCAATTACATGACTACAAGCTGTCATTACTTTCCCGATATTGCTCTGATTCGCCCGTTCTGAATAAAGGTTCCGCCCCTCTAGCCTATTGTCTGCCTGGATTTGGGCCTGGTGGATGACGCTGCCCCACCTCTTTTCCCTCCACCCGCCCCCTTCTCCTGGGCGGTGTTTGGCGGCCGGAAACACCGCCTCCGCTTCTGGTTCACTACCCCAAAAGGCAGCGTTCGGTCCAGGTCTGAGTTCCAGAAACAGCCTTGAGCGCCCCCTCCCCAGTTGGTTTGCAGGCCCGGAAGTGTAGCCCCGCGGTTCCGCTCCCAGGCTCTGAAAACGCCTCATTTAATCCCCAGTTTGGGGCTAGAAACCCCTCACGGTCTGATCCAGGAAGGGGAAACGCAACCACCCGTAGCCCCGAGCCCAGGTTGGGAAGGAAGTGCTTGTGAACTGGGGACACCTCCACACGGAGGAACTGGCAATGTCTCCCCCTAGAGAAAACTACACTGTGCTTTATTACACTTTATTATTATTATAGTGTTGTTTTATATCGTACTTACAGTAATATAAGAAAATAATAGTTTTATTGGTTTTAGTTATATTATTAAAGCCCCGCCTCCCCATTCGCAGCTCTATCGGCCCGGCCCCTCAGCGCTGCCCGGCCCTCCCCCGGCCCCACCCCACCCCACCCCGCCCCGCCCCCAGCTCACGCTGAGGTTTCGGCCCCACCCGGGACCGGCCCCCTCATACACGGGCAGCGGCCGGTGCACCTCACCGCCCCTGCGGGCCCCGGGAGCTGCTCGGCGCTGCACCGGCCTGAGGAGCTGCCGCTGCCCGACCCAAGCGGGGAGCAGTCGGGGGAGTGGGCCCCGCTCCCCCACCCCGGGACACGGCTCGCCGGGGGTCGGATCTCCCACGCCCGCCTCTTGCCCAGGGGGCGCTGCCGCGCCGCTCTTGCCCAGCCACCGCCCCCCGCGACAAACCGCAGGCCCGCCCTCGCAAATGGAGGTCTCGCCGCCAGTCAGCGCCGCCGGCTACCCTGGTTTCAGCTCAGCTCACCGGCAAGCCTCGGCCCGTGGGCCACCAGGAGCGCTCCGCCGCCGCAGCAACCTGACACTGCCACCGACAGCACCCCGCCCACTCCTTTTAAAGGCTCTTGCCCCGCCCTCCCCCGCCCACCCAGCCAATCCCGGCCCGAGACTGCTTCAGGCCACGCCAATCCCAGCCCCCCGCCCTTTTCCGCTCCACCCAATCGCAGCTCGCCCCTTCAATCCGCCCCCGCCCGGCTCCCCGGCCCCGCTGCCTCCCGAGGCGCCGGCGGAAAAGGTGAAAAACGACCGACAGCGTCGGCCAACAGCGGCTAAACATGAAGCAGCAGTGTGCCCAGGTGGCCACACAGCCCCACAGCATCCTGGCTTGTATCAGGAACAGTGCGGCCAGCAGGACCAGGGCAGTGACCATCCCCCTGTACTTGGCATTGCTAAGGCCACACCTCAAATCCTGGGTTCAGTTTTGTGTCCCTTACTATGGGAAAGACATTGGGGTACTGGAGAGTATCCAGAGAAGGGCAACAAAGCTGGTGAAAGGTCTAGAGAACAAGTCTGATAAGGAGTGGATGAGTGAACTGGGGTTGTTTAGCCTGAAGAAATGGAGGCTGAGGGGAGACCTTTTTGCTCTCTACAGCTACCTGAAAGGAGGGTGTAGTGAGGAGGGTGTTGGTCTGTTTTCCCAGGTAACAAGTGACAGGATGAGAGGAAATGGTCTCAAGTTGCACTAGAGAAAGTTCAGATTGGATATTAGGAAAATACACAATCTAACTATGTTAAAAACAAACAGTAAGGTAAAAAAAAAACCAAACAAAACCCAAAAAACTGAGCACTTGATGGTTTTAATGATGCAAAGATAGAATATTCAAAGGACAAGCACGCACAATTTTTAAAGTCTTACTTAAAGCAATCAAGCACAATCCTTTAATCAACATCACTATTCCCAAGATCAACATTCTCTGTCACTTTCACATCAACTGCCTCCAAAAATCCCTCCTCATCCCAGCAACCAGCCACACAGTCCAGACAAAACTGTTGCTTTTAGACCCAGTTCTGTTTTTTCAGGACTCTCCCAGGCCAGTGCTGTAGCTACTGGGACCAGCTGTGCTGATGGAGCAACAAGCCACAGCTGGGGGTGGCTGGGCAGTGCCACCCTGCACAGCTGAGCCCCATCAGTGGTGGGTGGGCAGGGCTGCTCCTGGGCCTTTTAAACCCCTCCAGGAGCTGTTGAGACTTTCTGGTGTCTATTAGGGGTAAGTGATACCTGGTTCCTGCTAACTGGGAGCTCACTTGGGTCTCCTGGGTAACTCCTGAGAGATAGCTGCTGTTTGCTGGGAGCTGCTAAGATGTCATGGAAGCTGCTGGAATCCCGTTCCAGGGAGGTGCTAGCTTCTGAGTGAAGTTCCCCCATTTATCTCTGGGTAGGGGCTGCCCTTGGGGGTTGCTCTGGGTGTAGATGCTTTTTTTTCACTTGTGCTGGGTGCAGGAGACTCAGAGCACCCTGGAACTTTGAGTTTTATTGTGTTTTGCTTTATTTCTAAGTATTTTAGGTTCTGGAACAGCAGAGCCAGTAGTGGCTGTTTCTGCATGTGGGTGCTGGGGCTGTGGCCACTCCCTGTGAGAGGTGGGGGTGAGCTCAGGGGAAGGTGATGCTGGGTGGGGTAGGCAGTGCAGAGATGCTGACCTGAAGTTTATCCTTCTTCTCTGTTTTCCCTGCTGTTACAGGTTGAGTGAGCCCCCTGTGCAGCCTGGCCACCCCCCCCCCCGCCCCACTCAGAGTGGTTCCTGCAGGGGTTTTGTGCCCCACCATGTGTGGTTGTATGTACCTCTTCTCAGTGGTGAGAAGTCTGGGGTGCCCTTTTGGCGGGGGGGCTGAAGTGTCCTGGGGTTTTGGAGGGGCTGCAGTCCAGCTCCCCTAGTGAGAGCTGGGAGGAGTTTGTAGGTTAGGTGTTTGTTTGCTTTTGCAGGTGCCTGATGAAGCTGCTGAAGAGGAGGGAGCCCTGGGGTGAGCGTTTGCTTTGTTTTTTCTTTGTGCTCCTGCTGGAAATCCTCTGTTGCAGCGCCTTGAAGAAAATCACAGAATCACAGAATTGACTGGGTTGGAAAAGACTTCAGAGATCATCAAGTCCAACTCCAGTCCATTTACTAGATCATGGCACTAAGTGCCATGTCCAATCTCCAGGGACGGTGAGTCCACCACCTCCCTGGGCAGCCATTCCAATGCCTGACCACTCTGGAAAGAATTTCTTTCTAATATCCAGCCTAAATTTCCCCTGGCAGAGTTGAAGCCCATGCCCCCTTGTCCTATTGCTGACTGCCTGGGAGAAGAGACCAAACCCCACCTGGCTACAACTGCCCTTCAGGTAGTTAGAGAGAGCAATGAAGTCACCTCTAAGCCTCCTCTTCTCCAGACTAAACAACCCCAGCTCCCTCAGCCTCTCCCCATAGGTCTTGTGTTCAAGTCCCTTCACTAGTCTTGTTGCTCTTCTCTAGACCCACTCCAGCACTTCAATATCTTTCCTGAACTGAGGGGCCCAGAACTGAACACAATACTCCAGGTGTAGCCTCACCGATGCAGAGTACAGGGGAAGGATCACTTCCCTTGTCCTGCTGACCATGCTATTTTTGATACAGGACAGGATACCATTGGCCTTTTTGGCCACCTGGGCACACTGTTGGCTGATATTGAGCTTCCTGTCCATTAGTACGCCCAGGTCCCTTTCTGCCTGACTGCTCTCCAGCCACTCTGTGCCCAGCCTGGAGCACTGCAGGGGTTTGTTGTGGCCAAAGTGCAGGACCTGGCACTTGGCCTTGTTGAACTTCATCCCATTGGAATCAGCTCATTTTTCCAGTCTATCCAGATCCCTCCGCAGAGCCCTCCTGCCTTCCAGCAGGTTGAAACTCCCTCCCAACTTGGTGATTTCCTTCAGAATCTCCCTGTTTAGCCAAGCTGGTTGTTTTCCCTGCCGGCTAGCCTTTTGGCACACTGGCATAGCCTGTTCCTGCACACTCAAAACCTCCTGCTTGAAGCATGTCCAACCCTCCTGGGCCCCCTTGTTTTTAAGCATTGTTTCCCAGGGTATGCTCTGAGCTAGACTTCTGAATAGGCAAAAATCTGCCCTCCAGAAGTCCAGTGTAGAGCTTTTACTAATGGCTCTCCTTGCATCTCTGAGTATTGAAAATTCTATTATTTCATGGTCGTTATGCCCCAGGCAGCCTCCAACCACTACATCTCCCACCAGCCCTTCTCTGTTTGTAAACAGTAGGTCTAGTGGGGCCTTACCAGTAGGCTCATTTACCAGCTGATGAAGGAAATTGTCTTCTATACACTCTAGGAAATTCCTAGACTGCCTCTTCTGTGCAGTACTGAGCTCCCAGCAGATATCCGTCAGGTTAAAGTCACCCACAAGAACAAGGGCTGTCGATTTTGAGACATCTGCCAGCTGCTTGTAGAATAGTTCATCTCCTTCATCATCCTGGTTGGGTGGTCTATAACAGACATCCATGAAGATGTCAGCCTTGTTGGACTTCACCCTGATTCTGGTCCACAGGCACTCAACCTTGTCACTGCTGACCTCAAGTTTAACAGAGTCAAGAGACACTCTTAACATACAAAGCCACCCCTCCACCTCTCCTATCCTGCCTGTCTTTTCTGAAGAGCTTGTAGCCACACATAGTAGCACTCCAGTCATATGAGTCATCCCACCATGTTTCTGTGATGGCAACTATGTCATAGCTTTCCTGCTGCATGATGGCTTCCAGCTCCTCTTGTTTGTTGCCCATACTGCGTGCATTAGTGTACACAGACTTCAAGTGGGCTACTGATTTCACTCTAAATTCAGACTTTCCATCCTTAGGTTGATCTTTGGAGAGCCGAGTTTCAATCCCTTCCCCCTTCAAACCTAGTTTAAAGCCCTCCTGATCAGCCCTGCCAACTTATGGGCTATAGTCCTCTTGTTCTTCCTAGAAGGATGAAGCCCATCTGATTTGAGGAGACTAGGTACCATGGAGTTTGCCCCATGGTCAAAAAAACCAAAATTTTGATGGTGACACGAATCCTTTAGCCACCTGTTAATGAGATGGGGCTTTTCTACTCCTCTCTTTATTTAGCTCCTCATCCATCCCAGATAGCACAGGAACTGAGGCAAATATCATCACCTGTGCTCCTGTCCCATGAACTGACCGATCCAGTGCTTTAAAGTCTTTTTTAAATTGTCTTGGTACTTCTTCTATTAATGTCCTTGCTGCCAGTTTGGACTACTAACAGGGGACAATCATCTGAGGGCTGAATTAGCTCAGGAAGTCTTCTATTAACGTCCCTCACCCTGGCCCCAGGAAGGCAGCAGACCTCCCTGTGGGATGGGTCTGGGCGACATATAGGGCCCTCTGTTCCCCTCAGAAGGGAGTCGCTGACTACAACCACCCTCCTTTGTTTTTTCTTATAGCTGGAGTTGTAGTCCATTTTGTAGATGAGGTCCATCCAGGAGGCTCTCCAGGCAGATCTTCTTGGCTGTTCTCTGCCTGATTTTCTGGGTCCAGGGCCTCATATCTATTTGTTAAGGGCACCAAGGGCGGTGATGGGGTTCGAGAGAGGGTTCTTTTACCTCTCCGATCAGGGACCTGTTTCCATTTCCCCCCATCAATTAGGTCTGCTCTATCTGCCTTATGGCAGGAGGGACAGGGCTTCGCCATCTCCTGTTGCACACCCTTAGGTGTCAAAAGGGTTTGACTCCACCAGTCAATTTCCTCTTCTCTCTCCCTAATGCACCTTAGTCTCTCCACCTCTTCCTCAAGCTCTGGGGGTTTGGAGCAGTGTCAGCTCAGGCTTGCCTGGGGGTCCCAAAGGAGGAGACATGAAGTGAGGGCAGGGAAGATGCAGCACTGAGGGGAGTGGGAGGAAGGAGGGTGCTGGGGGCTGTGTTGTTTGAGCACACACCCCATCCTGCTCCTGTTGTGATTATCTTTGTAGCTGGAGCCTCCATGAGCTGTTTGGAAGAGGGCTGTCAGTGCTACCTTCACAGTAAAATATTTTCTTGCATACTGAGTCTGGTACTTTGCTTTGTGTCCTTTACCTCTTGTTTCTGCTGGGCAGAGCTGAGCCTGCTGCCTTTGCCACTCCCCACAAGATAGAGCTAAACAGTGATGCTGAATTGGGGCCAGAGAGTTGGAATTGATCTTTGAGTCTCTTCCACTTGAGATATTCTCTGATCTACTTCAGGATTGTTTTTCCCTCAAGTGGTCTGCGCTCTAGGTGACAGCCCAGGCCCTCTCTGCCACAGCCTCTGTCATCTCCGTGTCTCTGTGCTGGGCCTGTGCATCCCTCTCTGCCTCATCCTGCGGGGGGGATGGTGGCTGAGTCCCTTTAAGTCACTCTGCTCTAGCCACTTGTAGCTTGAAAAAGACCCTTAAAATCATCGAGTATCCTTGAGCAGAGCACAATAGGCTGTACCACTTGCACTTAATGACATCTCACAGCGAGAGCTGCCAGGTACCAGGAACTATTTGTATTGGGTGACAGAGTGTTCTTGTGGTGCCTGGAAAGAGCTGCTCCCCTTCAGGTGTTTTTTTGCGCTCCCTCTCTCTACGTGAGCCAAATTCTACAGCCCCCGGCACCCAAGAGACTTACAAAGTTCATCCCCAATGAGGCTTTTTACAGATTTAACACAAAGCTACCCCTCTCTGGCTGCAAGCCGGGCCAGAGCTGTGCCTTGCTGCCTGTGCAAGTCCTGTGCGGCTCAGGGTGCAGGTGACAGCAGCACCCTCAAGATATGACATGAGCCATTGCTTGTGGCTGTACATGCATGGGGGGCACCTTACATTTAAACAGAACCCTGTCTTTGGATAATGGAGCGCTCCATGGGAGAACAAGTGTATATATTATTAATTACCAGCAGTACTGAGACTTAATACCATGTGAGGTGTCATCTCACCTTACTTTACCTCCCCTCTTCTGTGCTGCCCAGGACTGTTTGAATTCCAGCATCCATAACCTCTAAGGGAATTTCTCTCTTTTGCAGCACAAACACCAGTGCTATGCTGTGGATGATAAGCACTAAGTCCATGTGAAGGAAACAAATCAGAACTCAGAGAAACTTCCCAAGGCAAAATAACATTTGTGCTGAGCTGGGCAAAGTGTTCACCTCCCTTGGGGACAAGTTAATTCATGCTGCAAAGAGCTTAACCACCAAGTGGAATGGAATGGAGTGATGCCTGAGGGCTCTCCTGAGGATGGATTTTTACTTACTTACCCTCAGACTGGTACTACATGGTTTGATGGATGCACTTGGTGTTGCAGGCCAGTCAATCCTGGAAGGTGAGGGTCACCTGTGAGTCATTGAGCAGCTGGAGAGGAAGGGACATCGGAATGCACATCAGCACAGCTGTGAAGTGCCAAGGCAAGAGAAATGACCAAGACCGAGTCCCACACACGCAGCTCCAGCCTAGTTTTTCCCATTTTACATGTACAAGTGAGACTCCCCAGCAGTGCAGACACAATTACTGCTTAGAATTGTTGAGCTCTGTGAGCTCAGCAGTGCAGCAGGACTACAATTCAAACTACCTGTGGGCTCAGGCACCTCCCAGGGCTTGGAAACTCAGAAGTGCTTTAGCAGCAGCAATCTGCTCTTAAAAACCCTTAAAAAAAAAAAAAGTCTGCTCTCCACAAGAGCTGCTGCCTTGGCCTTGTGGTACAATCCTACCACCTCTTTCACTGCGACCATCCCTGGGTGTGGGACCTAACACATCTTCATCTCCAGCCTGAGCAGCAACAAGCTCCCTGGGGCGCTCAGAGGCACCTGTGGGAGCAAAACGAGCTATCGCAGGCTGCGGGACGACATTTATCATAGAATCATTGAATCATTTTGGGTGGAAGAGACCCTCGAGATCATCAAGTCCAACCGCAGCCTAACTCTGGCACTAAACCATGTCCCTAAGAACCTCATCTATCTGTCTTTTAAACACCATTATGTTATACCCATTATATTATATGCATTACATTATATCCATTATATTATAGCCATTATATACTATATCCATCTATGTGCTCTGTCTCAGGGGGGAAGGGGAAATAAAAGAGATTTGTCCCACTTTCTAGGCCAAAGCTAAAGCCAAGAGGAACAAAAGCACTAAACCAAGGTTCCTACCCAGGCCCAGAGCACACCCAGCACGGAGTGTGGCTTCCTTCAAGTCACTGGGGAAATAGCCAGGTTTACACAGCATTGGACTGACCCTTCCTGCTTCAAACATCCTATAAACACGTGCAAACATGGAGCCAACTGCTCAGAGACAACAGTGACCACGTTCATGCCCATGACAATCTCCCTGAGGCAGCCAGGATGATGCGAGTTCCCATTTCCTGTGCCACTGGCATGGTCCCTGCACTGGACAGGGCTTCTGAGCAAGGATTCACCACTAGAAACCAGAGCTGCTCTGCTTACAAGTTCCCCCCAGCAGCTCTGGACATCAAGAAATGCTGCAAACACTGGCAGAGGCACAAAAAAAGCAACAGAAACCAGCTCAAAACTTTGCCTGATCCAATTAATCTACCTACTTTATCCAGGAGATCACTTAATGGCACTAGAAGATATTTAATAACACCTGCCTGCTCACAGCAGCACTGCCACCCCCACAAACCAACTTCTCTAAGCTTGCTGCACCAAAAAAAATGCACCAAGAGCCACCCTGGGAGGATGCCTGCATCATCCTTCTCTAACAACCAGATTATAGACAGCCAGAGCTACATGAGCGGCACACAGGGGCCAGGAACCCTGAGGTGCCTGAGCCCAAACTCACCTCCCAGAGCAAGCGAAGGACAGAGAAGGCTCAGCAGGGGTTCCAGCAGCACCAACTGAACCCCGAATACCCACCTTGTCTACTTGGAGTGGAAGCGATGGCCAGTTTCTTCCCACGCTTTCTCCAGAGGGGCTGTGAGCCAAGGTATGAGCCAGGCAGGGGCTGGTCATCTGTGGGATCAGAGAAACATTTTGGTTGGAAAAGTCCTCAAGGTCATCAAATCCAACTGTTAACCCAAACCTGGCACTAAACTATGTCCCTAAGAACCTCATCTACACATCTTTTGAACCCCTCCAGGGATTGTGACTCCACAATTTCCCTGGGCAGCCTGTTCCAATGCCCAACAACCCTTTCTGGCAAAAAAAAATTTCCCAATATTCAATCTAAACCTGCTGGTGCAACTTGAGGCTGTTTCCTCTTGTCCTATCGCTTATTATTACTTGGGAGAAGAAAATGACCTCCACCTTGTTACAATCTCCTTTCAGGTAGTTGTAGAGAGCAAGGTTTCTGAGAGGGTCAGTGACCAGGTACAGGGGTCTGTGGGCCACCCCCACAGGGATCCCTCACATGAGCAGCATGGCTGGGATGGAGAAATGCCTCTCTACTTTGAGCAGGTTGTCACCACTGCTCTTTCCACCTTAACTCCATTAGTGATCACTAAAAGACCCACTTGGACTCAGAGTAGGAGCGTCCCAGCTCCCAGAGCCTCTCCAAAAGCTCCCACCAGCACCAGACACAGCTGCAACTCCAGTCAGTCACAGTGCGGCTGCTCCTCCTGTGGTTGCACCAGCCAGGCAATGCCTTTTGGCTTCATACCACAGCCATCCCCTCCCACGGACCCTCCAGCGGACACCCACCAGGTGTCACGTCCTTTTTCCTCTTCTTGGGCCTGGCAGAAGCTGCCCCGAAGCCTGTGCCGTGGGTTCAGGGCTGGGACTGACCGTGGGACCACGCTCTCTTTCAGGCCTGCGAAAAACAAGACTCTGACCCAAAAAGGACCCCAACAACATGTGGCAGGGCTGTGGAAATGTATGTGTGTGGGGAGACTCACATCCTTGTCCCCACTCTAGTGTTTACCCCCTTCCCTGACCTCCAAGCACAACTCAAACATCCTCACAGAAACCCAAAGCCCTTCCAGCCCAACAGACACACTTCTTGGGGTAACAGTGAGGCAAGTGGGGATTTTAATTCACTCTTATCACCTGGGTCACTCTCCTTGGGACAGATTTTCATCTTTGGTTACTTAAAGACGGAGTGGGATTATTCAACTGTCAGGGTACAAAACCCCTGAGGGAACTGGACCCCAGAGGCTGCTGCTTGCAGGGGGGTGCACAATGAGCTAGGCTTCCCCCAGCACTGCCTGGGCCCAAAGGGAGGAGAACACTCATAACACTCATCTCCCAGGATAGAAGAGGAACCTGACTTGCCCTGAGCACCTATTGCAGCAAAGCCTGGCAGGATTTGTGCCCCCAGCTCCCAGGGGAGCCCCCGCATTGCTCCCCCATGCCAGGGGAGAGCTGCAGCCCAGGAAGGATCAATCCATCCTCACAAAGCTCTGTGCTGGCAGAGGGAGGGGCAGGAAATTAAGCCCCTGCTAATGAAGCACTGATATCAAGCAGAGCTGAAGGCAGCTCAGGCAAATTCAGGGCACAAGCATGAGGCAGGGGAACAAGTGGTATCAGCCCCTCAACACCCACCAAAACCCTCCATGCATTCCCCCTACACTTACCGCCTGAGTTGTAGGTAGGGAAGTCAGCAAACTCCTGCATCGGGCTCTGATCGCTGGTGAAGGTGCAGGTGCAGGTGCAGGCAAAGGAGTGACAGAGTGACACATTGCGAGACAATGACAAAGGTAGAAAAAAACCCAGGTGGATGGGACAGAAACGGGGCGATATCCCCCCAAATGCTCCCAAGGGAGGTTTGTACCCTGGGCTGGGGCTGAGGAGCAAGAGAGTGACTCCAGTGAGACCCCACGGTGCTCGGACGAGAGGCCAGCTCCGAAACTTCAAGTATTTCTCCCGTGCCGACTGCATGTTCCCCTTCCCCTGCCCAGGCTTGTACCAGGCACACGGGGTGGCTGGGGGGGCTGTCCAGCTCCCCTCAGCCCCCCGCTCGCTGCTGCTCCCCAACACCGCCAAACCCCCGTTCTGGGGCAACACTGGGCACTGCACAGACAGCCCAGACTCCAGGCTGGCCCCCGCGCCCAGTGAGGGCGACAGGAGAGAGACGGAGACACTGGGCACAGGGGAACGGGATGTTTATTGTCACCAGTGGAATAATCAGGCTGCTTTGGTATCTGCAAATCTTCTTCATATCTCTGCAGCTGAGACCAAAATCCTGCATTGGGTTCTGCTACCGGCCTGGCAGTCTTCACAGTCTGGAAAAAAAGGAGAGACATTGTAAAAGCAGGGAAAGGGATCACACGAACAGCTTTCTTCCTCTTAGACTTTAGAGTAGATTTTGCTATGGAATAATAGAACAGATATTTTGGTGAGCTGACCTCACTCTGTGTAAGCTAAGTCCTCCTGGTACGTGGTCTGTGTTCCAGAATGGATTCGTGGGCAAGACATAAAAAGGAGATGTTGTATTTGCTGGAAATGTGGATGTCTCTCACCAAGTGTGGTGACACCGCTTGTCTTTAAGATAGAGTCACGTATCTGCATGCCAATGTCTAATACTTAGCACAAGAGTTGTCTAAATTAGAGACTTGAGTGATATACCTACCAAATGTGTAGGTATATCTAGTAAAAGACTGCAAAGCACGAATCACATGCACTGGACAGGCTTCCAAAGAAAGCTGAGATGTTATTACTTGCAGCTAGTTAGACCCGAGATATTTTGCAGGCCTAACAGATGCTGTTTCTTTACTGCGTTGAGCTGTCACACTGGTGATAAGAGCAAATCCTGCAAAACAACATGTGCACATACTCGCTTCCTTTTCACTCATCTGCTTTATGACTCTGCCTTTACCTTCACTTACCACGACCAAGAAAACAACAGGGCAAATGTTCACAAAAACAACCAATTTTGCATATTTGCTACCAGTGCTTAAAGCCTATTTGCATTTGTAATTGTATTTGCTCCAGAAACCTCATATTGAAAGCTTACTCGTCCAAGTTGGGAGTAAAAATCTTACAGTGGAATTGTTAATTCAAATGTTGAAAATCTATATAACTGCTAACAAATAGGCCAGAGAACCAAAATAATTATTTGAGAAATCACCATTACTCATTACAAGCATTACAGTTCTCGCCCAAAAGGTATCTAAATATATATCTGGGTGTAAGTACAATACCTCAAAGGCATCCTTGAGTGGGAGCTTTCGGTGTTTCATCAGGTAAGCCGTGCAAACGGCAGCTGATCGGCTGCGGCCATTTTTACAGTAAACTAAGCACTTCCCACCGCTCTGCACAGCCTCTTCTATCGCGTCACTGCACTGCTCAAAATACCGGTACAGGTCTTCGGCCGGATCATCGAAGACGGGAATGCGTATGCCGTGGACCTGCTGGAGGCCAGGGAACGGCTGCTGCCTGGTGACATTAACGCAGAAGGTGACTCCCTCTCGCGTGAGCAGTTCCTCGTTGCAGGCTGCCCGGGCGTTGCTGATGAGGAGTGAGGTGGTGACCTTGTAGAGCTGGAGCATTGGCAGCCAAGGCTGCAGTGTCTCCAGCACTGCTGCAGAGCTACTCCGCACGGCATCCAGCCACGGCACAGGGATTGGGGATCCGAGTGCGGGTCCCTTCCCCCAGCAACATGTACCGGCTGTACTGAGCTATATTTATCCCCTCTGCACAGTGTTGGGCGTAAAGGCTTCAGGCAGGTCCTAGTGCCTGCTGGATCTCGAGAGTCACAGTAAAACAGCCAAAAAGGAATTTCAGAGCTCAGAGATTATTGATAAAATTATGAGATTTGTACAGCCCGTTTCTATAGCAGCTCCTTAAAAGAAGCTAAAACTTAAAGGGAAGGCTGCTACTGGGGTCAGCAATGACGCAACATTGATCTGCTCACTTCCAGCTCACCTCCAGGTCAGCCGGTTACCCCTCACTTACAACAAAAGTGTCTTTTGAGGACAGAGAAAATTATTTACTCGGCTAGCTAGATAAGATAGCGCTAATCTTGCTGCACTTCAGTAGACTTGCTGGTGTTGTGCCAGGGCGTGTGCAAACACGCATTGGAGCTGTGAAAGTCGGGAGGGGATGGGGCCAAGGGCCCGGACAGGGGAACGCCCTATCAGTCAGTGCCAGGCAGCTGCTGTGGGGCTGGATGCCGGTTCCAGCCGCTTCCCGGCAGCTGAAGGTGTGGTGGAGCTCCTGGAACACTTTGCTTGTGACCAATATTTGCCGCTGGCACAAGGATGAACCAGGAGTATCACAGCAGCAGTGCATGGACTAACAGAATTGGTGTGAAACGCAACAAGGAATCAGCCCTGAGGGACAAGGATGAGCTTTTGTTCCATCATGGAGGGAGGGGAAGCCAACCTGCAGCACACTGGCTGTCACTCATGTCAGTAACAGCCTGCCAGAAGGATGCCGGCCTTGATGCTCCCTCCCATCAGTACAAAAGCACAGCGTGCCCTCTGCCATTTGTCTCACGCCTCACCTGCCTGTGGGCTCATTCTTTTGCTCCATCGCTGCTTTCACCCAGGGCTCGGGGCACCTGGCTGGAGAAAGGCTCTGCTGGCCGAGGATGCACGGTTCAGACTGGGTCCCTGGAGCTGGGAAAGAGAAAGCTCAGCAGGAGAGTATTGTCCTGATGCAACATGGGGAGGGCCCTTGAGTTCTCCCACAGCCACAATTTCCAGGATTTTCAGGCCCACCCTAGCACTGTCTCTTGTCCAGTTCAGCATTTCCACCACATACCTTTATTCCCAGGCCATGAGGCTGCTGATCATGTGAGGAGGCTTTTTGTGATCACTGCTGGGGATTTTCCCCATAGGATGTTGGTTGATTGGTTGGTTCCCTGTGCTGTGGAAAGGAGCCAGCTGCTGCTTTACCTTCCTCCTCCCACCTGAGAGGTAGCAAAGGCTCCTTCTGCCTGCAGAGAGCTTGCCTGGGCCCTTGCAGAAGTCTGTGGGTGATGGTTTATGGACATGCTTCGGTTCAAATCTGGGTGGAAGGAGAAGACATCAGCATGACTCAAGGCACCCCAGTCTCTTTGCAGCTTGCACCACTCTTCTGCTCACAGAGGCATTTGGCCATTGGTTTCCAAGGCAGAGCAGCGCACACCCCAGGCCTGTCCTGGGAAATGGCAGCTTTACAAACAAACATAATTGTTTTCAAACATTGTTAGTACACACACAGCTGTTAAGTGGCCATGATTTAAGCTCACCAACATTTCTAAACTTGTTTGTAGGTATACAAATGTGTGCATGTGGCACTGACATAGCTGTAACTGCAGAGCATGAATCTAAAGAAATACCTACTCACTCAAGGATACCACTCAATTTATTAAATTTAAGAGATACTTGCTTCCAGGCAGATACACTTTTAGTAGTTTCCAGTTGTCAGGTACCTCTTAGACACTTCATGAGGTGCTTTTGATGCATTACCTTGACTCCTGTAATCAGCCACTTCTGGAAGTGGACAGGGCTGAAGCGCAAACCTTTCTCCTGCATCAGTTCAGTCTCAGGTGCCCACTCGAGATTAAACATCCAGATCACTGCGATGGGCTGGCTGGCTGCTTCACCTGCTGTTAACCCTACCAACAGCTGCACAAATACAAGGCCATGGTAATTAGTTAGCACAACACTTTGGAATGACAAACACCAAGCGTATTTCCAATTCCCTGCACTACTATGCCACGTCTTTTTGGGCATCTTTATGAGACACAGAACGTTTAGTGTACCTGCTTCGACGACCTGAGTCCAGTTCACCTTCTTTCCACACACATCACATCCATGCAACTCTACCAGTTGTTCCTCCAGATGACACAGGGCTGAATGCAGGCAAACTCCCATTGCCAACATCAGCATCAGCCCGTTATAAACCCTGTAGCTCAGTGCATGATTTCATTCCTCAGGACTCCTGACCTGGCCTTTATCTGTGCCGTAACAAGGAAAAAGAAAGAAAACTCCAAACTCAGCTTAAATGGAGAAGAAATAAAACTGCCCTGTAAATACAGATTTAAGTCTCCAGCCTTTTTATTTATACAAGGATTCAAAGAACATATTTCAACTTTAGATAAACAGTGCAAGAGAGTTACAAGTACCTTGGTAACAGAAAGAAATAGGTAACTGTCCAGCTATGCCAACAAGTGAAATAATTCTCACTCCTGCAGATAGAAATGCATTTGTTTAAAGCAAAGGTGGACTTTAGATATTTTGCTATACTTTAGCCCCTACCAAGCCCACTGGTAAACAACAGGCAGTTTGTCATTTGTAAATGATAAGTAGCTGTGCTCTCAAAGCCTTTTGAGACCCTCGCCCTTAGTTAAAACATACATGTTATGGCACAAAAGAGCAGGCTGAAAGACACTTGGAAATCTACTATTTCTGGTTCTCCCCTTTCCAGGGACATGGATCCTTTTTAATATTTTTTTCCCAGACCGCTACCCATCACTGCGTCCCTGTGAAGTACGAGGCCTTCTCAAACCAGAACACCACAAATCACCATCTCAATAATATCGAAGCACATGTTCCTCCCCAGCCACCCCTGTTCCCCAGAGCTTTCCATCCATGGAACCAAGCCACGGCAGCTGCCAGCCCCTGCCGTGGCTGCAGCCCTCAGCCCGCCACCACCACGGGGCTGGGGAGGTTTGTCACAACGGTTTTGAGCAGGTGCTACCCCAGGAAATGTCATTTATAAGCACTGAAAGGCCCCAGGTTCTGTGCCAGCCTGAGCGCAGGCTTGGGGCTTCTCTGGACCAGGGCTGACTTCAGCTTGTTGAGTTGTGCCAGTGATAGTCCAGCTGTCAGTAACTGCTGTTTGCTTTAGGTTTGCTTAGCTTAGAGTGATGCTGAGTCGATACCCTGGGGGGACTTGGCTGGTTCGGCTCCCCAGCAGAAGGTGGCATGGCCAAGCAGAGCCCTGGCCACCGAATCGCAACAGGTCGGGGAAACCACTTCAGGGTAACACAGACAACAGGATAAACTGAATTAACCAGGAACCAACAAAAAGCAGCAGCATAGGAAGACACTGAGAAAAGGTATAAAAATAAACCCAACTGGCTTCAGGGCTGAGGAGGGAGGACGCATCAACGCCATGTGCCTCCTGACAAAGAGGGGGAAGAGCCCTGGCACTGCCAGCACCGTGCACACGTGAGGCTGCTGCTGCTCCAGTCCCAGCCAAAGGGGGAAAGCATCAGGAAGGGCTTCTCCTGTGTAACAGTTTTTACTGTATCCTTGAGGCTCTGCCTTATTCATTTGGACTGTTGGGTTTTATCAGCGCAACAGGGCCAATAATTTGGGCTATTAAATTGCTCAAATATTAACTGGACAATCAGAAAATCCTTGGCTTGCCATTTAAGGTGTGTTGCCCACAGGGCCCATAAGAAGCTTTTGAGGGTAACAGGCTGACAGCAAACACTAACTGCACAGAGATGGAAACGACAAGGACTTTTCTTTCAATCTCCCATTCTGCAAAGCAAAACGTTGATCTTGGCAGTCATGTGTTAAAATCCCAATTCAATCCAACTGTTTTTTGAAGAGAGTATAATGTTTTAACGACCCTCTCCTCCCCTCTTTTTTTCTGCTTCAGATATAAAGTTTCTGCAGGATCGGTTGTGGGGATTTCTGTAACTGAAGGTTAAATTTGTATTGGCAATTCTGGTTAAAAAAAAAAAAAAGTAAGAAAAAAAGACAGGAACTCTTTAGAGCAGTAAAATGTGGAACTTGCCCTATTTCTAGAAGCAAATAAATCTGTATAAATCCATTATTTGTTTTATGATTTATCCATTTATCCATGATTTATCCACTCCTGGGTTTTGATGGGTCCAGTGGTGCTGTCTGTCCTTTAGCCAATGTCCAGCATCCTGGCTTTCATTTCTGAAACTCTACCAGATTAGATCAGAAGGTGGCGAGTACAAGGCAGGAAGCACCAAGTCAGTAACATCAGTCACTGTGACGTGGAATAGCCAGTCAAAGCTGATCTAAAATCTCTGCCTAATTATTAATACATGAACCATGAACATCGTTACCTGGCCCCAGGATGAGGTGGGCAGGAGCTTCTGCTGCCTCTGTGGGACCCCTGGGGAGGGCAACAAGCTCCCACCATGCCCACCTGTGCCAGCTTTTGGCATTACCTTGCCCATGGTCTTGTTTTCCCTTAAACTGCACATTCTAGAAACTGCTAATGTTTTTTTTTTTCCCTTTCTTAGAAAACAGCCAAACCCCAGCCCCATAATGTTTGTTCAGCCCAAAGACATGTCTCCCCTGGCAGGAGAGGAGAAATGCTCAAACATGTGCTGTGCAGACCAGCCAAGCAGAAGATAGATCCACCTCTGACGCCCCTCTCACCCACAGTACAAACACATTTGAAACTCAAACCTGACCCCACATGAATGAAGCCCAACCCCTGGCCATGCTCTTGGCCCAACTGGTCACAGTTGGGCCAAGTATCTAAAACATCTGCTAAACCTACATCTCCAGCTGACGCTTGCCAAACCTGTGAGCTACAGAAGTCTCCAGAAGCCCTGAAGCACACAGTTCGACAAACACAGACACTCCTACAGCTACGTGAGGATATTTTTATCTTTCACCAACCACCCCCAGTCTCAAAACCTGGCACAGAGTCTGCCTCACCAAGCATTCAGGGTCAGGACAGCCGCTTGTGTGACCCAGAGGCTGGTGCGTGGTAGGATGGGGAAAGCACAGGGAAAGTAAGGATTCACTACAATGCAACAGGGACAAACATCAAAATAAAAACGATATCCTAAATACAACAAGTCCTGTCCCCACATCCTCCCCAGCATGTGCTACCCTGAGCTAGTCTCCCAGGTAGGGACACTGACCAGGGGTTCACTCCCAGTGGTAGCTCCCACAACCAGTCACAATGCTCCAGGTAGTACAAAGTCCCTGGTCTTTCTTATTACCAAAAAACAAAAGGGATTCCCATCCATGGCTGGGGCCGGAGGAGGAGGAGGCAGCACAACTGTCTGTCAAGCAGAGAATCCCACTGTGCGTATTTTCATCTCTCTGTTACCTACGCAGGTACTGCACTGCAGGTAGAAATTGGACCATTATCACTTGGGTAAAAAATGGCTTTCCAACTAGCATGCAAAGAAAAAATACCCCAAACCCCAACCCCTAACACTCATTCCCAGTCACTTAGATGTAGGAGACCTACATTTCAAATTGTTGTCAGCTACGAGCTCTAGTCAAGAAACCCATTTACGACCTTTCCAAAGAAAAAGGGAGTTCTGCATTTTCGGGTCCAACAGCCACTGCCAGACTGTTTCAGTTCAACCCATCAAACCCGCTCACATTCCTACGTATGCCATTGGAAGCACAGGACCATCTCTGCCTGCCTGGGAAGTACAGAGGAAAAACTGCAAAGAGCCCCTGAATGCAGCACTAAACAGCGCTGACCACCTCAGTCTCTCCGCCTTATGAAGCGGCATTGCTCCCGTCGTGCTTTTGGCAGCAGGACAGTAACAGCGCTCTGGCCAGTGGCTGGGTAACAACATCAGGGCAATTAATTGCATATTCCACTGGAGGCAGCAACAGAGCTGACCTGGGAAGGGCCGGCTGGGGTGGCCCCTGGAGGTCTCTCTGCAAAGACTTTTCTAAGCCCCGAGAGCCAGTTTGCGGCAATAACAAAAGTAAAACAATGAGGTATGGAAAGAAGGGCCCAGCATTGGGGAAGAGACCAAGAATGAAGAAAACAGCTCAAGCACTGCCAGAAATAGCAAACAACTGAAACCTTTTTCTCTTCCCTATTTTTTTTTCCTTTTTTTTTCCCTTTTTTTTCTGTTTTTTTTTTTTTGCCAAGGTGAATTAAATATGTCCATTTGTTGGTTGGTTGGTTTTGGCAAAGTGAATCCCTAGGCCACAGTCTCTTTACTGGCTGTGCTAGTGAGTTACCGCCACACCTGCTGTGCGGCAATGAAAGCCACCGAGAGGAGGAGGAGGAAGGTAGAAGGCAAAGATCTGCTGCTGGCCCCACTGATGCCGTGTCCAGACTGCTTAGGAATAGCGTGTGTTTCTGGTTGCCTGGTGCTGGGGCTCTTAGAAAGTCTTTTGCCGCAGACGTCGTCTGGACAGCTGTCACCGCTTCCAGAGCCGCTCATGTCGTCACCTGCGCAAAGACAAACATGGACTGAGCCCCGACTGCCTTCTTTGTGGCAGTGATGTCCCTTGCTGTAACCCTGAGGAGCTCTGGCCACAGCCACCTCCTTCTCTCTGCATCTCCCACTATGGGATGTGAGCCCATTCTTGATCTCCAGCCGACTCTAACCAGCCGCTGCTGCAGCAGCAGGAAACGTCCATAGCAGATGGGAACAGTGGCCCCATCAGCAGGGCTGGGCTGGGTCTGGGCACACCACCTGAGGTTCCAGCAAGGCACCGAGAGCAGCACAGCCCCCAGACACCCCGCAGAAAGTCAGCTGCACTTGAACAGAGCCTCTGCAGCCCTGAACCAAAAGGCAGGAGGACACCACAACCCCTCTCTGCCCTCAGGGCCCAGCTGTGGGTCTGCACAGATCCCACCCAGCCCTTCTTGCCTGCTGCAGACCTCTCTGGGTCTGCTAAACTCACTTGCATCTTGGAAATCCACGTCGTTTCCGATGTTAGCATTGCCCAGTCGGTTTGTCATGATCTTTAGCTGCATGATTTGCTGGCGAATGGTCATATCTGGCTTGGTGATGTCCACCTCCACCTCTGGGTTGTTTATCTGATTAGCTAAGCCGTCTCCCATCACTTCGGGTAGGTAACTGTGAAGAAAGGCGACAGGTTTAGATGTCTCCCCCCAGCCAAGCTCACCTTCCCCCGTTACAGACACCAGTGATAATCCAGCCTCTCTGAACCCCAGAGAATTGGCAGTCGGGCGCTGGCTTGTCAAACAGCCTACATACACCAATGTTTGCTCTGAGGCAGCCAGCTCCAGGGATGGCTGAGAGGTGCTGCCATGGCCAGACCCCACCAGAGCCTGGGGCTTGCCCTGAGGCCACATCAGCTTACAGGAGGCAGCTGGTGGCCTCACAGCAGCACTGTCCGGGCATGGGAGGGGTTTCCTACAGGAAAAGTGTGTGAGACTGGGGGGTTGTCTCAGGTACCTGTGGAGCCACTGTGACACTCGCTATGGAAAAGCTCTGTCCATTTGGGAGGCTGAGGAGCACATTCAACCCCTGGTCAAACCCTGTGAGGACTGACACCCTGGACAACAGAATATCCCCAGCTAAAGTACAACCAGACAGGCCATCAGGGAAGCTTCAATTAACTGGGAGCTGTCAACCAGCAACCAGAGCTGGGCTACTCCCTTTGGCAGTGCCCTGGCCTGTCTGCTCCTGCAGACCTGCACCACTACTGGCAACGACGTGAAACATGGAAGAACTGAAGGCACCAGTGCCGGCCCGGCAGAGACCAGCTCAGCAGGCCCATGGAGAGCAGAAAGGTGCATGCCCAGCAGCTGCCTGTCTGCCCTCACAGCCATCCTTTGGCCATCAGCCAGGGGTGGGAGGTGTTTCTGCAGCTGTTTGATGTCACCCTGGTGCCTCCTCTCACGAGCAAACAGTATTTCACAGCAGGAAGATAGAGAGACACGTAAATAACTGCAGCAACAGCTCTGGAGTTTTTGAGGTAAATCTAGCCCTTCTGCCTTTCGAGTGCATGTAGAATTGCAGAACTGCTTCAATTGTACAAAACTACAGTTATTTCATGGTGAATGCATTCCAATGCTTAAACCCTCCAACACACAGCAAATTACAACAGGCTTGACATTCCTAGGTATCAGTTCTTCAGGAAACACAGCACTTCTGTGGACAGGGACAGATGTTTTGCTCAGTTGGAAGAAATCAGATTGGCTGCGATGATGTATAAGCACTTTTTACCAAATCCTACCTCTCTGACCCCAGAAGGGTGCTATTCTGGCACCCTGACCCTCTCCATACCTGCCCTTAGTCATCCCGTTCCAACACTTGTCATCTGCCGCTGAGCTGGACATTACTTTTTTGCTGCACAGGCTGCCGGGCAGGGTGATCCAGTAAGTCTTGAGAGCTGTCAGATTTCCTTTGGCATCTAAAACCTGCAAACAAAGAGGATGCTCAGTGCCATGAGAGCTCTGGGGTGCCCCAGGGCTCTGGAAAGGCCAACGATTCTGCCTGTTTTTTTTCTGTTTTACCATTACAAGGTCTGTTTTTATGCAAACAGAGATGTGTCACCACACTTCCCCTAAAGACCAACCGTCAACCCAAGCACCCAATGCTGAAGGTTACATGCTAAGGACTGTTCTGGTACCATAAGATTAACCAGAAGATCATTTTATGAGACATGAGGGCAATGCTGAGAAGCAGCCTTGGTGGGAGCCAGCACGGTGTGATGGGCAGGTGTCTGTGAGTGAGTAGCCTCTGAAGTGTGGGACCATGGCAGACCTTGCAGCTCATTGTCCACAGAATCCAAAATCTTCATGGAGGAGGACCTCTGGCCCCAGTATTCAGGCTGAACCGCCTGAGGCTGAATGACACCAATGGCAAGGAGCCTTCTCAGGTAAGTTTGGCACCAAATCCCTGAGACCTTAACCCTGTGTTGAGGTAAGATCAGATCTGCTGAGGTCACACCAGCACTTGCTGATCTCCCAGGGCGCCTAGGGAAGGAGTGCACCAGCATGTCAGCCGTGGCACGCCAGAGGGGAGGGAGCTTCGGAGGCAAACTCACCAGCATCTCCAGTGCTTGCAAAGAGGATTTTGCTTCTAACGCCACCTTCACCCGCCTTTTCTTGTCCTCGCTGCTGGAGCCTTTTGTGCTGATTTTAGGGTTTCCACAGCCTTGGAAAACCTGAAAAACAAACCAAAGTCTCTGTGCTATGTTTTGATAATATTTTTAAAATTAATTAGCACTCCACAGTTATATGCGGTTGTTTGTGGTTTGTTTTTTTTTTTTTCCCCCTCTTCTTAAGTATATCTTTCCTACCAGCAAGATTTTCAAGATCTTGGCTTAATTTCTGGTCAGATTACTTTTGTGCCAGGATTTGTTTTCAGCACACTGCTACTGGTTTTGCCTACTGCTATCAAGCAAAATGTTCAGCACTAACACAAAATTAGCATATGTTTTTGGATGAATCACCAATGTTGATATTAAATTATTTCTAACAATTTTACCTGCTCCTATTAATGACTGAAAAATAAAACTCTGGGAGGAACAAGATGGGAGTTGCCCACACTCATCACACCAGTGGCATGGGATTCAAGACTGCAGAGCGTGTGAGCCTCATTGATTTGGACAACAGACTGAGGTGGGATTACCCCAATGATCCCTGTGATCAGCAGCCACACACGGCAAATGAATGCCCCCTCTGACCAGGGGAGTGCAAAGACAATTAGTAATTGTGTCACAATCTGTCAGGTTGGATGCTTCAAGGCAAATGAGGAAGATGAAGTTATCTGCTCCCTACCTTTGGATACCTCCCATCATCCCAGCTGTCTGCCCAGAAGCACTTTGAAGGTACAAATCCCAGGTTGTTTCTCCCAATCTCTGCATGACCAGTCCAGACAGCAACACCTCCACTGCAGGTAGCCAGTGCTCAGGCACCTGAGCCTCGCTGGGGCTGGTGCAAGGAGCGCTCGGAGAGACAGGCTTAATAAAGCATCAAAGGTCAGGAGGGCCTCTGCACTGTCGGTTTGATTCAGGAAACACCAGCCTTCACAAGAAAGCCATCTGATTTGAAAAGATGGCCGCAAGCTTGTTGAGGTTCCCAGGGTGCTGTCAGAAGCTATTGACAAATTTGACTTTGCATGGTGAAATCAAGACCTCAGACAGGAGCGTTACTAACGCAGCTTGTGCCAGCTGCTGAATGCTTTTGCTAGTGGATCCTGACAGCTTCATCTCGACTAGAGTCCCTCTGGTGACAGCGGGTTTCATTGGTGTGTCCAAGGGACATTCAGCCTGGAAAGCTGCCTTCTGAGGTGCACTGTCCTGCTGACTAGATGGGTCCAAGGGTCTACTGGCAGTTCAGCACCAAACTAGTTTGTTCATGTCTCCTTTGCTCAGTGCAAAAAACCCCACCTGTGAAAACTGCATATAGAGCATTTTCAATTTGGTTCTACCAAAATAAAACCAATTTGGTTTTAGTGCTGTATCTTTCTTACTGGCCTATTACTGTTATTACCAGGAGACAACTCTTTCAGGAAGTTAAAGGCCTGGGAGGTCTCCAGGAGAATGCCTCTGGTAGCAGCTCCAGCACAGTATGGTACCAGGGCGATCCTCTTGCCAGTCCAAGGGTTTTATGTGAGCAATGCCCATTTTTGATGGAGAGAACATGTTTCCTGCAGACTGAGATGATTTATAGCCTCTTGCATAATGACAGAAAATAGGTGTTAGCAGCTTTCAATAGCTCCTGCTGCCTGAAATCCATCTGAGAGCCACAGGGAGTGAGGAGGAGTGCGAGGAAGCAGGGGAGAGTGCTCCATGGTGCAGAAACACAAGGTTCTGTACCAAAATTGTTTCCTTTCAGTTTTTCCCCAGAGAGAGCAATACGCAGCTCCTGAGCTCTGCTACTAGTGCCACCAGCAAAGACTGTCACATTCACCTGGTCACCAGATCATACTGAGAAGCTTATCGAACATGTTTGGCTGCTCCAGTCAAACACCGATTAGACTATTTACTCCTTTTTCATTTTACCAGATTTACTATATGTCCCTTGGAAACACCTTTCTTTGCAGATGTTGTCATGTTTCCCACATCGTGGGCTTGCTTTTTTGGGGACAATCTCAATCTTGCTTAATAAGGGAAGAAAGAATATGGCCTATCATGTCAGAAAAGAAACCTAAATGAGGGCTTGGATGCATGTTCATGTTAGTGCTGTGATGTGTGCCAGTAAATTCCTGCTCAGCTAAGCGAGACTTCTGGCCCTTCCCTCCTCTAAGACCTAGCTGGGACCTGCCCCGAACCTTTCATCTGCATTTCTGCCCTGACTGTGGGATAGCTGCGGGACTTGGGGAATGTCTGGGCAAAAAGCAGAACCTCTGGAGAGTTGTTTTCGTTCCCAAAGCCTCTCTCACCTGCAGCTGTAGAGGTGATTGTGGTTAACGGGATAAATAGAGTAGAACTAGAGGACCAATAGAGGAAAGCTTCATGATACGCGTCTTGAAAGACAGGTGAGCATTCTGAGAGCCTGTTCAGATGGACTGCCAGATTGCCACTCTGTCCCAGAGATACAACTTGCTAGCCCAGGGTTCCCACTACAGAACATTACCTCACTGCATGCACAGTCCACGTTGTGTGTCTGTAACTAAAGGAAGCTGGCTGGAGGTGGCAGGGAGGAATATCTGGAAACACTTGAAACGATTGTTTCCCATGTAAGATGGGTGGTTTCCTATCATCAAAAGAGTGATCTTTTTCATCCTTCATTTCCTTTAGTTCAGTTGAATATTAAGCACAAGAAACATTTGGTTCTGGCAGTTACACATGGTGTATCCTCTGCCAGGCCCAGGCTCAAGCACTTACCTTGGCTGTGATGGAGTCTTTGTTTTCTTGCAAGTTAGAAATAGCTTCAGCGATCCTCATGTGAATAGTCCCTATTACAGTGTCTACGTTGTATGGTCCATTGATCCGATCAGCCACTATGACCAGGGAATCTAGCGAAACAAGACACAGACATCCTCTGATCAGATGTTGTACGAATTCAGTTAAAGCTCATGCTCATGCCAGGCAGAATAAGCTGTTGGTCTCTTCAGGTTTGCTGGGAGACATCTCTCCATTCTCAGTATTGCCCAAATGCACACTTGTTGTCCCATCCCAGCACACAGGCACAGCCACCCTCAGTGGCAAACGAACAGATGTCACCTCCTGCAAAAGGTAAATGAAACCTGTATTTACACAAAGTGACCAGCATTTCCTGGGATGCTACAGAAAGGAAAAATGGAAAACGGTGCAGAAATACTAAGTAATGCACAGCAATACTTGGTCCTAACCCTCATAACTCATTGCATGTCTTCAGCAAAGCACTGCAGACAGCAGAAAGGGGGAGGATTGAGGTCAGCAAAGTGCCAAAGGTACTGGACATGAGCAATAGCTTCAGTGGCACTGAAGAGGCGAGAAAAGGAGTATTTCTCAGCATCACCTCTGGAAATACAACACACGACCAGCTAGGGAAATACCAGGCTGTAAGGCAAAGAAGTAGGCCAAAATGCCCACAAGTAAACTGGTAACTGGGACAGAGTGACTGAAGGGTGTCTCTTGCTCTCAGCTCCTCTTACCTTGGAAAGCTCTGCTGTCCAAATGCTCCTGCCTGGATGGCTGCTCTGGGACCATGCTTGCCTTACAAAAAAATTACCACCCTCTGCCCACCTCCAGAGCTGTTTCTCAGCACTCCAGCTGCTCACAGGGTTCGGGGCACTGGGGAATGCCACTGCATAGGAAGGCTGACATCCTCGGTGTCCAGCAAGATTTAAATGGGATTCCAGGGCAGAGCCAAAACTGGGCTTGGACATCAAAGACGGAATCTTAACCAGGTCAAAAATTGTAATTCTAAAAGTCATTGCTATGCTATCGCTGCCTCTGTTTCCTATCATTTGTGCTTTAGTAGCCTGGAGGTCAGGCCATATGTAAGATTCTTCAGCATGTAGGGAGTTGGTGTTCAGTCATCCCAGATGGCTGCAGTGGGGTCTGCACCTCCCAGGACACACCAAAAACCTTCTGGCAGGACAAGAGGTCTGGCAGAGCACTGGGGTGTCCCATGCTCACCTGGAACAGAAAGTGCTTCACAGTCCTGTGGCCTTGCCACATGCAAGAAAACAACCGTGATGGCTTTGTGCTGGTTCTTCTCTATACAAAGAGGGTCAAATCCCAGGGTCTAGGTTGGAGAACTGTACTATTCATAATTGGAGTGATTAATTAGCAGTGATTAATTCTTCTGCCCTAAATCCTGAGATCTCACCCATCAGCCTGGCAAGAGACTGTCACAGCAGATGGTGTGATGCTGCAGAAAAGCTTATTCAGCAAGAGTTTGCACTGCTGACATTACTGATGACTGATGAAACCACCAGGTGAATCACACCCGGCAGTTCAACAGAGTATCGGTAAAACACGTCCTCCAACTCACAGTGTGCGTGTGCCACCCATGATACCAGTTTAAAGGACTGATGCTTATCTTTGAGCCACACAGCAAATTCCCTGCGAGCAGGAGTCCACCCAGCTGGGGCACAACCACAGACCACTGCCACACCAAACCTGCTGGGATAGCATTCCATCTCCCGCCTGGGCAAGGCAGCAAGATCTGGCAGAACCGCCTCCCCCCATGACTTCCATGAGGTCTGGATGAGGTTTGTGCAAAGCCCTAGGTTCACAGGGGACACAGTATGTTAATAATGAAGGCCTGATGCTGAGCCCACTGTTGTCAATTTAACAGCATGCTCAGTCCTAGCAAGTGTGTTCTCTCTGCTGGTACACGATCGATGTTCAGACCTTGACAGCTCCCAGAGAATGACCAAGACAGGCAAAGACTCAATGAGGGACAGCACAAACCCACAGAAGATACTAGATCACGCCCATGGGACTTGCAGTCTGAAAGCAGGTCCAGCCTGCGGGGAGCAAGGGTGACAGTCAAACAACTGGGAGGACTCAAACCTCAGCCAGTCAGGAGCATAGATCACAAAATACTCTTTGCTTAGGTCTATAGCACGGGATTTAACAACATGCAAACTCACAGCTTGGAAAAATTATGTACTTATTTTAAGCACTTAAAGAAAAAAAGATGTTGCTGTTTAGCTTGAGCAAGAATGGAAACAAGGGCCACAGTTTCCAAGTTAATATACTCTCTTTTCCTGCAACACAGTCCTACGTCAGAATTGATTTCTAAAGCTAAACATGCCATACAAGGGGGTAATATTTTATTTTTTTCTTGTATTCTGGGAAATAACATCTCCTGCAACAATAAAGAGCTTGCAGTTTAACTGCTGCCACTCAGGGGCTGTGGTGTCATCTTTGAGACTGCACCTTCCAAGCAATTTTAGCTTGCAGAGGCACCAATGTCGAGATACAATTTAAATCATAGACTGCACCCCAAATTATTGATAAATTACATTTGAATTTGACTTACTATAAAAATGTCCCTTAATTTGACCTGCCCTAGTTTGCCAAACTGAAAGAGCAACTCAGTGTTTAGTGTAACAAAATCCTCTCCAGATACAAGGAAGGGCCTGGAGAAGTGAGAAGAGTAGACATCGTCAGTGAACCTTCGACCCTATGTCCTGCTGCAGCCCTTGATCAAATTGTGACCTCTGACACTAAAATGTAAAACTGAAATTTGAAAGAAGCTCCAATTTCTTCCGAGCCATCACCCCTTGACAGTGTCTCTTGGGGAAGAGGAAGCCAGAATAAGTGCAAAATGCATCTGGAATTGCATCCCTGTCAATCAAAGAGAGCTGTACACTGACCTTTCAGGAGACAGCCGTCATCCTGCCAGGAGAGCAGTGACAGGAACGGTTGGCTTGCTCTCCTCAGAAAGGCGAAAGTGCCATCAAAGTCCTGGTGTAAACCCTCGGGGAAGGGAATATTCCTCCCTCTCTGCTGCAGCAGCTTCCTGAGTCATTCTCATGGGGAATGCTTCCAATTAGCTGCTGTAAGTTGCGATGGGGTTCATTAGCCCTGGGCACGAGGGGGCAGCTGGCCACTGCACCTCACCGAGCACTGGCCTCCCTGTGCAGTGGTTCGCTGCATATTTTGCAATGTCCCTTGACAGGCAGATGACACTCCTGGAACTTCGGGATTTTTCTTGTTACACCACCATGCATCAACCCTGAGCCAGCCTGCCAGTTTGCAGCTGGCTAGTGTGCTGGCAGCCTTGCTGGCCAGGCAGTGTGTGCCAAGGCAAGGGAAAAGGCCGAGCTCAAAGCTCCTCTCCTCTGGTGCACCTGCCTTTCTCCAGCCCAGACAAACATCAAGGCTCCCTCAGGTCTCAGATCACTCCAGGCCTAAATGTACAACCTGGGAGAGTAAGAGGAGCATGCTGGGTGATGCTGTGGGCACAAGGAAGAGCGGGAGCTTCACCACAGCAAACCACCACCCCGATGGGCTGCAGATAGGGAGAGGATGTGCACTGCAACACAAACACACCGTTTTCTAAACACAGACTCTAACCAGCCTCAACCCATGTCTGTCAGCTTCACAAGCCACTCTCAGCAACAGTTCACATTTAAACCAGGAGCCACGGGCCTCTGGAAAAATAGCTGAGTGACACAGGAGGTCTCTTAAAAGAGATACTCGAGTCTGATCAGGCAATGGAGAATTTCCTGCAGAAATGCGTGGTTGAAGTTCTCCAGCCTGTGTTTCATTGGAGATCAGATTACACTATCACAGTGATATTTCTGGCTTTAAACTCAATGAAATGGGCACCTCTATACACATACAACTTACTTTAAAATATCTGTCATCTTAGTTTCGTGACAAAGTTAAAAGAAAATTAACTCTTATTTAAAATACAAGTCTAATTTTCCCATTCTTGGTGATGCCTGTAACTCCTCCCTCCCTGTGTGTTTAAGACATCTCTTTATGTTTAGAAGTACATGACTCTGATCCCTTTGCTTTCCACCCATGGAAACGGTTCATGGCTTCATGTCTCTAGTCGATCTCACAAGGCGAGCAGCAAGTACTTCTCCTCTGCTTGCACAAATGCTCATGTATGGATAAGGAGGCAGCTCTGACAGAGTACATGTGGCCAGATCTGTCCCTAAGCTTCAACATTTGAGAGAGAAGGAAGAATCACTAGCATGCCAAGTGCAGGCAATCCCAACTGAGGCACAGGCAAGATGAAAACTCTTTAAGCCCCTGGTAGTCAGCCCAGCAGTGTCCTTTTAAATGGTACTAAAGCTCAGCAAAATGTTCTGCAATAGCTTCTAGGTGTGAGATCACAAACAGAAATTGTAGTGTAAAAGGGCCTTCCATAGTCCTTTCTTTACTGGACGAACCCTGCCTCAGAGGGTTCAAAAAGTGCCACAAGAGGCAGCTGTGCTGCATCAGAGGAAGGTCATCTTACCCATCAGGTACTTCCACTCAGTGTTCAGGTCCGCTTGGTTGGCCAGGCAGCCCTTCACCACGTTGAGGCAGTAGTTGTTGCAGGGTTTCACGCTGGACATGCCCCGGCAGTGTGGGCAGTACATCAGCTTCATGATGGCGCGGGTGCACTCGTGGCTGAGAGGGACCTGGGGAGACAGATGGGAGTCAGGCACACAAGCTGGTTGGGGGGGCAAGGGGCCAACTCCCCCCTTCCCTGGGGTGAAGGAGGTTGGCGTGATCTGAAAAGCAGTAGAGATGCCTGGGCTTCCCCTCTCACCACCTCTTCTTCCCCCCACCCTTCCTTGGTTGTCATCCTTGTCAGAGGGATGGGACCCCCGAGGCAACTGCTAGTTCCTCGGGCTGTGTTTAAATCCAGAGTTCTGAGAAAAACCCAGATGTGAGCACCATCCCCCTTCCAGACAGGTCTGGTAGCACAAGGACAGCCTGGGCTGCCTGCTGGCTATAGCTGTGACCCTGACACATGGTACACATGTGCCCTGGCCCCTCTGCAACCAGTGCCACCACTGTGCCCTTCCTTCATGGAGGGTTTGTTGTCACCACCCGGCAGATGCAGGTGTCCCAGCACAAACTGCATCTCCAGCTTCCTGGGGGGACGCACAGCGGGGGTCTGGACATGGAAAGCTCTCAGCTGGCATCTTTGCAAAGAAGAATGGTGTTGGGGAACGACTTGAACAATTCCAAAAATACAGGCAGTTGAGAGCACTTGACATGGGGATGTGATTACTCTCTGAAAGAACTTCAGGAGCCGCAGGCAGCTGGTGAAGGGCCCAACACACGCTGTGACAGCGGCTTGCAGGCTCTGCATGTGCAGCCGGTGCTTCGCAGAGGTGACCCTGGAGGGGGTTTTGCCACCTTTAATTAAACTACCCTGGTCCCATAAGCACAGAGCCAGAGCAGGTGCAGAGCAGGGTGGCAGCCTCTGCAGTATGTCTCAGTCCCCCCAGACCACCAGTCATGGGACAGTGTCCCCCTCCAACTGCCACAGGCAAGGGGCTGTCTGTGTAAGTTGGGGGATGAATAACAACCTGGCAGACCCTGCAGAGATGCTGGCAGAGCTCAGTGCTCCCCAGTCTTATTACTGAAGTGTTTTCTCCTTTGTGGTCTTTTTCTATCTTTGCTCAGATCCGTTTGCAATTCCCTTGTCATTCTTTTAAAACTATTTACAAAAATAAACAGAAGTGTCTGCATGCAAATTTCCCTTGGTACCCAGGTACTTGGCAGTCACAAGGAGCCCAAAAGGATGGAAGGTGATGGAAGGGGCAAATTTCAACATGGAAAAATCCCTGAGCCTCAAGCTGCAGCCGTGATGCTGAGAACTGCCCCAAACTCTTTATTACTTGTGAAAAATACTTTCAACATGGCCTCTTAACTTTCTTCTGTAGGACTCCAGAAAGATTCAGTTCTGAGGTACTCTGAGGAGAACGTGAACATGCTGAGCCCACTATCAGAGGCCAAGAGAGAAAATCTCTAAGCCTCTCCCCTCCTGAAACTGCATGCACCTCACTTCCAGTCAGCCTTGGGAAACAGATGTTGGACAGTGCTGGGGCAGCGAGCAATGCATTAAAATAACCTTGTGAGAACCTTCTTCAGGACCAGGAAAAAAATTTCTAGGTCTCAGAGAGAGAACCCAAATGGAGATGGCTTCCTTCCCTGCCTCAGCAGCCAGAACAAGCCCTGAAATCCCTGCAGATTAAACGCTGCGCCCCACCGTGGCCAGGGGGGCTGAGCTGTGCAGAGAACACCAGGCAGGCCAGGGCCTGGCTCTGCTCTCCAGATGAGCTCTCTGTCTCCTTTCTGGGACAAGTCCTGCAGAGAGGAACCATTGCCTGGCTGCTGTGCAGCTCTGCTGCCAGGAGATGGAGGCTTTGTCCCGCCGCATCGCTTGCTCCATCCCCAGGAGCAGTCGGTGAAGGCACCGCTGCCTCCTGCCTCAGTGATCTGAGATGGTATGGAACAAAGCAGAGGGACAGGCAAACAAAAGGAGAGTTTATTTTTCATCTCGGCGTTTAAATAACCATGACTGAATAGTGACTGAAAAGACAACAGGTAAATGCATGCTGAACACTAACACAGGTTGTAGCTGAAGACCTTCTGAAATCAGAACATTTACACAGACACCAGGAGATGAAACTAGGAATAGAGCTGTGACCTCTCCCTCCCAGGCAGAACGTTCACGAACATGAATTATACAGGGAAGCCCCCAACAGAGCATATAACCTGTGTATGCAACCAGGTCCTGAACACAACTCTGTCTCCGTGTTTTACTGGCACACCCTGTCCTGCTCATCCTGGCATGTCCAGCCGTAGTCGCGGAGCACTGGAACCTCACACAGCACCAACTGGGTTGCAGTATTCAGGGAGCTCTGGCACAAATGAGTCACATAGCTGAGCCCTGAAACGTGAGGCCTTCCCCAGTCCTGACGGGAGGCAGAGAGAAGCCAGATGCTTTGCCTGCACCCACGTACATCTGCAATTGAATGGTGCAGGCCTGTGGAGTGGAGGGAGCTGAAGTGCTTTGGCTGGAATGGGAGAGCGCAAGAAACACTACCGGGGAGTGTGGACCAGTCATCCAGTGCAGGGAGGAGAGACACCAGCAGTCAAAAAACAAAGCTATTTGGTACCCTGCCAGATCCCATGTGGGACACAGAGAGAGGCAAGTGACAGATCTTGGCTCAGAAAAGCATCCCTAACATGCTTAGCTTTAAACTACTGTGTAAACCCAGCAACTGTACTGGAGCCACCCAGGTGACCACAGTGAGCCCATATTTAAATGAAGCATGTAACAGGCCCGGTGGGCATTTCAAAAGTATTTCTGCTTGCAGAATTTATCCTGGTCTCTGCACTTGTTTTTGTGCATGTCATTTTCTGACAAAACAGAAAGGATCTTCACACCTGAGCACAGCAGTCCCTCAGCTACCGGAGAGTAATCGTGCAGGGGCCCCGTGCTCTGCCACCATGCAGAGCTGCAGAAGGGGAGCAGCGGTGTGTCCCCCTCCTCAGTGCCCACCTACTCCATCTGGCCTCTGGCACGACAGGCGAGCACGGGTAGCTGCCCAGGCTCCCTGTGATGCAGACAGCTGCCTGTCGTCCTGCCATCCACTTCCCCCTGACCACGGCTGCCAGCCAGACAAAACCGCCTATCCCCAGCGACACCACCTGTGACAGTGGCTCCTGAGATTCAGGCTCAGCTCCTGAGGGTTTTCGGAGGAAAAGCTGCTTTTGCTCCTCAGTAAGGGTAATTTCGGGATGTCAGAGAGGAGCTGTGTGTGTACTGCCAGCCTGTCACTCTCACAAGGTGGCTTTGTCTCCCGGAGGACAATGGAGTGACATGCTGCCCTAGGCATGAGGACCCTGCAGCACCCAGGTGAGGTGGCACCCCTGCCACAGAGCCTCTCTGAAGATAAGCAGGTGACACATCCACCACCAGCTGCTGCTCCACTGAATCTGGCAGGTGTCAAGTGTTCAACTTAATTTATTGGCAGCAAGGATGAGTATGAATTTGTGCAGGTGGAAGAGGCCAAGCTCCACTCCCTTTCCTCAAAGACAAGTCAAACCTCTCCCATTGGCAGCAGCACTCCTTTTTCACAGGCAGGCTGCAGAGCTGAACTGAGAACAGAGGGATGAGAGTGCAGGAAGAGGATTTTTTGGAGGGTATTCTCCGCATGTTTTGCTTGGCCAGAGCTCTGTTTCTCATCGTTCCATCCAGCCCATGGACTTCTGCTCCATGCAGGGCACAGGAGAGCCAGGACTTGGGGCTCCCAGAGCCCCTCCCAGCACCAATCCTACACCTTCCCTTTGGGAAATTTGCAGCATGTTAAGGAATGGAGCCCTGCAGGCATCTCTTAGTCCTCGTGGATTAGTTTGCTGAAGTAAATTTCCAGGGTTTTTTCAGGTATGCTGTATCCACACAGAGCAATCCCAGCCCCAGTTAGTCCAGTTAGGAGGGGCTGAGATTCCCTCCCCTGTGTGGATAGAGCAACAGAACCAGGAGAGCTCCGCAGCCAGGAACGTTCTGTACCCTGGTCATGTCTGGGGTACAGCCGAGCCCAGCAGTGGCACTGGAGAAAAGAGCTCCTTGGGCTGGAACCATGAGACCATGTGCCCCCTATGGCAGCTTGTTTTAGATAAACACCCCCACAGAGAGAGCGAAGCAGTTTCTCCAGGCTGGCAAAGTCAAGACTGACCTCCACCTGCACACTGAAACACCTTCATTTCCTTGTGCTTCTGCTTTCATCCTTCTGCCTTTAAAAGAACCTGAAACATTATGACCTACCCCCTGCCCAACAGCTACGACCTGACAGAGAACCCTCTGGCTTCCCAGCGCACATTTGCAATTGCTGATAGATCTATACGCAACGTCCTCTATTAATCGCAGGTGGCCTGAAAGCAGGAGCATGCAAACTCCTGCAGACAGAGTGAAAGCTAACATCATCTCTTCATCTTTAAATGATCTGGCACAGCATGAAGACAGTACATGACAATAATTGATTTCTCTAAGTACTGTCAACCTGGCCCAGCCTGTGGCTGGTCCTCCTTGAAGGAGACAGTTCTCCGTCAACTTTAGTGGCATCTATAGTCCTTTCTTAGCTCAGTGACCTAGAAACTGCATTAAGATGTCCAGAGAACACACACAATACATTGGAGAAGCCATTTCCCAAGGATCTGAAAATAAACGATTAGTGGGAGATAAGGCTTGGAGCCAGGGCACTCCTCATTCATTAATCAGAGGTATAAATAAATATGCTATACAAAGTTAAAATCCACAGACTCCGTTCTGATCCCAGTGACATCAGTGGGTACAGTCCCTAAAGTGTAAGCCCAGTGATGAAGTGATAAGGAAAAACAATTATCTTCTAAGATATACCCAAAATAGGGGACAAATCAGTATTGGCCAATATATCCTGTTAATTAAAACTATTTTAGAGCTGGGGATACAGTAGCTGATTCGAGTAGCAATGAAGTAATGCAACAGGAACAGGTGGCTGCCTCATAAAATGCCCCATTCCACCACAAGGGCTGACATTTCAGGGAGGTTGTTATCAGGTATTACCCCATGATTGTGGCTCATTGCAAGCGGCCGAGCTCTGTGCTTTTCCATGGCTACTTTCCAAAGCTTGATGTGCCCGTGCTTTGTCGAGGGAGCCACTTGATCAGATGTGAGTTGCTGGAGGCAGGCGCTTTGCCACAGCAAAAGGTCTTTGCAGACTCTCTTGTACCGTGACTGGGAGGGAGCTGGAGCACTTGGGGCTGCACGGCTCCTCGCACAGCTGCCCAACGTGCCCCCTGAGCTCGGGCTCACCCTGCGACAGTTCCGCACCCGCGTTTGCAACACAGCGAGCAGAGAATGGACACGTATGGAGATAATACAGCAGAAAAAATGAGAACACATAACTCTCAGCATTTGGAGTGGCATTTTTCCCCTCATTTTTTCCTCCTCCTGAGCAATGTTTAAATCAATTACAGTAAAATTAATGACTTTTGCAAGCAATTTGCTGAGAGGATGGGCTGGGGGATTAGTCGCTAGCTGGGTTTCTTGCCACCACCCAGCCAATTTAGAAAACATTCAGTGTGAAAGGCTTCTAACAAAATAAATCCGCAACTCTTGCGATGTATTTTATTGTTATGCTTTCCAAGCAGAGAATCACAGAAACACAGGGGGCTCAGGGATAACGAGCAGTCACTTACTCCATCTCCTTGCACTGAGACACATTCAAGAAGAGCTAAGTTATCCTTCATATTACCTAAAACATAACTTCAGAACAGTTATAAACTTTCTGAAGCAAAGACACCGGGGAGGTGAAACTACTTGTACAAGGGGAAAGCAATCAGCTCCAACAGATGAGACACAGACACTGGACGGATTGAAGGCACTTGAGTGCAGATGGCTTTTGGGATGGCCAGGGCTTTAGTCTCTGTAGGACACAGCAGCAGGGCAGCACTCTAGTCAAAATGGGTGAGATTTTTCCGGAGCACAGGAAAAAGCCTTCTCATCCTTCCTCTGTGTCTTTAAAGAACAAATCAAACTTGTGACTTGCATGTTCAACACAAGTGCACAGACACACAAACTCAGAGATAACTAAAAGGATGTTTCATAATGCCATGGGACAGTTCTCTCTGCCTCACCATTATGTGTTCTTTCACTAAAGCACCTCCACAGGTTAAACATTGATTTTCCAACACCACTGACTGATTTGCACTCTTCTTTTCAGTGTAAGGTCTGGTGCAGGTCACCAGGGATGCAAGAGAGGGATGCAGTTCCTCCTGGCCTGAGCCTGGACTTCTCTGAATCTACAACAGTGGGAGGTTTTTACCCTTCTGAACCGGGACCTCATTTGACAGGTCACACAGACAGAGAGGTGCAAAGAAGAGATGTTTTTCTGCCGTTACCCTAATGCCTACTGCTTGGGAAGTATCTAAGAGCCTCTGAAACACCCCGGGTAACATCATGGCACAGAAAAGATCATAGAAGTGATGATACGAGTTTTCACAAGCTCTCAGTCTCTTTTAGCTGAAAGCAGCTATACCCTCCTCACTCCAAAAAGCATTTCTTTATCCAAGCCAATTATTTCCTGAAAAGGTGGCTGGGAAGACCAAAGAACAAAGCATGGGATGCAGAGAAGCTGGCCCCAGGGACCAGCAACCGAAGAGGCACTAGTGCTGGGATAAGCTCAATACATCACGTCAAGGAGTTATAGGGTCTTTTTGACAGAGCAATGATCCTCCCTTCCCCTCCCAGCTTCCTGAGCTGTGGAGAAAGACTGAGCTTTAGGAAGCCACAGGCATCTGGAAAGTCATTTGAACACTGGCAGCACTGAGCGGCTGCTGCAGCAGCACGGCGTGTGGCTGGGCTGCGGGCACAGCACGCCCGGCTCTGGCCGCTGTGAGGGGGGAGCCCAGCTCTGCTCCCCCGTGCCCATCGGGAGGTGGCCGGCTCCTTCAGCACCCAGAACCTGCAGCCAAGCTGCAGATGCTGCTTTTGAAGTGCTGGCTTCAAACAAGGAAAAGACAAGAAAAAAGGAAAAAAGAAAAAACTCCAACCCCAAATCCTTTCTCCTTTTGAAGCCTGGCTTAAAAGCAAATGAGAACCTGCAGCCTAGCTGCAAGGCGATGGGACTCCTCGGCCTTCAGGGGCCTTTAAATACATCTGAAAGGCATTTAACACCATCAAAATTAGCTGAGCTCTTACTGGTATTTTTCCTACCCCCTCTCTCCCCTTGCACATTCAGCCCCAGGCTGCTGTGAGCCATCTGTGCCTTGCTTCCCAGGGGAAGCAGGGTTAGGTAGAGGGGAGAGATTTAGGGATGGAGAAAGAGGCCTGGGTGAAAAATAAAAGCTGTTGGAAGGGCTGTCAACCCCCCAGAGCTTGTCACAGGGATGCAGGCAGGTTGGCTGATGGATCGAGAAGTCCCAAACACTGTCAGCAAAGGTTTTGTTCTGTGGCTGCTCTCCCAGTCCCCTTCCTGGCTCAAGTCTCCAAGGAATAGCACAGACCCAAGGTGGGCAGAGGGACCTGTAGCACCTGGCTGCAGTTCTGGCATGACGCAGGGAGCGCTGAGGTGAAGACAAAATACCTCCAGACGCATCAGATATATGTCAAAACGTGCCTGCATGAACGCTCCGGTATATCTTTCCAGGTAGAAGGACTTACTGTCTGAATGGCCACTGCAACCTCCAGAAGCAGCAGTTAAACCTGGCAACATCAGGTAACTTAGGTTTCCAGACCAAGAGATGCTCTAAGCCAGCAGGCAGCTTTCTAGAGGCAGGAAGCTGGAGACCTCCCGAGGCTTAATGGCTGAGCACAGCTACACAGGCAGCCACAGTCGAGGCTTCTGTAGCACTCTGGCTTACCTTCTCATGCATATTTTGATTGCAGGTGATAAAGTAAGAGAAGTTTTTCCTGCCAGCTGTGAAAAACCCATTCTGAGGTAGTGTTTAAGGGAAAACAGGTCAGCTCTTCAATTCATAGATCAGGCTGTGCGCACTGGGAAATGCAGGAGGGTGTTCAGAGCCACTCCAATTACCCCAAATCCTTTGGCTGGAATTGTACAATTGGGATAAGGTTGTCAGCATGAAGAACAGCAGCTACAAAGAAAGGCCAAGCAGGGAGTGGATCCTGTGGGGCTGGCGCTGTCAAGCCATCCGCAGGATGCACAGCAGCCAGAAATGGACTCGGAAAGCCAGCCTTGCCCTCTCTTTTATAGCAAGACTGGCACCGGGAGGACAGGTTTATTTCTCTAGGGAGCTGGCTGGCTCTGTGATTGGAGCTATCTGCAACATGGCAATTTCATGTTGGGAAACCTGTCATTTTTACAGTCTCCCCACGGAAGGAACCTCAAATCCCACAACCAAAAAAAAAAAAGCAGGGCTATGCTGCTCTTTGCATTTCCACGTGTGCAAACTGGAAATCAGGGCCATGGCTGCTTCGTGCACCAGGTCATCAGCATCCAGTTTCCTCGGTGAAAGAAACAGGAGCTGCAGGTGCTCCCAGCCCTCTCCTGGCATGGAGGAGCCGGTATGAAGAGCAGACCCCCGCTCTCCCTCCACATGGTCAGCAGCTGCCTTGTGCATGTTTATGCCAGCCTTGATGTAATTAGCACCTTGATGTGTGTTAAATGAACCAAGCTTTCCAATCTTTCAGAATAAAACTCTTAAGAGAAACAGCTGCGGGGCTGACAGAAATATGATTCTTTCAAAGTCTAATGAATTGTATAATCACTTCAGTCATTATTTTGCACCTTCCTTCCACAAATGCGCAGCCACGAGTCCTCGGAGCACAGTGAGTTTTAAGCCTTACCAAGCCCATCATTCAAGATACATCAAGCATGTTTCCACACCCCTGTGAGGGATCAGAAAGTGAGCGGGGGCAGGCGCACCACGCAGGGTGGTGGCCGTGCTGGGGTCTGGTGGCAGGGGCAGGACACAGACGACCCCGCAGTTTGGGGGACTCTCTTGCTCTCACCTTGCTGCAGTCAGCTCGACACAGGGTGAGGGACAGAGAGGACAGAGCCTGATGCCAAATCCGTGCCCTTCGCACTCCATCAGACCAGAGGTGGTGTGAAGCCTGAGGCTCAACAGGCTGCTTGGGTCCATTCCAACCAGCCCAGCATCCAAACGACCGTTTTACAGACTCAGAAAAATAAAAATAAAAAAAAAAAAGAGAAGGCTAGGGTAACCCAGCCAAACTGAGGCAGGGAAACATGGAGCAGAGTCAGCCCCGGCTCCCTCTGCAGCCAGCAGTGCCAATGGCTCCAGAAGCAGCACAGCCTGCGAAGGACACTGGACACACGGGCAGGACCCACAGCTGACCGGAAGGATCTGTGCCATCGGATTCCTGCCTAGTGCCTCACTGCCTTCAGATATTAAAATAAGGAAGATTCATGTGGATAGAGACTGCTGTCACGCTCCTCTCCCTCTGGAGGAAAATACGGCAAGCCACCACTTGCCTATTCAACACACTCCCTGCTCTGTTCATCTGATGCAATTATTTCCAGCTGGTACAATTTTCAGTCCTTTGAAAACTAGATTCAATTGACTTTTAACCACCAGGTAAATATGGGAGACATATATCTGCTTGCCTGCATTATTTCTATTATATTCAGAACGCCTATGGGTTTTTATCTCTGAAGGGTTGTGATTTAAACATAATAACAGATAGAAATACTGGCAAGTAATATCTGAAATACAGAAGGATGTGTTCAACACTGCATGCTACCCATCCAGCTCGATTTGAATCTGTCCAAACAGATTCCAACTTTATTGGAAAACTCTTTCCCTAGTTTTACATACGGCAGTGCTGGAAACCGCCTGCACCCGCAGCCCTGCGGTGCCCGGCAGCAGGCAAATCTCGGTGGCTGTGCCAGGGGCTGTGCGCAAGCAGGAGGGAGCGACTGCAGGAGCTGCTGCAGAAACTAGTCCCTGAAGGTGCAAGACCTTGTTTCAGTCTGTAGTCTAAGCTGGTTTTCACAGGCAGAGGTGTCAGAAGTGCCACAGGCTTCTCAGCTCCTGGGACTTCAGTCCTCCTGAACACAGTCAGACCTGCAAAGCTCCAGCAGTTGTTTGTATCTGGCTGTGGTGAGCTGCATTCCATCCCTGGGGGTGACTCCAGCTCCTGTGGGACCCACTCCTTCCCCTGACCTGTGTGCCAGGTGGAGACCCTGCAGGGCTCTGTCTCACATCACCTCCCCTTGGTTTGTTAAAGCCAGACCTGAGGCTGAACTCCTGTGTGAACCATGTCTTACCAGGCCCTGTAGAGCTGTCTCTAGGTACAGGTGACTGCAGTCTGAACACAGGAGACTTATTAGACCACACGGGAGACTTATTAAACCCCACGTGAGCAAACAGATGATCTCCCTGAAGGAAAACGCCACCTCCCTGGTGGGAGCAGGTCCCAGATGAGAGCTTCTCCCAGATGGAGAGAGAATTTACTGTGGCACCTTATGGCTCCTTGGGGCGAAGCTTGTCCCTGCACAACGATGTCCTGTCGTCAAGTCGTTGTCATAATACAGGAACACACATCTCTGCTGTGCAAAAACTGAGGGAGAGGTGGGATAACAGCCAGTGAGAAGGAAATAAATGTGATATGAGGTTATTGCCAATCATCAGTGCCATGGAATAACATTTTTGTAACATCCATTTACAAACACTAACGTCTTTTCAGGATCAGGGGGACGCCAATTTACATAAATGCTTAGTTTTATTACAAATTACAAAAGTGAAATCCTATATATGAAATAAAATGTTATTTATGGTTGTACATACTTGCTGCTGATGCTCTGAAAAAAGATAAGCCACTGAGAGGATGGAGATGTGTTACCGAGTACATGGGACAGGAATTCATTGCACTCAAGCTGTTCTAGCACAGTGGCTTTGTATGTTTGTGAAAAGAGATTATATTCTTCACTTAATTTTATTCAGTCAGATCAATTCTATGCCTAGCTGACCCAAAAAAGCAACTGGAAGCTGAAGACGAAAGTCAACTCCGTTCTTCCAAGCTATGGAAAAAAGTGGGGTATGAGAGATGGCTACAACCTTAAAGCACGTAAGGACCAGGAATGACCATACTGTCTTTGTTACATTATTGACTTGCTGGAAATGTAAAGCATGTTTAGATAAACATTTTTTTCCATATGTATCCAGCACATTCATTTAACTGTTAAAAACACTTATAAAATTCTATTTTGGGGCTTTTTTAATTGGAATTCAGTTTCCATCCAAACGCAGCTTGACCCACCATGTGTTTAAAAATTACTCATATGGGAAACAGGAAAGCTGCCATTTGCCTTATATGAACATAAAAGTTTTAAAAAATAAGGCTGAAATGTATTGTGAGACACAGTATCGCTTAAGTGAAAATGTACTGATAGACAAACTTAATCGGTAAAATGACATACAGGATTTAGGGGAAAAGCCTAAAATTAGTGAAGAAAATCATCATATTTTGTGTCAAAATCAAATGAGAATCTACCTTAAAAACACCTACTGAGAAAAGAAAATGCAAACAACTACTAAAACCAACTATTTAAGTAAGTGTTTCTTCCTTATGTAGCTGGTGTTGCTTCACATCAATCCCCACTACCATGGGGAGACTTAAAATTCTGGAGCAAGAAACAACAAAAATCCAGCAAAGGAAAGATTGTCCTAATAACTCACTTCTTGACTGATGGGCAAAATTCACATTTGCTGTGCATGGGGTCACTCTCCTGCCCACCCAGCGGTGCAACATGGGCATGGCACTGAGATGCAGGAGGCCAGAAGGACCCCTGCACAGTCTCACTGCTCTTTTTGGGTGTCCTGGTACAGATGGGATCACCTCTGATACCTGTCCCTAAGACTTAGATGCATGAGCAGTATGTGAGTGATAAATAACCAAACCAGACAGGATAGCCCGTGCTGCATCTCTCTGAGGATTTTTTGCTTTATACAGGGTTCCCTCTCAGCCCTTGCCATTTTTACCATTTCAGTTTTGCTTCCCCTCCCTGCTCTCAGTATTTCAACTTGGCTGCACCACGTATTCCCTAGAACATGTTCCTGCCCTCATGGTTGCACACAGCAATTGCTTGCACCAAGTGTGGATCGCTGAGCAGCAGCTGGCAGGCAGCACGTCTCCCAGCACAAGGCATTCACCAGTTCACATAAAGCTCAGAGCTGCAGCAAATGCTATTTTTGGGCAGCTGCCAATCTCACAACCAAGGAAAGGGTCCTAAACAAAACCAGGATATTTATCCTCTCTTGCCCTGGCACGCAGTAGGAGGTGTGCATCACTGGAGAGCAACTTCTCTGACTGCCCTTCACTAGAGATTTTGTGGTTGCTGCTGATTTGGTAGCTGCTGCTTCACACCGATGATGAAAAATGCACTTGGCATTGTGCAACTTAAATGAAAACTTGCAATTTGTGCTGAAAGAATAGCTACAGAAACACACAACCTGAATGTGAATGCAGAGACACTGTCCAAACACCTTCACCCACACGTGGCATATCAATAACTCCTAATGCACCCTAATCCATCCCCAACCCTGCTGCTCCGTCTGGGCTGCCCGGAGCCACACCAGCCTCCCATGTGTCTGGGGCCAGGTTGGTGGAGGGAACTGCAGCATTAAAAGCTTTAGATCTTGGTGTCAGACCCTGAAGTCTGTCAGGGTGACTTCTGCCTTAAAAGTTAGGATGGTAGTAAAGATGAGAAATGGTTTTGCCATTTTCTTCTCCACTGCCCTCAACGTATTTATGCCCCGCAGGACGCAGAGCGCCTGCTCCCAGCACACAGTCCCGTTCCCAACCCTGCGCCCACCAGCCAATGGCTGCCCGAAGCGACTGGACAGCCAGAGGTCGGGGCAGAAACATCCCTTGGGCACAGTGAAGAGGTAACAGGGATTAAAGAAATCGCACAAAATTCCTGTCTGTAGCTCAGTCAAGACAGGATCTTCCCAATTTTAAGACAGCCAGAAAATCTGGCAAACAGCACCCATCTTTCTCTAGGATGCCCAGTAATGCAGACTCTGCACCAGGACCTGACACAGCGATAGGATACAGGTGAAAAATACTGACCTGGGAGTGTCTGAGGAGCTGAAACTAGGAGGGGTTTAATAGAAATCAGTAGCTTTTCTGGGATTTGCAAATAAATAAAACTGAAGTAATCTAATTTTTCAGAAGGTTACAGCTAGGTAATTTATTTCTAAGTATCCATTTCAACAGGCTTTCTCAGACTTCCTGACCAAACCACTCAAGTAATTTCAGTTCAAAGAGTTATTTTTAAATACTGCTGCTACCAGCTGACAAGAAAGTCGAATTCCAGACTCTGATCTTCATAGAAGTCCTATATGTTTTCTCCTAACATTTTAAGTATAAAGCAACATGAAAAAAGACTAAAGCCAAAGGACCAGCTGCAAAGTTCAGCACTTCACATCCGTTTGGCACTAGTGTAAATCCACATCTGGTAAAGTGGGTAAACCAGGCCTTTTATTTTAGAAACAGCTATGGGCTACCAGGGCATCCATAAAATGGATTTCCCACCTCAGCGTTCTCACTTCCTCTTTCCTAAAGTACTAAACCCATTCCTGAAGACAGGGGAAATGGGCCAGTTTTGGCCTTCATTACAGAATCAGGAAGGCTTTGCTGAGGTTTCCCGACTCACTCCATGCAGATTGCGCTACAAAAGCAACACACTGGATTAACTGAAACCCCAGGGAGGGCTCTCGTAGAGACAGGAATTGTTGGCACCCTTCTGGAAGACCCTCCACGCTGGAGAAACAGCATGGGGAGAGGCAGAGGGAAGAGGAGGATCTGTGACTGGTCATGCACCCCACATCCCATTTGATAAGCAATGTCTAGAGAAGGAGGAGAATTCAGAAAGAGGGGACCAGAATAAAAATTAAGTGGGTCAGAAGCCTTCGTGAAGGTGAGAGAAAAATATGCTGCCTGTTGGTATTTCAGGTCCTTCCCTTCCACTGATCCCACAACTGCAGCTGCCCCACCAGTGTGCTTCACCCACCAAACTTGGCTACAGGCAGAATCATTCACATGGAGCTGGAAATCTCTGCCATTCAGAGGATTTATGAAAAATATTTCATTTTGGTCCCCCTGAAATTACATCATTCTCCTCTTTTATCTATTGTAAGTGTCAGGAGAGAGTGATGTTAATGAGATCACAGAATCACAGATGTACACGGGCTTTTGGGTAGCTGAACAGTTTTATAGTCCCACATTGATAAATTAAAGCATTTGTCACCGTTACCACATTAATGCTTCTTCCAGAGATCAAAGTCTGGATTTGTTGCATCAAATAGTACTGTCCTCTGCTACGCATTACCACGTATTACCTTCTGAGGAAATTAATTGCTATTCCCTATTTTTACATTCACAGTTTAATCATGCCCTGATTCTCATACCTGCTGATTGCCATCTCCATATGCGGTATGCACGTCATGTTTTTAGTATGGATTTTCTCCTCGCTACCTGTGTGAAAAGACTGAATATCTTGTTTCGGGACAATCACCACCTTCTGGCGCTGAAAGGCTGCTTCTGCAGCAAAGAATACAGACAATTTCCTTCCTCCTGAAACCCTGGATCCAGTCATTTTAATTTACATTTATATAGCACCTTTCATCCCTGAAGATCCAAATGCACTTTACAAACTCACCCTCTCTGTGAACAGAAGCTGTACAAATATACACGGCTACATAAACAGAGGCAGCAATCCCATCACTCACTGCTGAAACGCATCTCTCTGCCTGTATTCCTAGCACTCGTGTCAAGTCAGCTCTGCACACCCTACACCATCTCACCATCCAGGAGTGTGATGCAGACACATGCCATTTCCCTGCTGGGGAAGCACAAGGGATCTTGGCAAGCAACAGAAGGGCTTTACAGCCTGGGTGACCCACATCCCCTTGTTGCATAGGTTAAAACAAGGTAAAGACTGATTTGGGTGCTGCTTTTGCACTACCAGTGCCTGTAGAAGTCCAGGCTTGCTGCTCCCTTCCACTGATGGATGACCCTCAATCAGTTTGTTCTATAAAAGTGAAAAACACCTGCTTGCTTCGTGATGAAACTGTAAGGGGAAATAACGCCCCCTCTCTCCAACAGCAGTAGTTAACTGGCTCCTGCCAATCTGGGGATGGAGGAGAAGGAAGAAGCCCAACATACCTGAGACACCTTTTTGACCACGTCGCTGCCCACTAGAAAGCCCTGTGCGTAGGAACGTGCTGCGATGAAGGCTCGGGTTGCCTTCACCTTCAGGTCCCTGGGAACTTCCCCAAAGGGTTTGTGCTGCTCTGCGTGTTTCACCATGCAGTCCAGGTACTCATCTGTGATATGATACTGGGGATTCATCAGCTTGAAGAGCCGCTCCAGCAAGCGTGTCCAGAACTCATTGAGGGCCTCTTCCAAGTTGATGTTGGAGCCCCGGTAATAGCGGCGTAGCTCGCTGTACAAGTCCTTGAAGACCTTCATGTTTTGAGTGTACAATTCTCCGTACATGCTTGGAAAAGCTTCATAAAGGGCCTTTTCTGACTTGTTCAACAAATCCTGGAAATAGCCTGAAGAGAGAAGAAAAAGGAGATGGTGATGCATCAGTCAGACAAGCAGGATTCCAATGGGCTCTGCTGTTTGGCAGCACAACCAAATGCCCTGAGAAAACGGAAGGGCCCTGACAACGCTTGTTCTCCAACCGCCCTTACCTACTCTCAGTCTTGAGCCCTAGCTGAGAAGATTCAAGGAGGAACTCCCAGTGCCAGAGAACCATATCTGGGCCTCTCCACCTCTTCTGGCAGCCTCACCTAGAACTAAAATTGAGGCTCTTCTCTGAGCACATAAGGTACGATAGCATTACTCCTGGGTTTTCTTTACAGAACATATCAAGTGGCACTGCTCACATATACCATAACTTGCCACAACTGTCAGTCAATGCCTCACGAGACACTCAATCTTGAATCAAGAACCAGCCACTTCTGGCACAGAAGCTGACACTTGTTAAACAGCACTAGAAAACAGCGTAAACACACCAGCATGCCTGGATGCTGCTCAGGGAATGGAGGTATATCCCACAGTGACTGCTGTTGGAGTCAGATAGTGTATCTATATCAGTGGCCACACCAGAATGAAGATAAAGGTTTCATCTAGAAGACAACCTGAAATCTTCCGTATCAACATGTGAAAGATTGGAACTCCTCCAGCATCACTCGCTCTTACTATCACACAACACACATGCCTGAATCACAAAGCACAGCCATCTAGGACAAGGTCCCTGCAGATACGAGCTGTTCTTTAGGGCAGCACATGTACTTGAAGATGACGTGGCTTCACTCTGACTAGCTGTCATCCCCGCCAATCCAAATCCACCATCATCCACTCCACAACTTGAAGTTGTGTTTGGAGAGATCACTGCAGCTTGTCTGAGCCATCTTTCTTGCCTACATCACTGCTTATTTTCTGATGTGTTATTTGCAAATCCCCGGTAAGATGGAGCAGAGCTGCCACCAGCGATGGTGCCAGTCTTTCTCAGAGATGTCCCCATCAGCCCCAGTCATGCAGCCACCCTGGCTCTGAGACACAGCCCGTACACCCTGTGCCAGAGTCCCAAATGCTGCAACAGGCACAGGGTTGCGCTCAAGTGCTTACGAGCTGAGGCCAGCATTATCGTGTTTGAGGTTCTCACCCCATTTGCTTATTCAGAATCGCAGCCTGCTTTTGTTTAGGTATAAACAGGTATTAATAAATGGTTTTACACCCCAGGTTCAGTGGTCACACAAGTGACAGAAATGCAACTCTTGTGACACACAGCAGATAAAGATGACCGATTCAACTTCTCCCTTACCAACATCTTTAGGTATTTCCACCCTCTCAAGTGCCAGTCACCTTCAAGCTCTTTGAGACTGTAGTAAGGAACTCATCCCAGGACCCGTTTGATTCAATTTATTGATTTACATAAGCAACTTCAATCATCATTGAAGTCAGTGAGAGGAAAAATTATTTAAATAATAATTTTCATTTCAATAACATTTATATTTTTTAGGGCCTTTTTGAAGCAAACCTGATTATACTATTATTTAAATCTAAATTACTATTGTGTTTTTTGGTGATGTATGATAAGCTCTAGCTGGAGGGCAACCATTACTCAATTAAAATCAAACAGCATGTATTTAGGTATATAAATTAACTTCACTATGCTAGGCATATAAGAAAAGAAAGAAAAGCTGCTGAAAAACGCATAGCACATGTACAATGCTTTATAAAACAAAATTTTTTTTAGGGAATGGCGCTGACTACAATTAAACACCTCTAAAATTTTAAACTAGTAAAGCTTATTTCCATGCGTCTTGCTTATATTCACAGTCTGGAAGAGCCATACAAGCTTTTCTACATTAAAAACCTCTCATTGGCTTCTCAGATTTGAATTAAGCTAAAACTCAACAAGCATATAGAGCAAATGTAACCCTCTACATCTGGACCACTGGCTGCTAAAACTGAAACTTCTTGTTGTATTTTAACAAACTGCTAATGACCATTAATAGCCTGGCTTCCTCCAGCCACAATCATGCACTGCTTAATAGTTTAAAATTTAAGTGCTTTTAGAAGACTGTGATTAAACTAGGTCTTAGCAGAAGTTCGGTTTAATCACTTACGCAGAAAATATAAATGTTATCTAAAATGTTGAATAAAACCTGTGGTTTTCAAGTGTACTTTTGGAAGAAATTTATTGTTATGCAACCTGACCTGGTTGGCAGTTTGTATCTCTGAACATTTATACTGGGTTCCCTCCATCTCTAAAATGACTGATCCTCATGTGTTTGTCCATCTTCTGTGTTAAATCCCCCTTTCTTCCTACAGACACCAGTGCAAATATGTTGCTACATAGCACCTAAGCCACCTATTAAATGACTTTCTGATGGGGGGGTTCCTGACAGGAAAAAATCTAAAGCTGATCCCATTAAAAAGTATAATATTTTGCTAAAGGATCTTGGTTTTGTAAGAAGAAACACCTGCAGTACATACAAACAGAGCTTATCAAAGTCTCTCCTCGTGAATTTGAAGACAAAGGGCGATTTGGCCCCTGCCCTGTCCCCATGGCCCCTCTGGCCAGGTCCCAGCTGCCCAAGGGGACTCTGCCAGGGCAGGACTAGCTTTCTGCAAAGCCTGCGGCCTCTCACCCTGCCAAAGGACCCCGTTTGAGCCCATATCTCCCCCCACTCAAACAGTCCAGCCATCACTAGTTCCAAAGACAGTGTCACACGGCAATTTTTTGTTGCAACAGAATTATCACTATGATCTGCAGGGTGCTAACGCACGTGAGAACTTCCCTTCCTCATCTACACTGAGTAATTGTACACTACGTACAATATTAGGAAACATTTATTCACGGAAAGGCTTGTGAAGCATTGGAACAGGCTGCCCAGGGAAGCGGTGGAGTCACCATCCCTGGAGGGGTTTAAAAGATGTGTAGATGAGGCTCCTAGGGACATGGTTTAGTGCTAGATTTAGGCTATGGTTGGACTCCCTCTTAAGGTTCTCTTCCAACCAAAATGATTCCATGATTCTATGTAACTAAAACTTTGCAAGTGTTACTGGCACAGAGACAGCACCCATCCTGGTAACCCTGATTTATCGGCCTTTACGCAGACTGCTCTGCTTCTGCAAAGCGCTCAGGCACCCCCTCCTACGGCCATGGCTCTGTCCCCAGCATCACAGTCGTGTGCACCCACTTCTAGGAAATTTTGGCCACTCCTGGCAGGACTCTGTTTTGGGTCTGACTAATCCAAGATAGCTTCATTTTTCTGCTGCCACAGCCTTCCTACCTGTACAACAAATAGAAATTGCATTCACATACAACAGGCACAAAATACAAAGTTTCTCTGATGCTGATCAGATATCTAAAAGCTGCTCAGTATCTTAACGTATCAGTCCAAGGCCTGTCGGTTACCCATTCAAAATTTAATTAAACGGAGCTCAAACTCTCTTTCTTGTATAACCAGTGCTCTTTTCTCTGTGACAAGTGACACTAACTGAACAAATTGCTCAGCAATCCAGGTACGGCATGCAGCTTGGCACTCACCATCAGGAAGAAGAAAACATAAACAAACACAGCCCAATTTGTCAATTCAAGGTAAAATGACTTTCTTTGTATTACTACAGGAGAAACAAGATGTATATCTTTCTGTCACAAAGTGGAAAGTTATCTCAAAAAAGTTTAAGCTAATTAAGAGTTGATGAACTGTTACTTCTCACCTAAGTGACAGAACACTAATTACAGTCAACTCATTTGCATCTGGTTCTCAGAAAATTCTTCTAGATTTCATGCACTGAGGAAAAAAAATATACATTATCTAGGGAAAATTAACTTGCAATTAAGTCTCATGTGTTTGCGACGAATAGCTGACCTGGCAGAGAATTTAAATGCCCATTTTACAGCACTAGAAGGAACTAAGAAGTGGGATTTGTCAAGAGGGATGCCCAGAAGCTCACGCTACCTGTCCTGGTCCTTAAGATCCCAGCCTGCACCACTCGTGCATTTAGCACCACTATCTCCAATTAACACCACATCTTCTCCTTGACACTCCCTGCTTACTAATATAAAACCTTTTAACATATCCAGACATGTATCATAGATTAAGGATGTGCAGGGCCTCGGGATTAAACAATTTGCTGAAACACAGTCCAGGCATCTGTCCTCCTTGATTTCAGGGAGAAGCAAGTCTTTATTCCAGAGGAAACACCACATTACCTGTAGCCATGGTGGAGGGGGACCCTTAGGTAACCTGGGTGGTTGGAAACATCTAATAATACAGCTGTCCTGCTATTTCTATAAGAAATTAAAAATAAACCCCCAGTGGGTCCATTTTGGATTTATTAACTCTCACTTGGTTCACAACCACTGGGTCTGCCCCGGCTCCCAAACGAGGATTGGGGTCATTAACTCAACAGGAACTGAGCAAATGGGGGCAGCTCCATTCAGGTCACATCCCCAAGGCCCCTGAGCTTGGCTAACACCGTGTTCTCCAGGACAGCAGCAACAGGCTCAACCTATGTCTGCATTTGTGTGCCGCAAAATGTGGCTTCATTATCTTTGGGAAAGGCAGCGGTGGAGGGAAAGTGCTGAAGCCCTCGCTTGCTCCAGGAGCCACTGCTGCACTCCCATCCCGAGGGGCAGGTACACCAACACCTGAGGTGGCTCCGACCAGGGCCAGCTTCCCTCTGAAATGATGCGTTTGTCTCCACTCTGAGGCACGAGAATGCAGTTATGTATTTTCTGGACTTACGCTGGAAAACCACGGATGTTCTCAGCTTCTGCCAGCCTCAGAAATTTTACCACAGAGGTGTCCTAGTCAGAGTCATCTTCCTTCGAGTCACCTGCTAAATCTACAACTGGGCTTCCCTGCTTTCAAAAACTTTTCTCAAAGAGCCACCCAACAGGTGAGTCCTTGTTCAGCGCTGCCTGCTAAGGGCTTCACAACACTGCAAAGCCCAGCAGGTGATTTTCTAACACCCGTAATTCAGTCAAATCAAACTCTATTTTCCTTGGGCCAACGAAAGGCACAGGTCCTCAGTCAAAGCTGTTCCCACAGGAAACACCACCTTCCACACTCTCGCTGCAAAAGCATTCAAAAGAAAAAAAAATGAGAGTCTAGTTTTTTTTTTTTTTTTTTAATTAATATAATTGTCTCGCAGTTCCAGACTCAGAAACAAGACAACCAGTTTCGCCCAAGTGAAATTTGCCTTTTGGCAGAGGCCAGGTTTGAAAAACTTCTGCTTCAAATACAAAAATGCCAGAAAGTTAATGAGCAAAGAAATGAAAGGTTTTTACAACCGAGACAATTCTGCAACCTTGGCTGCTGTTCCTCTTGCTGTTGTAGTGACAAAAAATAACTTATCAGAGAATTAAGTTTTCAACCAGTATCTATAATCTTTGCATTCAAAAGAGATTGTAAATCCCCACCTATTCCTCCACAGCTTCCCAGTGTTCGCAGCTCATATTTTCACAGTTTCCACATTTTCACAACTCCAGAGTCAAATGGGGAAGCTGTGAACAGCAAGGCAGCGATCGGCAGTTTCTCTCTGAAGACAGAAAGTTTTGAGTTCCTCCTTCCTCAGCCCCCCATCACCAAGTTGTTTATTCAAGCTCTCTGATACCATGTGATCACCCAACATCTGGAACACACTGAGGTTCCTTCAACTAATGTTGCGATGGAGTGGGAATGGATGTAGGGGGGAATTAAGAAGTCACTGAAGGAAGAGCATCCAAATGTTCTTTGGCACGCAGCAGATCTGGCTTTCTTCAAAAGCCATCAACTTTTAGAGGCATACTAGAAGAAACATGAGAATTGGAGAAAGGTGACTGAATTACTTTCGATCTGAATATTATTAAAGCCTTAAGCAGAAAACTGCAATACAAAAAGTCTTAAGCACAACTGGAAAAAGATTAGTAACAGATTGGAGGAGATGAGGGGGGAAAACACATTGCTCAGATGATGCCATTAGTTCCAAAAATCAGGTTTTAAGAATAAATCTGTTCCTAAAGGCAGGTTTAGCGTTGGATGATTGGATTTGTTGAAGACTCCAGGCAACCACATCCACCTACATCTGGAATTCAGGCATAAGAGGCAGGGAAAAGCATCAGGGTGCAGGACTCCAGCAGGAAAGAAGCCCACGGCAGTACCTCCAACCCTTTGCTTTTCCTTGGAGGAGCAGAAGCAGCACCAGGGCTCTGCGCTGCCTCCACCTGCCAGCTCCAAGCTCTCTGCTAATTCTTGTGTTCTTAATTCTAGAGCAGACTGCTCCACCCCAGGACAGCAAAATTCAATTCTGTTTATGCTTCTAAAAGCTTTGAGTTGTCCCTGCAGGAACTCCTTATGACTTATACTGCAACCATGCAGAGCAGCAGTGCTCTGCACCTACAGTAGTCTTGTTCTTGCGCAAATGCTACAGAAGCTTTTCAGCATCAGGGCAAAATGAAAACCCTCCTGTCAGTTGGACAGCTTTGCACAGCAGGCTGGTCTTGTGATCTGGGGGTGTCGCAGTGTAGCCATAAACTGCCAAAACAGCCAGACGTGGGGGCAAAAATGTGAGGAGGAAAAACTATCAAATACTGGTTGAGCAAGCATAAGAGTCTGTGGTGGAATTCACATAAGGCCAGGGCCATGGACATCTGTGCGGCTCTGAAGGGAGGCCGAGTGAAATGTGCTCACCAACAGCACTGCTGGTGTGTTTCAAGAATACTGGATTAGGAATAGGAGAGAAAAATAAGCTGACTCTCTGGTGTCCTGGACAGCAGTAAAAGGAAGGAAAAAGTGAGTATAGGGATGTGTACTACAGCACAGCTCCCTCTCAGGGCCAGCCCTGTTGGTCTGAGGCACAGCATTTTCCTGGGCTGAGTTCCCAACTAATACACTGCTGCACATCCCAATACCAACTTGCTTCTCCAGGTGGTTTTAATGCTGTCCTTGCAGTCAAACTACTATTAGAAGAGAATAATTCAGCAACAGATTTAAGCCATTAAATTGGAAATCTAATGCATTCACGTCTATTTTATTGACTTCAGCAAGTATGGTGATGTTTTATTTATAAAATTGTTATTACTCATTATTAATTTAAGTACTACCCATGCCTCTGCTGAAGAGCTGATATCCATACAACAGAAGTGATATGCTCCGATTTGTATGTAGCTGGCTGCCGGCATGGGAAATAACTACGGTGAGACCAAGTGGCTTAGGTTCCAAGTGCAAACAGCCCTGCTTCTAGCAATCCGGATGGCATTTTCTTTGGGTGACACCTCTCTCCTCACAGTTTCACACTCCTGTGAAACAGCTGCTCTTGTGTAGCTATTTCCTCAGTTCCATTCCACCCTGGCGAACACAGCCTGCATATTCTGGATCACTCTCCTCTTCCATGTCTGTCCCATGTTACACATCATCCCTGTCTGGCGGCTGAGACGCATGAGGAGGCATCACGAGAAACCAAGACTCAGATTGCAAAAAAATCCCAAACAAATTGAGAAAAAATCAGCTTCCACCTAGAAGCCAAAGGATGAACAGGGTAAACACATGTACCAGGATGCAAGAATTACTGCTTTTAGGCAGTGTAACTTCCAAACTTTTGGGATTCTCTCCAAAGAGCCACTTCACATTTAATGGGAAACAAAATACCTTTATCTGATTTCTCTTCTGCACACTGCATCCTGGAGGGGGGCTGAAACAGAGTAGGAACACAGGAGTGAAGGGATGATGTGTATCAGTGCGACAAGTGCCAGCCCTGCCACACCATCAGCTGATGATTCTTCACCCTCTGAACCTCTTCTAAACCTGCTCAGTTCCCAGCACAAGAGCAGTGAGACATTTTGCCACCCCTGCTCCTACTGGAAGGCTGGTCCAGAACGTATTGTCAGATGGATGGATTCTGGTCTAAGTTCATCCTTTATCCATTTGCTCTTTGCCAATGCAATCCTTTTGTTTCAATAGTTGTTTTCGCTTCCTGGTGTTCACCCTCTGAGACATTTACACACAAAGTCCCATATTTTCTCAGCATCCATGCTGCCTTGCTGCACAAGCAAAGGTACCTTCACCTCTTCACACCTGAAAGATTATCCAGTCCTCTCATCGTTCCACTAATTCTTCCCTTCACCTCATCTGGTTGGCATTAACTTTTTTTAACTGTGGGTGGTCAGAACTACAAAGAACATCTCATTTTCCTCACTGGAAATAACACTGTGAATACAGCAGGGACCGCACTTATGTTTTTCAGGAATGCATCATATTAGCATTTCACAGACTTTCTGCCACCAACTGGTATGTCCCCAACTCTCCCCTTTGCTATTTCCAACCAATTAGATCCCAGCCATATACCTCACTCTGGAATACCGAATTTCACCCTATTTCTATTATTTTGGTCATCATGGTTATCCACTATCCTCTTCAATAGTGACAACCTTTCCCAGCACTGTGTCGTCAGTTAATCTCATGAACGCATTTCTTATCATCTGTCCCAGTCTTTAACAGGACTGTTCACCAGGCTGGGCTCTAGGCCTGTCTTTGAGAATCGCAACTGGAACTTCCCTCCAGCCTAGGAGCTATTCTTTCAACACAACTTATTGCTACCTCCCCCTTGGCTAGTTCACCTGATAATTCCTTCACTAATTTCCATCTTCTTCAGCTTAATTAACTACTCAAGGCACAGATGCAAATGCTTTTGAAGTCTCCTGAGATGAGATTAATTGATAGAACAGACACACCACCAGCAACAGGGAAAGCAGGCAGTTATGTAGAATTTGACCTAATCTCTACAATAGCTGGCTTTGGTAAGAGCAAAAGATGGCCTACCTTAAACTGATTTTAGACTGGGATATACAGCAGATGGCTTCTTTCTTTTGCTAGGGAATAAGGGAGCTTTTTGAGAAAACAAAAACTTTTCCCTGCAGAAGAAAGTTGCTGTTGCATGAAAATCTGTTTTGGAACGCAACTCTGCTAGTGAGAGGTCCCAGCAGAAGCACCTCCTGTCACTCCAAAGAAAGTGCATTTTTTCTGCCAGGAATTGGGTAACATTTTCATACTTCATATCACAAGTGTTGTGCCCATTTGACATTGTTTTGAATGGCAGAGAGATGTGATCATTTGCATCTTTTTTTTTTTTTTTTCTGCATATATCCCCCTCCTCTGTTTCTACCATTTTCCAAGATAGTTCACTTTTATCAGAGACAAGCAGGACTGGATCCAGCTATCAAACTAAGGGAGTGAAGAACGTTTCCTGCCAGGAAAGCTGCCCAGAGGGAAGAGGTGACCATCACTCAAGGAATGGTGGGAAGCTGGATATTCTGCTCGTCTGCCTGGTGAGCACCATACAGCTACTGGGGGCCCAAGGAAAGACACCCAAGGTGACAGCAACAAGCCCGGGTGTCATGAATACAGCCATCGAGACACTCCCCAGCCGCAGCTCTCTCCAAAACATGGCTATTGAAGGAACCACACAGGCCTTGATGATCCTGATGCACTCAGCATTACCTTCCTAATGTCCCTCAGAAACAGATCTGTGCAAAGACCCCCCTGAACTCAAGCTCATGTAACAACTTCGCAAACACAAGAGTTGCTTGGCAGGCAAAGAAGACTAAATATTCTGTATGACTGGCAGGATGTGTAAGCAAAGCCTGTGTATATGCTGCAGCATTATCAGGGGCCACGCTGGAGCACCCAAGCCCACTGCGGCATTCCCTTCTGCCTAGCAGGAAAACAGCAAGGACGGAGCAGGAGCAAGTGGCACACACCTACTTGGAAAGTGATTCCGGCCACACAACACCCTCGCAGAGCTCAGAATATGAAATGCCATAAAATGTAACAAAGCTGACATGCAAGCTATTTGCCTGGTAGCTCCTCCATTGTTTAGGCTTGAAATGCCCACGTTGGGAAGCTCGTGACAGCGCAACACCCGGGCAGGAGGAGGGGAGCTCAGGGCTGCACGTGTGGAAGCACACTTGTCCGGTGTGCGTGGCCATGCTCCCAAGGCTGAAATGACCGAGCAGGAGGCAGCTGTTAAGGTGTGCCAAGGTCTGTGTGCACCACAAGAAGGTCAATGGCCTCCAGTGATGTGTGCAAGCAGGTGGCCCCTTGCACATGTGTGGCTGGAAATATTCAAAAGTTCCGTGTGACTGTGGCTCTGTGTCCATGTGTGAGGCTGAGAGAAGAGCTGCTAGACTTTTCACATGGTTTTCTCAAACTTGGGATTTCATCAAATTTCAACCCTTTTCTCAGTACTTCTCTCAAAATCTTTTTTTGATTGAAGCCTATAATCCAACATGGTGCAACAAGCCACAGAAACATGCATCTTTTCAGGATACTCTGAATATTTACAAACAAGGTTATACTGAGTGATACCAATGCAATAAAATCTAGAGTTACAGGCAAGCATGCAATCCTAGAGGCAATACTGTGTACTTAGAAAGGGCACTAACAACAGGATGAGGGATGATCTTACCCATCAAGACCCATCCACTGAAAGTTTTCCTAGCGGAGCTTCAATGTTTAAGAGTCAGGGATGGTCGCCAGCTTCCGTGGACTTGTCAGATCCTTTTTGAGCTTAGGTACACTATTGGGCTCTTGTAATGAGTCCCACATTTAGTTATATTTTCTGGGGAGAAGTACTTCCCTCCACTGGTTTTAAATGTCTACAGTACATAGGCCATAAATCTTCTAGTGCAAGAAATACAGTATACTCCTTACGTGCCATCTCTGTTTCACAGACCTCTATCATACCTCCATGTCTTTGCTAAGCTGAATAATCTGATCTATAAAAAGCAACCCTCTTCCTGCTCATCACAGGCTCCTTTTGTCTGTGTATGAAGCTGAGAAGACTCTTGTAGTCCGAGGTCCCACACTCCACGCTGAGGAGCCTCCTGCTCCATCCAGCCTCCCTGATGCAGAACAAAGAGCTGTACTGCAAGGTCCTGCTGCAGGCTGAAAGCTCCTCCAGACCGGATTCAGTTTGTTTGCACCCACAGTGGGATAAGCAAATACAAGAGGTGTGAATCTTAAGATTATTTTCCCCACATGTGTTCCTGGGATCTGAGCTGGCAAGGGATTTTAATCACAACTCCTTCTAAATATATCTGTGCTACAACTACAGACTTGCAGCAAATGATGAACTGCAAGTATTGCCCCAGCAGGCTCTTATCAAACAGATTTCACTGCAACCTCTCCACGAGATAAGGACTGGGAAGGCATGTGGGTGGGATTCATCAAACAAGAGTCAAGTCTGATCTGGCAGCTTAGTCCTCACTTAAGGAAGAAAAGTCACCCCCTTCTCTACCATGAGCTGAGCTCTTTAGAGCTGCTCATCTCTCTCTACGGACTGTAGTACGAGCTGGGATAACTAAGTTAGAGTAGGCTGAACTTCTGGATAAATAAAATTTTGCGAGATGAATTCCACTCATTTTTTTCCTCTAGGAAAGCCTGCATTTAAAGGTAAACCAACAAGCATCATAGCTATCACTGAAAGGAGCATGAAAGGTAGTAAAAGTAATTGCTAATACTGCCTGTTCCTTTCCAGGTTTATTCAGTAAGACCTGAAGGGCTCAATTTCTCTAAGAGTAAAATAAACTAATCTTACAATATTGAGGATTGCTGGCAGTTTTAGAAGGTGCGATATACATCCCAGATAAATGTGAAGTAGATACCTATACAGCAGAAGTATTTTTCACTCCAGAAAGAAACGTGTTCCTTTCCTCCAGCTGAAATGAACAGCTGGTTACACAGAAATGTCCCCTCCCTGTTGCAGATAAAGGGAGACGGCCAAGGTACCTCCTGACGAATAATGGGCTGCACGCCCATATACTGAGCTGGTGACAAACTGCAGAGACGTGGCATGAACCAGAGAAACAATGGAACCGCTCAGGAGATGCCCGTGCACATTGTCATGTTTCTGAAAACAACTAAGGCTTTAAACTTTTGATACACATCTACCTTCTTCCTTACTTAAAAAAATACACCATAATTTCAAACCACTTTGCCACTGAGGGTCTTTGCAGTATTATTTAAATTCAGAAAAACATCAGCGAATTATTCTCTTTTTAAAATTAAATGCATTTCATTGCCTCCATGAAAAAGTAGATGAACATAACTCCATGCCTTGTGTCTATCTGTGACACATTCAAGAGGGATTTACACACTCAAGCATCCTCGCTGCTTGTTTTTCAAGATCAGAACTCTTTGTTTAAGTTCCAAAACCTGTAGGCTTCATACTGTGGCAGTGGCACACAAGTGACTTCGGCTTTTTATCTTTTTCATTAGCTTTACCCTCCACTCAAAGCAGCCTCTAGACAAACTATTTATTGTTGTGTTAATTAGATCATTTGAATCTATGTTTGTCACTGCATTTTTTCAGTATAGAGTATCTAATACACATAGTCCTTGGATATCTAAGTATCTTGAGTATGTGACACATGGGCTTTCCCAAAGGAACAAGGAGAGAAATTACCAGCTGTGTGGATAATATTCTAGGCAGGCAAAATTCCCCTGTTATTATTGCAGGAGTTTATCTGTCTGTATAAAGCTCTTACTCCCAGTTTTATCTCTTTCAATGCCATCAAAAAGGAACTTTTCTCTTTGTAAAAATGATTAACTTTTGACATTCCCATCCATGGAACCAGTATGAAAAGGAGAAATACATAAAGGTGAGAGAAGACAGCTGCTGTGAACAGGCAACCAGAAGTATGCAACATGTGTGTGTATCTGACAGCTGGAAGTGCTCAAGTTGTACACATATACAATAATATGCATGTCTGTTACGCAAACAGTAGGTAAATTAATAATAATTTCTATTTTAACGTAGCTGAAATATAGTTGTATGATATGCAGCTACCCTAAGACATTACAACACATTTTCAGAAATTAGGAAAAGTCAGAAGGATGGTGGGTAACACAGCTCCCCCTCAGTCCTTCAATGCCTGGTGATATATACCATTTATAGGTACAGCAACCTGGTACTTTTGTCCCTAGAGGATGGAGAACCTTGTCCTCTTTCCAAATTTTACATGCCTGCTCCAAAACAAGCTAATTTTATCAATTGTTAAGGAAAAGGAATTCACGTTCCCTGGCAGATACTACAATAATAAATCCAGTAGCATATTTTTGTTTCTCTCCCACCTGATGGCACCTGTTTGGTTAAACACCGCTAACTTTTCACTTTCTCCAATGATAAAAACTTAGAAAGAGTTTGATTTTCAAAAATCCTGAGCATCATTCAACCACTTCTCTTTTAAAACACAAAGTCACTTACAAAGCAGTCCTAAAGAGAGATTTAAGCTTAGCTTACCTACTCTTTGGAAAAAAAAAAAAAATAAAAAGAAAAAAAAAAGGTGTCTGTGTGTGGGTTTTTATTTTTTTTCTTTTTTAAGGCTGCTAAGCATATGCTGGTCTGTAGCCATGCTGGGATAAAACCACTGGATTCTCTGCCGGAGCTCGTGAGCCTTATGTGGCTGGAGCCCATCTGTGACCCCCAGGCAGTGCTGGCTCTAGCCAAGGAGACGTGGTTGATCACACAGCAAATGTTAGATCTCAGAAAACCAAACAAGTAGAAAGACTTTGTTCAGCTCTTTCATCTCCTCTGGATGGATAGATGGACAGATGAAAATGGGGCACCAGACCCGGAGGTGCAATCGCTCAAGTGTCCTAAGCCTTGACTTGGTGTTGAAAGCCTTATAAAGAAGATCACTTCAAATCTAGAATGAGTCAAAATACTGAGACACCACAAGCTACAGACACTTAAGTTGTAAAGATAACTGTACTACTACTGAGTTACTACTGGTTGATTTCACTGCATTTCATTGAGATTCATAAAATACCTTGTCCAGTATTTAGGCCTTTTTTCAACTACACCTGAATATACTTTTTAATGGGTGTAAATGGGTACAAAACATATTTTTGTTTGTTTGTGGACTACACACATGATACATATCACTATTTTGATTTATTACTTGTGTATAAGTCTTTAAAGCAGAATCACATAATGACTGTGACCAGCATGGAAAATCTGCCACAAAATCTATTTTCTTTGGAAAATTGTATGATGGAGGAAGCTGCTGTTCAATTCTAACTATGGTTATGTTCCCAGTCCAACAGTTCAGCTAAATCCCTGTGGACAGACACACAGGCTACAACTGACCATGGTGCCTGATGCAGCAGCAATCTATACATACATGGCCAGCGGCCACTTCTGCACCCCCTACCTTCCCTCCATATGAACAGGAGGGACAGGAGACATCAGCTTTTTCACTGGCACATGTGGCATCTTCACTTTGTGTGAGCACTGCAAACCTGAACCACCATGAACAAAATATAGTCCTTATTTAAGGGCCAAAGGAAAGCAAAGTAGAAATCAATTTCTGCTTGGGATGTTCCATCCCTCCAGATCAAGTGTGCTTCCCTCAGCCAGGGCTGACTTACAGACCAGCAGTCACCTCCACAGTATCTGTAGACATATAAACCACATCACAACATCATCTGGAAGAAACACGGTTTTGAAGAGCTGGAAAAGAACCTGCAAGGAGTTGAGAAATTTCTCTCATCTCCCATCCTCACCAATTCCACTTTTAAGATGTACGTATAGTACAAGTATTTATAATTTATACGATCCAAATATAAATCACCTTAGAATGTGCAAGCATTACAAATTGTTGGAAGACAACCTGCTCGCGTGCCTTGTACCTCTCAGGACTATCAGATGTATACATCAATGACTGAAAACATCTGCATCCACCATGGGCTGTCATCATGCTTACAGAGTGGAGATCAAAAATGCATGTTAAGGAAAATATTAGCTGAGAACTGGAATGCTAACCACACTCTGACTGCAGCTATGCTTAGAGGGGGAAGAAAGGAAAAAAAAAAAAAGGAGAGAGGAAATTACATGTGCTCCATTTTAAGAATTCATTTAAAACAACTAAAAAAAGGCTTTGGTTACTCTGGGATGTTGGCACTGTATTCTTGACTGAGTTGGGTTTTCTGTTGCTCTTGAAGCATCTCTGGCTCAGGCCCAAGTTTGAAGGATGGGAAAAATGGATACTTGTTAAACGCATGTGCTTGTTCCACTTTATCCTACTTCAGCTGCTTCAAACTTTTTTTTCTTCCGTTAGATTTTATGTCAAGTACATTGCACCAGTGTACTGGATGTAAGTACTAAATTCTCATCTCTTTTAAATGTTCTCCTATGAATTTAGATTGAAATTCTCATGAAAAAGCTAGACAAATAACTGCACTTAGAGTACATTTTTCAGGATGCACAGAGATGTTGACAAGCAGTTGTCATTCATCTTTTTCCATTATCACAAATGCTTGGAGACAATCAGAGAAATCTCAGATCTAGCAGAAGACGTAGAACAGACAAAAGGAAATACTATTTCAAACAGACAAGTTATGGAAAACCCCACCCCTGTTATAAAATGTCCTGGATGCTGAAGACTAAAACAGACTCAAAAGATGAGCAAATCAGAAAAAGGAAAGTTCATTTGGTGGGCATGAAACAAAATGAACAAGGTATCCAGGGTAGCAGAGGAACCACAAACCATTCATGGAGAAGAAGGCACACAAGATAACTGTGGTGCTTCCTCTGTGAGCAAGGGTGTACCTTACTAATTGCTATTATTACCTTAATCACCTTGGGATACTGTCAAGGTTGAGGCAAGATTCGAAGTGAACTTTATTCTCTGGGAAAAGAAAGTTAAGAAGCAGGTTGCTAGACTAAGAACACAGACCCACCGAAGTGCAGCAGACCATCCCAACCATTGACCATCCCCAGGGCCACCTCGGGTTCCTGCTTGGCTCATCAGGACCGGTGCACCCCACAGCCTAGAGCCAGGACTGGGGACTTGGACAAGCTCTCCCTCCTAGCACCGTGCCCCTAAGCCAAAACCTTCTTCCTGACGCAAATCCCCTCCTGCGACCTTGTTGAGCCCGAATGTATCCCCAGGGATCTTCCATAATCTAGAAGCTCAGTGATTAACTTCATTAGGATAGTAACTTATGTATCTCCTGTTAATGAAAAGCTGTGTGGTACGTCATTAGATGACAATGTGCAGACATGATTTCTGAACACGAGCTCAGACGGGGTGAGGCAGACCATGCCATCACCTCCGTCATTAACAGACACCTCATCCAGGTGACACAGTCTTTTATTTACAAACATACTGGTGAGCGACACCTGAAAATCTCCTCTGCATGTACATGAATCGAAGTAAACCTACAGAGATGTCTTATACTACCACTGCAATGATAATAATAAAAGCAGCTTATTGTCAGCCCTGGGCAGAAGCAACAGACAACAAGACAACTGGCGCAGTACCCTTGTTAGGACTCTCTGTTATGGAGAACCCATCTTACATATTGACTTTTCCACGCCTTTTGTGGTAGGGGGTAATTCAACAATTTGCCTTTGATTCCCTTAGGATGCTCCATCTGGGTTCAGATCAATGGCCCACCCAGCTGTTCCTGCTGAAGTCTGCTTTTAACTTGCTGACTATAAAACAGTTATAGAAATTTCTGGTGTGCTTAGGACAAAATACTCATGGTCAAGTGATGTATATTTCCCAGAGAATTTTGTGTGAGTAAGCCAATTTGCATCTGGGTGAACCAATTTTGGGTTAAGCTCTGCAAGTTTTTTCAAAAGGACACCAAGTATGTTCCTGTCCAGTTTAGACACGACAAAGCAAATGGAAAGATCTTTCCTAACATTTGAGGGAGCTGAAGAGCCGCTCCCAGCCCTGAAACACTGTGGATGTGGAAGCTGCCAGCTGGAGGGGCCCTGGAGGAGGAACAACCCCCTCACTGGGGTACAATCTCACAGCACCTGTTCTGAAATCTCCACTTAATGCCATTTAACTGCTGCATGTAACCAGCAACGTAGGTAGCTGATTTCCTACACTTTTAATTCCCATTTCAACTACATGCTTGGCAACTTTCTTTTCATGCTGCTTTGCTGTCTTTAAAGAAGGAAAACCTGCTCAACTCTTTACTAGAAGAGCAATATTACTTCATTTAGGGATCCCCCGTGTCCCTCTGATACACTCCAGAGCTCATGGCACTGGATTCTTCATACAGGGAAGAGTAAGGACTATGAGGAATGGGTGGCACTTGTGTGCCACCATCAGTAAGGAAAAGACAACAGACTCACCTCCTTGCTCCATTTCACACAACAGATAACTAAACCTTCAGCCTTTGAAGCATTTGATGTTGCTGTCTTGATCTTTTGCCGTAATTGCTCCCCCATATAACAAGAGAGGAATTGCCCTGTGTGACCTCCGTCTACCAAAGTCCTCCCTCACCACCTGATGATAGTCCTACCAGGAACACACAGACACCACCTTTCACTGACTGGTAGGCAGTTGCTTTGATTAGACAACTGGACGCCTGAGCGGAGGTGAGATGACACTCACCCCCAGCCTCCAGTCTCCCATTCAATTAATTAAATTAAAACACTATGCTCCTGAGACCACCTCCCTGCCCTTCATTATAAACGCTTGGGAGAGGAAACTCCTGGCATTTGCATGCTTGCTCCCGCTTCAGTTCCTTTAACCAGTGTCCTACAGTGAAACAAGCCACTGCAGCTTTGTGGTGCTGATAACGGTGAAGAAGTCATTTAAGGTCTTTGCAGTTGTTCAATTTGTGACGCAGGCTTTGGTGCTTCTTGGTAAGACTTTTGGGTGTGCAGTCTCACCTACCTGACAGTGTGCGATGTGTTTGCAGCTCTCTCAAACAAGGCAGTGTCACAGCAGCCCGTCAGTGCACATGGAACTCTGTGCAAGTGGATGGAAGAAAATAAAACCCAACAAACCGGGGCTTACTGACTTCTAGAGAGCATATGCAGGAGACAGCCGATGTGGAAGTACCGAGTTCAAGAAAAGTTTCACCGCGATCCTATACTTTCTTTGACATGGAAGTCAATTGTGCATGAAATACAAAGTCCTAGAAAACAGACTTCATTAGTTCTAGCACTAACTGAACCACTTGCACAATACAGTAAAAATAATAGAAAAAATGGTCATAAAATGTTGGCAGAATGAAGCTGCGTGTCCAGAAGCTAAAATGAGTCAGAACAAGAGAGAGAAGCCAAATAGCTGCAACTTATTTATTAGATATCTATTGAATAAATGGCCCTGGGAACTACTATACCAATTCATCCTCAACAAATGAGAAAGCAAAAGCTGTTTCCTTAAAGAACTGTCTTAGAATGAAATAATCTATAGCAATATTAAAGCAGAACTTATTCGTGATTATTAGTATTTTTGTTTAATTATGCAGCATTGCTTTTTCAAGCCTAGCAGCTAACCTTGGAGGCTGGGCAGGACCTGTTACACTCTTACTGACATATTTCTAGTTCAGCAAAGGAAAGTAACCTTGAATGCAAGTGGCTGGGAACAGAAGTCACCTGCGTTTGCCTCTAAATACACCAGCAGAGGTGTGGAGTGAAGCTGCTCTGCACCTGAGTACAAAGCATCGGTCCCTGATGGGTCCATGACCACTGACACCAACAGCATGAGTCCCAAGGATCAGTGTGAACACTCCTCTCCTATAGCAGCCAGAGCCCAGTACAAGCATAATTAGCATTAGACGTCTGTGCTGAACGCGAATAAAGAAGGAATATCTGCTGGATTTTCAACTTTGTTCAGCCACGGCAGCAGTCTGTGCTTCAGCGCCAGGGTGGGAGAGGGAAACACAGGTTCAGGTTTGGGCAGAGAAAGCCATGCCCTTCCTCCCTGCATCTCTGCCTCCAGACACGTGGGCTGTTCCACATACATCGGGATGAGACTTGGAGAATACACCACTATCAAAAGCAGAGCTTTGTAACTAACTTTAGTTGTGTTACTGAAAGCTTTAACTAAGTCTAATTAACGTTCTTAGCCCTTGGCATTTCTATCACTTGGTTTGATCTAATGGCACTCCTTTTTCTAATCCTCTTAAAATAGGCTGTTCTAAAGGTTTACTCAAGCTGACACTTACAGCACGGTGCTAAAGTATTGTTATTATGAGCAAAGCTCTTTAGCATTCGTTAGCAGGATGACGATGAGCTGAAAAACAAGTGTAGCTTGAATCACAGGACTCGTGCCTCCTCACTAATTGCAGGTGAAGCTCCTGAGGACAGCAGGCTGTGCCAGTGCTGAGGGAGGAGGCAGAGAGGTTCCTCCGGCTCCTCGGGGCAGCCGGGCAGGGAGCACCCTGCACAGATGCCCAAACCCGGGCAAGCCTGGCAGTGCACTTGAACAACCACAGCCATTTTCATTATTAGCTTTTATGGAAATCTCTCCCTCCAAATGCTTTCCTTCCCCCTTGCCTCAACCCTTTTATTCCTTACGTGGATTTGAATAGATCTGAAGGACTTTTGCTGTCTGGCATTAAACAGATATCACAGAACAGGACTCTCTAAAAAGGTGACTTGCCACCACCAGATTTATTTTTGTCGGTTTGTCTGTGCCACATCATGTTTGAATGGGTTTCTGAAATATCCCTGTGGCAGACTGGGAATAACGATACTGATTTTGGTCGTTAACCAGCTGTCTTCTCAAATATAATGAAACTACTATACTCTTTCCTCTCCCCACAGCAAGCACAGTTAGTTTATATTTGAACTTTTCTGTCTTTGAGAACATGTTTACCACTGCCTCCTTGAAGGACGTTGGATCTCATTTGCTTGGACTTCCTCTGTTCAGCTCTCGCCATGAAGAAAAGCCCTTTATGTTGATATGACACTATAAAAACCCATAATCATAAAGTTAAAAATAAAACCCCTGCTAGAATAAGATCAGCTGAATACAATGAATTGCTTTCTAAAGTACTATTTGGTTCTGCCCTGTATTTTCATGTTTGACTTCAGTTAAATTAATTTTCTTCAGCAATTCAGAGGCCTTTAAGTAACCACATGTCACTGAATACAAAAATCACGGTGTATTTATCACATAAATAGGAGTGCACACCACTACAGATCGTTTCACTTCAAAGGTCTTATTCCAACACAGACCTGCTTTTTACCACTCAGAAATTGCCATCAAGGTCCCACCAAACCCCAGCGCCTGCCGCTGCTGCCTCTGGAACTCTCTGGGTGCAGGACAGAGTGCCAGGACACCCACGGGCTCCCATCGCATGGCTTTGCCTGTGCTAGCGAGGGCTGTGGCTGAGCACAATGCTGAACCACCCCACAACCTCTTCGCTGCGAAACCAGAAACCCTTTTGCTGCTGAGACAGTGCTTCGGGCCAGACTTGAGTCACCCTTCCCTGGCATAACCCCCAATCGACCTGCTACGCTTGCAGTCATGGCAAACTGCGGCCAGCACCACCCGGCCCTGTAAGAGCTGAGCTTTACAACCAAAGACCACAGAAAACCAAACCCTTCCATACTGGCAGAAGTGAATGCCGTTTTGCATGACAAAATGCACCGTTACCAGGTGCTGATGAAGCCAGTGGGGTTCACCAGTTCCAGCACCACCTCACATCCCCTGTTGCAGCAGTCACTGCAGGGGTGAGGTGCCACTGCTATCTGCACCCTTTTCTGCCTGTTTTCTATAAAACCCACTGATCCTGAGAAAACATTTAGCAGATAAGAGGAATGGATGAAGAACACATAGTGGAATTCTTCATCCAGAGTATTTATTGCAATCTTGAGTCATCCGCTGTGGTGCAGGTTTTGATTCTCCGATAATTTCACACTACATAAAAATCGAATCTCTGATAATTTAGGTAGGCTATCAAGTACTGCTGATCTTGACCATAAACAAAGCAAAACCAGTAATTGCTTTCATGGAAAAATTATGTGTGTTTTAAGGTTTTAACAGCGGACTATCCCATGAGAAGGAGAAGATTGGAAAGCATTGGTTTCAACAAACATGAAATTGCACAAAAAGTAGCAAAAATGAGCTGACACCAACTTCCACGCATAAAAGCCAATCAAAATTCTGTAACATTGGCTTCTTCAATTTACCCCAATCGGCCCTTAAGATTTTCATTTGTTTTGATGTGAAAAATATCAATTCATCACAATACTGAGTTTTCCAATCACTTCATTGTGCTTCTATTAATAAGAAAAAGCTATTGATTTAAACAATGCATACACAACCATGACTTTTCAAAACAGAACTTGTATTTTCCTTAAAGGTTTTTCTTTTGGTAAACTATTAATTACCAGAATTCAACAGCACAACAGTAAAAAACCATACCGAAAGGGCTAAATCTTGGAGCCAAGGGCTGCAGAGGGTGTACGCAGTGTCCATGTACAGCGGACAAGGATCACAACCTACCAAGCAAAGTGGATGCCTGAAGTACAGACCCTGACAAACACCACATTTATGGCCAAATTTTCTGTGAGAGAAGAAAAAATAATGATTCACGACTACAGTAAGATCTTTCCAGCCCTGTGGCTCATAAGCTGCATGATGGCTCCTTGGCAATGCAAAGCTTGCAGTCAGAGGCGTTGCAAAATTTAGCATTTGGGCTCAAGGACCTCTGCAGCTTCAGGAGTCAACATGATCCCCAGCTGAGGTTAAGGTGGCGTGTAGAGGGCTCCAACTAAAACCATTGGATTTGAAGACCTTAAATATTTTAAAAATTTTAAATATGAAGCTTCTCTTCCTACACTGCCAAAGTTTTACTCCTTCCTCTTTGCTGTTCCATAGTCTTACAACACTAAATTGGGTGCTATTAATTCCTAAAAGAATTTCAGGGTTATTGCATAAAATTTCTACATTTCTGTTTAAAATATTCCTGTAAGCTGCAAAAGGCAAGTATGGGGCTTGATGACACAAAAAAAATCCTCCTCCTAAAATTACAAGAGTGATAGACTTGGCAATAGGTTGACAGACTGAGGATCCTCAAAGCAAGAAGCAGGAACGCCATAGCTCACCCGTACCTTTCCAGGGCTGCAGAGCCATCAGTCTGCACCTGGAGTCCCACTCCATTTTACACTATAAAGTACCCATTATCCTCACTTGGTGCATATACAGTTTTTCTTAAATTAACACAGATACCATTTCCTATTATAAATAATTTGTTCAACAAATACACATTTTCAGGAACAACATCTGTGCCTGTGTTTAATTTGCAGCAAGCTGATTCTCTTACAGAGTCAATGGGAGAGGTCACACCAGTTAAACTAGTTGTGAGAACTGAGCTTTGTGGGATCAGGGCCTTTGTTTGTATTTTGCTTTTGTTTCGTCTTTGTCTGCTGCGTTTTTTGTGATAGTTCAGTGACACAACTCTCACGGGGTGTGTGGGGTTATTTGTGAAGGATATTGTAAATGCCAGCCTTCGTATTTCAGCTATTGGTTTTAACATGAAAGGCAGCTGTAAACATGTTCCAAATCACTTCAGAAAGCCTCAGAGGCAGTTTTTTAAAAAGTAATTTTTAGTAGCATTGACTTTAACTGTTCCGTGCTGCTGACAAGGCCCTTGCACATGCGTCTCCCAGCTGCTCTGATATGAAGGGGAAAATGGGCCAGGCCACATCCTGCCGCACCCCCTAACCCAGGCAGGCAGCAAGCTCTGCAGTCACAGGTAATGCTGCACTCAGCTTTGCAGCTCTGCTTGCACCTGCAACACACCTTATAGCTCCTGAGATGCAAAGGGCCCATGCTGTGCCTGTGCTGTTCCCTCGTGTCAGCAAACCGCACATCAAAGCTGCTGCCTGGAGACTGCGCCCAGGGAAGAAAGGCAGGTCCACCAGGGATGCTCTGTGGAGGGGCAGTGCTACCAGCAGACAGTGCCAGCAGCCCCAGGCTGCGGGGTACAAGCAGGGATCCCCTGCATTCCCACCATATGTTGGCCCTCATCTACTACTGCCACGGACCAGTCTCCAAATACTGGCACCAAACTCATTTCTTACCCAGCGTTTACCTGGCAGGGTGAAACTGCCCTGGGTTGGGAACTGCCCGGGATCACCACAGCTACGTTCATCAGGGCTCAGCCCGCAGAGCCCTGCAGCAGCACTGCGTGCCTCCACCCAAGGCAAACGTTAACTAACCTGCTGGTCAGAGTGGTTGTCTGGTGTGGCTTTGTATGTTAAACCCGAGCAACACGGGGAAAAGCTTTCAGTGGCAAGCATGAAAGATAAGAGGTCCCCAGTGGCTCAAAGGGTTTATTGCTGCTTTCATACAGCAAATAATAGATAACCAAACTGCCCCCAAGAAAATATGTTATATCTGTAAGATCAGGAGATTTTACAAATCATTCCTTCCTCCTTTTCCAATTTTCTCCACACCCATAATCCATAATTTCCCGTCTGGTATAGACCTGATAGATTGCAGCGCTGTAGATATACTGCAATAACAAATAAACAGTTATTACTAATGGCACTATAAATCACATGATCAACCCCCGTGCCAGCTAATTGTAGCCATTTACATTCTACCTGCAACACTGCCACTGCAGCTGAATGTGGCATTCCCTGTGGTACCCAGCCACAAAAACAGGGGTGTGTGGAGCCCCACGGCTGCTCCCTCCACCCCAGCGGTGGCCGCCTCTCCAAGCAGGGACAGCACGAAATTTTCCGCAGTATCTGCACCATGATGGTCCTGTCAGAGAGGAGCCCAATATAAAAATGAATGTATTTGGGTTTTAATTTCTGCTTAATTTATTGCTATGAATATCCAGAAAACTGAATGTTAATAGAATTTATAGATCTGGACATTCATTCTTCTGGTCGAAGGAAGGGGCAGTAGGTTTTATACCACACCAAGGGATGACATTGCGGCACAGCTCCATCATTCAGCCAATACACAATTTGCAGCTCCTCAGATATAAAACTCAGCAGCTCGGCACGTAGCTGCAGGCTGCCGGATTCCAGTGACGATCAGCCATAGCGGTTAATCATTTCATCTTCATGTTGTGAAAGCCTTCCATGCATTCCTTCAGCATTATTTACTGTTGTGTTGGGTTTTAGCTCAGGCATCTCCCTTGAGATCCCAAAAACCAGCAGGGTTGTTATTTTTATGTGCGTTTGCTGAATGGGCGAGACAGACTGCATATGCCTGCGAACTATCTTTTTTTTTTTTTAAATTAAATTCAAAAAAAATAAACCAACAAACCAACCAACCAAAAAACCAAAACAAACAAAAAAACTATACATCCCTGCTGCCAACTGGTTAAATACAGCCATTGTGCCACTCTGCTTGCAGGGAGGCTTGGCAAACGGAATGGCTGGTGCGAGGAGAGGGGCCAGCCAGGGATGTTGCTCAGTCACGCGTCAGTGACGTGAGGACAGAGGTGCTGTCCTGAACCAGTGCTGGTGCCTGTCACTCTGGTGCCTGTCACACAGCTGCACGGTGACACACATGTTGGCCCATCACCACCCAATGGCAGCGTTTGCACGGGATGAAAATACCGGGTGGATTAATTGGCAGGAGGGTGCTAGATGGTATGCAGTGGGCGAAAGGCCTACACTGATAATGAGAAACAAAAATGCTCATTTCCAAACTTCCCCTCACCAAAAATCAGGCCATAATAAGCACTTGTCAGCAGAAGAGGAAAAAGTGTTTCAACACCAGCTTTCAGAAGAGTGCAGCAGAGCAGCAGCAGGATACGCGTCATCTCATTGTTTTTCCCAGGCTCCCTACCCTGAGGTGAGAAATTATTTCAAGTCACCCCTACAGGATGAAATTTCCCCTGCCCTGGAGGCTGTTCCTCCTGATCTTTAATGTGTCTTCATTGCTGAAAGAAAAGAATGTATCTACAAATTTGCTGTTGACTTCTGGTGGGGCTCAGTTAGCCTCTCTTGAAAACATGCTGAATTAATTTGGGCTGAGCAAATATAGACTATACTACAGACAACACGAGCATTTATTCTGTATTATCTTCTATAAAAGAAATCTCTCTGCCACTTGAAGACGCCTCCCTTCCTCAGGGGAGGTTTTTCAAACAGCTCAAGGCATGGGAAGTGTCCAGGTCAAACACCAGCTCTTTAATCCCATCAGAAATACATACACATAGACTTGCCCATCACACATCCTCCACCCAGAGGCATAAGGTGAAGAGCTTTTATCAGTGCTCATTACTTTTTCTCCAGTGGATACTGTAGAGGCATCAGTCCATCCAGTGCCCCCCACCGTGCTGGAGGACACCCTGCAGAACTGAGAGGAGATGCACTAAAGGCAACAGAGAGAGGCAGAAATTAAAAGACTGTGAAAACACAGGATGTACCCACTTGGGTCGAGAGTGGCAGTAAGAGCAGAAAAATATAAGATAGAAAATTATAAACCAAAGGAAGAAGTTGCCAAGACGATGACAGGTCTTTTGTATCGCATCAGGCAGCTCCCATGTGTTCACCTATCTGGAACAACCACACTGAACACAGCAAATTGCAATTAAAAGTATTTAAAGAAAGGGTTAACCAGCACCACTCCCCCGAGCAGCACATTCCTCCAGCAGTAATCTCTTTTTAAGAGATTAAAAACTACGAAAGTGCAGCAGCATCTGGCCCCTAATTTGCAGAAATAACAAATCAAATGCCTCAAAATTGGTAATTTGGTAAATTAAATTATCAAAGCCTAGTCTGTTGGTGTCCACATCTGATAGTGCTTTGATCTTGTTTATATCTCAGAAATTGTTTCATGGGCTAACTTTGTTGATTATCTTCAAACTGTGACAGGTTTTATTCCATCAGCAACTCAGTTTGCCTTCGGAGCAACAGCCTGCTCTTTAAAGTGCAAATTAAGAACCAGGGAAGAGAAGAAAGGATGGAGTTGTTTGAAGGAGCTGCTGGGTGTCAGAGGTCAGCGCTTTGGGTTTTATTTCTTAACTACATATGTACAAACGACCTAGCACAATCCAAAATTAAAAGCTATGACCAAGAGAGGAGGAACAGCTAACTACAGTGTTTCGGCTTCTCGAGCAACAGATGATGGATCTGGCCACACCAGCCAAGCAGCTGGCACAGTTTTGTGGAGAAGATGACAAAGGCCACAGCAGACTCCCTCCTGGAAAGCCTACACCAGCAGCATCTTCCAGTGAGCAGGAGAGGCCAGCCTATTCTTTTTCTAAAATACATAATACCAAGTGCAACTGGGGAAACACTAGGCAGAACAGAGCTTTTAAAAGTGGCAGTGCAATGCCCATTCAGATATCAAATGAGCTGGCCATAACCCAGGAAATGCAGGGAAATGCATCTCATTCCACCTCCACTCCTTGTGGGAGCAGCAGTGGCCAGGAGGAGTGGCTACAGGCTGGTGGCTGCTGCAGCTGCGAGCTGCCACTGCACAAACTCCTGGGCTGGTCCTGCACGAGATGCCAGCCCAGGGCTCTCTTCAAGGCTCTCTGCACCTGCTCGTGGCACCACCGGCAAGGTTTGCACACCAGCAGCTGAGAGTGTTGGTGCCAAGCTCCTGCCATCCCAGCTCAGCCACGGGGGCTGCCGGCGGGCAGCTGCCAGCGATAAGCTCCGCTCGGCAGGGCCATGGGCGCTGCTGCTTGCCTGCTCCCCAGAAAGTGGGCATGTCTAAATTAATGTGCTCTGTGACAAGCAGCCAGTATTAGCCTGGCTTTTTGAACTAGCCCCAACACCGCAGAAAGATTAAATCTTTATTTTAACAAGATTATTATGGTTTCCTAGGCAATCCAATGCATATAAACAATGGAACTACACAAAACATTGGGTAAAGACATATCACTTCAGTTCCCATATACTGCAAAGTATTAGTTGCCCTGGGGGAGCTCTGTGGGGAAGACGAGAACACTTCAAGAAGCTTAACCCTGAATAAATGAGCTGGAAACTTCAAGTCTGACCAGCGTGAACATGTTAGAAATCGTGCAGCTGACACACAATCTCCAGCTTTATTGAGTAAGATACTTCATCTCTGAGCTTAGGTTTTACCCAAACCACATGAAAAGTTGTTTCTAGACATAAAGCAAAACGATGTACGTATACCTCTATCCGAAGAAATGTGATTCTGCACCTGAGGGCCTGCAATGTGATTTTTAAAGAGGCTTGACATTAACTTTGTTTTTGTTATTCTTTGTGTTACTGTGCTTCAACTCTGCAATAGCAAGAGTCAACTTCAAGTTATTAATCAAATAAACATATGCAGAGGTCCTGAGGGCACGATGCCAAAAGCCAGCAGGCATTTCTGTAAAGGAGTAAGAATTTGTCCAGAGCTGAAATTCAAATTAGGTTTATTGTTTCACAAAACCAAACAGTTCTTCCATCCCAGACTTTGCATGAACCCATCGAGTTAAAAATATCTGATTTCTACATCAAAACCGACAAGTCTCTGCCATCTTTGACACTTCTCAACCTCTATCTGCAGTCAGTGTTGCTGGGGAGGATCCACAAACCAGCGTCACAGTTGGATAAAGCAACACTTTTGCTGCTCAGAAGGGTTTTCTCCTCCCCAGCAGAACCAGCAAAGTATGGTTTGCAGCATTCAACAAGCTGCTTCTGTGCAAATACTCAAAAAAAATTCCAGTGCAGTCCGCCAAGACAGAAAACTTTCAGTTTTGTTATTAACCACCTACCATCTATGGGGAACTTTGGTCCCACCTAACATCCAAGAAGCACAAAGAGATTTGGTTGAGTCACACCACCTGATAAAAATGGCAAAGACACACACTTGCAAACAAAACCAGAGAGCTCTTCTTCCATGGAAGTGCAATCTGCCAGCCCCATGAGAAAACAGGTTGACTCAGTCTGATTTGTGGGATAAACTCTGCTTTACCAACCCCATCCTGGGCACCTTGCTGCTACTACAAAAAGACACTGAAACCCAGAGCGCAATATCTAATGCACACTGCACACTGATGTTCCATGTTGCAGTGCAACGTAACTGATTGTTAAGCCAGGAAAATGGGAATTGCCTTCTTGGGGATTTGATGGGGTCCACTGCACGCACTCATTCTGCTTGGTGCTGCTGTCTGGTACAGGAGCTAACCACAAGCTGCTGATAAAGAATTTACATAGCTTTGGGAGAATATATTGCTCATCAATTTAATAGCTCCATTCAATTTTCTTAATGAACCTCAGAAGATATCTTCTGAATTCCCTAACTGACCTAATCTGTGGGGCCCCACACAGAACAATCCTTTTCTTCCTTCAAAAGCTGATAGCAGTAATAAATTGCATATCCACAGATGAAATCAATGCATCACAGAAACATTGCAATGCTGCTCAGAGCTTTGATAACACCAGCTCATATAAACCAAATCCCACAGGGTTCAATAGCTGTTTGAAAAGAGAACCACCTTTTTCTCTGCTAAACTGGTCTGCCTCCATGTAGAAGTTGACATGGTAAAAGCTGGAGACGCTGTGGCATGTTTCATAAAGAACGAGGAGCTCTGGCTTGCAACCAGTCCTCCCCATGTATTGCCAACAGAGGTTTGAAGGCCCAAGGCTGTGCAGGAACTGAAACCATCAGAGCTGCTACACTTGCCTCCAAAGCAGTAATAGCAAGATCTTTCAGAGCATTATATTACCCTCATCCTGCAACACAAGTCCCTTAGACCCAGCCTGTCTCACGGATTAATCTGGATTGTAGAAAGTAAGCCACCTCTGAGAAGAAGTTGTTAAGAACGAAGTACATGTCCCCACTTCCACAGCTGGAGGGACCCCAAGTCCAAAAGTGCCTGTGGGTCACCTAGGCTGACCAAGACTTTTTTTTTTCTTATCAGAGACAGCTAAATTCCCTCAGTTGCATCACCAGAAGTGCCATAACTGCATAGAAGGATATATAAAAAATAGACTCCATTGCTCCACTCAGAAATATGTTCCAACAGTTAATCTTCCTGGGCACTAGAATATGCGCCTTAGTTTACATCAAACTGATTTTAGCACTCAGCATGCCTGCTAGCTGTATCTCTCTGTAAAGGCATTTACTTCTTCAGTCCTGTTGTTACAGTCTCTCAGCAACAAAATGAATGTTTACTCAATTATATTTATTTTCTCTGGAAGGATCTTCTAACTATGTGCTTGTAAGTTTCTTGGCAAATGGTGCCAAGGAATGGCAGAAATGCATTTCTTCCCCTCACACCTCCTGAACAGTTCTTTGCCCTCCCAAACAAGCCCCCTTTTTCTCTCTAAGACCTGAGAGCACCGATACCCGTGGTCATTACAGAAATATTCACAGCGCCGCAGCCTGCCACAGCTGATGACAGCTCTATAATCTAGGTGCAATTGGATATGTTGCCATGCTTGAATCAGCTGGTTTGTGTTGGAGGTTTCAGCCTGGCATACCTTTGAACTGATGTAATCCTCCATGTTTTGTCTGAAAAGTGTGGCTTTTTGTCAAGTTCCTCTGGAGCCCAGTGAAAGAAACCTATATTTTCAGGCTGCAGTGATAATCGGTGGGAAGCTGCCACATGTAATTCAGAAACTCGGGCTCGTCCCTGGGCAGCACACAAAGCACTTGACCACAGAAAGCTGACTTGGAGCTGAAACCAGCCCAAATTACTGCTTGACTTTTTCTAAAAAAGAGATTAGGCCATTCAGAAGCAATAGAGATTTGCCAACCCAAACTAAGTCCCTGCAACAAATTAACTCTCATTTGTTTATTACTGAGTATTTACTACCTTGCAGCAACGTGAAAAGCTGAAACATATTCCACTTGTGGAAAACTGCCAGGGGCTGTTTTGCCAAGAAAGGCTGACACGCATATTCCAGTCTCACTGATGCCATGGGGCATCCAGTCTGTGCCCTTCTCTCTAAAACCAAAACCCTCAGTCTTTTCTATTTGGAGCTGCTGGTTGCACGCTGTCCTTGCCCCACGAGGGTCTGTGGTTTCCTCTGACATTACTGGATTTTCAAAGCCATTTTGTCAGCAGGCACAGAGAGAAACTATCCCTCTGTCTTCTCCCCAGTGACCCGCTACATTAACTTGGATTTTAACTGGCTGCGCCCAACGCTGCTGCTGCCTGCGAGCCAGAGCCAAGTTTGTAAGCTCAGCTTGTCCACTCTGAAGGATACAGGCTTTTTAAAGGCGTGACGCTGGGCCAGTTTCAGATGGCACCAGGGCACTGTGAGCCTGCAAGATGGGGAGCGGGTCAGAGCAGTATGTGATTATCAGGGTATTGTAAATTCATGATATTTCAGTTTCTGTTTAGGGAGAAAATGGGCTTTTGTATAACATTTGTACACTCCAGTATGGGTGGCTTGGGGACTAACCCACAGCTACCTTGAACATAATCTAGAAAACAAAGGGCTATTCCCTTTTGAAACCTTGTAAATGACAGCAAAATAAAATAAGAACATCCTTGTCTCCTCTTGCTACAGGCAGGTCTGAACAAAATAGTAGGATTCTCAGTAATTAATTGCTACTGTGTTCAAAACATCAAATCAACCCATGTATGTTTCTGTCAAGGGAAATGTAAATTTAGAGCTGGATGAGAACCATTTCCAAGGACTGGACAACAGTGCTGGCAATTATTTATTCCTTTACTTTTTAAAGGTACCTTTATTCAATTTTAACACTTGGCTACAATTTTTCCACATAACATTGGAGAACTCATGCAAATTACCCCCTTACTGGTATGGCATTACTAGCTGTCATCTCATAAAGCAGAAAGGTTTGGCTTTTTCTTACTAGGGCACTACTACAAGGAAAGTAGTGGACTAACCTGTACAAAATGCATTTTTAGGGCTGACTTCAAGACCCAGAAAACAGCAGCAGGCATACCATTAGCCAAACGCAGACAGCAAACTTCCTGTATATCTTTTCTGCTTCATGGAGATTATTGAATATACAATACATACTAAACCCCTGTAACAGAGCCACTCCAAAATCTTGGCTACCAACACTACAAATGCTTCCTAAGTGCTGCTCTTTCATACCTATTCGCATTGCGCTTCACGATCTAGCAAGGTATGCAAAGTCAAAAAACCAGAGCAACCAAAAGCGATGTTTGAAAATAGGAAAATGTTAATTTCAGCTATTGTTTTATGTATCTGTAATAATTTAGGCACGACCTGACATAGCTTCCCTGAGGTCTTCAGCCTGCCTGTCTGTGACCGTGCATGTGTCATGCATGCTCAGCCATAGAGGGGCCCGCAGCAGGTACGACTGTCCCCACAGCAGGTACGACTGTCCCCAGCGCTCCTCCGTGACCTGCTTCTGTATAATGGAGCTTGATGCTTCTGACAGGCCTACCTTAACCATCTATGCAAAAAAAAAATGCCAGGAATAAAAGCTGCTTGATGAAGCAGGAAAAAGAGAATGACTGACAGCCTGCCCAGACATCCCCGACACACAAAGCTCCAAGTGCACATTGGCCAAGGTGAATTTTATGTTGGGGGGCAGTGGTGAAATTACAGTCCTGGTGCTGGCCTTTCTGGGGATACTCAATGACTTCTGTGCAAATACAGAAAGATTTGGCCCTATCAATATCTAATTTTGGGTCATATTTCCCAATAAGGTATATGCTTCTGATTTTTTGAACTTCATATACATGATGCTGTTTGGTTTACTTGCCTATATACATGCACATGGATACAAAGAGATAAGTAATCAAAGTATTTGGGCTTTAAGAGACAGGATTTGGGGCTGCTTACATGCATAATGTATACATTACATACAAAGCCATGACTAAAGCATTGTTGTGACCTTCAAAAGAGCCTTTAGGTGATGATGCATAATTAAGGAACTTGCTAAACCTAATGCTACTGAGAAAAACAAATTAGAGCAAAACCAAAACAAAACCAAGCCCCTGTTATACTTAAATCTAGTATTAGACACCTGTTGTGGGGGATTTATTAAATGCCCTTAAGGCAAGTGATTCATAAGCCATAGGTGAGAGACAGGTAAGAAATAGAACAACTTAAGCTGGTGTGAAGCCTGGCAGTGTGCTGGTGAGCCTCACACCAACTACCAGTCCTGCCACCCTGACACAGCCTCCATATTCCTTAAAAATGGCATGACTCAAAAATCAAACCACAAAAACATGTTTCATAAGAAATAATGTGTGATGGCAAGTTGCCTACAGCAACATTTAGTATTTTTTCCTCTGTCAGCAGGAAATCTGGAATTTGCTCCCTTGCCAGATCAACACTGTCCACACTGAAAGCCAAGGGCATGCAGGGCTGCATAGTAGGGAATAACACTTCTTCGTCGCTTTCATTACAATTACTTACTTTTCACAGTGTTTAACGTAATTCAGCTTCTGCATCAGACTTCAGAACTCATCCCCTGCACCCAGTTGAGAAAACTAATTATATCTAAACATTTTTAAAAAGCTTCCTGGGAGTGTAACAGATGATCAGTGAGGTCTAAACCTCAGGAACATTTCTGTGCATGCAAGTCTTCCCATGTCAAATCAGATCTGTTAATTTTTCAGAGATGTTCAGGGATTTGAGCCTTTACTTAAACCAACATTTTCCATTCTTAACCGTTCAAAACAGTTTTTTATAATTAAACCCAAGTGGTGCCACAGTGGGAACCACTTAGATGATGAGCTGCTGTACAAGTCAGTCTGTCAAAACTAATCAGATTGTTATATATCAGCTCAGAAAAATAAACTCTGTATTCACAGCAGAACTCATTTAAGTTAACAGTGGATGTCGTATACTTCCTTCAGCACAACATGGACCCTGAAGATAAGGTTATCTTCTTCTGCAAAATCTGATTTGTAATTGCTGCACAGAAAATAAATGCCAAAATGTGCAACCTGCCCTTAGAAATGAACAAAACCCAAATGTAAAGCCAAATGCCATGCACGTGTCCTCTGCTGAATACACTCTTAATTGTATTTGCACTGCATGCACTGTCTTACATAAAGGCAGTAGAAGGAAACATTAACCAAATCACAATGAAGGTCCTTTATGCATGTCAAGAAAGGAAAGAAATGCAACAGATTTAGAAAAAAGTACAATACATTGAATTAAATAAGCTACAGTTAGCTACTCAGCATTTTTGTGTGAAAAGGCAGACAATATTCACAGCTGGGGGGTCTAATTGAAAGCCCCCTAGAAAAAGTCTTCCTGCTGACTTCAGCGGGATTTTGGATCGCATTCAGTAAATCCTGAGTGCTGTCAATTACCATATGATGGATGTGAATATATATCATCAATAATATTCAAAATGTCACCTTTTAAAAACTTTATGATCAGACAAATATAGGAGAATAAAAAAAGATGAGATATGCCAGAGGAACTGCTGAAGGAAAAATGAAGGCTTAAAAAAAGGCAAACAAACAAATCATTAATGCTCTTAAGACTGATTATGTAATTTGGTGACAGAGAACACATCCCAGAGGCACATGAAATCTTGAGCTGTGGCTTCAAGTTCCCATACCCTCAGACACTAAAATTCAACCAGGAGCTTCCTGGTTTACACAGACACCTAATCAAAGGTTTGGGTTCAGAGAAACAGGCAGAAAAAACACTGCTTCTTGCCCATTTACGCAAACACATCCACATCACTTTCCTTATGCTGTTTGTATCTGTTATTCTTACTTGCTCTTTTAAGATCTCTGATTCCAGATGAAGACAAGCTGATAAAACAGCCATGCAAGTGTTATCCCATTTCTAACTCCCAACACCTGCTTGTGTTTAGTTTGATTAGGAACTGGGGATGGATTTTTGTTTTGTTTAAATTGTTTTTCCTTGTTCTTACTTGAAGTTTTCTCTTGACATTGTAAACAGTATTTTAGGTAGGCAAGTAATGAAACACTCATTAAAATAACTAAGTACTGTAGCACCAAAAGTATGCGATTTTTATTCAGATCCTTAAGAGCTAGGGTCTTCAGAGGGAAAAAAGTTGATTTGAACCAGAGAACTGACAGAAAACCAGGGCCTATAACAGAGCCTCACATGAAGTCTAAGCTGCAATTGATGTACCAGAACTGTGTCTTCTGTGGTCACCAGCAGATGTTATTGCACAACTTCAAAGCTAAACACTAAGTAGAGAAGAAAATAAATATTCTTCTGTACTAAGAAAGGGATTAGCACATCACAGCAAAGTCTGCAAAATAAATATCTGACTTCTAATTGTAGCTCTTAGCATTCTAATTACTCATTTGCCCACCACACACATACATGTACCCATTTGCTGAAAACTGCAGATGGGTCTGTGCTCACTGAGTTGTTGTGTATTAAGTTGTACAACCTTAATACATGCGTGTGATTAGAGCTCGCAGCAAGAGCCGTGCTGCCGAGATGCTGCTTACAGAGCAGTTCAGTTCTCATCACAGGCAGGCAGAAAGGGCAGACTCACAAGCTCCTGTTACTTAAAAGTTTAAAAAGAATGCAGAGATTTGCCCTTCATGTATGAGACTTATTCTGTCAGTTTTAAATACCATTCGCAAATAAATGTTTTTATAAAACTGCAGAGACTGCATTTATGATCTAATATAAAAATCAACAGATGACTGTTGAGTTATTATAATGAAGAACTTGTTTGACAGGATTACATTCATTACTGTAAGTGATTTACATCCTATAAATCACTTCTTTGGGGATTTACTTTAATTTTCCTTTGGCTAGCAGCGCTACTCATTCTGTTCTTGCTTATTTTGGAGATGAAAGTTTGGAACATGTCACATATGTAAAATGCATAAATATTACGAGACAGGCTGAGAAAAGCTGTCCTGTTTGTCAAGTGCCTCTGGCTAAAGGAAATTCTGAGCTTCTTGTACCATCTGTGTCCATATGCACACACACTCACTACATTGAGCCCCATTCACACAGTTTCAGCCTCAGAGCCAGGTCCTCTAGCCTAGTGCAGCTCAGCAGATCTCAGCAGATTTCAGGGGATCTCAGCTGATTATTTTCAGGTGAGAATTTTCTGTCTTACCCCAGGAATGATTTCTATAGCTTTATTCAGATGGTGCAATGCCGGAAGAAGAATCATCATGACCTGAAAACAATCCAGGACTGCTTCAATGGAGAAGAAACACTAAAAACGTAGCAGCCTAGACCAGAGCTAAGACAGGTTTCAAGTGTCCTGAACCTCCTGCCTGCAGGGCCAGAGAGGGGAAATCCAGCCTAGGCTGGGCCTAAAGTCATAGGAAAGCATTACAAGTAGAAACCACAGTCATGTTTGATTTGCAACTAAGCTAAATCAAAGGTGAAACGTACCTGTAAAGTCTGGAAATACAAAATTTGATATGGTGCAGAACATGGTATCAGAATTAAAGCTAAGATAATGCCAGGGAAAGAGACCTGGAAATGGAGAGTAATTTCATCACAGTCCTAAAGGTCTCAGGTACCTCTCTGTCATCTTCAGTCTACAGAATGTAATGAGGAGATACTGACGAATGAAAACTATTTAACGTGAAAAGTTGCAAGATGGAGTCCTAACACCTGAGCTCTTTCCCCAGTAACTTCCAGATAACGCTGCTGCCCAGCAGCTCCATGTACTCCAGCTTTCTTTTCAGGAATGCAAAAGGAAAGCTGGTTGACTTTGAAGTTTGGATGATCACTGCAAACTTTGTCTTGCCCTCATCCCTTTCACTGTGTCTTGGATTTCAGTACAAGCTTCACGTACCCAGATGCAAAGGCAGAATTTTGAGTAGTATCTCATCTGCCTCTTAAAGTCTCTCAGGGATGGAGGTCCTGTTCCCAGAAGGTGCAGAGAATGATGTGAAAGAGAGTGTTAGCCAGCTTGGATACATAAAGCGTGATATAACTGTGTATCAACGTTATATGGTAGAAAGGGTATTATTACACTTTTAAATGAGAGCCTTTAAAAGCGAAGACGAAGGGCAAAAACTGATATCAAACGCTGAGGAAGTTTCACCTTGAAATTAGCCCTTCGGGAACCATAAGGATGAAACAGGATTAAGCTGAAAGGGAACTGCACTATCTCAACAAACTGACCATGACCAAATCGCTTTGGATGAGCAAGGGAAGCTTGCAAACACCCATGGGACCCCATGCGCCATGCTGGGTCCCTGATGGGAAGTAAAAGCAACAGAAAATGTTCTAGATAAAACCCTGCCTACTCCCCAGAAAGACTGGACACTAATGACTTCTCCACATTAGAAATCATACTACGGAAAAGATGAGCAGCATCCAGGAAAGTTCTCTAGAACTTCACAGTTTCCTTATTTTTTCTTTCTCTCCTAAGAGCAGCTGGAATTCAGAATAACACAGGAGAGCGAGCAAAAATACCGTGCCTCCAAAAATCCCCTCCCAGCTGGGGTTCTGCAGACAGGCATGCTCTCTGAGGGGCACATGTGCAGCCGTTGAAAAACTGGCCTTGCCATCCATGAGGCCTCTAAGCTCCTGGTGACAACGGTGGAGCCGCGGCTGCGGGCAGCCAGCCAGCTGCGGGATGCCCAAGCATCTCGCGTGTCTGCAGCCCAACAGCTGCGCTGGGCCAGCTCCTGGGTAATCATTCCCATCCCTCTCCCGGTCCCGGAGGGGATCGGCCACTGCTCCCTCGCCTCCATCTGGAGAAGCAGCTGGACGTGACATGACAAAGGGAAAAATTCCACTGGGGTAAAAATAAAAATCTCTCAACAAGACAATCTTTATGCTAGGAAACATTACCAACCCAAATCCCACAGGGTCTCATTAACTAGTAATTTAATTATTCTAATCCCTTTCCAAAAGTGCAATTCTTCCCCCTGAAGAACAGGCTGGTGACCAACAGCCCTGTAGGGAATGGAATGTCTGTGTGGTTTTTACGTTCCTCTCCCTTCCCTTCCCTTCCCTTCCCCTCCCAATTAAAACAACTTTCCTTCACTTCATGAGCATTTATTTTGCCCCTCACACCTCCTCCTGTACAAACTGTTCTCTCAATTTTAACCACACGCACCCCGTGTGTGGCAGGGGGGACCCGTATAGCTGTGCCTGTGCCCTGACTTTGTGAAGCCCCTGGCTCTGTCACTACTTTGCTGCTGTCACCTGTCTGCTCGCTGTGGTTTGCATCAAGATGGGCAGCGGCTCTCCCGGCTACGGGTGCAGCCTTGGGGAGCGGTGTGGGGGACGCCAGCCCTGGCTGGCTGCAAGCCCAGGCAACACGCCCCAACACGCTTTTCCTGAGAGAGAGGGAAGGCCTGACCCATCCGCGCCAGCAAGGAACAGTCAGTCAGCAAAAATAACCAAGTCTGCCACAAGGCAGACAACACCCGTTCTTGTTTCAGGAGGCTGCACTGCCGCCTTCTTTAAAACCTGGAGTCAAGTCACTGAAGTTGAGGCTCCTTTGGGGAGGCTTTTAAATAGGCAGCTTACCCTCTAAGAAAATGAACAATCATATCAGCCCTGTATTTCTCCTGGAAACGTGCATTGTTATCTCGAGCAAAAAGATATTATTTTTACTTTCAGGAAAGAGCTTCAGGGAACAGTACTTATAATGAAAAATGATGTTATTTCTCAAAAAGCCAGGAACAGTTGCCTTTATTTGGGATGGTCTTGAAACTGGGCTTTTCCCCAAAATGACCCAGTATCTTTACAGGGCGACAGACAGCAAGTGGGCAGCCCCTGACCGCAGCCCCGAGGGAGCCGCCCCAAGCCCTGTGGCTGGGTGCCCTGTGGCGAGCCAGCTCCCTCTGCCAACAGCCCTGCCCTGGGGAGCTGTACGAGACCCCTGCAAAGACCCCTGTGTTACTGAGGCAGCTCAGTGGCACAGCTGGTTCTCCATGTAGTATGGGTTTCAATCCCTGCAGAAACTGGAAAGCGTGTTGCCAGATCAAACTAACTACTGTGCGAGCAACACTTTTCTCCTTCTCTCGTTGACTTCACAGGATATTCAAGTAAGAAAACTGCTTTTTAAGCTGGAAGTTAATGTAGAAACATGATGTTTAAAACCATCAAATGATTTAAACATAAAACTTTAAGCAGACAATCTGTGGAACCATTGTATCCTTCTGCACAGGTAGAAAAGCAAAGTAAAGCTCTTGGCAGCTTTTCCCATGATGGATGGACTGGTTATTCCAGATGCAGGCTGCATGGCAGGCAAGTGATTCCCTGGTCTCTAACATATCTGTGCTCTTAACCCCACAGAACAAGCTTTCTGTGAAAACACGGTCAGCAAAGCACTCTGACGTGTCAAAACCCTCTCAGTATTTTACCTATGTAGATGCTACCCAGTAAAAAGATTGAATGCTATCTGTATGCAGCATTTAGGACTATGCTTTTTATTTCTGATGCTCAACCTTACGTCTTCATACGCTGTACCTGTTTTTAGACAGACCTTTGTCTTCTCCAATTCTAACACTTCCTGCCTCAACAATCAAGTGCAGAGGAATCACATGGTCATGCCACCTTGAGACCACGCTGAAGCTGCTGTAGGAATCCCCTTCTTTCCAACAGGAAAGCTGCCTTTGCAGTTGTCCTGTTTTTTTGCCACCTTGCCTTAAACCTTGACAGCAGTATAACTCTCCTTCCATCAAAGTGAGACTCGTCAGAACACAGTGCAAGCTCTTGCAAATTGCTGTTTTCTGGACATGTTACGTTTATTTGTACAAACATGCCTGCTCCACCTGCTCAGCTTCAGGCACATTATTAATGCAGCAGCAACCTGAAAAGTTTCCACTCCCTGCACAAAGAGCAGTGTAACTTCAATGATGAGGTTTCTGAAAGGAACTGGTGCCAGTAGGAGAAATGAAGAGTCCACCATTGGTTATTGAGTGAGCTAAAGATGATGCCAAGGACTCACCAAGGAGTGAGTGGAAATGAAGGCTTCCCAGAGTATATGAGGCTTAGCAGAAGCAGTTGTTAGTACTGATGGGTGGTTTGTAAACTTAAGTTCTGAAAGTTTAAATAAAAAGCAGGGCTACAAATAGAGGTTACAGGGGCAAATGCCTTGATAAACTTGAGATCCTGGAACTATAGTTACAGGCAAAGTATGTTTCCCAAACCCAGTGCTTATATTCCAACTGTTCATAACATGCCTATAAAAAAATTAGGAGTGGAGAGAGCAACAACCTCAACTGGTGCACGTAAGCATGCACAAACCCGTTTTGGGCTCATCAAGCCACCTGGCAACTGCCAGGGTTGGCAAGCACTAGCTTGGTAAGACCAACACCAATGGCCAAGATGGTTATGATGCCCATGGGAGGGCACACAGAGACACTGACCCTCTCACCCTCCTGAGACAATGGTATCTCTGTGAAAGGAGACCTTGGAGGACAAAGCACAGCAGCATCCCACCTCCCTGTGCTTTCCCAGCAGCACAAGTAACGTGGCTGCTGCTCTGAGCAGCGTGACAGCGGCAGAAGGCATGAGCACAGCTTTCCTGCCAAGGGCAGCCCAGGTGAATTCCCATCTCTGAATATCCACGCAACAGCAAAGGCTCTTCAGAGACTATGGGAGCGACAAAACAGAGAATATGCCTGAGGTACTTCTGGTTGACCAAACCATCCTGCCTTGATATATTTTTGCTACATCATTCAACCTTCTGCTTTTGGAAAGTTGGAGCAAAATCAATGCAGCTGGCATTCAGCTGGACAAGCCTAAAAATATGCCTTCTCCCCATATGCATGGAGCAGAATTTTTTGCAGCTGTACAGAGCTGCTTACATCAGAGGGCCAAATCTTTGGCTTAGCTTTGCTCATGTCCAGTACATTTGCCAACCTACATCAGCTAAAGAGTTGGTAGAAATCATGTCAGTCTTAAAATGCACAGCACAAATGTTCAATAACATCCTATTAAATCAAAAACAAATATACAAAAACAAATAAACAAATCTAATAAAAATATTCCATCATTTTTTTTAATTTTTTTTTTCCTTCCATGTGCATTAAAAGGAAACCAGTAATTCCTCCAGATGAGTCTCGCAATGCATTTTTAAGAGGTTGCAACCAAGGACAACTGAATGCTTAATGTGTCCAACCACTTCCACTATCAAGCAAGACATGGTTTGGAAAGAGAACTAATCTCCTTTATTACACCAGCCTCATGATAAGATCACAACCTTCCTTTTTGTCAAAGTTCAAGCCTATGCAGAGTCACGCTATTAAAAACGCAATCAAATTCCAGTATCAAAAGAGGCAAATCGGAACCAAATCACAGCCTCTTATAACTGAGATAAGTACAAAAATAGAGCATCTAAAACCCATACTATTTTAAAATTGTGGGAATTTTTCCACTTCTACTTTTATTATTACATACTCATGTTTGACATTATTTTATGTATATATTTTTTCTCCTGGATTCCAGATTGTAACACTGCGAGTAAGCCCATAATAAGGGGGAATACGTATTTTCAGAAGCAGCAGATATGGAAGAGCTCGAAGTCCAAGTTACTGGACTGAACACAAACTTAGAAATACAAAACTTAAGCCTGGTTGTTGTATGCAACAGTTTGAATGTTGCAGTGGAAGTGGATTATCAACAGCTGCCTTGGCCGGACATCACCAAAGAGAAATCAGATAAAGCAGAATTATATCATGTTCTTGGGTTGAAAGAGGAGGGGTTAAAAAGAGTGACAAGCACTTAGAAAGCTTAGGAGAGGAGAAGAGATAAAGAAGACTAGGTCAGAAAGAAAACAAACTGGAAGGTGAGGAAGGCAGAAGTGCTGACAGCACTAATATGGACGCAGATGACAGAGAAGACAAGGAAGACAGTTTGTGGTGAGAGGCAGGATTTACGTATCACATTTCTGGCACCATTCTTGAACATTTCTGAGGGTACAACCTCCAAAAAGAACTAAATTTAATGTAGAGTATAGTAAAAAACATTTGTGCCCCTCTGGCTGCCGTAGCTACTGACTCCAAGGTTTTCACTTCCCCAGCTCAGCTCTCCTGTGTGTTTGTTTGACCCCAGCTGGGCTCGTATCACAAATAAACAGGCTTCCCTGTTATGGCACAAGATGATGAACATGCTGAATGCCTTCAGCCAGTGCAGATGCTCTCATCTACTTAGAGAAAGTGGTCCGTTTCTTATGGGAGTTAGTGCTAAATGCCAACCTTTCTGTTCCCACAGCTCCTCTGACACCAAAATGCATGGCAAATCTCTTCACAGTTTTCAGAACAGTTTGTGCAATAAATCTTAAAAGCCCGCTAAAACATAACCAGGTGCTAGGGTCCCAGTGGATTCATGGGAAATTTGGTCACTTCCCTTCTAACCCCCACTAAAGGAAAAAACAAAACAAAGCCCCCCCACCCCAGGCATGAAGACTACATCGAGAGAAACCCCTTACAGCAACTGCCTCAAACATCAGCAAAGTATTATTGTGGTCTCCTGGGCTATGAGGACAGAACAGCGCTTCTTTGTTAAGGCAAATGTCAGAGGCAGACATGACCCAAGCTGCTTGGTGTGCCACAGTCTCCAGGGAATGGCTTTGCCCACTTTTTGGCACTGAAACGTGAGCTCCGGGGTACTTCAAATGCTGGAAGCAGCTGCCAGCCAAGCTTCAAGCACTAAACAAATGTTAGTTAAAAAAAGAAATAAATAATCATTTTGTTATCTACAGGTACCATTGAATCATCGCTTCTGAAAACCTTCCCAGAAGCTCTGCGGATCTAACGTGCAGAACAGCCCACAGGGAAGAGCTCCGCAAGCTGGAGCGGGGGCACTGTCAGTCATTCAGCAGCTTTGGCTTCCACCACCCCAACTATTTTTCTGTAAATATTGAATCAGTTGCTAAGGGATTTCACTGGACAATATGATATCACTCTGTTATTGCACCAGTGACTATATATCATCCCTTGAAAACAGAAGAGCGTTGTTTAAACCCAAACTTAATTTCTTGTCAATACAGCTGTGGTGGGAAAGTCTCAAGAATCCACTTGGTGAGCCAGCTCTGTTCAGCTGCTGAGCCTGCCGATGGCACTTTCTCCAACATGAAATGCAATACCTCCCTGTTACAATGGGAAATCTGAGAACAGCTAGGACAGAGCTTAGGATAAAGCTTATCTTCAACAGCAAATACAATCTCTCCACTCTAATCAAATATACAGAAGTTGATAGCAAAAGGCATATTGTAATAATACATCGCCTCCCAAGAACAGAAGCATATTCATGAGAAAAGCTAAACAATAGATTTTATTCCCTTAGAAAATCTGGTTTAAGTTAATAATTTGGCATATGGGATATGTATGCATGTTACAGACAAGAAAACACTAGGCAATTATTTAATTAATGATCTATCTCCGATACCACCCTTTTATTTGGGGGTACCTTAGGGACATGGTTTAGTGCCAATGTTAGGTTAACAGTCGGACTCTATGACCTTGGGAGTCTCTTCCAACCAAAATGATTCTATGGTTTTCACCGCACTGTTTGCAAAGAATAACTGTTGCTTTGTCTTATAAGTTCCATGGAGTTAACAGTCTCTCTCTCCAGCCCCAGGAGGGAATTTCAGTTCCCCGTGTTGGATGAGAAGGCCTGAGAAAATTCTGGAGGTTTTCAATAGCTCAGCGAAAGGTGGTGGAACAGCAGCAGCAGGTAACTGCTCTCCTTCCAGGGCAGCTGCAGTGGCACAGGCACCTTTCCAAGGGGCAGGGGATGGGAGGTAAGAGCTAGTGCTTGGACTCTGCCATTTTAGGCTTCTGCACGATACCCACAGCCTGAGCTGCCGTAAGTGAGGAACACGGGTCTCGTGCTGCTGTTAAGCAGTGTCCTGTCCCCTACAAATGCGTCACCGCTGCCCTGTCCCTTGTTGTCACAGTGTGGCATGGGCGGTCCTGCCTGCACACCATTCCACTGGATGCTCCTCTCAACCATTCAACTGCCTAACACAGGGGCTCCTCCGCAATTTTTGTCAAGTGATGTCTCTTGATTTAGAGAGAAATGCTAATACTAACCAAAACGCTTAATTGGGCACACTAAAATTCTCTCCCACATCACCCCACTGAAAATAAACCCCTCTTTCTCAGCTGTGCAAAGGACTCAGAAAATGGCCGAAGCATAACAATTTCAAAACACAGCCTCTCTGGGGATATCACTTAGTGGTGTTCATGGTGGGCTGAGGCACATCTGTGCACATTTCTCAGGGGCTTTACTGGGCTGAAGTATGTGAAAGTTTGCAAAAGGGCTTCTTGTTAGAGCAGAAGCTTCCCCTGGCTCTCTCAGAGGAACCATATTCCTCTAGCAAACACTCCCACTCCCACCCAGAGGCTGGGCTGCCCTGGCCACAGCCCCTTCCTCCTCCTCCTCAGCAGGGCCTGGCTGCCCTGCATCTCATGTCCCTGCAGGTAGTATTGGCTTCTTTGTAGAGCCAGCTTGGTCGAGAGTATATATGGCAAGTCACAGATGAAGGGTACATAATTAGTGTTAAATAACTTCCTAACACAACAGCACATTTGTTTTTAATTAGCCTCTATTCACATTGAGTGAATTTGTGTTACTGCTGTTACTAAAAATCTTTGCAGAGGACAATCAATATAAAGTTATGACAGCAGAATGCTAACAGGCAATGTGTTACACATGGATGAATTTTGAAAATCTCCATGCAGTGTGAAAATGACCTTCAAATTGTAGGGAAAGAATATCTGCATTTCCAATAGTTGTTCTTCCTAGCAAAATGGATTTTATTGTGCTTTTGGGCAGATCTTTTCCCATCACCTCTCCCTCTAAGTCATTTAATGTGGTGGAGATGATTAGGTTCACTAACCTGCTCAAGTAACTATGAATTTCTCTGACATCATCCTCCAGAGGAAAAAAGCAAAGCATCCCTATCAACAAGAAACCCAACCCAAAACAAAAGCAGACCCAATGTTTGAAGGGTCTGGACTCGCACCGTGCAAGGTACACAGCTAAGGGAGATATGCAGCTGTTTGATTTTTGCAAAACCCAAGGTGTGACCCTATTATGATTAAAGTCTTTTCATTTGTTTCTTTGCTGAAGCAAAACAGGGAGTTTTGCTGGGTGGGGATGAAAAAAAGAGATCAGAAAATTCTTGCTACTGAGTCATGACCTAATGGAAAAAAATAATTTAGCTATTTCACATGCTTGGGAAGAAAATAATTTCAGCCAGTGGAGACAAACAGGGATTATCTAAATCAAACACACAGAAACATCTGACTCCTTCTGGTGTTTCTTGCGTTCAAGTACATGATACTGTGATGGGTCACTACTGCAAAATATTCTACACTTCATCCAGCTTCTGTGGGTCTGGATTTCAGCACCTTGGCAACAAGACATATTTATAACAGTAACAGTTATTTTTCGCCCTCCAAAAAGTTTGACCATCTCTTACTTTAATCACTATCTACCAAAACAGTCATTCTTTCCACCAAGATGAACGCTGGGTAGTACTTCAAATCCCTTCCTAGCATGGACCAAACCTTACTGGGGAATGCACAATGAGAGGCACCCGCTGCCACCCACGATCACACAGACACCTGTGGGCAGCACCACCGCAGAGCTACAGCAACAGCACAACCAAAACCAAAACACCTTCTCTTTACTGCACTTTAGAAAGGCGACAGGAAAAGAAGGGGCTACAATGTCTGTCTGCCACTGATTAGCAGTGTTAGGTGAATCCTGCTCTATGAAACATCATCTATTTCAGAACCCAAATTAGCATACCTTCAGGAGTATTAAACAAAGATTAATAACTTCTTGAGAGACCAAGTAAATTAAATACATATCATCCTTTTTGACATGTCAAGGGCAGTACAGCAGAATATAGGTGGGCAACGAGGAGTAACATACATAAACTGACTTAAAAAAAAAAAATCAATAAAAACTTAATCATGGAAGAATATAACCAACATATATCTAATCCACTGAGACGTTCACAAGAGAATTTCAGTTTCAGCAATAAACCAAATTCATTTCAAGTTAAACTAATACGGACATCTTGAATTTATTAGTGAAAATGAAAGTAATGCAAACTTTAAGTTTTCAAAAGCAAAAGACATTTAATAAAATTTCTCTCTTTTTGCCAAGGGACTAAGGGAAAAATCCAGTAACATATTATCCATGCAATTCTGATAAGTTATGGATTCTTATTTACTTTAAAACTAAGAGAACATAACTAACTATTGCTATTAAAGACAGTCTGTGGGCACGATGCCTGGGGCTGGTGCAACCATTACCCTCTATTAAATAACAAGTATGGATTACTTTAATTGGCAAATGTTTTTGAAACAGGAAAGGATGGTAAACATTTTCTACAGACACTTGTATTACCGGAAAAATGAGAAAAACATTTTGCCAAAAATGTTGTTTTCTAAGGAAGGACCAAACCCAAGATATTTCAGTTTGGACAGCCTGGGCGAGGGACCCGTCTGTGGGGTTTTGGTCAAAGCGCACCCCTGGGGATGCTCCCTGCTCCCGCGGCAGAGCCTCGCAGCCCCGGCACGCAGCCCAGCCAGCAGGAATGGAAACAACCCGCAGCTCCTGGCACCGCTTCCAAATAACAACATTCTGGGGTTTGGCCCAAATGTTTAATTTGCAATTAAATTTGTAATGTTCAATTTGCAGCTGAAAAGACAAATATGTTTACAGAAAACTCTGATGCATTTTTTTCCCCTGTGTTCACTGAAATATTCCATAAATTCATGCCCGTCATCAACTGACCACCAAAAAGCAGCGCTTAATAGGCTTCAACCTGTGCACTTTCCAAGTGGGCAGCTCCTTCCCCAGCAGTCTCCTGCCAGGAAAGGTTCCTCAGACCTCATCCAGTGTCTCACAGAAGGACTACAAACTGCAACCAGCATCTCATTTCCAGCTATTAATTCTTTTTTAGACTCCAAAAATACACATAATATTTGGATTTCTTCTTCAAAAGATGACATGACACGGAATATCATCCGAACAGTAAATAAAGACTAAAAACCCATCTGACAATGAAAGGCTGCCATGAAACACTAATGCTGAGTGATAGCAAATGCTCCCCAGCCCATGGAGTTCAGTGATGAAACAAAGCTGACACAGCCAAAGTGAGCACTGCCTACACTGAAACTTTCTTCTTTCTCAATTATTTTTGATAAGTAGCTCTAAATTTTAGTGCATATTTATGGCACACACCTCCAAGAGAAGTCCTGCTCACTGACAGAGCACTCACAGAGAACACCTGAGAAAACACTGGCTACGTGCCTGGCATGCAGCGAGCTTTCACAAACACACCACGATACACGGATCAAGTTCATGCTTTGAACTACCGCAGTAAGAAATTATTTGGACTTCTAAACTCCACCATCTGTATTGTAACACCATGCTTGTTTGCTCTGAGAGACAGTGCATCCCTGGGATGAGGCCAGAATGATGCGCACTGGCATCCAGCGATCCTGGAAATGCACGGCGCTGCAGTCAGCATCCCGGCCTCTCCAGGCAGGTGCAGGATTGCCCACAGCACCTGGTTCAGAGCTGGACTGCATTTGCGTAAGAAACCCCATGCTGCCATAAGAGACATCTGCCATCCCAAAGACCCAGCATTTCCAGACTCATGTTCCCATGTCACTTGCTCAGCCCTACTTAGACTGCACATCTGTTATTTTCACAGGAAGAATAAGAACCCTTAAAAAGCAAGCCCTGAAAAAAGCCTTTTCCTTGGTTGCAAGAGCCCCGTGTGAGCAGATCCACCAGACGTGTAAACAGCAGGTTGCGCACCCAATGTTTGTTTTTCATCTCAAACAAGGAGAGTGTGCTTAGCGATGAAGGAGGCCGAGCACAGACTTTTATCTAGCCACTTCTGATCTCCTGATTTCTCTTGCACATCCTGAACTGCCTGAAGGCAACTTAGAAAACCCCGCAAAAGGCATAAGGCACATAATCCTCAAAGCAATGTTTGTTCCTTTTGCAGTTGTCTTGTGCTTTCTTTCCCCACTGCTCCCTTCCTCCTCCCTCTCCCATTGCTTTGCAATTTATTTTGTTTCTTCAAAAACATACTCCCTACTGCATACATGTCTATATGCAGCTCTAGTGAGCTCCCAGGTTCTTTGACAGACACTCTCTTACTATACATCTTGCGTTCAACTCCGTCTTTCTGTACCCTTGCAGCACATCCTTCCAGGGAAGGCTGCACAGCATTACTTCCATGTAATGAAACACTGGCATATGTCTGGTTACTGTAAGAAATAAGGATTTTTAAACACTACACAGCTGCAAGGAAAGGTTACATTCCACATCTTTTTAATACAGTCACCAACACTTCTCATATTCTCATTCAAAAGGTTCCAGTGCTTCAAGAGAAACATTTGCAATGGACCACAGGGCCACCTGTGCCTGCCAGCACCATCCAGCCCAACTTGTCACATGAAGCAGTGCTGAGCTTCACTGCAGAACTGGTATTTAGAGCTGCACCTCTCAAGTTCTGCGGTCATTCAGTCCTGGAGGCTTCAGGTAAGGCTTGCCTCTACCTCAGACACCATGAGAACAATAAAACCTTGTTTAATGTTTAATGCATGCCTTAAAACCAAACGGGCCTCTCCCTTCTTCCTGTGTAAGCGCCGGGGGCTTTCCACAGGGCAGGGGTGGGCTGTCCCTCCTGTCACACGGGAGGACTGGTCGGGGACTCTGCCTTTCGGAGGAGCTTCCAAGGTTCCAAGGAGCATCACACACAGCAAGTGACGCACCCTGTCAGCATCGCACTTCTGCACTACAGAACTGAAAACCACTGACAGAACCTCAGGGCAGGAGACGCCTTAGAAAACCATCTTCTGCAGTCCTCCTCGAAGCTGGTTGTGAGAAATCTCCTCAGCTTGTCTCTTCTGTGTGGCTGCTTATTAAAAAATAATAACTGTAGACTTCCTCTAGCAGAGTAGTCTTTCTACAGACCCTCCAAACAATACTTTTTGCACTCTTCATAGCCCAGACAGACCCACGCTCCAATGCAGAGGAAAGCGAGGAGATGAATCGATAGCCAGAAGCAAAAAGGACAAGGAGAAGGATTTTCAGAAAAAAACTGAAGGATCCTGAAAAGAACCTTCATAATTAGATGGAGCTATTACTATGCAGAATTAGCAGACTTGCCAAGAATAACGCAAAGGAGAGAGTAATTATATTTGCTCACTATTTAGAAAGAATTCAAATGAATGCAGTGCTATCATAAGGTGATGACCAAATATTTCTCATTCCAGCAGTAACGGTAAAACAGTAACAACTGAAATAGCACATTTTAAAAAAACCAAACCCTTCAGCTACTCTGTATCTGCAAGCGCTAAAACTGCTGTAGCTTTTATAGCTACTTCTAGTAACCCATAAAACACTGGACAAATTTAAGGAGAAAGCTGTGAGTGTTGTACAAATTCTTAAGGTAAGAGACCAGCTTGTGCTCTGCTAGCCCTGACAGAGGGATTGACTTGTAAGGAATTAAAGGAAGATGATAACTTGTGCAGACCCTGTCAAACCACCTTAATACAGGGAATTGTCTACAAACAGCTCTTCTGTCAAAAAAAAAAAAGGCATGATGGTAGCCCATGACTAGAGGTAAAGAGGGTTAAGCCACACTTACTAACTGTGAGGGTGAAAACCACCTGAGTCACTCCACCAGCTACAACTGAAAGCATCATCAAAGGAAGGGTGAGCCCAGCCTGGACATGCCAGAAGGAGCAGGATTTTGTGGATGAAAGCACAAAAAAAAGGCTCTCCCTTGCCTCTTAGTCTGGTCATGGGTCATGCCTGAGCAATGGGGTCTGAACCACATCTTAAGAAAAACACATGCCCAGCTGCAGAGAAGAACTAAGAACACAGAAACATTTGCGGGCTGGGAGGATGCTGGAGGGAGGAACCTTTGGCCTCTTTATACCCTCTTCAGTTTCCTAAGCTGCTTCTCAAATGCCGTTTCTTTGTCCCGATATTGTTATCCAATTGCATTATCTTCCTTATTCTTCTAAGTTTAAATTTTCCTCTCTCTTTGTATCACTTCTGACATGTATATTTCACCCTAGAAAATCACTTCTATCCCTCTGCAGACCACAGCAAGCCTGGTTCTCACTATTCCCAGAGGTAGGTGACACTGCTAATGTGTATGTATTACATACAAGCAGAAATCGATGCTGTCTGCTGTACATCTGGATCAATAGCATGGAAATAAAAATGGATTCTGGACATGCGAAGAAAAAAATAAATATGACAAAAAAGAAACCAGAAAATCTTTAAGAAAACCATAAAATGAAAGGCAGAAAAAAGCAGCAATTCCCCCACATAAATACCTAAATTTGTTTACAGTGCAACTATTTTTAGGTACCCCATTTTAGCCACTAACCTGCATTTATTCTAAGGTGGGTTTTGGTGGTTTTTCTTTTAACTGTCTGTGGAAGCTTTTTTGGTCAGATATAGTAACGAGCGCTCACCACAGTAATTTTAATTAACAAGCTCTAATAAATTTGCACATGTTGCAATATACAGCTCTAAAAATACATTCCCAAGCCCGTGGCCAGCCTGCTCTGCGGTGAGGCTCCCCAGGAGCTGTGGGCTGCTCTTTGAACACCAAATCCCACCCCAATGCTGGCTCCGCTGCCCACGGCACTCAGTGACGCTCTCCCACCTGAGAGCCGTCCCCGGCTGCCCCTGGCCCTGGCACCAACACCCCATTTCACCCACCACCTCCAGAGCCTCCCGCAGGCCTGACAGTGCATCCAGCTTTGCACAGATGACACAAACCGCTCTCTTTTTTGGGTTAATCTCAGTCATTTCGGCTAGAGCCAACCTGCCAGTCAGAGGCCAAGACTCAGTGCTCGGGAGAACCACAGCTAGGCAGCCATACCAAAGAGGGGGAAAAGTAAATCTCACTCTTGTCAAAACCTTCCAATTCCCACTAAAATTTTTCAGTGCATTGATGTTTACCTCAACTTTTTTAACCTGTAAAATGCCATTCACTGACAGTGTGAGACACAAGCACAAACAGAGGGAACAGCGAAATTTTTCCCCTGCCCCAGACTTGTCTCTTTTTTCTATGAGAATGTCACTCACTTCAGCCAAGGGCATAAAACCCAACTCGGATACAAACCCCACCTGCTCCATCTGTCACTCACCCTGTTCCCAAATATGGCCCTGATCTCCCAGGGCTGAAGCTGTCCCACTGGCATCAAAGAGAACAGCATCAGGAATGGGAACTTAATAGGATTATCTTTATATTTTCAAGCAAACCACAGCACAAAGATATGAAGCTACGCATAAAGAAGCTTTCCTGGGGACAGCCTTTCCAGCCTGGGCTTTCCGCAGCTGCCTGGCGGGTGCCCCAGGCTCCATCAGCACAACTGCGTGCTCCTGAATCAGCCTCAGCTAGCGTGGGCATCTGAACCATTCCCACAAAGCTTCCGTGGAGAGAAACACAGTGCTGGGGACAGGGGAGCAAATCCCGCAGCAGGGCAATAGCTGACAGCTGGGCGTGCAGCCACTCGCAGCGGGAACACACGTCACTGAGATGTAAGGAAATTCTTCCATAGCACCTGTGCAAAATAAAATTGCTGGTGATATGCTGATGGTCAGCCAAGAACAGATAATGACAACATGGGTGATCTCTCCTGCACAGGGTGTGCACACAGCTGGTCAGTGTGATACCCACTGGGACTTTTTCAAAGAGGAGAAGAAATGGTTTTGGGTGGATATTATTTCTTATATATAGAACTTAACCATTGCAGATATTTTAGAGGTGGTATAGGCCAATTATCTTTTCTCCCGAAGTGAACTGTTCTTCATTTGAAGGAAAATACACATAATAGGGTATAATGTATTTGCCACATATCAGAAATACCCAGCCATACCATTATATTTAATTACCTAGAAGAACTAAACTATAAATGAGAAAGTATTAACATGTGCTGAACAGAAACAGGATACCTGCTACTAGGTTTTGTGGACCTGTCCACAGTTTGGAGAACTTCAGAGAATTATACCCTGCATAGACAGTAACAAGGTCACAAAAGCTTTTCCTGTGTTGCACATCGTGCCAACATATGGGAACCTTATACTGATGCTATTAGCCAAGATTCTTTTGACATGATGTAAAGCATCTAATAATTATACAGCAAATATGACGAGATGGAATTGAACCTGATCTCAATTAGCAACCAGAAGTATCCTTCCAACTGAGATTAATATTGATTAAACCATAACAAGACTAGTACTTGCCAATAAGAGCTCTATAAAATCAAGGAAAGGTGAGGCCAACCTCTGAGTTGGGAGTACTTTGTCACAAGCTGTAAAGACAAGTGATTCTCCTATGGTCTAATTTGTCCTTTTCAGAAATGGAAGTTTGGCTCTGTATAATTCAGGAAATTACAGTCATTTCAGTGGACAGTTAGACTGGCCAGGAGCCCAGAGCAGAGATCAACAGCCTTTGGGAGATGGCTCTGTTTTCATTTCAGCTCTCCCTATCCCTGGTACAGTATTCATCACACCAAATGCCACTCCTCTCTCCCTTTCCCCTTCTCAGAAATACAAGCTAAGATGTGGTTCCCACCACTGATATACCATACTTCAAAATATAGGCTTGTGCTTTTTTAATTTCCCCCCTTGCACCAAATTAAGGTGGATATTTTAAACAAATGTATTGGATTTATTGGTTCTTCCCCTGAGTGAGGTATAATAATTCCACCAGTCCAATCCTACATTTCCTTTACATGGAAATGATTGGATTTATTGCTAGCCATTTTTAGATCATATTAAGTCAAATCATAACAACTAAGCACCCTTCAGGGCTTACCGCAGATTATAAAATGCTGCTTGAAAAACAGATACGCAAGGGTATGAGAAGCAACAATACAAAGCTTACAACAGATCTTATTTTCAAGATTCTTGATCCTATTTAAGTAATGTTCTAAGGTGGGCAGGCCAACTTCAGAGAGCTGTTATATAGTTCATGAAACACTGAGTACTAATATTCTTCAAATGTAAAAATACATACACACAGAACATTAATTGACAAGCACCTGTTAAAGCAAATTTCTTTTAGAGCTACTTACAAAGAACAAAGACCAATGTGACAATTATTACCTTAAAATGATGGTAGGAAGCAAACGAAGCCTGGAAACCTCTACACCCTAATAAACCTTGGCTTGGGAAATGATTCATGCCCATGTTCCTACGCTGCCCGAAACTGTAATCCTTCCCTAAAAAGGGGCTTGTGTGCTTTCCAACATGGTCGCCACATGGCCCTGGCCAGGCAGCTCAGCCACAGCATTTTGTTAACACGAGCTGCTCTAAGATCTGCTCCACAGTGTGCCCTGAAAGCCACACCTTGTCTGCCTTGGTGAGGAGATGACTGTTCTTCATTAGTTTAACAGAAAAAGGTACTGAGAATCCTGGAGAAAGAGGCAACAACTGGAGAGGTCAACTCTAAATGCAACATAACAAATAAATGCTACTGCAAATATATAGCAGGTCAGTGAGCTACAGGCAGAGCCAGTAAGTATTATCAAGGAAGTTTTCTAACCATGTGAAATTTCACCTGTGCACAACATTGCAATCCTTCACATTCAACAACAGGCAAAAATCAGCCTAACATGGTGAAGATAATAAAATGTAATACAGAAGCTTATTAGGAAATGAACACGTCTGCCTCCAGCAGGCCATGACAGGAGAATGTCAGGAAGCCAAGAACCACCAAGATGCTTTTTTCATTGGGTGCAGCCACTGGGACTTCTGCAGGTTACTTGGTACAATGGCATAACACCAGCACACAGTGATGTTCAAGTGTAACAGCGCTGTAAGAGAGCAGTAGCTGCCCAAGGATGCACTCGTGCTTGCTAAGCCTCTAATCCCAGCTTTGATTCCCCTTTCCCTCCATAATCAGTTCAAACACAGCTAGAATTAATCACTGTTGGCAAATTTAAAGTTTGCTTTTCTTCTCTCTGCTTAGGATTTGCCTCAGGTCACATAGGGCTAGCATAGGTGAAGACATGGGCCAGATCCCCTCTGGGGGCTGGCACTGCCCTACTGCACAGTAATGCCCATAGCAATACTACTACTACTACTAATATGGCAACAAAAACTGCAGCACGTGACTCATGGGCCACTCCTGCCCATTTTCTGGATCCATCTCTGAACAGACCTTACATCCACACCTACAACATCTCTGCTCACGCCTAGTGTAGTAGCCCAGCTCTGCAGTTTGCTCTCACTCACCCCTTCCAGCACACTGCTCCCTCACCCACTCTTTTTTTGATAGCTGATGTGTTGAGGAGAAGCCCTGGCCAGATAGCCATGGGCTGGACAGACAATACCTTCTTTTGAACGCTGGTTGTGCTGATACTTGTCCACATTACAATCCTTGTACCTTTCTCTGGAGTTCAATGGGCATTTCGGCCAGCAGAGCTGCAACTGATTTCCAATTCAGGTCACCTTCACATCACAACGACCATCAGGCTTCAGTCATTAGGTCCACTGGCATTAATGATCCCTTTGTAACTCTTCTAGATGCCATTGTTTTGCACATTCCTTTGTTTGGATTATCTCAAAGCATTCCATTTCTTGTTATTATAGAAAGTCAAGAAACATAACATGAGCAGGGCTCCTAAAAATGAGATTTATGCCCAGCTACACTGTGTAAGCAGAGTTACAGTGCAGAGAAAATTACAAGCAATAAACAAATGTGTATAGAGATAGGGGATGTCTTTTAATACCTATCTGCAAAACAGTCTTTGGAATGCCTAACGAGAAACCTATTTCTGGTCCTCCAAAAAATTTTCTTAAGACTTAATGAGCTCTGTACTTAACAAGGGTTAGTGGGCCACCAAACACAGTATTTTTCATTTCCATTTCAAAGGATTCCAGCAGAGGCAGATATTTCCAAACATTGCATTTGCAAAATACTGCTGCTATTAAACCTGTAAGACAAACTAATTGTGTCACCCACAACAGAAAATCTCAACGTCATTTGGTATGCCACTGGAAGTACAGGGCATTCCTCCAAAGTACGGTTAAACCCACAAATCCTCTTTCACCCCATGAGCTTCTTTATCTGATTCTCTGGGATCATGTAACACTTCTGGAACTGACTTTCAAAAAATGGATATAGCCAGGAGTCCACAACGAAGTTTTTTCATCCTTGCCTTCCATGGTCTTACAAAGCAGGGTCATTTGGATAGATTAGGCTAATTTGATAGAACTGCCTACTAAAAGAAAAGCTGATACTCCCACATGATCTGAAAAATACCATCCAGCAAGGTTCATTTCCCACTGCTGACCCTTCTTGCCCAGAAACTGCCCAAGGGTAAACGAGCATCTCTTCCTCTCACCGCTGCCTGCTCAGGCACATCCCCAACTCCACCCGCACACCTCCTGGCTCCAGAACAGGACACCCTAACACCCAAGATAGACAAACACTAGAATAAATCATACGCAAACAGCAAGGGAAGCACTGCTACCTCTTCATTGGCATATCTGTCACTCAACATCACAGCATGTGTCACAGTTAGCAAAAGCCTAAGCGTACTCACTTAAATCAATACACAGGTCAGAAGTACACACCACGGTCAATAAAGGAGAAGATGTGGATGGAGAAAGCTCATAGATGACAGACAATAAGCATAAGAAAGAGTAAAAGGTGAGAATGCAACATCACACTAATTTCACAACAAAGAAGAGCTAGATTTTGAGAAATAAAACAGGCAACTAATAAAACCTGACATATTTAAGTTGAAGATATTATCATCACAAACCTAAAGACTCCTCATGCATCAAGAAAACGAGCTTGAAAAAGCAATGACTGGTTGCGCCAGTAATTTATAATCTCTCAGCTGCTGAGATTGTGAACAGTGGCACTTTGTAATCTTATAGGGAAAGCAGCTCTAATGCCATCTGGCCACATATTTCCGGCCAAGATCATTTAGTGGAGCCTGTAATGAAAAAAGTTGCGCATCGTCCTAAAAATCCGAATTATGCCAGCTGTGCCACAGTGTCACTTGAGTTTTCAAGGAGAAGGACAGCTGTCATTCCCTTTCTCTGAAGACAGGAAGAAGATCGCTTTGCTTAAAAGACCTAATTTTTCTTGGATGGCCCTAAATTATCATACCTGTCACTAGGAAAAAAAAATAAGGTGAAGTCCCTGTTACCATTTTTTGTTTGATTTTTGCTGACACATACACAGCACTTGGTTTCTATACGCACCTTGCTGAGTTACTGTGAAGAAGGTGATATTTGGACCTTGACTCTAATCTGAACTGAAGCCAGTACAAAGAGAGTATGAGCTCTACTAAAAAACAGCAGACCTGCCTTGGCATAAAACCAGTTTGAGAGAGGGTGCAGTTAAGCTCATCATCTTCACCTGTCCTAACGAATGAGACATTTCATATTTTAGATATTACCTCAGCGACTTACTGCCAGTTTTAAATTGCTCTGCCATCTCAGATTAGCACTCATCATTCATGCTAATGTAAACTAAATGGTACCTCTCCTGAAATACGGGAAAAAATAAATGGGATTACAACAAGGGTTGCAGGGCATGAAATTTCTAATTTGTGAGCAACTAATTGTTGCAGGTACTTCTTGGTACTCCCATCCACTGAGCCATCAATTTGAACCCGTATATTTGCTATTATGTTATTTTAAGGTCAAATCTTATTTGCCTTAAGCACACAACTACTCCCACTGGCTCCAAGGGGCTATTTGCAACAGCAAACATATAAAACCTCAAATGATAGGCAAAAGAAATACCACCACCAAACTGTCTACAGCAAACCTATGCACTTCCAGGACACAAGGGCTAAGAATGCACCTTCCAACCATGGCCCATCTAGACTCCTCCATCCGCTCACAAAGAAAAGCAGCAGCGGGGAGAATTATAGCCCAATACTCAGTGTGACAGGAAGGAAATAGCATTGGGAAATGCTTATTTTAATGACAGAAAAATATTTGCCAGGCTTGGGCTTAGCAGCAGTAGAAACGTTATTACTTTCCAAGCTGGAAGAGGAAATATTTCAAGGGCTATTTTTTGACACCTTCACTGTGGCTTGATTTCTGCATCTATTAACAAAAAGTCTATATAGCCTGTGCTTTGGATGCTTTGCAAATCTTTGCATCCAACTCCATTTTAATAAGGATATAGTGTGATAGAATTGTATATAATTTACACTAGGCTGAAAAGCTACCAAAAATGAACGTATATGAAAATATTTAAGTCTTCTTAGTTTTGTTTCCAGAATTAATGCTAAATTCAATATCTTATTCATTTTATTATTTCTCATAGTATAGGGAAGGAAGGCAGAAGAGTGCTCCATGAAACACTGCTGTGTAAAGAGGCCTGACTGCATACGGTTTCCTTCATAAAGCATAAGTTTGTCAGCCTTATAACCCAAAATATCCTTAAAATGTTGAGAATATAGAAAGCTTTATTCCCTAGTGATTTGCAGTTTCATCTTCCCGGCATACTTATGTTGAGTGAAAATCATTTATAAGTACTATCACTGCAAACATTTCAAAGCCTAGGAAATGTCTTTTAATTCTAATTACTGTGCCTGTCCTGGGCCATCCTGAGTCTCTGTCATACAACCATTGATTTTGGTGGGACTGCAGAGCACTAAGCAACAGCACCGGCGACTACATTAGCTCTGTTATGCTGCCTGAAATTAGACAGAGCAGAACCAATATTTCTGTGCTGTAAAGTTCCAGCAACCCAGACAATCGTGGCAAGTGCGGTAAGCGAATGGCTTTGAAGGATGAACATTTACAGATGTGGGACCATCTAGCTCTGGAAATTACCTCTCACAGTTATGATGATGTACTTTAGCTTCTCCCTCATTATGTGCAGACAAGTTTTCAGTCTAATTTCTGGGTTCAGGGCTTTCTGAAAAGAAATAGTCTTTTCTTTTAATTTTGGAATAAATGAGAGAAAAGAAAAATGAGGCAAAGATGTCTACACAAATGCTTCTTAACATAGATATCTCCTGTCTATTGCTTATTTCTCAACTGCTCCTCTTTAATAGAGCCAATTTCTGTTTTTACCACATAATGTTATCCTTCTTCAATCCTGCTCCTTCCATGCATAATAAACTGTATTTAAGGCACTTATATGGCTGTTGTTACTAAAGGATGTGTGCACCTTTCTAGTCTATTTATCTTCATAATACCTGTGGGAGCTGGAAAAGTCCTATTACAGTCTCAGGCTCCAAACATCAGGGATATTTAGGGGACTGCCACTGAGATAAATGGGATTAGCTGCCCCATGGCTTTTCTGGCTCGGTCTCCACTATGTCCCTAAAATCACTGAGGACATCTTAAATGAAGCAGGGAACTATGCTTAAGAGTCTCTACCTAGGCTGGGGGTGGTAATTTCTGGACCAGGTTTTTCTTTTTGATTAGTCTTATCTTGCTAAAGGATGAAGATTTACGTAAGGTAAAAATCATGTGCTTCTTCTCTTCTGTCTACATGTATCTGTGTCAAAAACCTTTAAACTGTTGGCATATCCTGGCTACAACCACTTTGGTATACTCCAGTTTACTTCAGCTCAGTTATCTCTCGAAAAGCTCAGCGTAAAGTCTGCAAATAAATACCAAATCTCGTATTTAGCTCTGACTTCTTTCCCTACAGAGCAGCAAATCGACTTTTATTGCCCTTTGCACCTGGCTCTGCTCTGCAGAAGCACTGGTGAGCAGTTGCTTCTGCAAAGTGTGCCCAGGTGAGGGCTGGGCAGTGTCTGTACACACACCCCTGCCAGCACAGACAGCTTATAAAGGAAATTTCCACCTTTCCTGGGGGGTTCCACCAGCTCCCTGCCCAATTCTGAGCAGCAGATGTACAAACCACACAAGCCACCTACCCACATGGCACAACCAGAGCGGTGTAGCTCCTGCCCTCCGTGCTTGGGAATTTGGCTAAACATACCCCACTTACCAACATGGATATCTGATTTTGAATGTCAAACTTCCCAAAAGCAAACAGAGAACCGGTCTGACACAAGGCAACTACACAACTTTCATAAAGAAACAAAACCTCACTGCCTCAAAACTGAGCTTTGCACAGGTGCCTTTGGGTGGTCAAAACAAGGTGCTACTGTGGACCTCCTGCCTTGGGTTGGACACCACAGCCAGCCTGGCCCTGAGACCTACAGTGCCCAGATATTCATCAGGACAGCGTAGGTGGAATATTTTTTCCTACTGCTGCCACAGGAAGATGCGATATTTTTTCCTCCACGGTCACTAAGGAGCGCAGGGTAAGCCCAAAATACTGTTCCATCCTAATTGCCACAGGCACATGCCTTTGAATAAAGAAGAGACGGTATTTTCCACTTCCTCAAAGCAATTACCTCTTAAGATATGCATTAGTTCAATCTTTCCAGGATTTAAATTAAGCCAAGCATTAAATCTTCCAAAGCTAACTACCTGAACATTTTCAACATCTTAAAAACAGACAGTCTTTGATGCTCATTACTTTAAAGCCACAGAATTTTGTCTGGAAATTGACCACTTAAAATCCCTGAAATGGAAGCTGAGAGGAAAAAAAAAAAATCTATTTCCAGACTCAAATTAATATTTTATTACTTAGCCCAGATGTGAAAAATGTCTGGAGCCTGTTAGGTGGATTTTTATATTAACTTGAGGTACCCTAGCATGTTAAAAACAGGGGGTTTGTATTAGGCTTACAAACACAACAACCGCATTTGCACGTGTGTTGGGAGTAGGAGGGATGAAGATGAGAGCTCCTTCAGGGATGCAGAACTCCCTCTATAAAGGATTATATTGGGTTTTCGGACTTGCACTGTTCACTTTGTCAAAGACATTAACATACCAGCACGGCCACAATGGTAGTCAGTCCCTCAGGGCATGAACACAAGTCTCGTTCATCAGATCAGCAATTCTTATAAAGAAGAAATTACAAATTGTTCCTTGGATATTTGTTTTGCTAATTTGATGGTGCTGAAAAGAATTTTATTCCTAATAGGAGTTCAAAGTATGACTGCTTCCTTGCCCAAATTGCCTGTTTGCAGCAATCTGAAATGGAAGTATTTTATCAGCTTCACTTGACAAAGTGAATTTCTATTATTGGAAGAAAAAGAATTTCCAATACCTGATTTCAGGTTCTAAATTGTATCAGTTCATTGTGAATCTCTGGAATTATGGAGAAAATGTACTCTATTTCTAGTTTAACACTGTTACGAAATACCCTAAATCTGCAACTCTACAGATAAATGTCTGAGTTTACATACGAAGAGGACAAAACTCTAGTGAAATAATTAGCAAGATTTACTGCAGTGCTACAACTGCAGGAGAGACTGGAGAAGATTTAAATGTGCTGTTGGTGGCTGCTTGCTTCCTGGGTTGCTTGGGAAGCTTCTGGTGCAGCACAACAAATATCAAACAGTCCAATTACCGTGATGAAAGCGCTCAGTCAACACCCTGTGACCCATCATGCGGGTCTGGCAGGGAAGCGTTTTATCCATATTGCGGTTTGTGGTTTGCGCAGATATCGCCCACTATCTCAAATGCCTGTCCTTTCAAAATATATTGCACAATACAGACACGCAAGTTTTATGACAGCACAGATTCAAATCATTTTAGTTCTTTTAATGAAAATTAATCACCATACTTTTTTCAACAGAAAAAGACTAAACCTAACCCGTGCCTGCTGACAGAGTTCTATGTATTGCTCCAAATGCCTTTAAATATGCTCTTCATGCTTGCAAGACATATCCCTTTTCTCCCTTTGCCTATAGACCCCAGTCTATGCCCTAGATGTCCAAACACAACCACTGCTGACCAGGCTGTTTCCTCCTGCCTGCTGTCTGCCAACATCTCCCTTCTGTGTGCGCAGGAATAGGTCTCTAAAGAGCCTCAATGGAAGGTGTGCAACTGTTACTGATTACAGGTTATTTAAATATTCTCCTGGTGTTAAGCTGCCCCGACCTTCAAATCAGAGCCACCTTCCAGAGAGAAGATCACCTTCTCTCCAGATCACCTTCTGATCTGCAAATGTGGAGCACACAAAGCAGCAGAATGCTCAGCCCTGCTGCCCAGGAGAGGCAGCCTCCGAAACCTCAGCCTTTCCAGCTTCTTTACACCTATGTCTCGAGGTGGTTTTTCACCTTATCCACACAGTGCCCACTTCAGCAGCCATGGAATTGTCCCTCCAGCATTTCAACCACCTCTGTATCAGATCCTTGCCACGTGTCATGTTTACTTAATTGTAAGTGAGGCTTTATACTCCATAAGAAGGTCCATGGGAGTAGGAGCATGTCTACTCCTTCGGGAACAAAGAGCAGAGATAGCAGGGAAAGAGCTGTTGTGAGGACAGGGCAGTTTGTTCCAACAGCCTTTTTTTGGTGCTGCTGATCTCTGCCTGTTATAGGGAGAAGTCAAGAATCCCCAGAGGGCTGCCTGGCTGTGCCCTTCAGTGCACGATGAGGCACGAGCCTCCTCCCCATCGTTGTGCCCCACCAGCTCCCACGCTAAAACAGCGGCAGCGGCTGCCAGGATCCCTGCCTGCCTGCACTGCGGTCACCTCATAGCCTTAGCGTATCCCTTCTTCAACAGGTCTCGCCACAGTGCTCACCGCTGCTCTAATAGAGACATTTATTCCCACAGCTATTATTTCTGCTGTTACTGTTCACTCAGCAGTTGGGTTTGATGACATGATTTCTCGGGGTGACTCATATTCCACCCTCTGTTCACCCAGTCACACCCCTGAGGCAGCTGTTATCTGGGCAGTGACGAGGAGGTTCACAGTAAGCAAGGATTTCACATTTCATGCTGGCCACCTCCTCCCTTCCCTTCGGAGATGCACGACCCTCTGCCACGGACACTGCCAGCAAAGGTGTCCCAAGCTGCTGCCATGGACACTTCCAGCTCCTCCGGGAGCATTTCTGGCCTCAGCATCGCTGCCCGGAGCACTCCCAGCCCTGAGGCTGCAGAGGCAGCCCCACCAGCACTCAGAATGGTCAAGGAAATGGCCCCAAAGGGCACAGAGAAACCTGTGGCATGCAGCTATCCTAAAGAGAGCGCTGAGAGCCTGCAGGCTCACTCTCTGAGCTGACTACAGACTCAAATAACAGATAATCAGATCTTGTAAACTCATTTCCCTTACCTCCACCGACCAATGGTTTCTTTCTCTGTTTTACACACAGCAGACAAAGGCTTGTTCTATTTTGTTTGGCCCCAAGAGATAAAATTTTATATTTGTTACTGTGTATTTAATTTGCTGTGTTTCCTTCAGAATAATACAGTCTGTCACAGCCTTATTCCCCAGTGCAAACCTGAAAATCATTGGGCCGTGTCCTAACCCAGTTACATCAACTTATTCACTGTTAAAACTTGGCTCAGTTTTACAGAAAAAGCTCTTCAGTGAGTCAGCTTCCCAGTAAATCTTCAGGGATGTTAATCCACAGGCGGATCCTACTCTGGTATGATACATGTGTAGTGTTTTCCTTGGCTAGGAATAAAACAGAACCGCTTCAGACATACGGTGCTTCAGCTGTATAAAATGTCTCGATTAGCATTTCTTGTTTTGTTTTCAGAAATCAGAGGAAATAACAATAGACTCCAAATCTCTTATTCACAGCTGAAGCTGGTCTGCCTAATTAAAGGTAATTGTTAGCTTCTTAATAGCTTGGCATTTTCCACTGCACCTACTAGAGAAGAGAAAAATCCAGACTGAAGAACTATTGAATTGTGAATGTTCATTCAGCATTCTCAATAGGCATTTTCCTGTTCTATTTAAGCCAAAACAGTAAGTAATGTAGGCAGGAAGCGTAGTGAGCAATTGCTTACTGATGACCAAAGGTAAGAAAGGTCAAACATTTATTTCCTATGTTGTTCCTATGCATGCAGTGCCCAGAATCTTTTAATTATATTTCATGGTACTCTGAACTTGTACCAGGACATAAAATATATTTATAGCTCACTTAAACTCTTGGTAATGAAACAGTCATCCTACACAGGACCTCTGCTAATCAGCTGAAGACTTTCTGTGCATTAACTTTAAAAATGCAAAAAAGCACTTGTTCGTTCTCTAACAGAAATGCTTATCACAGTTTAAAGGCAACAGAACAACAAAGCTATTTTTTTTTCCTTAGGTAACAGTTTGAGTCTGTACCAGTTAACCTGTGATGTCTGAACTACAAGAATCCAGTTTCACTGGCAATGGACATTTATTATGACTGTTATTATAGTGCTGTAAGTTCCCAACCACACTGTGGCAAACAACCACGAAACATATAATAAAAAGATCATCCCTTTCTAAATCTTTTCCTCCCTTTTAGACAACACTGAAAAAGGGGTAATCAAATAAAAGAGGTCTTCAAAGACTTCACTTAATTAATTACACTTGATGCAAATTTCTGATGAGCAGACTGAAAAGCTCCCGGACTACTCTGCTACTGTACTTATAATCTCACAGCAACCTTACTTTACGCGTCTTACACAAATCTTCCACGCTGGAGAGCTGCTTTACAGTGAATTTTGGGGAAGTAGATCAGCCCAACATTTCAACTGTTTCTAAGGCAGAGGGGGTTGTCGGGGCACTGGGCTTCTGAACCAGCTGCTGCTGATTTGATGTCACAAACCAGAATCTCTGAGGTGACAGTGGGGCCTTACATCAGATACGTAAAGACTACAGTGAAGACTGTCTTGTAATCGCAAAGCCAAACATCCCCATATGTAATGAAAGGAAAAAATTCAAGTTGCTGGTGAAACCTCAACTCAGCTCCCTGATGTGCGTGCATTATGATATAATCTTTAATTAGCCTATGAGGAAATTAATAATTATGTAGTGAGTGCAGGATTTGGCTGCTGTACAGTAAATAATGCACCATGCTACAAAATGAAGGATGATGATTCAGCAGACATCATCTATCATATGCCCTGCAAGAGACCTCTGAAAAAAATAAAATAGTCTAGGATCACATCATTAAAGAGTAAATATGAATAGTATATTTGTGCCAGGGATGGAGGCACAAATCCAGGCTGCACAAGAAACCTCAGTTCTAGTCTTTCACCTTCTTGCTTTATCATGGTGGACTATGCAAACATGAAAATAGTGTTTCTTGTAAGTTTCGTACAGCAGGCATGGCCAAACAGAAGCTGAACTGTGTACCAGTTCAGGGACCTGATGGTGTCAGATTGGGCACCATCATGAAGGCAAAGTGCTCCCGAGCTTCCCCGTGCCCGGCAGGAGCCCCACACGGCATGAGAGGAGAGCTCACCCGGCTCTGCCCAACCTCGTCCCCTCCACCCACGCTAAGAACCGCTGGCACAGACACAAAAAGCAGAGGACCAGTCAGTGCTCCTGGGTTCTTGACACCAGTCAACACAGTGAGCATTGGAGCAGAAACTGTACCTCTCTGGCATTATTAAATGAGAGCCAAATTTGGACAGCAAACATACAGACAAGTCCTTGATTTACAGCGCTCTAAGAAAAACAGGATACTCTGTTTCTGCCCTCAGATGTCACAAGTAAAGTACAAAGCAAACAAATCATAGCTATATATTATTCTTGGCTATTTCCACCTAAGCCTTTGCTTCTCCTACAACCAGGATGGCAGGAGCAGAGCTGCAGGCACAGATGGGCACACCAGAAGAGAGCTGAAATCCTGCTCTCAGGGAAATAAATTCCAGCCATTTCCCCCACGACAAGTTTACTACATGCTGCCGTGCAATACTTTTATTGGCATTCATTAGTCCTTGAGGACCAATTTATTCATTTTTAGCAGCATTAAAACAGAGGTTGCATTTTACAAGCAAATCACTATACTGCTGGTGCTGTAGGAAGCCGCTCAATTATCTCCAGTGTGTTAAAAGCTGAATCCAGACTCTATATTAATCTTAAATTGTAACAAACATTATTTCCCCAAACCTTGATTAACCGACAGTGTGATCCCCAGCTCACGGCTGTCTCGGGCTTTTAGGGAGAGAGGTTTATTCATTTTTATCATTGCCATGCAGCTTGGGAAGCTGCAGAGCAGAGACAGTCCCCACTGGGGTGCTCAGCAGTGCCCCACGTGCAAAACACGGCTGGAAAGGGAAACCAGAAGATTGAAGCCCTCAGTATTCACAGCAAAGCAGTTCCTCTTTTTGTATCTGATTTCTTCTGCCTTTGGAGCTTCATTTCTGTTTAAGAACAGCTGGAGAACACAATTTAGCATTCACATTTAACTAGATATTTGTGGCATTCCCAAGTCAAATTAACAAGCTTGTTAGCTCTTGACATGTAAATCTATTATAATGTTCATCCCCAGTGACACCTATAAAGAACACAGCATCTCCTGAAATTGGGGCTTGTCCCATTTCAATGGAAATACACACGCCTGTCTACACAAGTATATTTTTCTATGTATTTGACCCCACTTGCTTAACACCTCCAAAACCACTGAATTTCAATCAATTCATACTCTCGAATTTACTGCTTTGAAAAAAATCACCATCCTCATTCTTTGTGTAAGAATGAAAATCCAAGCAATTTTCATGCCTCTCTTAATGGCAATTGTTCCTATTTTGTTTAATTTTGTTTCTGACTATTGTTTGGCAGCTCTTGGAAGTTGAGCCAGGGAAAGAGATTATGGTGGCTGTTTTAAGCAGCAAGTGTAGCGATCAACATGGAAATGTAAGGATCCCTCTTGGAGATGTAGCTACAACAAATGGAGAAAACAGCCCTAGCATCACATGCAAAAAGAAAGTTAGGTAATCGATAAAACAGTGCTTCAGAGGGAAAAGCTGAATCCTTATTTCTTTTCTCTACTAATGAATGTAGTCTCATTGTTTTCCTCTCTGGGCTCTGTCACAGGCTGCTCTCACACTGGTCTTCAGGTGAAACGTGTGCTGATGTTACTTCCCTGGCTCAGCAACGTGGAACAACTTTCTGCAAATTACTGATCCTGGTGAGAAAGCAGTGGATTGGGAGTATTACTAAAGTGAAATCTTTACAGGCCCTCAACAACACAACCATTTTTACATGTCCTCTCCTAAAGAAGGCAAAGTAGCTAAAGCAAAATTCGTAGTGTATCCTACCCCTGACGCCACCGACCCAAAGCACCTGATGTTGGACTCATGTTTTGCAGAATCGGATTCTGTGAAACCCAGGTTTTCTAATTTCTATTTCTCTTCACAGTGAAACAAATCCAGCTCATTGATGTCTTGGCCAAATCTGCAGGTTTAATGAGAATGACTTAACACTGCCTGGTTTCTTCAGAAGTAGCTATGAACTATAAATGAGGATTTTCTTACCCTCTAACCTGGCTAATTTCACAAAACATAAGAAATAGAATCAAAACACCCTGACACAGCCTGGAAGGGAAGTGAGGTATTGGAAAAAGCTCTGCCCATATTACACCATGTTAACTGTGCTTTTAAATTCAAGAAGCTATGTTGCTCTGAAAGGAGGAAATTAAATGAGAATGGGACAGGGAGGGGGAGAAGTGAAGCATCCTTAAGCAGCCATGGCAAATATAAAGCTGAAATGCTCATCAGCAACAGCATTCAGTCTGTTTCTACCCCAAAGAGGGATTATCCTTCATTCTTCCTGTAGACAGATCAATTCTCAGCCTTGTTTTCATAGGCACAGTGTTTTCAAGCTCCCACTAGTACCACTGGTACTCAAGCTACACTCTAAAAATCAGCCCAAGTCCCCTAATCAAACAGGTTGCCACGTGCCAAAAACCTCTGTTATACCCTTGCCCTCATTTATGTAAGTTGTTTCAAGACATATTTCACAGATTTGATCACTACTTCCGCTTTGGAAGTGGCATTGCACAAAAATCCAGTCATACCAATGACCCAAGGAGCATTTAGAGCCAGTGCCTATTCCCTCTTTGGTGGGGGACACTGAGAACAAACACATCAAATGGTCTTAGGTGATAAATGCCTCTAAAACAAGGGATGACATGACATGTTTTTCTCTTACCAGAAGAGGATAACTGCATTTTATGGACTAGAGGATCTTCTGGTACTCCTGCACCTTACCCAAAGCCAAGGGACTTGAGCTCTGTTCCCACCTCAGGCAGAAACCTATCGTACGACCTTCCACTCACCTCTTCCCTCCATAATCAGCTCACTCAAACATGGGGTTTTGTTTGTTTGGGGCATTTTGTTTGTTTTTAAAACAGAGTCTTTGGACCACAGCTTGTGTGTGGGACAGGCAGGACGCCTCACAGTGCAGCACAGTAACAAGAAGCTTCTTGGCTCTGTAGATGTGCTACTTTGATGCCAATAACTAGTAAAGCAGAATCAACAGTTTGCTGCAAGCGTTTCTGGTGAGAGAGAACAAAGCACTTCTCTCATCTCAAATGAGAACAGGTATCTTGAAGAACTCAAAGTAACACAACCTCCTATGTCAGGACACGCCACATACTTCAGTCGCATATTTTCAAGTTTATTGTGTATGCTGATCTGGAAGTGGGGACCGCAGCTTGCCTCTGGAGCCCTCGATGTCCCAAATTACCACAGCATCTTGCTAGGAACAGAGATGTTATTCTTGGCAAATACCAAGCTAGGGTGGAATTGTCAACCCAAGAGGTAATTCAGAGCACCTTCATTTCTTTGCAATAAGAATAGCCCAGGAAATCCTGATATTTTCCTCTTATGAGAAACAGAGAGCATCAGAGATCTGAAGAGTGAAAACTGCCTCATGTGGAAAGTAGAAAACTAGCTGGAAGACGGCTGAGCATAAACTGTTTTAAGGCACAGGCTCTTCTGCAGAGCCAAGCAGAAAAACCTCAGCTGTTTATCTCCTGTTTCACTGCTCCGATCTCCATCCAGCCATTTGAGTGTAATGCTGCTTCAGTCACTGAAGGCCACATCCCGTGCCTGCAATAAAAGCTTGGCCGCTTGGCTGCTTACTCTGGGAAATCAGAGCTTTTCAAGGAGATTCATGCCTTGATTCCTGAATGTCAAAATAAACTCCGCTGGCACTTTCTTCTGAAATGACTATCTGGACATCACTAATTTATTGCAAAATACACCTGTGCCATCCACAATCTTGGAAGACCAGGTGCTTTCTTTTATGTCCCCAAGCAGATGCACATTTCACTGTTCCATGAGCACTCAGAGGCAGCTTTTTTTGGAGTGTGTGACAAAACATGGTGACAGCTGCTGAAACCGAGATGCATGATCTAACTTTTCTACCTAATGAGACTTCTGCGGGGATGAAGCAGCTCATCTCTTTGGGGTGTGCAAGCCCTTGCAGGAGGCACCCCAGTGCAGTGCTCTCATCCCAGCCACTGCCTGTTTTGTTCTCTTTTCTTTCTATAACAGAGAATATTGTGCCTAAGCCATCTGTTAAGCAAAGTTCTGCACGTACATTGCAATATACCCTGCAGCACACAGTGGAGCCTTGCAGATTAAATGTGAAGTGGCTTTAAGGGGAGAGAAAACTCAGGTGCTGGAGCTGTTACAGGTGAGCCTAAGCATTTGCTTCCCCAAGGCAGGTACCTGTCAGGATTAATCTTGCTGAGCTCAGGAATGCGCTTCAGTAGGCGCCGCACCCCATTCCAGGAAACCATAAATACCAAATGAGATGCTCAGTACCACACATGAAAGTGTCTTCTTTCTGCAAAGCATGATTGTGGGGGAGTGATGGCCAGACTCGCATCAATCCTGCCTTGTGCTGGGGTTTTCTTAAGGTAGTCCCTTAGGACAAACAAGGAAGGAGAGTGTGGGTGTTTGCTGCCTTCCTCCTCAGGAGGCCTCCAAGGGAACCACCCCCCTTATTTGCTTCTCCATCCTAGGTCTGCCTGGGGACCTGTTTTTTTATTTGCAGTTTAAAGGATGTTTTCCCTCTTCCCAAACCCAACCCTAATCAGAATCATCTTTGATAGCCCATCTTTACAAGTACTTTTGATAATGACAAAGCTGGGGAAGAATGGGTCATCTTCTGAATGATGCTGCCGAAGCACCATGCAGGAGGGACACAAAACAACGGTGCTTTGAGTGGGGCAGCTTTGCCAAACAGGGTACCCCAGCCTGTCAGAGAAATGCTGATGAACACTTATTTAGCAAAAGTGATTGACTCTTGGGTTTCTTTTCCTCCTGTTTCCTTGCCATCTCACTAGGAAAAGTCAATTTTCACAAAGATTGTTATGCTTCCTGCTTATCTCAAAGACCTTCCTCTTCTTAATTCTCCACTCCTCAATTTCCCTGACTCTACAAACTTTTTCCTTGAGACCTGAAGCGTTTTACGTCTGTTTATACTTTTCAGTTTAGAGAAGATGCCTGTGCACAGGCACTGCTTGATATTAAATGTTCAGTTGCGAGACCAGCAGAAGGCCAATGCAGGACTGGTGTTTGGAAAGGCAAACATCAGGTGAGCCGTGGAAGTCATCCCGATGTCCCCACCAGGTACCTGGAGGGACAGCTCAACCTGCTGCCCTGTGGGGTGCTGGGACCCGCTGCCAACTCCCATCTGCCCAAGGACACCCTGGAGGTCGGCACTGACACGCAGAGCTGAGCCCATGGCCAAGGCCACCAATTGAGGCCACACACCACGATTTCAGGGGCAGAACACAAAAGCGTGGAGTTACCACAAAAAAGAGCATATCCAGCTAATTAGGGGCTTCTGGATCCAAACCCAAACGCCGGGCTCCAGGGAGCAGCTGGTGCCAGGCGCAGGAGGAGGCAGTCAGCTTACCCAGCACAGGCCGTGACTGCCAGAGTGCTCCTTTCCACAACCTTTGGAACAAATTTTGAAACACAACACCATTTCCATACTTTGAGGCATAAGTATCCTTTGGAAGATTTCTCTCTTATGTTTTAGACAGGACCTCGCTGAACCCAAACCAGGCACTGCCCCACGGAGCACCCACAGCTGCAAGTCGTGGCAGCAGGAGGTTGGAAGAGCACAGCGGTTGTGTTGGGCCTGCATGTTCGGGGACACAGGCACTGCCATCCCCATGGTCCAGTTACTCGTTGCTCTGGTCTTGTGTCAATCCTTTTCTGCACAAAGCAGTCCTGCATCTCTCAGAACACATCTTTTGGTACATAGGCCACCAAATTCAGCTACCTTAAAATTCTAGGCTGGCAGGGCTTGGTTCATGTTATCAACTGAGAAAGCACCTGCAAAATTTAGAGTCAGGTCTGGATTTTGTAGTCTAGGTTTAAAATCAGCAGGGTGGGACAGAGCTTTGCCTGCTGGCCTTACTAGACAGTCTCCTGATCAGCTTCCTTAAGCATTCACAATATATAAAAATGATTATACGTATATATGCTGTAATTAAATATATGTATATATGCTGCTTTCCCAAAACTGTCCTTTCAGGGGCTGGAACTGTAGGTACTATGGGTTAAATAAGTCAGTTGCTCTGACAAAGCACATTTGGTTGAATTTTAAATAAGAGGCCTTTAGAAATCTCTAAAATTTTAAGCATCAGTGTGTAACAGCTTCCAGGACGTTCCCCACCTTGTAACATTTAAAAAAAAAATGATTCATCTTCATAAGAAATACATAACTGTCTAGAACTAACTCTCAAATGTTAATTATCTGCCTTTCTGTCTGTGTTTCAGCATATGCGATTTCGAGCTACCAACATTGGATATTATGAAAGCTTTTACAGGACATCAACTTTCCAATGAGCAGCCACCTAAAAATACATAATTTTTAATCCACATTTGATCTCCGTATCTTAAAAATCCCAGAATTTATGAGAACTACAAATCTCTTTTAGACTGTTCAGTGTGGAATAAAAGCCAAGCTTTTTTGTTAGGCTTGTTGATATTTCCTGAAAACATGAAACAATCCTGAAAGGACAGATTTCCTGGCTCACAGCTAAAGGTCAGCAGTCACACAGGGAGCGCTTGCTAAGTGCACCAAAATGATTGGGAAGGAAAGACTGGCACATCATCACGGTATTATTGAAAAGTAATTTAAGTGGGGAAGAAGGGAGAACAGAGACAGACAGACAAGGATTAGACTCCCAACAAGCGAGCTTTCAGCAAGACTAGAAAAACAGCCTTGTTCCTTGCTGCTGGCAGCCCCTCACTGTCACTCTGAGCACCGCTTGCCCTTGCTCCATCTTTCCGTCCCCTCAGGCAGCCCTGCAGCCCCAGCCGGTGCTGCCAGCCCTGGCCCCCAACGTGACTCTTCCCACCAGGCACCGCAAATCCCCCCTCTGGCCTTGCCCACATGGGCCGGAGCTGTTTCCAGGTTCATCCCTGTAAAAGATTACGGAGCCACAAGTTTCATCGGGAAGGATAGGAGTTCAAAATTTGAAGCTTGCTCTCCGGACAATGAAAGAACCAAAGCACTTTCTGGCTGACTCCTGTCTTGCAGCCGGCAGAGGGGGCAGCAAGCAGCGCTCGACTGTTTCCTGAAACATCTTCTTGAACAAAGTTCCTTGTAAAAGTATTTAATTTTATAATAACAGATACTGAATATTTCCCATCCACTGAGACGATACCAGCTTGAAAACAAGCACATTCTACAATTAAAACCTCCGAGGCACACATAATGTTCATAGCATCTTTAAATAATATTTAGTACCAGTTTCAACAGAGACTGTCACAGCTGCCTCCCGGGCTCCCAGTCTTGTTTTCATTTTTATTATTCACATTTTTCTTTCAAAGTATGGGTTATGTACAATTTTCCAGGCAAATAAATGGTGACCAAAACCAACCCAGCAGCCTGCAGTCCCTGCCATGGGCTGCACACCCAGGTAACTACACCCTCTCCCTGTCTGACCAAGAGCCCTGGGACACCAGAATTAACAAAGAATCTGTGAATATAATCCTGATCATGAAATACCACTACTCTGACCTCAACATCCTCCCTAACGCTGACTTATCGAAAGCATATGCTACCATCATTCATGGTCTGTGCTTTTTTTTTTTTTTTTTTTAATTAAAACCAATTGGTTGTAGAGGAAAACATTACCTTTTTAGCTAAAAGGTTAACAGCAGGCCAGTGACCAAAAGCTAATGTACAGCTTGGATCTGATGCCCCCCAAACCTGCTACCTACAGTAAACTAAAGGAAAACAACAAGCAGCTAAGCAATACTGCAGGCTGTTTAAATTTAGCCCTGGCAGATCCTGGAGGAAGGGCAGCACAGAGGCACATGCCCTCTGCTACGCAGAGCGCACTCAAACCATAGGATACTATTCCACATGCAGCATTTTTGAATATATGTCTATGCCTACTGTACGTCATCAGTATTTCATATTTTATGTAAAAATACTTTGTATGAGATAAAGGTCACTATGCTCTTGGCCATAAAGTGTCTGCCCCAAAAGCTGCCAGTGAGATTGAAAGCACAGATTATAATTCCTTGCAGTGGGACAAAGCTGTAGCTCAGGATAGAGGCGCTCTGACAATTTAGGGCTTTACATACCACAACCTGCAAGGATGAATTATTCTCTGAAGCAAAATGACAAATACTAGCAGGGAGAATATTACTTCAGAGGCAGACTACTGTAGCCTTGCTATTTTCTAGCTGGAGCTTCAGGGCAATTTGCAAGTAGAGACTATTGCCATGATCAGTGGTGAGATTACAGATGCAAGATTTGCTGTGATGAATCTAAAAAAGACAGCTCCGGGCTTAGAGTTCAATGTGCCACACCTGCTAGCGGAGAATATATGAATAATCTGATCTCCAGGCTACAAATACTATGAGAAAGGGTTGCACATCCCCATCCAGTGGAGCCTCCCCCCCCTACATCCTCCTGCGGCCAAACAACATTACTAATATGAAGGTAAGCTGTGCATCAATACCTCCGCAACCCCCAAACCTGCACTCTACACTGCCACTTAGGAAATTCAGCAAAAGCAGGCATCCAGTGCCAGAAAGGCTAGAACTCTTCAATCTAACATGAAAAAACTCTTTTACTAAAGAGCTCTCAACAGCACTACCTGAAAAAGTGTTAACTGTGCGAATAATAACATTAACCAGAAGACTGGGTGGTTTCTATGGCATTGCTTCAGCAGCTGAAGTGATTCCATTGCCCCATCAACTGAACACCCTCCATTTTAAACCATCTATGCAGTAGCTAAAAAAAAAATAAATAATACTGTTTATAGGTGAAGTCATGCTTGAAACTCAGACACGATATGATAAGTTATTTTTTTTAAATCATGTCTTACATAAATTATAAACCCCATATTGATTGCAAGGGTAGTTAAGCAAACTAAAAAGGTATAATGGGAGCAGGAGACATTTTCCTGGCCTTCTGCGCTCAAGTGAGGTTATTCCCACTGCAAAACAGCAATAATCTGTGCATTATGGTTTGTTAAAGCAATATGTTGCTTATTGAACACTTGTTTGATGCTTAAAAGAAAGTTGGGTATGCACCACAGAAATAAAGCTCTATTTTTGTAAGATGCTAGGGAACACAAAAAAAAAAAACCAGGAAAGTGCTTACAGCTCTAATTGGGATCTCTACACAAGCATCCTCCTTTCATGCACTTGGTTTTGCTTACTATTATTATTATCATTGCTGTTATCATTATTAAATCACCAAAACATCACACTCATACTAAACCATTTCTTCACTAGGAAACTTCTGCTTATCCATATAATCCTCAAAGCTTCCATCAGAGTTTGCAGTCTCTTGCATGACAGATGTAGAACTATGTTCTTTTGAGCATTTGTGGCAAAAATAAAGAGCAGTCAGTGCTGCAATGGGCAGCGGAGGGAGGGATTGTTTCGCAGTAATTCCAGGGGCCAGCGGGTGCACTCAGCAGCGGCTACATCAGGTCCCATTCAGACGTCAGTCTGGGCAACCTGCATTGTAAGGCTCTTCCGAAAATGCTGGCTACCACTTCTTAAGGCAGGTGAAAATCAATTAATTTTGAGCTCTTAAAAGAGTCTCTTCACTGTGGTCAACCCTGGCCACATAGTTACAATGCATTTTGCAGAGATGCACTGCCTCTTCTTTCTATTCAGTGTAAAAGCACTTAATCTTGGTTATCAGCTACCTGAAGGTCAGGCTTATTTCTTTAGATCTATTATTTACTGCTTGAAATGCCCAGTTCCACCCTTCCGGCTATTATAGCTTCTTTCCCCAAGTCCCATTCTTTTCACAATAACTCCATATGATGACTGTTGATAAAGTCAGGAGGACTGTGATTCTAAGTGTCTGACCTTCTTCAAAATCTGATAATGGATACAGTTTCTGAATCATAGGTCATCTCAATTTTGCCAATAAACCATTTATTTCCAGTAGCCTTCAGACACTGAGGCTTACTGTGCTCTGCAAAATGGATTCTTCAGGGAACAATAAAAGTAAGAGAGCCACCCTTAGCCACTGCTTCGCATGTTAGGAGGGATACTGTACTTTGGAGAGCATGTTTGTCCACAATATCTTATGCACCACAATCTGTAAGACCTTTATTGTTGTCCAACACTTTCTGATGTTTGTATGAAGCTGAAAGTTACAAGCATCTAGTATGAACTAACCTCCTTTTCATTTGCAATCCACACAGAACGGACAAGAAAAATCCAGACTCCATAAACCTTTCCCACCTACTGAGGGCTACCCAGTCACCTTCACCGTATTCTACAACTTACAGCTCTGGGCATAGTGCCAGGTTTTACATCACTGCCTCAAATGTTATGCTGCTGTGGTAAAACCAGATTACGCCATGCTTGTAAAAGCTCTGTCGGTGCCAAGGTACACAATTTGTTGGTACAAGTGCCTGCCAGCCTCCTGCAATGGCTTCACTGAAATGGAGGTCTCAAAACTACTTGGTCTTGCAAAAATACTGCCAGAGGTACAATTCCTATTGAAGCTCAACACTTCATGCAAACTATTGATCAAGATGCAGAGGAAGGTGAGTTGAACACGAACCCCTGCCTCAAATAGTGCTTGGAAAACTAAGCAGTGACTGGATCTGAGCAGGTGGGAACCGAGCAGGTTTTACTTACTGTCAAAGCTTCTGTGCTGTGCTGTCAGGGTCATCTGCACAGAGCGACCAGTCTCTTTCATCATGGCTTCAAATTCACTTCGGCTTTTGTTTGCAAAGTTCTCCTCCATCTCGCTGGTGCAGCAGGTATAGCCTTGTGGGCAGATTCGCAGGTGCTCCCCTAAAAATGTAGAGAGAGAAAACGTAGTTAAATGGCCAGGTCTGGAAATGGAAAGATTTCATCCCAGACAACCTCAGCCTAAAAATATTCCAACTCCCTAGTAATCTGTATCTGAACCAGGCTTTATGTGTTTATCCCTAATATGAATTATCCTGCAGCTGTATAGTGGTTGGTGTGAATGCAGGTACAAATTTTTCTCACTGCCGACTGTGAGGGAAGGAAAAGTGAAGGAGATGAAATCCATACATGGGGCATGGATAAGGGAAATACAAGTGTCTGCTGCTCAAAGTCTGCCTTAGAATACAGCTCTGCTTAGAATCCCAGAAGACATGGAAGTCTCTGATTAAATTACACAGTAATTGTCCGAATTAGACTTAACATGTGTGTTAAAACTACTTTGTCAAGGAAAAAAACCCAACCCTGACATGCTTCTCCTACTCCCAAACCAACCCTCCAAAAAACCTATCCTGAGAAGGTATTTCCATAACCAGAGAGGTGAGATTAGGGAGCAGTTTTCAAAAGACAGAGACGTGCTGAATGCCAGTGGAATCTGGGTGACTAATGCAATTCCCCTCCAAGCATTTTGAAATCTGCCCATTTACTATTTTCTCAATGAAAAATTTCGCTCCCAGAAAGAGACACCACCACCCAAAAAAGAATTGCTATGACAATCCCTGACTGAATATACCCTTTGCTATAGGAAAGGACAGGAAGGCAACAGGACTCAGCAGTTAAATTAAAAAATTCTTCAGTATGGAAGCTTCTTCTGCCCTCTGCAACCTCTATTATGGAGAAGCAACCATTTCCATAGACAGAGTCAGAAACATTTTTAAAATAATTGCTTAAGTTCTTATGAGTTATTACAAACAAAGACACATCCACCTGCAAACACCCTACATTTCTCCTTACCCAGCAATAAGTATTCATTTGAATAAAATGAAACATCAGGGTTATTTTTTTTTAAAGACTAATAATAATAATAATAATAAAAAAACCTTATTCCAAGTACTCACTGAGATAAGCCAATTACAAAGATGTTACTGTGCTTAACATAATGTGATTGGGGTTGCCAATGATTTTGCTGGCAGTTTTACAGGACTGCTGTATTAATGTCATAGCTCAGCTGAACCATATATTTAAAATTGTGTTTTATTTTGTGTGCCTTGACAGCTTCAAATCCCGAACCTTCACAGTTGTCTAGTTTCCCATTAAAGTCTTTAGCTATTTCTAATGTAGAGCCCTTAGCAAATGGGTGCCTAAGGGTAAAGGGTCTTTGCAACTGGGCATGTGTCCTGTCCTTGTGTCATTAGTAGCCTGACTGAGAGCACAGGAAAAACCATAAAAGGAACAGGAAAAGCAGCAACTTGCTTCAATTAAAAAACCCTAAGAGTCAAATATAAACATCATGTGGCCCAGTACTTGCCACACCAAATGTAATTTAAGTTACAGTGCTTGCCTAAGCCTTTCCTTCCTTCATAAACTAGATTGTTGCAGTTCATCCCCTGAACTCGTTTCTGTAAAGCTACATTTGTACAAGAAAGTCATCATAAGGATTGCTGACATGTGACAGCCAGGCAGAAAGGGGGAGCTGCAATTTTTTGACAAGACACAGCTTTGTTTCCTGTCATGGCAAATTAAAAACTTTCAGCTTGTCCAGCCTCTTCTGTCTGATTTCTGCTGCCACAGGATTCCCGATGAGGATCGAAGTTTTGTTGACTGTTTTACTTCGGTACATGTCCTTCTATGCTGCTCGTGGTGCCCTTAGGACAACATGAGGCATTTTCAGTGCCTGGCCTCTCTAGAACGCCCATAAACAAGGACATGGATCCCAAAGGATCCCAATGGTTCCCAAAGGCTGACTTGACCACCACCAACTCAGTTGATGATAAATTTTGCAGATGAAGTCCTGATCCTGCAAGTCCTTGCACTCAATAGCACCCAAAAGTAGGAGCATTCCCGCCACTTCTCCATGCACCGTTACCGAACAGGGCTTGCAGGTTCAGCCTAAGCCATTAACAACCCTTTGCTAATCCCTTGTTTTGGCAAAACAAGATAAAACAGTGGGAACTCCCATCTCCTGGTCTGCTGTCAGTAAGCAGGGCCTGGCTGTGCTGTGTCCTCCTACCCGCTCAGACACGAGACCCGCTCCAAACTAGGGAGAGCAAACATGGCCACTAAAGCAAGGAGACACCGATCTGTTCATCAAAGCTGCCGGTTTGGTGGCTTTAGAAACAAAAGAAGAGGGGAAAGTGTGGGATTGCCTCTGGGGAAAAAGAGGAAGACGGAGGGGGAGGAAGAGCCCCGTGCTACGCTCGATCTCCCTGATGAGCAACGAGGAGCAGCAGAAGTGTGAGGCATGCTAATTAAAACGTGACATGACCAGACAAAAACCTCCACGCTCCCACCCCAGGCAAAGCAGAACGTGTTTCAGCAGGATGGCATCAGGCCGACACCTTGCTGTGCTCACAGAGCTTCAAATGACCTCCAGCCAGCCAGCACCACCAAAGAGGGGGAAAGGGACAGAGGATAAAAGACAGAAAAAGCAAGGGAAAAGTCACACCCGTAACTAAAATTGCTTAATTTTACACAACTTTGTGAATTGAATATATGTATTTTTTTTTTAAACGCTTGAACTCAAAGTAGTTTCAATCCCTTCTGAAGCAACGTTTATCTTAGCTTTCTGCAGGCATTTCTATGGTACTCAGCACCACAGCACTTTATCCCAGTGGGAAGCAAAGTTTTTATCATTTGTCTTTGTAATTCAAACTCAGTGTACACAACACAGTCTTACAGTACTACGAAAATGCTTTGCTTTCTTTGTTTTTTAACCTGACCCACCCTGAAAACATTCACCATTACTTTTTATCATTTTTTTAATTGACTCCAAATTAAACACACTCTTAGACCGTATTTTTGCTCTCCTTATATTTCAAAGTTCATTTGTTTGCTAACTTGCTGTTATGCCGTTGCTGAAGCTGCACTATAAATATCTCTGGGTTCACTTGGCAGGAGATTATCTGCAGATGCCTCTGGAGAGCTAGAGGTGTTTTACGAGGAGTAAATCTGCAAAGATACAGTGTGCGTTCTCCTCTCCACTGCTGTGTCAGAGAAGTCTCCCCTTGTATGCAGCTGACACGTTGCTAACCGCTGGCTCGAGCGCGCATGTTCCTGGCCCTTGGAAGAGCTTTACAGAAAGCAAGTGAGCACGGCAGAAGCCAGACCGGCAGCAAGCAGAGGGCTGCTCCAAATCTCCTTGAAGGTAATGGACACACTCCCAGTGACTCAGGCCAACTCTGGGTCAGGCCCAAAGAGAACTGCACTGTCCCATGTGAGGCTGTAACTTAAGCTCAGCCATCTCTCCCCAGCTCTTGACTCTCAAACCTCCAGCTGAATAGGTCTGACTGTGGAGCTTGGAGGTGCCCAGGGTGCACTCGATGGCTTCGTTAATAGTAGCTCCATGCTGCCCTAAGCACTCTGCAGTTAAGACATATTTGTAAGCAAGAGAAGATGCACTTTGTGATTCTCGGCTTCCCTTCAGAAAACTATCGGCTTGCTCAAAGCCTTTGACAGCCAACATGTGGGGTTCGATCTGGGTCTCCCTGGAGGAGCTGGCTCTCCTGGCAAAAGCTGCTGCAGTTGGTGTGGGATGTAACCCACCAACTTCACAGTCTCTTGGAAACAGAGACAAGGCAGAGCATGCATGAAAACAGCATCGAACAAACATCTCATTTATGATTAACTGCCCTGGAGTGGAAAGGAATAGGCAGGAGGCTGATGACAAGAAAATATCACACTGCCTGGCTACAGGCTTGGATTGTCCTTCAAATATCCTCTCAGCTGGCTGGGTTAGCAGATCATTTTGGCTATCAAACTCATTACTGCATTTGAGAGTGCTGAATATTAAACCACTCGACCACTTTCCCTGTGGGGACGGAGCCAGTCTGCTTTGTGGGTGGGTCCCCACAGGGGCAACAGCCCCTGATTCTTCCCCCATGCTGCCCGGCCTCGCTGCCCTGGCCCATGCAAGCTCCCCTTGGCCATGGGTCTGTCTGCCACAGGCCGTGCTGGGAGTCACCATGGCCATGGTGTGTGGTGTAACACACCGGAGCAGCAGGACCTCGGCTACCTGAGCTCAGAAAAGTGCTCGAGCTGTTCACTGCTGCTGCGTTTTACCCCACCATGAGACTCCACAGCCATGAAAACAAGGGGAAAGGCCAGTCCCAGGGGTGTAAAACGCAACACTGAGAGTAGAGTCCTTGGCTCCTTTAACCATATAAATAGTGCTATTTCTATCCCTCTCACAGGATGTTGGAGACTGAATTCATTACAATGTTTGCAGAGGGTTTGGGGTTATTTGGATGTGTCAGAGTATCTAAATGCAAATTATTACAAAATCTTTCCTCCCAGAGGTTATTTCAGGCTGTGATAAATCTGTCATGATTCTTCCCTCATATTTGTAACTCTCCTCCCACTCACTCTCCAAACTGCACCAAAACTTCGTCTTACGCTCCTAGACTAAAACTGGCCCCAGCTACCTCAGTCCGGCCCCAGCACACGAGGACACCTACAGTCCAAACCCCCTCCCTGGGGGTTTCTGGGTGCATGTCTCAGGCAATCAGGCTTGTTCAAGCCCCACACAGCTGAGACCCTGCACTTCTTTAACCATGTCAGAGTGTCTGCAGCTCATGCAAAATGAGCCTGGAGGTGGTGCAGATGTTAGAATACCTTGTGAAGAGGTAGTGCAATTAAAGTAAATCCCCTTCCTTATGCCTCCCAGCTTTTCCTGTATCAGGTGTTCATGCCCCTATCTCTCTTGAAATACATATCTTTAAAAAGAACATGATTTAGTGCATGCTCATAAGTAAATGACAGCACAGCCTCTAGCACTAGTACCATAATGGTACCTTGAAGCCCAGTCTTTTCACTGATGACTCCCAGAGGAAACAGGGGTGCCAAAAGAACACTAGAACTAGGGGACAATCTTTGCTCACCACCTAGGAAGAGCTCTTCATGACATTTTCATTCTGGAGGCTCTGCGAAACATCAACTGGCAAGCCGCTTCCAAACACCTACACCCCATCATATCTGTGTAAGGTGTCCAGACATCCAGCTGGTCTCTCATAGCAGCTGCTAACATCAAACTGAACCGGCTACCAGACTGCTCTATTAAGGAGGGTACAAATCAGGAATCTTTCCATATTGCAAAGACAGGTGTTAGCTAAGCGCTGTGCAGCCTATTTCTTTGATTTGCAGTCAGCTGTCAGCAAAATATGATATCTTCTGTTTTCTGATTATGTATTAGGAATATCATCTTGTTTGGCTTCAGTTTGCACACAATGTCAGCAGTCACGGCAGGCCTGAATATTAAGTATTGTATGACAAACCTTCACATTTCATTGGCCTCCCTACGCACACCACTGCTGCCTCTGGCCTCAGTTTGGCTCAAGCACAACTGACTCCTATTCTCTTTGCCGCTGCTGAGGGAGTAGCTGGGTATCTTGAGGGACTGATAACAAGGGCATGAAGTCTTTTCAAGCTGCACACCACAGGTCTGAATTTGTCCCACGTCAGCAGCTTTTATAATGCCTTACCATCTAATGGCTGATCAAATAGCTTGTGCTATCTGAGATGAACTAATATTTTCATTCCAGATAAAGAAAACAAGCACTACGTTCCACATCAGTGACAAAGACAGCAGACTGGGAAAAACGGCTAGAGAATATGCTTATTCTGTTAAAGCAATGCACGTGTTTAAGATGAGACAACAGCAAAACATCAAATGCTTGTTCCAGCAGCTCATCATTCAGATCAGGATTATATCAACAGAAGCGAACAATCAAGAGCAGATAATCCACAAGATTTGCTCTTTCCACTCCTTACCTCTCTACTCCTACCAAGATTTAATAAACTACCAAAACAATGTTAATGAAATAAGACAACTTAATCTGGCTACTGTACGGCGTTGGCTCCCTACCAGGTTAGCACTGTTCTGTAATGCATTAGGGTGAAACCCCAACACAGTGAATAGATACAGATATTTCTGAGAAATATCACAACCAGCATCCTTGGAGCAGAAAACCGCTGACGAGTGTGAGGGCTTTGGGACTGCCCTGTTTTCTGCCAACAAGGCCATTTAAGTCAGGAGCCTGGCTCCCAGCGAGGCGGGCAGGAGGCTGAATGGGAATTTCCTCTCTATTTGCTCTGTTCGTGTGTCAAAACACTTCAGGCTCCAAGGCTGTCACGCTCACACACTGAAAGTGTGGTATCAATTTGCTTAATCCTAGACCCTAATGTCAGAGGAATTTGTAAATCAGACAAGTATGGGTAAAAAAAAGTTAATTAACAGAGGAGAAAGTGCCACCTCCGTGTCCTGGAAAAATATTAAGTACAGAGTAGATAAGAGTGCCTTCAGAAATGACAGTCTGAAAATCCTAATGTCATCTGTGTATGTTACAGTGGCAAACTGCCCAAAGGAAGGGAACAGAGAAAATGTCACAAACGCTGACAACAGACTTCTTACTGAAAAGATCTGCACGAAAGCACTTCACCCACATGTTGCTCCCTTGGGTTTTGTAAGTGTCTTTCTGAATGGAACAGAACACCCCTTCCCATCACTCTGCTCCCCCAGTTTCTAACTCAGGACCTGGATCTGCCCTTAGCCACGTGGGCCTGACTCTGACGCCAAGCTGTGCACACACAGCAGGAATCAGCACAGGGTGCAATGATCCAAGCCTGTGTTTAAGGACAGAGCATGAAATGCTTTACAATTTGCAGTAGAAAATATCTTTTTGAGGGGTTTGAGAGAGGAATGAAAGAATGAGGGCCAAATCCACACATACCACAAGCAATGAAGGACCTTTGCCTAGAAGAACTGACCAAACACACCAAAAACCAATGATCCTCAGATCCTTCTCTGGGCACTGGACCCACCACTGGGGAGCTCTTGAGCAGGTCTCTGCCCTAGGAAAGATGTTCCACTATGAACGGCTTCGAAGGGGAGCCAGGACATGGTCTGCAATCAGCACTCTCTAAATCTTGAAAGAAACCTTCCATTCAGACTAGACCAATCACAAGGATCATGGAGAAACACACAGGGAGTTCACTGTTACATTCTTTTCCCCTCCTCTGAAAAACAGAAAACTCTTAAAAAGGCTCTTAGACAAGGGGAGAATTATCTTATTTCTTCACATAACACTTGTGGGGATGTATTGAAGTTGTGTGTCATAATCCATCACTATCAACCTCTTTTAGAGTTGTCTTGAGCTTCTCACCAGATGTTTTGGTGGTTCTTTTTTTTTTCCCCCTCCTTCTTGGAACAAAGAGTCTTTTTATCCCCAGTTTGCTGCAATCTAAAATAAGATCAAACTGGAAATCTATCATTCTTATCAGACGCAGCTTCATTGGAGGCTTCATAACAACATAAATATGTTACTACATAAGAGGCAAAGCAATTAATTAAGCAGAATCTTTTTTTCCAATTTCTTCTCGGAAAAAAATTGAGAAACTGACAGCTCCTCCCCATGCCCTGGCAGCTTGCTGCCAGAAGGATGAAACTGGAAAAGGAATCTTCGTAGTAAACTGAGGATTAAAGATTCAGTTCCCACTAAGAGGTTTAAGAGGTGAAGGCTTTTTTGTTTATCCTCAATTAAAAAAAAAAAAAAAAAAAAGGAAAAGAAAAAAAAAAAGAAAAAAAAAGAAAAAGCTCTGGCGAAATAATGCATATAATCCATGACAGAAACTTGAAGATGGTTTTGGCCAAAAACAAAGGGCTTTTCCAGTCCCCCTGTTGAAACCCAGCAGGGGGAATGGTGATACTGCACTTCAGGCTATTTTGGGATAAAGAGACTAAGGAGCTCCAGCAAGCTTGTAAGATTGTTGCTCAAGAATGGGGCATGCTCGTGGCCAGTCCCCACCACTTCAGTGCAAAGAACAAACCTGGATCCAACTCTCATGGAGAAGGGAGCATTTAGAGAACATTTCCTTCTAATCCCAGCAAAGTTCATTACCACTACAGACACTGTCGGTGGCACCGTGGGGGCAGCTCGTTCCCTTCCTGCAGGAGGACGTGTGTGCCCAAGAAGGATTGTGACTTCTAGCAACAAAAATCTCCCAAGGGAAAATAAACAAACTAAAAATCCTCAACCACTCTGTCTGCTGCTAAGAATGAAAATGACTCCTGAGTTTGCAAAAAAAATCTTGTCTTTAAATAGTTATTAAACAAAAGTCTTGTATCCGAATCTGATTCTGAGAGTTCACAAAAGTAAAATGCTTACATGTAAAAATTTAAGAAATTAGGTTTAATGACACTCATTAATCTTAAATTCCATAAATGCATATAAGATTTTCAAAATTAAAAATAAAAATATGTAAGTAATGAATGGTCTGAACCTCACAAATTCTAGATCACCCTTTTTCAGATCTTTGTAAAAATTTAAGAGACTTTACCTATGCAAAGTTGTTGGCTTGTGTCAACTCCTTGTTAGGAGTGCTTATACCTCCTCTAAAACTCCTTGCTGTATGTGTTGGCAGGGATGTGGGAAGGTGCAGGATTGAGGGGCAAGTTCCGGTTGCTGTGGGCTTTTTCACTTTGCAACTTGAAGCTTTTTCCAGTCCCAGAAACATTCGGTTTTTCTTCAGCTATTGCTTTGCTTTATTGGTCTCATGAATGTTTTGGCTGTCAGCGAAAGTGCTGAACAACTGTGGAGCCCTTTCCTACAATTTGAGCCACCATGAAAGGAAATGGTAAGTACAGGGTCATCTTGTGGGAACATGCAATTGCAGATTTCCAGTTCGACAAAACTGATGCAGCTGATGCAAATCGTGGACAGACAAGTAGCAGCATGAAGGCTGGAGACTGCATGAACCTCGGCCACTGCGTGCAAGAGATCCGCAGCAGAAGGAATTCAATATGCTGCCCTTCACTCTGGTTGCAGAAGCAAGCAGGTGAAACCTGTGCCATCGATCTTCTTTTTACGCTGCCATCTGATCTTCCAAAAGCAGATTACAGAAAGCTGCCTGTAAACCCAAAGATGCAATCACAGAATACCAGGTTGGAAGGAGCTCCTCTTCCACCCTTAAAATTAACTCAGGGTATGAGGAGACGAGAGCACCAGTCTGGTCCCGCAACAACCATCTCATGAACAGATTTCTGTTTCCATAAAAGTCAAACCATCACCGTCCACCCCCGCACAGAGGGGTGACCCAAGGGACCAGGTTTAAACTGGGATGAACATTTAAATTCCCAACGCCTTGCTAGATCTCAGCATAGCTCATACTGCATATGCCCAAAATTTTACCAGAGAAATTTATTTTAAGCAACTTCTGTTTGAAAACTTAATGGAAGTGTAGCTGTTCTCCCCTGAGCGTCAGGAACAGATGACTAAGAAATGTTGCCAGTATCTGTCTTTCAGCAAGATTAGTGTTGGGTTTGTGTGGTATCCTATTTATAACTTTGACAAACAGCTCACCCAATCATTTCATACTTAATCATAGCTGTCTGCCCAGCTCTCTTCAAAGAAAAGCTTTTCAAAAAGTATGTGCCAACATAATATGAACAAAAGGGAGCAAACCACAGTAAAGAAAAAAAACCCTTGCTCCTAAAACCAGCAAAATCTCATGAGCTACACAGAAACCAGGTCTTGGTAAATCATAAGGCATAATTAGAGCGCCATTTATTCATGGGACTGCATAGCTATAGTTAGTCAGTGTTTCCACTGTAAACCCCTATTTTCATAGAGGTTTGCAGCTCAGCTGCAAGGAATTAGTCTCTGATGAAATTTGGCAGTAGAAATTTTAGAGCAAGGATTATTTTCTTTTAAAAATTATTTAAACTTTCAATTCCCCTCTTACTTCTTAGTCTGTAGCAGTACTCATAAAAGAAACCAAAAACATTTCTGCTTGCTCTTTGATGTTTGGTTTCTATGTGTGTCTCTGTGTGGTTAACAGGACCAAAAATATCGATTTAGCAGGGATTTTCAAATAGAGAAGTCTGAAAAAAATTGAAGTTGCGATTCCCACAGCAACTACAACTCAACCGTCATTTGGACGTATTAATAAGCATTACTATCTATGGTGTTAATTGCTATGCATTAAAGGGCCTTTACATTCAGAGTAAACCCTGCATATTAATCTAGTAATGAAGCCGGGTTTATGTTTCATGTGACAGAGCAGTTAGATTTCCTTACATCTTTATTTGGAATAACATTTTCCAGGGATTATAAGAGATTACTTTCTGCTGGACTCGTCCCTAAACCCTACGTTCGCCTGGCTGCTTCTTCCCCGCCTGCCTCCTCCATCAGGGCTCACGTTTCAGTACATACACAGGCATGGTTGGGCTCACTAAGAGGAAGCATGAGGAAGGGAAGGGGACAGGAGAAACATCTCAACAGGTCATTTTATCCCAGAGAATATTAAATAGAGCCTTTCATGACATTTTCAACTACTCAAGAGAAACAGACTGCTATTCGCATTCATAAGAACACGAGAAGAACACACATGCTCTTTTCCAACTAGCTCTGGCTAAAGCATTATAGAGATTCAGCAGCCCCAGATATGAATTAAATTTGCTTTCACACATATGAACCCATGCTGGTGGGCCTTGATGTTGGTATATGAGAAACTGGGCCACCCCATAGCTTCTAACACCTTGCAATGTTCTTGTCCTTCCTTGGAGCTGCTCACCCCAGCACCAGTGAGGTTCCCCTCAGAGAGCCTGGCAGAGGTGACAAAGGTGACTGTGCTTCCAACGTACCAGGTAGTGTTCCCAAAGGCAGCTGCCACCAAGCTCTCTGCAATCCCAGTGCACTCTTCAGAGGACACAAACAGCAACAACATCTCCTCTGACTGGGAGGAAAGCAGACACACCACCACCTCGACCATTGTGATTTGTGAAAGCCATAAGAGAAAAATTTTCCTTTTAGACTGAAAGAACCTACCTCTACCACAAATTGTAGCAATCACAGTATTGCAGTGAGGATCTGAACTCCTGCCATGTCTTACAAACAGTACAAAGCAGCATTCCTAGATGTACTGCTTAAATCCACTTTTCAAGGTGGTAGTTAGAAATTAAGAGGCAAATTAACTCAGTAAGATTACTCATGTACCTTCAATCATTTACAGGAATGTTAACAAGATCTTGGCTTCAGAGAGCTGGATCACACTTTCCCACTGCAACCATTATTAACCAGACATAAGACGTTCACAGAGTAAGAGATGATAACGATGCTGTAACTGGTCTCCATAGAGTATGGTTATGATTAGGGAATATCTTAGAGAAACTGTCATTCATTAAGCACTCAGCTCATGCATAAAGATGGGTGAAGAAAAAGCTCTGCAATTTTTGGAATTTCAACTTGACAAAGGTCTATTCTTGACATTTTGGTTATTGGGTCTTTTTCATTTGAATGTTGCTAAGAAGCATCAGATTCAGTTTAAATGCAAACAACACGATTTTTTTCTTCACCTCTTTTCCTCTGAACGTAAGCATTCAAGTCTTCTGCAGTCACCTTAAAAGACATCATAGGCCAGTCAGGAAAAGATGCAACTTTAAAACCTGAATTTAGTTCTGATCCTGTGTATTTGAGTAGATATGTTATTCCCATCTGGGAAAATCTGTAGTGCTTCGAAGTGCATCTCATACATCAGGTTCCCAGGTACTTAACTAGGTCTAAATCCAGGATCCCAGTCAAAGTGGCAAGCTCTCCTTTTGATCCCTCTTTTCTCTGAGCTCACTGAGATGAGGTTCTTAGGGACACGGTTTAGAGGTAGACTCAATACTCTTAGGTTAACGGTTGGACTTGATCTTAAAGGTATTTTCCAACCAAAATGATTGTATGATATCACGAATAATCACAGTCTTTGTGCATCGCAGCACAATATTGTCAGCCAATTTTTATTTCTTGTCTTAATGAGAAAGAAGGGAGCATCCCCAGGATTTAGAAAGCAGTTTTATCAAGTCTGCAAGTCACCTCCACTTCCAGATTCAGTTAAGCTAATGGGTAACGTTCTTGGCACTCTTAAAAGATGAAATATAGTATATCCACCGGTCTGCTCACTATTACCATACGTCATGAATATAATTCAAAAGCACCTTTTCTTTTTAAGATCTTAGGAAATATTTAATACCAGTCCAAGCAGTGAGTAAATGACACTATGACTACCACCATGGATCAATGCTTTTCAGCGCTGCCTTGCAGCATTCTTTCCTCTGGCCCTGCCCACCTCTTGGCTCATTTTTGAGCTACTGACATAAAACCAAGTACCCACAGAGAAGCAAAGGCTCCCAGAGCAGAAGATTACGTTCTGCAGAGCCATCATTCTTGTGTGCAGATTGCTTGCCTCCCACCAGCTAACTATGTGGCCTTTACTGACCAATTCTGATAGAAAACCGGAGGGATACGCTCCTCTGAGCACCCATCAAAGTAAACATCGTGCAATTCTCTTGGTTTAGGTGTTCATAAGCAAGTCATGTTCCAGCCTTCAGGCTTCCCCAGAGTACTGCTGAGGGACTGCTCCTCTCCTACCATATGTGCTCACACAGCTTGAATGCCAGTCACGGCGAGCCTCAGTGAACCTGTGCTGGAGAAAATCCAAGTGGAAATCTCAGGGGAACAGGTGTTGTCACTGGGGATGCCTAGAAACAGGCTGGGCAAACAGCTCTAAGCATATCCCACTGAGCAACTCTTATTTGCACTATTCACTGAGACCACACAGTCTCAGGACTTTTTTGTCCTCTATTTCCCAAGATGTTATAACATGTCCATCTCCCTGCTGGGGTGTCAGGCAATAGTGGAGATTGTAGGCGAGGTTCTTGCAGCTCATATGGGAACCAGGAGAAGACATTAATCAGGATGCAAGAATGACAGTGAAGCATACTTATCCAGCATTAGAAATAAGAAGTGCAACAAGATCTGCACCTTTAATTGCATCCTCATTCCTCGTGACAGCTGAAAAACCCTTAATTAATACACTTCACACACTGTCTATTTTTGATCCAGTTCAAATCCCAACCATCAGCAGAGTATGCTCATCTCATTCCTGCTGAAAGTCCCCTGGGATTTGCGATGTCCATCACTTGGCCTCACTCAAGCAGCAAGATAGCAGCCGATATCTCTCCCCCTTCCCTCCTTTATGAGTGTGACTTGCTGCTTTAGCACTACAGACTGTCGTCTTTCCCTTGGTGCTTAACCCTTTAATAAACCCTGTCTTCCACCTGTCCTTCAGCCCACCTCTGAAATTTGACCACAAGACTCCTGCTACATTTAGAAAAGGTACTTCCTGGTGTCCTGTAATGAATAATTCTGCGTGTCCTCGCACATATACAGCTCATCAGCTGTGGACCACACTGCACAACTGCAGAAAGAAGAATGCATGCCTGACTGGTAGCTCCACTGTCATCTCATCCTGCTCCTTCCCAGGCTCTTCTCATGGACACGACTGTCTACTCCTCCACCTCTTTCTTCCTCTTCTTCAAGACCTTTCCCTCTACCCTGACCCCATGCTTCCCCACGTTAGTGCCCAGTAAGCGGGCAGTGCTCTGAACTCCACAGCTCCTGTGAAACAAAACCTTTGATTTCCTCCAGGTTCTCACTTCCCTCACAGCACATGGCAATCGCTGGCTTTTGAGGGATGTGAAGGAAATATCCCTGTTTCTATCCCAGCACAACCTTCCACTGACAACTGGCACCTCCCTCCACTTACAGAGTTCTGCATCTGCCTTAATAAGATATTTATTAGGGTGCACAAATAACAAAACCTGCACTTTGATCAACATTTGCCTCAGGCCAGCAGAGATGCTGAACTACTGACTTCTGAGGCAGGATCTGACAAGGGGAACAAATGGGAATGGATCAGATCTCCTTGCAGAGGAGATGCTGTTAGAAATCCAGGGCCTTTCCAACACGATGCAAAGCACTTTCTGCAACTTCAGGTTGCTCACCTGAAGGCTGAGCTGCTCCCACTGAAGTCGATGGCAAAACTCCAGCTGACTTCAAGGGCAGAGGGACTGGACCCCCAGTGCTTTCAACTCTTGTAACCCACACGTGTGTTAACAGCAGGTTGGCCAAACTGGGAAGAGCTTTCATATCCATCAGCTCTTTTCTGAACAGCAGAGAGGTGTTTGTCCAAACATAGGCAAAGCCTTTTGCTCAATTACTTTAATCACAACCACTATACAGCAATTTGTCCCGATGCCAGGAGCTTGAACAAGGTGCCACTTTCCAGAAGTCAAGCACGCTGCAAATACGACGCTTTATAGATACTATGGATCTGAATCAGCAGTTCCTCCAAGGTGAACTTCATATACGCTGTGCAAATGGCCAACTAGTTCCTAGCTATGACCCTTTAGAACCTGTAATTAAAGATATCAGCAAAGATGAGCTTCCTTCACAAGTCCTGAAAGTATTCTGATTTCATGCTTTTGTCTGCCAAAAGATGTAGACTGCTAAATTGATTTTAGGGTTTGTTCTTCTCCCCAGCCTGAAATGGGATAATTAAATAAATTGATCCAAGGGTCACAGGAACAAGTGAGCTTATATTAATAGTTCCTGAGGCAGTTCAAAATTACAATATTTTGCATGAAAATAAAAATAGTAAAACAATTTCAGGACAGGACAATTATCTCAAAGCTGTACCACACTCTAACATGGGCAAATTTCAGTGTGTAACTTACTTGTATTATCTCCTTTAATTCCTAGCAAATCCCACTTTAATTTCTAATTTGTATTCAGCGAACTGCCTGCAATGCAGCAGTTCTGTACTTGTCAGGACTGTTGTCATTTTGGAATATCTTAATCCTTCTCTCTTCTTTGGATGGTTAACCCCCCCAAAAAAAGCTCACAACACTATTCCAATTCTGATGGATCCTTGATCTCAGTGGAAAACTCTCTACTGCACTCAGATATTCTTCTAACCAAATGAAGAGCGGAAAAAAATGTAGATACATTTTCTCTAAAACCCCAGCGCATCAGCAAGTACCAGGCCAGGATGCTCCTGATCATGGTGAACAGAAAGACTAAGTCCAAAAAGCAATCACCTATTCGATCTCATTTTCCATACGCTTCTGATGCCAAAGGGGAGACTTTGCCTTAAGAAGGAATTAATGTATAGTGATCCTATGGCATGGGTTATGCAGGAGAGCACTTCAGAAGATCACAGTCCCTCCCTTGTAGCTTTTACAACCTCCCAGTTAAATTCCTGAGACCTGCTCCTAGTCAGGGGCTGAAAAACCTCTATATTACAGTGACCTGCATCATTCAGTCAGCAATTCCTCTTCTCAGCAGTCTGCCCTTCTTTCATATCTCTTCCTTTGACTTTATCCACTTTGACTTCTTTGCCTCATCTGTCCTTTTTCCTTGTCTCATAGATAAGAAGCTTGACAAGGGCGCACTAGCAGTTTCAACTACCTGAATGCAACTCTGAGGTTGCTTGCTTAGTAGGAAAAAATAAACCCCATCAGCTGCACTGCCATGAATTCATTGTATCTGCAAGGCAGGACTGGCATCCCCATAGCGTTTCTTTCTGAAAGAAAACAAACTTCTGGTAAGAAAGCTCAGTATCTCAGAATAAGAAACATTTAACAGAGTGGCCTTACTGACAGGGCACGTTGTGCCAAGGTTTACAATCAAGTGGTTTATAATAACAAATTCTGCTTATCTTCACACAATCACCAATGCAAAAAGCACCATCTGTCTCTCAGGTGAGATTAATTACGCCAGTAAAGGACTTTGGCACCTTGTCCATCGTGGACGTGCACAGCAAAATGGCTGGAAAATATAGTCGAGGATCAGGATCAGAAAAAAACAGCATGTCCCCTGAAACAGCTCATTCATAGCCGTCTACTACTGCGTTGGGCTGGGTGTGAGCACACTCACCCGCAACACACTTCTGCACAAACACACATCATACAGTGACTCCCCTTCCACCCCAGAAGCAGCTGGAGAACCCGGCAGAAACAACCCCAGAAATTCACAGCCAAATGTCAAATCTGCCTGTGCAGAGAGGACAGGAGGCACAATGCACGGCACTACTGCCTTAACAAGTAACAAGTCTATCCATAAGCAGAGTGAAAATATCACTTCCCTAAGGAATGGGGTATTAATTTTAAGCCTATGCAGCTTTAGCAATGCCTGCTATGTTTATTCTGATCCTCACTACCACACACATAGGAGCCACAATACCATCTTTCCTTGGAAGTATTAGACATTACAAACCTCGTATAAGAAAACAGATTTTGCCAGCAGGACATCAGAAAGATAAGCAATAACCTGACTATGCTCTAGGCCATAATTGTTTCAGGATTTAGCCATCAAAAATACACCTTTTGTAGCCTGCTATGGTTGGGAGATAGCATCTTTTTAAATCACCCTTGCTCAAGCCTTTCAGATGCTGCTTAACAGCTCTATTCAGACCTAGAAAGCACAATTCTGGGCTGTCTGTCATTCCTGGTTGCAATCACTATTTGTTTCCCGCACAGTAAAGGGCTGCTGTCAGCTAGGCTGTATTTTTTCTTTATCCTAACTGATGAAAGTAAGATTGTGGGAGGCCCTTACACGAGCTTATAACTCTCGCCTTTCCCAATGGCACAGCCACTGTTTTGCTTTTGGTTCAGCTCCCAGACCATGAACCTCTGTACCAGTAAGTTAAGCAGTATCTGGTGTTTATATCTGTGACTGGTCACCGATATTTTTTCCCCCAGGGCTTGACTAACACTCAGCCTTTTCAATTCATGTGCTTATCCCTTGTGTTTTTTAGTCATTGCAAATTTGGCTCGGTGTCAGCTAAAGTGGGATCAACCAGACAAACCTTTGCTTGCATTCACACATCAGGGCCAGACCACCATAGAGCCCTGGGTGGGGAACACACCGAAGGGAGACCCACCTTGACTCCACTTTGCTTTGCCCAAGGTTTCCTGCATCTCCCAAGGGAGGGATGCGCCCCCTGTGAAGCAGGGGCTGTTGAATTATTAGGATAATCTGATTAACGCTTTCAATAATGTTTTGTTATTTTGAGTGACAGACTTCAGGCATCTTAAGGAGGCCTAGTGTCTTGGTTCAACCCCAGCTGGCAACTAAGCACCACACAGCTGCTCGCTTACTCATCCTGGTGGGATGGGGGAGAGAATCAGAAAAGTACAAGTGAGAAAACTCATGCGTTCAGATAAAGGCAGTTTAATAGGTAAAGCAAAGGCCACGCATACAAGGAAAGTAAACCAAGGAATTCATTCACCACTTCCCATGGGCAGGCAGGTGTTCAGCCATCTCCAGGAAAGCTGGGCTCCATCATGTGTAATGGTTACTTGGGAAGATGAACACAATCACTCCAAACATTCCTACCCCCTTCCTTCTTTCCCCAGCTGTATATGCTGAGCATGACATCATATGGTCTGGAATATCCCTCTGGTGAGTTGGGGTCAGCTGTCCCAGCTGTGTCTCCTCCCAGCATTTTGTGCACTCTCCATCTTCTCGCTGGCAGGCCAGTATGAGAAGCTGAAGAGTCCTTGATTGCTCAGCAACAACTAAAATGTCAGTGTGTTATCAGCATAGTTCTCATACTAAATGCAAAACACAGCATTATACCAGCTACCAGGAAGAAAATTAACTCTATTCCAGCCAAAACCAGGACATCTCATCTTCAAAAAGTACTGAAAGTTGCCTTCCAAAATTCAGAGCCTCTCTTGGTGCAGCAAACTGAAAAAGGCAATGGAAGTGACTACAAAAATCCGGTATTAAAAGATGAAAATAGAGTTCATGTGGTCATTGGGAGCATGCATCCTTCTGCACCATTTTTTTCATGCTTCCAATGTTATAAGTCCATCTGTATTTCTTTTAAAAGTCTCTTTCTGTTGAGAATAATGAGGTACCCATGGGGGAAAAGAATGCTGAATATTTAAGTTGCTTTTCATGCCAGCTGTAGGCCCTGCAGCAGAGCAAGACTCAGGCTCCCACCCTGTCACCTCTCGAGTTGGGGACGTGATGCAGCAGCTGGTGAAGCATCTCTGCCCCACCGACTGCCCCAACACAAGCGATTGCCTCCTTCCTGTGCAGCAGAGCAGAGGTGCCTGCTCAGGGCTGGGGGCAGGAGCCTGGGACACCGAGCGAGAGCTGTTTGCAGCAGAACAAAGCGCAGCAGCTGTCAGCTTACCTAGGGCTCCAGCTCCCAGCCCTGGCCAGCAAGTGCCTCTGCTTTGCCTCTTCAAAATCCCTGCAGATGTGAGTTCCCCGCAGGAAGCACCCTCCTTCCTCACGTCAGAGTACGGCAGCAAGCAGCTATGCTGAGAGAGCAAATGAGGTACCTCAGATGAAGTAAAAATGTACCTTCATTGAGTGTGAGGAGGGCTGCAATATGCTTCAAACTGTGCCTCCAAGCCAGGACACACCAGGGCAGCCTGTGTTTTGGAGAGGGGCATGTGTAGAGGGGAGAAAGCTGGTGCTGAGAGCTGCACACCTCCACCTCGCAGGGAGCCACAGCTCCTGGGGAGAGCGAGGGCATTGGTTTTGTACTGATTCAGAATAGCAGATGTTGCTCTGAGACAGGAGCTAAATCACCACATGAAGCCTTTTTGAAAACACCAGGGAGCTAAGTGGTGTCTTTAAGGACAGCAGTAGGTTTATAAGCATGCTGCTGTGCCCAAATCACATGGCAATGAGCTGAGCAGCTACAGTTGCTCAGGGGGAGAGGACATCAAGCTGAGAGATCAAAGAAAACCATCACCCACCACGCAGAGCCAAACGTGTGCTTCTCTCCCCATCCACCCTCCTGCTCCCCATTCCACCCTGAGTGGATGCTGCAAGCCCCAGTGGCTTTTCTGCATCATTTGGACAAGCATGAAACTTTACTCAAACAACTGCCAGGTCCCTGCAGTGCATCTCTTCGTCCTCTTATCTGCTCGGCTGCTGACAGTGTGTGGGAGACGAATGAGCAACCGTTGCTCGGCGAGTTGTGGCACATCACCCCCCAATAACAGGGCTGCGTTTGATCTCTCCCTGACAAGGAGCAGCTGATGCTCTTGTCTTTGCTGTGTACCACTGGCATGCAAGGGTGATGGAAGAAGAGACAGGGTGGAGAGCAGGCTGGTCCTGTAGAGCCAGCAGGCAGAGTTTAGGGAGCCCTGGCAGCAACACCAGCTCAGCGGGCAGAGCCCAGGCACAGGCAAACAGCTCCCTGAGCACCCAGCACTGAGCCTGCCACCCTCCTCAGCCCCACAGCCAGCCCCTGCCCCACAGTGAAGCCACAGAGCCACCTGCAAGCGTTCTCTGCTGCAAACCTGGCTGGTGCTCCCCTGGCACACAGAGCACTGCTCCCTAGTGGTGCCAGTCTTATACCCTGGCTCACCTCCAAATGAGATTCTCCCTAACCCCTGGGGTACAAATGACCCTCAGCACTTTGGGCCTCTACTGTCTGGACCAAAATCCACCAGTGCATTTTGGCATCTAACTGCTCCCAGGTATTAGCTGCCTGCAGAGCTGAGAAGCACCTGCTCTCAGGGCAGAGCAAGTACACTAAGCAGACAGACTCATAAGCAGGGAGGATCAGGGGCAACAGCCTTTCAGTAAAAAGTGTACCTAACAATGACATTTTCTACCCAGGTTCCTAAATTAGTCTGAAATGGGTTTTCTAATTTAAGGAGTATTTCCCATCCATACTGCTCTAGGATTTTTCGTAAGGTCTCAATTGAAAGTGAATGGCATGGGAGGGAAAGATATGAAGTCCAAATAGGTTGGGTATTAATCTTATGCTATTGTTTAGTATTTTAGTATAAAACAGACAATCACAAGCTACAGTAGGTATGACAACATGTTGCAGAGATAGTGCACACATAGTACAATGGCTCCCAGCTAGAACAGGCTTTGTTTAAGCAGTCACAAAAACCAGTATTCATGACATTACAGTATCAGGCTGTTTCCTGAGCCGAGGTTGTTTTTAAGATATCACCTGCCATTAGCAGTAGAAGGTTTTCAAGGTTCCTTCTAAATAAAATTTTGTGAAAATGTGCAATAGGGTGCAGAAAAGATAGTTTGCCATTTGTGGTTTAGGTTTAACTTGAGGAAAAGCTCTGACAGCATACATCCATTGGATGGGTTCTCACATGTGACATGCTGTACTGCACATCTAAATATTTTTATCAGTTCTTTGCTTCAGCTGTATATAAAGCAAGGAATTTACAAGTAGAGAAAGCATTTATGCCAATAGCTGGACTTTTAATAGAGTTGCAACTTCAACAAACCCAGAGTAAGAGCAAAGAAGTGTCTGAGAAGTCCTGTCTAAACCACCTAAAGCACTTCAGACTACACTTCGTGTTTCCTTTCCCACCTCCCCTCAATCTGCAGAAACCATAGCACTCAAAACTTGATCTTTTGCCTCACTTCATTTCAGTGGTCTAGTTCTTTCCCATGACTCTTTGGCATGTGCCAACAATATCTGGAATTTCTTTTCCACCTCCCATCCAAGCTCTGGACAGGGCTAGAACTGCTTTGCTTGCAGGATTTAGGGGAGATACTACAGATCAAACATGCCACTTGTTTCTAAAGACACTGCCTCCCCAGTCATCCTTTTCCCAGTGCCTCTTCTCACTGGGCTGTTGATGAGATTAAATTCTGCTCAGATGATCCGCCTGGCACTTCTCTTCCAGCAGCACATGCAGCCATGCCTGAAAGTACCTGCGAGAAACCTTTCCAAAACACCCTTTGTCACTTCACTGTACTGGTAACCAAAGAAGTTCAAGAACCAACACTTCATCCTCCTCTGCTCTGCTTTCAGCCCCTCCTTGTCCTCCCTGCTGACCACAGTGAGAGGAATCCCACAGTCCCTGTTCAGCTGAAAAGGCACACTGCAGAGTTAGGCCTGTGCATCTTCATGTTTCACCCAAACCACTCAAGTGGCAAGGAGCGAGACAGCCTGCCTGCTGAATTCCCAGTCCCCAAACGCTCCCCCAGCACTGTGATAGCCGTCATTTGCATTCTCCAGTTTCCAAGTGTTGAAGAGAGTTCATCCGTGCTGAATACATCTCCACCGCTGCCTTCCTTACCAGCTGTTTGACCTGCAACGTGCTGCTGTTTGCAGCCTTACGCTCACTGTGTTTCCATGATTTCTGCTTCTCATGTGCAGCAGCTGAAAAGCAATTAGAGGCCAAGCCTCCTTTACCCCAGGTCCCCTTGTTGTAGCCTTATTATTGCAGTTGCCTCAGAGGAGGAGATGTGTCTTTATATGTATATACGTATGTAGGCATGCAGCTCACGGGTACATTCTTTGCCTAACTGGTCACCTTGCAAATTCAGCCTGGATTTGGAGAATCCAAGGAGAGAATTCAGGGGGCTGCTTCTCCCCAGTACCTCCAATATATACTCATTATTAAACAAAAGATTCAGCAGGTTGAATGCAGTTGCATCATTTACTGACTGGAACTGGGTAAACCTTTTCTTGAAGATGCAATAAAAAGCAACGAAACCAGTTCCCTCTCACAGCTGCAGTGGGCTCAACACACGCAGAGTCTTACCAGCAACATTTGCTTATTTTGGCTGTAACTTCAGCAATCCAGACTCTTAATACAGCATACCTGTACATCTTCTGTACACACTCATTCTTCAGAGCAGAAATGTTCTTCAGGATAAACTGTTTCAATGCACCACTACTTACAAATTGTTTTTATTTAAAATTACTTAAGGGCTGTTACTCATCCGCTGTTTCAACTCCACTAGGGTCCCAGTACTGGTGTCACTAAATGATCTCCATGAATGTGCAAGAAACCCGAGTTCTTCTGAGTTTTCCAGCGGGAAAAATCCTTGTCAAACACCATTACAACCCAGCGACAGAGAAGTCACAGCAGGCAGCCTAGTAACACAGGTTTGGACATAGAAAGTTAAATGTTTCCAACCTAAATTTAGCTGTATGAGCACCACATCCTGCTGCTTTTTGCAACCAGCAATCCTGACAGCCGCGTTTGCAATCAGGGACTATCCTACAGTCCACAAGCACTGATGAAAAAACTGAATCCTTGTTACACTGCTTTTCCTTGTGAATTTATCATTCTCCTTTCAATACAGCCAATGCCATTCTGAGGGACTGCAAGCCACCAGCATCTTAATATCTCATCTCTGTTCAGACAGGAAACACGTCCCTGCTAAATTGCAGGTTTTGTTTTCTGTATTTACCCCTCCAAAAGAGGACTACAGCTGATAAATAATTTTGATTACTCCTGACCATTAAATGCTTCACTGAAACCACTGTGTGCATCGCCATTTGGAAAATAAACATCTGAGAAGTGGATATTTTACTTTTCAAAACTATTGACTAACATAAATTGAAACTTGGCCCACTACGTTGGGAAGTGTCCGGATTTGCAGTCCTAAAGAAAGACTACGGTGTCTTCCCGCCTTTGGCAACTTCTGCACCCTACTTCTCCTGCATGAAGCACACAAAGTTCTTCAAACAAGACTTGACTCCCTGTCAAGCACTCTTTCCTTTGCACCTTCCACTTAGAAGCAGCAGATTGCCAGCTGGCACACCACTTACACTGGGGCAAAAACCCCCAAACTATTCTCAAGAAAAGCCTGAGCTCTGCCATGGACTCCCACCCTGTGGCCTTCTTTCTATGCATCACTGGTGAGCAGACTCCCAAGCCCTGGTTTCCATCATGCCTTCCATGTCCTACACCCATCTGCTCCGCTCCTGTGAGGTGACAGATCATTGAAGGTTACAAGAGCACAGCTCCTGTACACATCAATAACCTGCCTGGTGCAGAGAACACACAGGCTGACCTAGTGGGCACCACACGAGTGTCTCAGCCAAGAAATAAGTTCAGCACAGTCACCGGCTATGGGAAGCCTGGCCTCATCAGCAGCATGCGTTTCCTGGTGCTTCAAAAATTCATTCCTGTACTTGCTTAGAAAAACACCTGGATTTATAAGACCTTTCTTCTTTTTTTTTAAATAACAGTTATAATCAAGGATAGTCAGGTGAGTTGGGTTGGATGTGAGGCCCAAATCCAACCTTCAATTACAGTAACAAAAGCAACAGTCTATTATTAATGGATGTAGTTCTGATACAGTGAATTGACTGGTGTAAGCTAGAACAATTCAACCGGCCCTCATTTGCTAATCCATTAATTATCCTTATAGCAGAGGAGTATGTGTAAGGGCTGCTCAGACACAAAGACACTGCACTGCATCATTTTCTGCTGTCACAGACCTCCACACAATGGCTAATCATAAGCAAGTCTCCTCCATGCTACTGCCAAGGAAGAGCTTTTAATCTCCTTGCATCTGGGCATGCATTGGAGAGACACGGGACAGAGGAGAGATGGTCTGCAAGGAGCTGGGCTACTGCTTGGTCCTTGCAAGACTTGCTCCCAGGGTGTCTATGGGGAGATGCTGAGCAGGAAGGCAGATGGGCAAGTGTTCACTCCTTGTTAGCAATTATTTCACTACTGCCAGCAGCCATCAGCCTAATATAGGTTCTGGCTGCACACAGAGTTACTGACTTGCTTGATTCTATGCAGCAAGTCTGCAACAGAGCCAGAAACTGTATCTACAACTCCTGCATCTCATATCTGCCCTTTAACCAACCAGCAGGCTGTTCATCTTTGTGAGCCCTTGTGCTGTGACTGACAGGCATGTAGAAAGATGGGCCATCTGCAAGGGCCAGGAAAATGCAGTATATCCAGCTCCAGAATCTCAAAACTTCATCTCTATACAGAAGTTTTGTGATAGAAAAAGGTTTTGTGAATGTCAGCATTTCCATATTATCACTGTCTGTACACAGATTGCCACAGCAGTAAAATTTTGAAAAATAAAAAAAAAATACAATTTAAAGATAAAAAACAGTTTAAAGTTTACAGTCTTGAGCAGTTTCGGTCCCTTGCATCTCTCATCAGTTTTCATTCATCTAATGTTTTCTTTTAAATACACTCAGCAAACTCAGATGCTTGGAATGGCAGCATCATACCAAAGACTGCACTTCTGCACATCCCCACAGCACCACAGCCCAGGGAAATGGCACAGGGAGGGCCATCTCCTGCACCAGTGTTTGCTGCACCGTGCTACAACCCAAAATCTGTGTTTAACCTCTTGGGTCCACCACACCCCCCCAGCCACAGCAGCTTTAACAGACACAAAGCCTAGGATACTGAAGTGTCAGGAGTCTGAGCTGCGCTCCGCTGGCAGAGCATCTGTGCTGGAGGAGCGCAACGCCCAGGACAGGCACAGAGGTGTTCTCTAGCACAGGGTATTCTGGTTTCAGTAAAGAGAAGACAAATGGGGTATCGTGAAGAATGAGACAGTGCCTCAGAACCCTGTCTACGTATCCACTTCAACGATGTTTTGTGGATTCAACCACAAGCAGCTTTTTTAGCATTTCATTACCAGTTACCAAAGACAAAAGGCCAGGAATACAGCCAAGCAAGTAAAATGATCATACTAGTTATGGCAATAACCACCTTCATAAAACCATCTTACACTACTTCATGATAAGATAAAGAACCAGAAATTTTTGAAAGCAGTGACTGACTGATATTGTCCTTCATCCATGGAAAACACTGACTCCTGCTATTTGGAAACACGAGCTGAGCAGACCCACTGGAAGTCTAGTCTAGCCTTTGAGACAGAAACCATCCTGTGAATGCAATATGTCTCTGCTGGCACGAGCAAAGGTATTTAATCGTTTCACTTCCACAGCTAAACACTTTGCTGAAGAGCAAACAGGACGTAAGCAAAGGGCAGCCAGCACCAACATGCTCACTGACACGGGTGTTACAAAACATATTGCTGGGACTGGGAGATGACATCTCTTACTTTCAGGCCATTAATCTGAGCCTGGACAGGACAGTAGTTGTCACCACTTGAAGCTGTTCTATGGTCTGTGTAGACTTCACGGGTGATTTCAGTCTAGCTGGGGTCAAACAGGTATCTTTGCTCACACATGAAATCCTGCCAGCAGATACAGCACCTTCCAACTTCTTGGGAAGCTCTGCTTGCTCAAGAACTGCAGGATCAGAAGAAAATAAACCAAAAATCCCTTGCTGACAGGATCAGTCCCACAGCTCAGGGCTATCTCCAGTTCCCAGGATTGCTTCTAGAGACCAGAGGGCTGTGCTGTATTTGGAGCTGGAGGAGCAATACTCTCCTGCTTTACAAGAGGCCTCACGGTCACCAGCAGCACTGTCAGGTTTTTTTCAAAGATATTCTGGGGCTTGTTCATACCTGAGACAAACTGTTTCTTACATGCTTTCCTGTGTGCTTTTAGGTGACCTAGAACATCTGAGAGGTGTTTAATTTGAGAAAATACCTGGCTATATTTTGAGATTTTGTCTCTGCCTCTGACAGAGTCCGCTTCTTGAATTCTCCTTTCATTTCAGGGAATAAAATGAATGCCTCCATGCCCTCCCGCTGTGGACCTTTGGCCTTTTGATGAGAAGCCAAGAGACAAACGGCCCAATTTCTCCAGTCAGCACAAGAAAAGTGACGAGGAAAATTTGTCGTCTCTGCTGCAGTATCCACAAAGTTGACAAGCAAACCCAGCCTCGTGCCAATCAAACACACATACCCTGCGGGCTGTGAAGTCCAGGGGTAGGAAAATGAACGATTTTTTATGGCTCATTCCAGCACTGAGACTTTACAGAAAGAACCACCTCTCTCATACAACCACCTCTTACATTTGGGGAAACCTCAGTGAAATTCAGGTGTTGCAATGAGATGGGGAATCACTGTGTAGATCTTGACCTAATCCCATTTGCACTGATCAGTTTTGGGAGGGAGAGGGCAAGTTATATTAGTGTTGAGCGTATTTCAGAACAAGAGAGCACAAATATTGTATAAAGCTGTGCTCTTTATTAAGTGGCATGCCAATTTCTGAGCATATACCAAGCATTTGTAAGAGTTAGTCCCCAGTATAAGGAATACCACAAGCCAGACCTTCATGAGTTGTAAATCAGCCTAGAGACCCACTGCTCTGCCAATTTAAAACTACCCAAAGAGCCTGTGTTCCTGACTCGAAGTGGCAGAACGAATAGCAAATACCATATCCATATTCCTAATGATCAGAAATGAAGTGATACGGGTAAGGAGAAGTTGTAAAACAACAATGTAAGTAGTCGAATGAAAAAGCGAAAAATTGCTCCTCATTTGCACCCCATCTGCCTTGAAAGGGAATGGTGTTTTATTTCCTTTGGTACAGGAGGGTTTGCATAAAACATAAGCAAGGTTGTACAAACCCTTGGGGTTTAATTTGACTCTAGTTTATCTTTTGATCAGCACATCAAACAATTGTGCAGCATTATCTCCTCCCGCCTCCCCTCCCAGTTTCTAAAAGCTGCCTGAAATATCGGTGCTGTCTCTCATCAGGGCAACACAGAGCCTTCACGGCAACGCTGTCATATTTAAAATGAAATCTCTGCCAAAACATCCCAACACAGGGACAGGCCTTATGTCTGCTAAAGGTTTTAAACAGTAGGTGAAACATGTCTTTCTGTTTTTGAGGCTCTCTTGAGTGGAGAGATTATTACGGGATGGAGAAGGTGGAGAAGGCAAAATTATTAACCATCATAGCAACTGCAAGAGGCCAACCTTCTGCTGTCTACACCATCAGGGACCCGTCACAACTAGACAGCAACCCAGCTGTAAACATCTGTGACCTGTCCCCAGACCAAATCACTGGTGGGATCTCATTCTGCTCGCAGCCTGGGTCTCTGTCAACATTATTTCAGCGGCTACTGCAAAGTGTTTGACCACTCAGTACTAGCAGAAATACCAACTGTGCCATGTGTGATAAGAGGTAAGTTCGGAAGGAAACCAACCCGTGCCACCAAGAACTACAGCCTCACAGGGGTAAAGTGGTCAACTCAATGGTGCGATCACAGTTTATACAGAACAGTTTGCCTGGCTCATTACATACATGTCTGGACATACCTCACAGCTTGCACAAAAATAATGATGTAATAAGAAAAGAGGATTACATTTTCTGACCCAGCCTATAAGATGCATAGAACAGAAAACAAGAAAACAATTACAAAAGATTAATGGGGGGGAAAAAAGCCAGAAAATCTGACTGAGTGACCCAGGACAGTGCTGCCTCAGTTCAGGGTGGTGGGAGATATATCTGGTCAGTTCTTACTATAGCTGGGAGCTAACAACAATCTGCTGTACGCAGTTTTGGATCCCTTTGTTGTTGCTAAATCATATTTGCTTCAAATTACCTCAGCCATTCAGCCTCACAGAGCTACAGCCTCCACAGGCACACCACTGTGAACAGACTTCACCTTTACCAAATAGTTCCTCAAAAATGCAATTCATCTTTAAACCTAACATGACTCGAAGCCCAGCAAAAGGCATCATGTTGCCAGCCCCGTAAAACAAAGCTCTTTATTGCTTATGGAGTGCAAGTGGACCCAATGAGTAGGATGAAACATAAAACTCCTAACTGCAATCTGTGGCAGCATTCCCAACCCCTGGCTGACTCCCTCTGTCTCTGTGAAGTCCTGCACTCATTTCTAACAAAATCTAATGGGAGTCCTCCTGCTCTAAGTGCTTTTGACAAAGCCCTCGATGCTATGAGCACTCACTGCAGTCCTCACCATGAGAACATGCCCCTGATGACAGGTTCTAGGACAGGGTGTACCTGTGGCTTGCTGGCACGTGTGGCCCTGGGGACGATGACAAAGGACATGAGCTGCGGGCTCTCACAGGACCTCACACTGACCCACCCGGGGGTGCCACACAGAACACTTCAGGGCACTATGGCAAGCAGAAGGTCCTGAACTGCATAAAGCAGCTTGCTACACTTGTATTATATTCAAGGTTGACAATATATTAAACTGATTTAGCTCTCCTGTGCGGGACACTGGTTTATTTTTAGACATGCTTTGTTTCCTGTTTTCATTCTCTTCGTACTTCTCATAATCTGGTATAAAACTCTGGGTTTGCTTTCAGCACCTTCTGTAGTTTGATTTAAAGGCAAACAAAGAGCTCAGTGCATATTTTACATTTGAGGATAATGGCAAAAATATCCTACATTTTTATTACCAGAAGGGGGCCACTGGATCATTTAATGTGACCACCTGTAAAGTGCTATTTCCCTCTGCTGAGCCCAGTAACTGCTTTCGACTTAATTAGAGCTTGAAGCATTGACGGTTCTGGCGTTCCATATAAAGACCAAGCACAATATAAAACAACTTTAGAATAATAAAAAAAGTTCTGAGAGCCTCATGGGTGTTCCTCACATATCATAAGGAACTTAAAAATCCCTTAACAGTCCCTGCAATGTTTTTTTATGCCCCAGTCATAGTTTCTCTGAATAAAAGCAGACATTCTTCATTGACCCAAATAAGCTGCAGTGATCATAAAAAAACTGATCTTCCTTGTGGGGTTTGCTGCTCTTGATATTTAAGGGATTTTCTTAGGCAAGTCATTTATAACAGCTCTCTATGTTTGGCTACATAAACACTGACATCTTCCTGAGTTCTTAAAGAAAAGCTCAGAGAAACCACAAGGATGGCAAAATAAAGCAAAGAGTTAGAAGCCATATCTAGCTCCCTTCTATCACTTTCCTTGTCCCTAGTAAAAAAAAAAAAAATTACCACAAATCAGCTCAACAAAATAAGCACGTTGATGCATGCACCAAGCTGCATTACATTTCTTTCCTCGCTTACGGCATTTAAGATGACTCTACCACCTCATGGTTCGGTGCTTGCCCTGGATGGGTCCATTCTTGGGGATCGGCTGTCCCTGCCCCAAGCCCCCTTCCCAGCCCTTTGCTCCCAGTCCTGTGCACCCAAGCCACTCCAACATTCACCTTTTCTAAACATTGCAAAAAAGGTAAGACAAAAAAAGCACAGTTTGCTCTGCAAAACTCTTGCCACTTCCAGCCAATTTTGGAAAAAGCCCTCATAGCGGTAACAACTGAAAAGACGTTGAAAATCTATTTCATTGAGGAACATAAGCCATGCACTGCCCTACTGTTATTGCAGCATCAAAAAAGCTGATTGAGATGTCTCAGTTCTCCTCCCAGCGATGATGATTGGGCACTACAGTACCGAAAGTCTACAGTACTGAATGCTTTGCTCTGGGGTTTCCATCAGAACCCACCATAGGGACAAGAGTTGTTCAGTTTCCTCCAACTTTGGAGTTGAATAAGCCAAGAGGTAAGTAAGAGCAGATGAGGAACAAGAGCAGAAGGAGATGACAGAGAAACAAGGAAGTCAAAGTAGAGGGAAAGGCAGCCTTGGCAGAAGGATGGGACTGAAATATGCCTCAAATACTTCATAGTTAGTGTACTGTGTGGAGGTTACTGCTTGGCTTCTCAGAGGCACTGAAAGGAGTCAGCTGTCCAGCCAACCAGTACCACAAGGCACACAACTCACACCTTTAACTGCTTTGGAAATCCCAGCTCAGAACGGCAAAAAGACTCCGCCTTCATTACCTTTGTAGTTGCATGATTTTTCCAGTAGGTATTAAGAGTAAATTCACTCCCCATCCCCTCATTCTGTCAAGGATCTCCTGCTACATCAAGAAATCTGTTTGGAGGCTCCCTACCCAAAGAACTGTGTGGAAGTTAATAGAGCAATTAACACATATCCAAGCTAGAAAGTGCAAATGTTTTCTTTGCACATGATTTTGACACAAGTTGGTTTCAGAAGTGTAAGAAAGCCCTTCCCTCCCCTCACTTTAAAACAGAAAAGTTGGAGGAAAAGAAGAAAAACCCATTGGAGTTCTCACTCTCCTGGCTTGCACAAGTATTTCTGCAGACATAAGGATCCCGTAATTTAAGACTTACCTGCAATGGCTTGTCCCATGCACTTGAGACCTGCAGCAAAAAGGTATTTTTTTTCTTCATTAGAGGAAGTCCAGTGCATGGAACTCTCCTCTTACGAAGTCCCGGATCTGTGCAGCAGCGGGCTGAGACTGAGCTATAAACCATTTATTTATGCAAGTTTTACATGTGGAATAGTTCTAGGCTACCTTGATGAATAAGAAAGAAGGGGTTATTCCTCACCTTACTGCAGCTCCCATAGGACCTACTGAGATGCCCCCAAGGCAAATGAACTGGCCATCCTGCACAGACAATGTTCTCCATAGCATGCATCATCACTGTGACCAGTCACCGTCAAATGTCATGTATTTTAAAGGTCTACTGCGGTACCAAAGATTTAAGCCTGCCATGTACATATTGCTCAGCAAAGCCCTTTTTCGTATTCAGAGCCACCAGGATGCACAAAATTATCTTCCTCCTGAAAGCTATGTTACCACAGGAAGCTCATACCGTAAACTCTCCTACTAGGACTAAAACATCACAACATTCTGTGCCTGAGACCATACCATAAAGCAGCAGTCACCTCTGACCCTGCAATCATTTGGAAGAGTTAAACTGTGTTATAAATCCTAATTTATATGCCAAGTGAGTACAGCCATGGAGCAAAGGATCAGATCGAGCACTCACAAGTAAAAGCCCATAAAAGAGGGGGAAATGTGTCATTAACATTTACTCCACAAACAGGCAGACTGGAAAAAAAAACATTTCTCATTTCTACAACACGGCTTGTGAAATTGGAGAATGATATCAAGGCTCACACATCATTCTGGAAATCAAAATCTCTGTTCAGATGCATGATGCCAATTCAGCTCTGCCTTGCTGAGGTAAATTAAAGGTCAAATATAGATTTGAAATCTTGTTTAAGCTTCTTACTGCTTTAATAACAAGCACAGAATTACTTGAGGGTTTTCTTAACAGTGAACCTGTTTTGAACATATTTCAGCTAAAGATGTTATTTCCACTATCTTGTTACATCAGCTCCTAACTGAGAGGTAAATTTGCCTGTCACAACTGTAAGTGCAAAATTAAAACATATTCCACAGAGGAGGGTTCACAGTAACCCCTTGGTAGCCAGTCAGAGTTAATTAAGTGGAAGAAATTAATTTATTGGCAAAAACTTTTCACACCATAATCAACTACACTTTTAATTTGATACTGTTACCAAAAAAGTGACTGTATGTTGTTCACCCTGTCAGAAACAGCAGCCCTTGCCACTGCAGATAAACACTGAGAAGTATTTTATTGATACCTTAATTAAATTGTTTAATTAAGCAATAAGAACAACACGTGTGCATCACTCAGACATTCAGCCACCAGTAGGTGCAGTATGAGGGCAACCTTTCCTCAGCCTGGGAAACACGACATTCATATAACACTCGCAAACCAGTTCCCACTGACTGGGACTCAGCTCAGCACATGGAGGCAACTGGGCTGCACTGCATGGCTGGTGCTCAGCACCCCTGCCCGGGTCAGCACAACCAAAGGGGAAGGTGAAGGGAAGCTCTGCACTCACAGCACAGCCCATGCTCGGGTCAGCAAACAAAAATGCAACTCTGCAATATCCACAACTTGCAGTATCTGCCATCTGGGAGATGTCAATGGCTTCTCCCCTAGCTGCCGTCCCATGCCCAATCCTCCACAAAGGGAGCAAGAACCAAAAGCAGTGCCGGGGCTCAGCCCAGCCACCTGCCTTCCCAGCACGTGGGGAGACATGCAGAGGAGCCAGATACTCATTGTGGAGTCCTGCCAGGGAGCAGCAGGCCAGGTGTAGAGATAAGGGTTGTTACAAGAAATTGTTCTGCTTGCTGCTGGTGAAGTAGATTGTGACTCGCGAGCAGCCTGTGTGACAAACTCCCCTTCTACCGAACAGCAGAAATTGTTCGGGGCAAAGTCAGATATTGATCTGATCAGATATTCACAGTACAAGGGATTGTATAAGAGTACCTGTGTGATCCACCAGGTACTGTGACAATGCTGCACGCCAACTGTTTTCCAAGGCGGTTCAAAAACAGAGTGCATTTGAAGAACTAGATTTATTTTCCTCTTGCCATACACAAGGTACTTTGAGATCTCAGTTGTGACTGAACTGGATGGGATGCTGACATAGCTCATAACCTCAGAGGATCAACAGACACCTAATACTTTGCTCTCCTGATGTCACTGCATTGTAATGACTTTTGGCAGGGGAAATGGTGGGCATTATCTGACTCGTGGTAGTAGCAATGGGAGTTTTATCTGCTGAATCCTGAGTCCAGGACCCTACTCATTCTTTTGGCTAGACTACCGTCTAGGAGGAGATCCTGTAGCATAGGAATAATTGGGTGCAAAAACCAAAAACAATTCCAGAAAGTTATGAGTGATATAAATGGCTATGGAGACAAGCACTGGACACGAGAACAGACCCAGTGCTGCTTAGGAAGCAAGAGCTCATCTATGAGGCCAAACCCACAACCCTCAGCAGCCTAAAGCAGGAGCTCACAGACCCAAGCACCACCTCCAGAAAGGCTGCAGTGGATTCACAAACCTGCACACACTGCCCAGCACCAGACCAGAGGCCGTGCCAGGGCTACTGGTGCCAGTCTGTCCTGCCACACACAGACTGCTTTGGAAGTACCCCATCTACCCCTTCTATCAAAATAAGTGAGGCATGACTTGACACCTACCAAAGATCTCCGAGATTATATGAACGCGTGCACATGTTTGTTTTTCTAACATTATTTGGTCAGTCAGCTCTACCTTTTAATTATGTCTGTCCTTTATTACACTGACAAATGGCTGGGTGCTCAGCCATATTTATTGTTCCATAATAAAATAAAACCTGCTTGATACCAACAAAATGTAAACAGAGTTTATTAGAGTCAGGAGGAATTGTCCATTGTATTAACTAGTTTCATTTCTCATTTCAAGCCGTGTTTTAATAGTAGATAAAATTAAATAAATTTTCTCAATTATATAAAGTACATATGGTGAGCTGAATTGTGTATTGTACAATTACACACAGCTTTGGGATTCAGAGAATAGCTCTGTACCACAAAACTCTCAGCAGTGAGAAGCCTGAGGCTAATATTAGTGAAATTACTTACATAACTTGCTCTTTTATTAACGTGAAAACAGACTATGATTAAAAGCTGGAAGCTGGAGAAAGGGACTATCTGGACCAGTTTGCTAGACTAATGTGTTTATTAAATTCCAAAAACACCCTAGGACACAGGGGTTAAAAAAGGAGAGATTTTAGAACATTCAGATGCACCATTTCTCTAAGGCAGTTGGCTCGGCTGCACCACCCAACCTGCGCTTGGTATGCACTCTGCATACTGTGTGTCCATTTGAGTTCAAGTAATAGCTGGTTTTACAGCTATATTCTCAGAAAATTAAGGAATCAAAGAGCAAGTACAACTATTAAAAGGCTGAATGTGGACTGGTGATTCAATGGTACAGCTGAACAGAAAGCAAAGGGCGGATACCTACATAAACTAGGGTGATGCACGGGACTAGGCTCTGGCCTTGTCAGAGTCTCCCCACCAACATCCCCACGCTCGCACGGTCGGGCACCCTAGTGCACCTGGAGCACGTGTGAGGGTGGGTGTCTGTCTTAATAAATTAGACATTTCCCATATACCTACAGGTTAACTAAATAATTTTCTTCTGGAAGATGCATGTGCTTAACAGACTAGTTTTCTGTCCATTTACATGTGTGGCAGCTGGAATTTTCCAGCTAACAGCTCACCATAGCAAAAACGAGATGAGGACGCGTTCCTGGGAACCTCAAATTCCTTCTTCCTTAGTCTGCAATTAATTTCCTTTAGCTTACACTGAAAGGTTTGCTTGTTTTTTTTCTCAGGCTTTCCCCGTGGAATGGAAAGAGAATTTAACAGGGTTTTTGGAACAGATGTTTAGAGAATCTGGTATTTAGTCTAAGACAACTGCTTTGTAAAACTGTTCCTTACTTTTGCGTAAGCCATTTTACAAACTCAAATAAATAAGACTTTGTTCCAAAGTTGCCCTCGTTGACTCTGTTAGCACTATCACTGCTACACAGACCACCACAACTTGAGCTCGCATTAAGCAAAAAAACGGAGCTTTCCACAATATTACAAAGCGGCACCATATAATAAAATCAAAATTATATCCACTGAGGTATTTGTGATCTTGAGAGAAGCACAATGAAGATTGCGTGTTGACAGAGGTATGAGATCAATATCCATTCTTTTTTGCAAAGAAATAGAAATCCAAGCACCAAAGTGGGGCTCCAGCATCAGTATGTGTTATTGTACACATGGAAAAGGCAAACAAAAGATGTCCAGTGGTTAACACAAAGTTAATTGGCCAAATTAAGTCCTCTTCAGGGTCCTCAGAGCTTCAGTAACGAACAACGAAGATTTTTGAGTGCAGGAGTCTAAAATCAGAGTCACACCCAAGGAATATACGGATTTATGGAAGCCATTGAGTAGTCTGCCCTTCTGGAATTAAGAAAAATACCTAAATACAGGTTGAATAAGACACGTTTAGGTTCTTCGGTTTGAAGATTTCTAGATACACATTCATTATGTCAAGGCTACTGCAAGCTCTTCCAGGGCAGCGCTAAGAAAGCACAGAAATCGCATACAAAGAGGATTTTCAACCTCTGTCTTTGCTCATCTCCCTAACTCAAACACTGGCCCCACTCTGTTGGTGCCAGAAGCAACGGTGACACTCAGTCGCCCCTCCGGGAAAAAAAAAACCACACAACACTGAAGATGCCAGAAAACGACCACTTGGAAAATCAAGATCTTCGAGACTTTATATAAGACTGAAATCTGCTTTAACTATTTTATCACTACTATGAGAAGGGAATCCTGATAGGACATTCTGAATAATAAGAATGTCCATCAGTCCTTCTGGAGACTATTCATCTGGCTCAGCACCTCACCAGCAACAGTCAACATTGCTCCAACCCTTGGTGTCTCAGACCTCCCACGAACCATCCCATCTTCAGCCCTGAAGACAGTCTGACAAAATGGAATAGGAAAGAAAATCGAGCAATGCTGCTACAGCTGTGCCTGTGGTGGAGTTACCTGGCAGGAAGAGGTAGAAAGCCTTGCTCAGTAAACCCAGGGAGGCATTCAAGACCCAAGCACCAATAGCTGGCTATGTGCAGTGCTCTGTGCCTGTCAGCTCCCAGTAACCAGAAATGGTAGAGAAACAGAAGCTTTATTTTCTTATCTTCTGTTGTGCTTTTCAATTAGCACCTTTAAATGTGATGGCTCTTTTTACTTCGCACAGAGACAAGCTTAGACTGCAACATCACAGCCTATGACCAGTCACCAAGAGCATACTCTTCCTCTCTTTAACAAGAACATTGTGATATTTGAGAGATTTTCCCCAGCACAGCAGATGTCTTTTTTTTCCTACTTAAAAGTGACTTAAATCACATCTGGTAGAACAAGGATATTCATTAAAACATATTGTGATCTTGCTTAATGTTTTAACTGAGTCTCCCACTGCTCACTCCACCTTTTAATATAATGTAGCAGGTTTAACAAATTGCTAAGAATCACTGATGAGAATACTGTAGTAGACAATGCCATTAAAAGGAAACTTAACAGGTTCTAGGGAACAGGGACACCCTCTGAAACCACAGGGTCACAGCATAAGGCAGAGGTGGTCATTTTATAACCACTTGCAAGCCCTGTCCAAATTCCCAAACTGACAACTGCTTCATGTGACATATCTCACAATAGGAAAGCACAGTGCTTCTTCACAAAAACTGAGATAAAGGCAGCAACACAAACAGTGGCTGACTGTGTTTTCACTGCTGGGGAATGGAAAAAAAAAAAAAAAAAGAAAAAACCAGAAAAGAGAACAAATAGTTCACTTAGTCTCACACTACTGTCAAAGACAGAAGGATCTCTAATCTTCTGGGGAGTGCAGCCAGAGGCGTGCTGGGGCGGTCAGAATGCTGCAGAAGCAAGGCTTTGAGGAAAACTCTGCAAATGGTGTTTTCATATGAAACACAGTGATGAAAACACGCAGAGGTAGGGAGAAGCCAGCCCCTTTCTCCCAACACCAGCCCAACACTTCAGCTGTGTCTGCTGCTCTTCAGCTACTGAGCTGCTCATGTGGAACCGACACCGGGCCTGTCCCTCCTATGTCTGCAAGCACAACCTCAGCTCTTAAAAACACTTTTATTTCTAGCAAAAAGACCCTTATGGCCTGTCTGTAACAAAACTGTAAACGTGGCCACCTGGGGAACAAGGAGGGAGAGCACATTCGGCAGTTCCGAGGGGAGGCAGTCAGGCAGAAATGGGGTCAGGCTGATCCAGTGTTTCCCATCAGCCCTCAAAAACCACTTCAAGTCCACAGCAGAGAGGCTGCAGGCAGGACACCCCACCTGTCCACACTGCCATTGAGACCCACGGCCACAGACCTTACCCCTCCAGCACTGGGGGTCTCATCTCTCTCATCCCCCATGGCAGCTCCTGTGGATATTCCAATGGGCAGGGCAGGACCTCGGTGGTCACATCGTTTCTTACCTAAGTGAACACCAGGACTTCCTCGCCACAGCGGGGTTTGTGCAGATTTTCCCCTTCACACCCCCAATGCGTGTGCTTCCGCCAGCCCCATGGAGCCCCACACTCCCCACCTTGCTTGCCCATGAGCTCCTCGATTCATTTCTTCTCCAAGGAGTTTGTGGTGTATTTGCCCAAGACTTCTTATGACTCATCTCCACCTGAGTCACCGCTCCCCTCCATATCACAGCAATAATGAGCACACAAGACATCTTTTCCTTGGGCCTTAAATCATTGCTTCAAAACCTTCTGCAAACCTGAGGCCAGTAAGGCAATGAGAGAGTACATACACCACGTCTCATACCCACTAGACAAAAGCATGTTTTGCCTTGGAAATAAGATGCTTCACAAAAAATGAGGCACAAAGGAGTGACGTGGTTTCTCCTGACTGTACACTCCTGCAGGAGACGGCATCTCCCACCGTTGAAACCAGAGCCGTGCCAGCATCACGCTGCAGACGTCGGTCACGTCCAGTTCACCGCTCTGCAGGCTGGGATATGGCAGCTCCAGATCACAGCTACAAGCATGGGCAGAAATGACCCAAAGAAGTCACGAAGCTCTTCAGAGGTTGGCAAGGAGCCAGAAAAACACCAAGAGTCTTCCAACTGGGTTTGCTTCACAGCAAAGGGTTCTGTTACAAAGCTGTGTGGGAGAAGGAAGGAATAAATGCCCCCAAGGTTGTTATGAAGAGCACACTTTAGAGCAGCTGCTCTCTCTGTTATCTAATCTTAGTTTTAATTGAGGTTTTTTCTTATTTTGCCCGGGGTGCCTGGATCCCTCTGTGCGTGCTCCTCCCGGGGCAGCCAGCCACAACCTGCCCACACGGGCCGGCGGCCGCCGCGGCCACCGCTGGCCCTGCCGCACGCTCTGGACCGAGACTGGGCTTTACACACACTTTGTGCGAGCTCCCCTCCGAGACATTCTCTTTAATGCCATCTCTTCATCCGTTAAATGTCTCCAAATTGCCAAATCCCTCAGGGATTCTAAATATTAAACAAAAAGGGTTATTAAAATACACCCAGTAATCGAAATCAGGGTGAGGCTGATGGTCACGGATAGCTTGAACCAGAGTTAATTAATACATGCTCACTCAGATTATTTAGTTTCCTGTTTTGATAAAGGGCAATTTACAGTTGGCATGACTGTGACAACACCCCATGACCCTCAGTCTAATTATAAAATAGAATGTGGAACAGCAAATGCAAGATTCTAGGGAAGAAAAACCCTAGCTTTTACTTTTTCTCATTCCAGCTTTCTTTTCCCAGGGTGTAACCGTGGCTCTGAGTGCCTGACAACTCCAGAACATTAATGTGTGTTTATTTAGAGACACCTCTAATGTGTTTGTGTTGTGTGTTTCTAGAGCTACAGACCAAAACAGGCAAGGTAACAGCTAACCAACTGCAGAGCTAACTCCCTGAGGGGAAGACAAGAAGGGTTAGTTGCTGAATGCATCTTAGTCAGGAGCGAAGCTGGAGCTGTTTTAATTGTTCATCAATCAATTAACGGCACTCTCACATGTCTAATTAAGCAGACAACTGGAATTAAGCAAAGGGCATCTCTGAAATGCCAGCCCTCTTAACGAAGACACTTCTTACATTCAAGTGAGTCCTTGATTAAGGTGTGCTTCTGTGGAGAGACGCACAGAAAAATCCTCAGCCAAATTATTAGCATGTCTCCCTGGTAAGCCTACGAAAAAATCAGTCCTTTGGTAATGCAGCTTAACCTTCACATCCAAACGACCACTTGAGCCAGGCGACCAAGTGCAAAACAAATTAGCCTCATTTATTGTGCAGGACTGTGGCACAAATGCTGAGATGCCCTCGGTGGGCATGCTGGGCTCCATCAGGAAAAAAGTAATGGGGATGAGGTTCATGCCCATCTTGCTGGAGACCCTGAGGCTGCCAGGGATGGCGCAGCAGCCCTGGTTTGAGGTGAGCATCCTCCCGGGGGTTTGCTCTCCTTCTGTAGGTACAGCCGATGCAGGCAGCAACCTCTGCAAACAGGGCAGCAGCTTCAGAGCCTCCCACCACTCATCAGGGTAGGCACGTCAGCAAAGAATCATCCCTGGGGGGCGAATGAGACTGGTATCTCAACAGAAGAAGGATGACACCAAAATGCTTGTGATCACTGGAAACTGATGGTTGCTCCGCTCCCTGCGATTCATGGCAAAGACAAGCAAGGGAATACAAAGATGCTGCCGCCATGAGCTACCCGCGCCTCAGGGACACCACAGACCCTGAGCGAAACCCTGCAATAAAAGCAGAGCAGCAACAGGAGATACAGCATATATCAGAGAGATTCAAAACTGATCCTTTTTCTCTTTAGTGTTCACAGAGATCAAGAAGTTTCCACAAAAGCTCCACAACTGGTTGCACGCACTGCATCACACAGCATATGCTGAGAGTCTGCGCCCCACCTGTTTAACATGATCATTTCCACAGCTGTGTCCAAATACTTAAAAAAAAAAAATCACAGGGAGAAGAAGAGAAATCCCAAGATTTCCCTGGAAATCTTCTACCAAGGGGCAAGGCTGGTCCTGTTCACTAAAGTTACTCACAAAGCAGCCTGACCAAGAGAAAAACAAAACCAAACCAAAGTTGTCCTTCAAAAAGAGAAAGAAGAGCGATGAAGCTCTGTCAGCCTCATCTGGCACATTTACCTACACAAGGAGCTCCTGAGCCTCTCCGCACTGGAGCTAGAAGGATCCTAAAATTAACCCAGTGAAAACTGATAGAGCTATCCTAAAAATCTCTCTCATGGGCTTAGTCCTGAAGTGTGATACTTTGATACTGACTTTGGCCTTAAGCCGAGCTTACTGGTACATACCAGTCTAGGGAGATCAGTTTTCTTTCATCTTTATCGGCTTTTTTCCGCCCTGGCAGATACTCTATCTCCTTGTCTGCTTCTCCGGTTGCTCCAGCATCACAAATTACCATCAAAACCTTGTGTACTCGCTTTCTAAACATGTAAGCTGATAAAATAACAACTGCTAGGTTGGCTTTACTTTGCAGCAGAGAAGCTGTGACATTAGGATTTATATTTCCAAACAGATCCCATCTCTTAAACAAACAAACACACACATAAAAACAAAACAAAAAAGGAAACAAACTAATAAAGAAATAAAGAAAAAAAAAAAAGCCCCCAAATCATCTCCTTTGCTACTGGGTACTCTTGCAACAGGCATCTAATGGAAGAACAAATTCTGCATGCTTACAACAGTAAAAACTATTTTAATACAACAGTTTTCTCACATATATAATCAAGGTAGAAAGGCCTGAAGTCTGACACATTTCTTCTTTTCCTTAAATATTTTCTGAAAACCCCAGTAATTAGTTATGCTGTTACTTCTAGAAATAATACTCTCAAGTTAAAAAACAAAACACCCTCCCCCCCTCCGCCAACAACAACAAAAAACCCCAGTCATTATGGCAGCTCCAGCACCTCCTTGGAGCTCAGCTTCAGCAAACTAGTATTGGCATGATGCAATTTTGATAATTTCCTAAAATATATTTTTTAAAAGTTCTGCATTTCAAACTCTTTATATAAAGGAACTTAGATAGTACAAAACCATACCTGAATAAGAAGAAATCAAGCAAGCTCTTCCACAAAGGAAATTACTATCAAAATTGATGCTTCCTGCCACGTTAAAATTCCAATAAGCATTTATCTCAGCAAATCCTCAGCAGCCTCTGACATTTCTATTATTGGGGCTGACTGGGTTCATCCTGCCCTTATGAGAATAAATAGTGGAACATAAGAGGGGAAGGGAGCTGCTGCAATAATACCCACATCACTCATCCATTTAAAGCCCCTCTTCGGCAAGTGAGAAAGTTGCCTTTTCTTAGATGTGATGCCAGAGGGAACAGAGAAAAGTGGACAGTTTCAGCAGCCAGATCTCCCCCGGTCTCTGGCCAGGTTACAGTGATGACTGGCAGTCCAGCAGCTGAGCAGTACAGCACAGGTGTTGTCAGAGCTCTGGGGGCCATGGTTTAGGAGGATCCCCAAGAGCAAGAGCCAGCCCTGCTCCTTCCAGGGGACACTGCTCATCACCTGGCCCCTCCCTGGGTGATCTCACAGGCAAGGAGACTTTTGCTAGCTTACACTTGGCGAGAAATGGCCCCAAAGACCAAGCTGTGGATCATACCCACAGCAAACATGATCTAGAGCTCACCTCTGTGCCTGGGTGTTGCTCAGGATTGCTTCAGGTTACAGGGGAGGCTGGGTGAGAGCAGACAATAATGCGACAGGGCTAAGAGGGAAAGCAAAAACCAGAAGTGCAAAGTAAAGTAAACCAGCATCGGTGTCTCAAGAGAAAGAAGGCCCCTAAGTGAAGTTCACAGTAGGTAAACTGCTCTAGAAGACCAATTCAGGGATATGCACTTATCTAGTGGCTGTCCTTGTCATTACGAGGAGGCAAATCACTGCCACACTGAGGCCAGTGCCCCCATGAAGGTTAATTCCCCCCAGCCGAATCAGTCACTGGCCAGGAGCGGCAGCAGGCACCCTGCAGCTCTCCCTCCACCATCGCACAGCTCGGGTTCACGCACACGTTGGCTTCCCAGCACTGCCAACAGCTATGGCACGATGTGCCGCCTGTCGCTGCTAAATGAGAAGCACCAGTGCCAAAACCTGAGTGCCTTTCCCTGGCTGAGAACCAAATGATTTATTTAAATGTTATTTCTATGACTCCTTCCTTGCAGATCTACAACCAATCTTAATCCTTTTGGGAAATCAAGAGGAACTGTTCTGTAGCCTTTCATCACACATTTCCTCTTTCAGAAACAGATGTCCTTATTCTTTTAACTTTCCCTTTGTTTGTTTGTTGTTGGGTTTTTAAATTAAAACTCTTTCAGTTCCTAAAATTAGTGGTCATTTTGTCCTCAGAGCCCACAGCAATACTGCCAGTCAGCTCAGAGGAAGAGAGCTTGCAGCTTGCACACATATTGGGATTTAGAAAGCCAGGAGAAAAAACAAGCAGCATTGTAACTTCTTTGCTATTTGGAAATTATTTTCTAAAGTAACTCCCAATGTAGAGACTCTCCAAGTAAGTGGCTCTGTATTACTGCAATGTTGCAGTAATATATACCATTATACCTCACTCACAGACTGTTTATCCACTGTCACCCACTTAATACGGGCAGTCCCAACATCCCTCGTGTAAGAGGACACTACATAGTGCAGAGATCAGTCTCTCTCCCATATATAATCCATACAGCAGGAGACCTCTTAGGGAGCCTGGTGACCAGAAGGACTAATAATGAAATAGCTCTCTTATGCTTATGCCTGGTTGGGTAACACAACTTCTTTCTCAAAGGTACCTTCACAGGGGAACCTTTGCCAGCGGGCGCTGCCTGCCTGGGGAGGCATCAGTTTCTCTGCAGAGCAGCCAGGACGGAACCCTGATTTCTGCCTGACCACGTTCCTGCTGCCATGTCCAGCACGGTGGAGCAGGGAGCGCACAACTCAGTACCCTTCGTGTATATAACAGCCTGACAGCACTTGGAAGTTTCAGAGAAACAGAATCCCATTAAGATAACGCACACCCGATGCACGTGTCACGAGATAAACCGCCAGAGGCTGCGATAAGTCGGGGTGCAGAGGGTTGGCAGGTGGCAGCTCACATGCTCATGTCAGGCACGCACTCCTGCACCCACCGCCTGCCCAAACTGCTGCTGAGGAGACAGGCTGGTGTTGCAAGGAGGGCAGTGGGTCAGCAGAAAAGGGTTTCTGCCAACCTAAGGACATCTTAGTTAAAAGAAAGAACAGAAACCCAGAGCTCTACAGTTGACTCCTCATGGGTGGCAAAAGTCTCTGGCTTAGCGTTGCCATACTGTAGGCTCTTCTCAGACCTTGCAACACCAGGCTTCCTTGAACAGACTTGAATCCATACTAAAAACAAGGAAGGACTTTTTCTTTCCCCCTTTTTTTTTCCTGGCCCTTCTCCTATATGACAGAATTAAGCAAAATGTTTGGTTTTGGTCAAGTTTGTCCCAATATCAGTAAGCAGATGAAGCACGCTCAGCTAAGTTCACTGAGGTGCCAGGAAGGAGGATGTAGCAGCAGGACACGAGGAAAGGGAATGAAGCTGCACCAGGGGAAGTTCAGACTGGACATTAGGAAAAGGTTATTCACTGAGAGGGTGGCTGGTCACTGGAACAGGGTCCTCAGGGAAGCGGTCACAGCACCAAGCCTGGCAGAGTTCAAGGAACATCTGGACAATGCTTTCAGCTTTGGTCTCAGGAAAGACTACCACTACCTCATTTTTGCAGAAACGTAAAGCCAAGTTCATTTTTTCACTGTTCTAAGTAATAAGAAGGAAGGAAAATTAAAGGGCTTACTTTTAAGATATTTGTACACTCTATAAACAAAGGGTATAGTTAGGAAACAGATCCAGTAATCTCAGAGAGCCGCTTGCTCTGGAAAGCCAGGCTCAGTGGCAGAACATGAGCTCCAGCCGTACCAGAGCCGGGCAAGTGTCCAGCAATGTGGATCGGCATCCAGCAGTGATGAGCAGAGCTGTCACCAGGGAAAGCACCTTAATCTGCTGTCTTTACACCTTGCATTTTTGTAAGCCACGTACAAATCTTGTACTCCGCTGGAGTGCTTTTTGACAAGGTTTATGTTTGGCTTCTTCTGGCAGTAGGAGTAAACTTGGGATAATCCAGTAGGTGCAGGACTCTGCTCCTCAAAAAGGAGGTCTGCCTGTAGTAGGATGCAGATATTTTCTCTTGCTACCCCTGCTTTGGGAGGAGGGATGGTTCATCTTCCCACCTAGCAGCAGCAGTAAGGAATTCCTCTTCGGAAATTTACTTAGTATACCTTTAACCTTCAGTGTTGAGGACACATGTTCAGACATCTGCTCTGCAACATTTTATCCAAAACTGCTATTTTTCTCCTATCACAAAGTCTTAGCAAAAGTGAATAATGTGTTGGCTTTACTTCCACATATCCTCTAAGATCCAAAACCTCCAGGCTTCCCATATCTGTTTGAAGATGGCTGCAAAACTCAACAAGTCTGTACCCTTCTATTTTCACATTCATTTTTCTTCCCCACTGATACCACAAAGAAATCTCTAATTCATAATCACATCCATGTCAGGTTCCCAATCTTAAGAGAAGCACTTGGCACTTTAATCTTCAAGCAGATTACACATTTCCTGTTAGGACTTGACATCTAACTCTGTGCACGTGTATGGGTGCCTGCATGTTTCTTAAGATCTGATAAATAAATAAACAAACAAACAAATAAATAAATAAAAAGGAAGGATGAACAAAGCATTGAGACTTCTTTATCAGAGGTCTGGAATTAGTTTCACTGACAATGGAAAAATGAACTGGAAGCGTCTGCTTTTCCTCCACTCTGCCTGTGTGGCATCACGGACACTTTCTGTACTCAGTGTCACTGCACCGGAGTGTCCCTCTCCTCCAGCTCCTTACCCTATGGAGTAATGGAAGCACCAAGCCCCGACCTCTCAGCAGATGCTGCAGCAAAGTAATTACAAAAAGCAGGGCCACTTGTGATACGCATGTTTGGAAAATAAGGCTGGATATCCAATGCGGAAAAGTCAACCAGAGAGGAATTTACAGAAGGAAAGTCAAAACAACATATTTTTGACTGCAAAACACTCTACCGAGAGACTGATAAAGTAAATTTAGCTTCAGCAGCCTCTCTCCTGGCATGAGCTGGTATTCACAAGCCTGCTATAAGGCTGCTGACACCCAGCCAAAAAGGGAACATAAACCTCCATCTCCCTGAACAGGGGCTGGGGTGCAGGAAGCACCTCCAGGTGAGAACTTGGCTCAGGTTACTGAAGGTTGCTGTGAGCTCTGCTACAGGTAACTGCAGGAAAGATTGATGATATTAGGAATACAATTAAAGCTTTGAACAGTGAAATTCGACATGTTAGTCACCACTTTTAAAAATATCTTCCTGTTAAATATATATCGGTAGCATGCCAGCAGCAAAGTTACCGATACCCAGGACACACACACCATAGGTAGTGTCAAATGAAAACTCTCTGCACTGCCCCACTTTCACCTTGACCTGCAGGGACCAATTCTGATGCCCAAATGCCTCTGAGTCTCCAGGTTCATCCACTCCCTGGCTTCTACCAGTAACGCTGCCAGCCGGGTACTGCTATGATGTGGAAGGCTGTCTGCGAGAAACCAGAGCAGGGTCAGTAATTCAGAGCACATACTGCATGCAGATGAACAGCCACTATATTGCAAAATTTCTGGTCACTAGCAGTCTGGTTGTGATTTAAACCAGAGACTGCAGTTCTTGAATGCAAGCAGCACTTTTCTATTCAAGCGATGAACTGAACTGCTTCTTTTATGTCAGACCAGAATGGGGTAGTTTTCAGCGGGGGAAGTTAGTACCTTAAATTGGTATTTTGAGCAAATATGTGTTTATACAGCCATAGAAAAGAGCAGGATAAACATGTCTCCCTCTTTTGATCCATTGTTGCCAGGAACTAAGTACAGTTCCTCGAGTTTCAGCTGTGTTGTGGGCTTGTCACTCCTCGGTGTGACAGCAGGATTGTGCTGACGGTTGAAGAATATTCCCTCTCTCAGGGACGGAGCAGAGCCTGTCAAGGTAGGAAGGCTTTGACTAAAGCTGTGGCTGCCATTGAGTCTGATGAGAAAAACATGGTGGTACCTAAGAGCTGGCAGTTAGGGGATGCAGCACTCCCTCACACGCACATTTTCAGAACTGTTATAATCAAAGAGTGCTCTTAGCAGTTTGCTTTGCTCTACACATAAATGGGGGACAGAGGCCAGCAAAATGTTTTGCAGTTAATCATACAGCACAATATGAAATAGCTGTCAGTGAACTGCCCCTATTCTATTTAGTAAAGGAGGAAATGCTGCAAGAGTGGAAGATCATATCTTCACAAGCTCATCCCTGCTCAGCGTGGCAGCTGGTGCCCGTAGTCATAGGATCATAGAATCATTTTGGTTGGAAGAGACCCTAAAAATCATAAAGTCCAATTACAACCTAACTCTGGCATTAAATCACACCCCTAAGAACCTCATCTATGCATCTTTTAAATCCCTCCAGGGATGGTGAGTCCACCACTTCCCTGGGCAGCCTGTTCCAATGCCCGACAAACCTTCCCATGAAGAAATTTTTCATAATATTCAATCTAAACCTCCCCCGGTGCAACTTGAGGCTAGCTCTTCTTGTCCTACCACTAATACCACCTAGTCAGAGCAGCCTCTTGCTAGGTTTCCAGCCCCAGTGTCGCAACCCACCCAACCGGTGCTGAAATAGCGATGGATCAAGCGCAGTCAGCAGCCTGGTTTGAGACCCCAGAGCTGCCTTCTCACAGCACATCCCAGCTGGAAACCAGGCTGGTTCTTGGGAGAGAAAAGAATGGCTCAGAAGGAATAGCAGGTCTTATAAGGAAGTAAAATATGACGAAAACAACCAGCAGAAGTAAATTTAGACTGAGTTTCAGGGCAATGTAGTGATGAGATGTGTTAGAAAACACAACAGTGTCCCCAAATGACTGCTAATACCTAGTTAGAACTGGGCTGGAAAGGAGCTAAAAAGACAGTCTCGCTCCAAATCAATATGGTCTGCAGGTCTTACTATGTCTTTCTTGTCCCTGAAGCCTATGAAAAATGTAATCACCTTGCCCGTTTGCTCCCTGACCCCTCCATAAAGTCAGTCACCGTCACGGTCAGCTAGTGCCAGGTGAGATGGGTTTTCCACTGCTCTGCATCTCCTCGCCTGGAGATGACCTCAGTTCTCCATACCATTCCACAAACACAGGAGAGTGCTTGGAAGAGAACAGAGGGTCTCACAGAGGTGCAAATCAATAGTTCAGAGGTGCTCCTCCTACATACACACACAGATGCTCTGTACTTGGCATAAACAGCCAAACCTGATGCAAACCACTGGGTAAATAAACACAGCAGAGGCCAGTTGAGTCAGGAGAAGGGCACGTTAGGGGGAAATGGGACATGAAGCTCGAGAGGGCAGCTTTAAATGCTGATGCTTACTACCAGGGCACTGGGATCCCAGGAAACAAACATCCAATATTCACTGGAGATCTGCTGTCCAGCATGATTACAGAGGTGATCAGTGAGCTGGGTGCAGTCATTGAACCTCTCACTCTAGGAGAGATTTATTCAGGTCCATCAGAAAGAAATGAGACAGGACTGTGTGACCTGACTTGCAATAAGCCTCAAAAGAATAAGGTCACGACCAGGACAGGAAATTAATTTGGCACAGTCCAGGACAAACCCAACAGACGATATTGGCCCTTAGCTGCTTCTTCATATTATGGAAAAAAACAACCCACAAAAAAACAGCAGTGACCTTTAAGGACCAGAAACAAAGCTGAACTCGGGCAATTTCCAAAATGAAGAATCTTAAATAATAGGTAATATTATTGCCTCTAATCCCTAGCTCCACACCCACAGAAATAAAAACAAACCTTCATTCCAGGGAGTTTTTACACAACAGTATTATTTGTTCATTTGTTTTCAAACATTTATCTCCTAAAACAAGCCTAAGTCAAACTGAAGAGCAGGGGAGTAGGCAATCAATCTGGAGATGTTTGATGGCAGCTGTGTACGTAAATCCATCCCCAAAGTATTGGTCCAGGAGCTTTAGAAATATGTAGCTCCAACACCCATTACTTGGAAAAAAAAATAAATTATGAGGCATATGTAGCTGGGACCTTTATATGCTACCGCATTACAAATATAAAGAAACTAATTTTGCAAAGACCTAGATACCGTTTCTAGGCCAGCTTCCCTCACCTGACTAAGCTGGTATTAATCGAAGGTTGAATTCTTTCTTTACTTTTGGCTTTGCTGGGTTTGAGCAACACAGACTGACCTTTGGGGAACAACTAAGTCATGCACCCCGCAATAGTGCGGATAAGTACACAACTGCTAAATGCCCACCAGCTTGAAGAGAGATAAATTTTGGACTTGCTAGTTCAGAACTAATGTGGGAGGTTCTAATCCCCACTTGAGCCTCCCACTGGGCTGTGGGCAAGCACAGAGACCATCTACACTACGTGTTATCCAGTCACATCTGACGCTCGGTGTTCAGCATTGCCCCTAAACTTACCTCTTCATGAAGCAGGTCCTTGATCCTGCAGGGGAGAAAACCCACCTATTCTGCATGAATGCAGCGGTTTAACTACCAAACAGCAGGACACCTCAGCACACTCAGGGCTCTGAAGTCTTTGTCCCACATTTATTGAGGTATGTAAATGAGGAGAAATCCAATACCTGCAGACTCAATGCCAATTGCTTTATCCAAATGTGCTAAGGAAACAGCAGCCCTCTAACAGGTAATTCAGTGTGTCCATGCTAAAGCTGCAGTTTGCAGACAAGCACGCTGCCAAGCCCATCTCCCCGTAACCCCCTCCCCATGCTTTGGCTCACGAGGTTACAGCAGTCACACAGACCAGGAAGGGGATTCCTTTGGGCTGAAACTAAATGGAGAGATGTGCACAGGAGCACACCAGAAACACATCCATAGCTGGCAGGCATGCTGTCTGCAGGTCAGAACTAGCCTGCGGTACAAGCCTTAAAATGCGAACAGTGTGGACACTTGGTTCTCTGCACCAACCGTTCCCCCTGTGTGCCATTCTGTTTGAACACAGTGTCACTGGCTGCAGCAGCCTCAGGGCTCTCACCCACGGACACTGTGGTGACCCCTTGCACACCAGCAGGACGCCACCATTTGCCCATCTGCAGGACATTGTTATATATGTTATTCACACAGCAGCACACAGGGGAAACACAGTACATGTGGCAGTGAGATCTCTGTCCATTTCTCTATAGTTTTTCACTTTCCTGCTCACAATTTTTAATTCTTTCCTAATTTTGCCTTTTACCCACCTCTTTGTCCTTTGTTAATTCTGCTTTCATTTTCTCTTCTTCACCTCATTTCTTTCCCTGTTCTCCTCTGCACTCTCCTAGTGCACAGAGCCCCTTTCAGTTCTTGGTCTTTGCCCTTTTTCCACAGACTTTTATTCCTTCCTGTTTTCATTCATTTCCATACACTATTTCAGTTCTTTAGGAGAAAGGCTTTAAAGTGACTAACTGTTGTTAGGAAACCCCAGTTATGGGTCAGGTCCATAGTGCTAGGTGGTGTACTAGACTGCAGTGTTCAGCTCATTCCTCTACAAGGACCTTACAACTTGAGCTTCTACTTCCCCACCTGTGCACAATTACTCCAGTTTGCAGTGTGCCCTCAAAAGAACCCACAAAATGACACTCATGTTTAAGCAAGGGACTCAGGTTTTCCACCACAGCTGGATGTCTTTAAGTGAAGTAGATTTGTGGCTGAAGGCAAGCCAGAAACCTAGGGACACTGAGGTTCACCCTCTTTTTCAACCTTAAATGCTAAGCATGTTAAATAAGCATAATAGCCCAGTATTTCTATAAGTATCCAAAGGCACTGGACTTAATGGAAGGAGCAGCATATTATTGTTGGCTCCTAAGAAAACAAGTGTTTGCCTTCCACATTTATTTTAATTCCTTCAACTTTGCCGCAGTTCACGAGACTAAAAATTTATTAGCAGAGCTGTATGAGAGTTTCACAGTTTCTGCTTTACCAGAGAGAAGAGGGACCGTGCAAATAAAATGGGGGGGGGGGGGGGGGGAAATTATATATCAAGTAAACTCTAAAAACTAACATTGTGGGAAAGCTTAGCTAGCATAGTGACTAGAAGATTTATAAAAGTGTGTAAGAGCATACTGACCAAGACTATTCCAGTAGACTCACCAGAGACATTCTGAGAACAACTGATGCCTCCTTGAAGGAAACCAGATATTAAAAAGAATCTTATTCCCCTGTATTTCATATTATTTTCCAATAACCATATAACAATCCTATGGCAAAATAGAAACATGAACTTATGCTGACCTTTGATATTCGAACTCAGACCAAAAGAGAATCAGAAACACCAATTCCACGAGAGGCCAGAAGGGAATGGGGTGGTTCATAACTGTGTGCTGTGGGGGGGTCACTAGTGGGGGCAGCCCCCCAATCAGGCACTTGCACTACATTCTAAACCCTGCTCCTCCTCAGAACACAGGAGCAGCTGGTGCTTACTGGGGCTGCAAAAAACACCATCGTCACCTTCTTCAATCCAGACATCTGTGATGCCTACAGATCATGTTGTTCTCTTTTTTTCTTAAAGGCCAGGTCACCTGTTTGCACTAGGGAGCCATAGGCCACAAAATCTGGGGTGCATGGACCTCAGTCTCGACATGGTGATAACTCTGCCTTTGGCTGGGCAGCACGTGGGTGCCAGTATTGCCACTGCTTAGTTCATTAAAAGTGATGGCAGTCAAAGAAAAGCATTAACTTCATTAAAAACAAACAAAAACAAAAAAAACAAAAACCAACAAACAAACAAACAAACACACAAAAAAACCCCAAGAAATAACAGTGACATAGTATATGTCTGCTAACCTTAGGCTTCCAGCCACCAAACAAATTCTTCCTCCTGTAGGTACCTCATCTGAACATGCAAGAGAAACTCTTCAAAGGATTCTTTGGAGGACAACTTGTCTCATTGAAACTGAAGATAAGTGGATCTCAAGAGAAGTCAGTCAAACTCCGCTTCACATCTCATCACATTCATATGTCCCAACAAGAGCCCTTGCTACAAATTTATTTGAAGTTTTAAAGATGTTGCCAACTTCCTAGGGGCTTAACACAAAAAAAAGTAGCCAGGGGAGATGCCCCAAGAGAAAGTCAGCTGTAGAGGGAAATTAAAAAAGATCTGAACACAGACCACAGGATATGAACTGTGTCAAAACATGCTCAGAAGTTTGCTTCATAACCTTGTAAAACACTGGAGAAAGTCAGAAGTGAGATAATTTCTCCTTTTAAGAGCAAAATTTATTCCACTGTAATTCAAAATGCAAGCCCCGTTAAATTTATGGACTTCACATTTTATTCTGTTGCAATGTTCCTGCCCTTATCTGGCAGATCTTGTCCGAGACCTCAGCCCATGTCCACAGCAGTACTGGCACTGCGCTGTGCTGCCGGCGGGACCTGCAGACAGACGGACATGGCAGGAGCTCAGCCCTGGTTACCTCAAACTCATTTCTTTCCCCCAGAGCCCCTGGGAGTTGAGCACTACGGCACGGAGCCCAGAGGCATCTGCAAAGCTTCCAGAGCGCTCGCATTACAGGTCGGTCTTCCCGACCTGCTGAGCAACATCAGATGCCTTTAATGACAGTGCCAGAGACCAGGATGCTCAGACCCTACACATCTGTCTAACAGCATTATCACACATTTCACTAAAACTATGAGAGCATTAGATTAAAAAATGTGCATTTTAAATAGAAACCAAGATGATCATCAAAATTGCTGTTCTTATAAGCCTAGAAAGTGGGTTTTCTGTTGCTTAATTAAGTTCAAAGACCAACATTCGATGAAATCTATTAATCCCAATAATAAGTGCTGCAATTTCAGGTAGGTAAATGCTATTCTTTGAATCATGCTGCCAGTCAAAAACTCTTATCAAAGCTGTTCACTTAAGACTGTCCTGCTGAAGAAGCCACAACAATCCATCTTTCTCTAGACTAATACTGCTATGTCTTTACATCCAACTTACCAAGACATGCCTTTTTATTAAATGCTGGAATTATTTTGCTGCTTGTCGAAGGTGACACACGCTTAGGGTGGACAAATACAGCTCATGCACCTCATTCGTGATCTGAGTAGTTCTTCGCAGATAATTCAGTTTTCCAGACAATCTAATTATAGTCTGAAGTTATTGCATCAAAGACTTTCAAGTATAAAGCAAAGAAAATCGAGTAGGGGCGAAAGCTGTTCATTAGTCCCGGTTGGCATTGGTAGGAGTGGCTCATGCCCTCGGGCTCATCTCCCCACCTTAGCATTCAATCTTCATCTTGCCCATTATGTGAATCAGATGGTAAATATTTTACTTTTGCTAAACTACAATAACCCTTACAGTGATTGCAGAGACAGTTTGTTTTGCTATATGGATTTCTTTCTTCCAATCTAAAACATTCCTGAGCAAGATCCCCAAGCAGTATTAACTGACACCATGGCAATGATTTATTGAGAGGATGGGAATAAGAAAAGAAAGCCTGTTCATGAGAAGAATTTCTTCCTCAATAGCACCTTTAATAAAAACAATAATCTATTCATCCTTCTTTACTTTTCATCATCTCTCTCTTATTTGAAGAAACTACATCTGCCACATCAATTGCTGCTGGAATTTAATTTTTAAAACTTCAAGTCATTAAGATCACAAGGTAATTTTAGCTCAGCAGATGCAGAACCTCACCACTTCGGGGCATGATTTGTTACAAAGAGCAGGGGGGAGGAGGAGAACCCAACCCAACACCCAAACCCTGCAGGTACAAATTCTGAATTCTGCCTTTTCCTTTTGATTTTGCAGGGCAGATAGTCAGTCTTCTAAGCTGCAGCCTGCCCCTTGGGAGGTGAGATGTGAGCCTGCCTGGGCCAGCAAGGTCCCACTCGGGAAGGATGCCCAGCTGCCACACGCTGAACCTTGTCTCTCTGAACAAATCCCCTGTGCTTTGAGGGTTTCCGATCCAAAACTACAGCCAAAGGCTAGTCCAGAAAACGCTTCACCTTTCCTGGCACAGTTACAGTATGCAGGCATCTGTAATTTTGCACCCACAAAACAGCTTATAAATCACAGCAGAGGTGCTGGAGCGTTAATAGGCCTCCCGAAGTGCGGGCAGGTAAGGGTTTGTCTGAGGGCAAGCGCAGGAGCCTTGCAAGCCCTTGCACCCCACACCATGTAGAGCTGCCGCAGGCTGGCCACGGGCAGCTGGGGATGTGGCTCCTGCCATCAGGCTGCATTCTTCCATCCAACAAGGAGCACAAACTCCTTTTTTCCCCCTTCTCTCCCTCAAAGAGGGGACCTTTTTCTGACCAGCGAGGAGACCCCAGTCCCGCTGTCACCCACAACCACCACAACAGCAGTCATCGTGGGCATGCTGTATTCCAGATACAGGCTGTGGCAAACCTTTATGAATAGTCAAAACCATAATTAAGCTTGTGGGGTTGTAGCATGATGCTCCGAGCAAAGCCATGACAGCAATACCTTAAGTCACAAGTTACTATACTCTCTAAATGTTGGAGGTCAGCACCCATTACAAGCCTGCAGCTCTGATGCAAGCTCTGAGCTGCATGTGCCAGCAAGGCCATCACCACTGTCACCATCTGTCCTCATTTCCAAAGACAACAGTCTCTGGGGGATAGCTGAGATTATCAAAAAAGCCAGTGGTTCCCATTTTGCCAATAGACCCATGAGGGACTAACACCCATTATGATTCACGGCCATTTGACAGCCTGCCTGGTGTTCACAGTTAATGGCATTAGAGGAGGGCTGGTGCAGCCTGGCACACCAGTCCCAGGGGCCCCCTGTGCCAGGTGCCAAGGGCAGGAGGTAACTTGAAGCAAAGCACTTGGATAAGGCCACCACTACATCTCTATGCAGCAGCAATAATCTTTGCTCCTCCTCCCCCAGCTTCCAGGCTTTTACATAGCCCCCCAACACCACCCTACCAACTGCCCAAAGCTTTTCCCCCACCTTGGCTTGTTTATCGGTAATGACCGTGGCCTCAGCCATCTGCAGTGCATACACTCTGCCAAGCCCTGCTCAGAGCCGGAGGAACTCTTCAGCTGAAGACAGAAGCATCTGCTGCTCTTGACCAAAACACTTATTTCAAAGGTGCTGTAATTGAGTGTAAAACATGAGAGGAAACAGAGAAGCCTGATACAGCATTTGTTACCCGGTGAGCAGAGGTCTGCACTAATGTTGCTCAAGGTAGTTTGTTTAAGGTCTACATGTTTATTTATCATCCTGTGCTAGCAGTGAGAACCTTTGCTTTGTGTTGTCCTCCACCACAAGCCAGGCAGAGTTCACTTCTGGGACCTGCGGGAAAGCAGGAGACTGACATCTGCTATCCAAAAGGGAAGGGATTCCTCCATCCCCCAAACAAATTCAGATATGAAAGTGGATGGATGCTGATGCTGCCTTTGGCACTGAAGCTGCAATATGCTCTGTGTGGGCAGATCCCCCTTTAGCAGCATTCACAGCAATATCACATAGTAATAAAAGGAAATCTGACTCAATGGAGAATGTCACGTCTAGACACATAATCCAAAAGTCCAACTCAATTTCTGTATGGACTTCCATATAAAATTCTTGATTATTTCATAAGCCAGATGAAAAAATATTTTAACCTGTGTCAGACGGTCCTGAAAGATAACATTCATTAAATTGACTTAGTTCTTTAATCCAGCTTTTTTCAAAAATATCTCTCCCACCACCCATACTCCCATATCATCACTATTTGTTCAGCAGTGTGTAACACTGCTTTTTTTTGAAGTTACCCTCATTTGATTGCAGTGATCAAAACCAAAGGAATGTAATGAGAATGTCTCTATCCAGTACGTACGGACATCAGCAAGATATGCCATGGGGAGCATTTTTAGCTGATTCTTCAAAAGGACACCAAACCGCCCTGTTTCAGAGCAGGTCTTGCAGAGAAATCAGGCAGGACTCCCAGAGAGGAGAACAAACAGCACGGAGCATCTGCCTGCCACCCCGCTGGATGGTTTCTGCTGAGGCAAGAGGACAGTAAGCCTCCCTTCATGACCCTGAAAACAATTAGAGCACCCTAACCACAAGATTTAAAGAAATGACTAATTTTTTTTAAAAAGCACTGTATGGTTTATTCGTTCCTTTTGAATGTGCCTTTCAGAGTGTAATGCCTTAGGTTGTATCTTTTATCTCTTCCTCTTTATCATGAAGAGGTTAAGTTTTCTATTGTGTGAAGTTGTTTTTCTTAAATTGAGTCTAACTTCTCACAAAGCCTCACTCTTGGCAATCAAATGCTCCCCATCATCAGGTTTGTGATGAAACCTCATGAGTTAACAGCCCTGGGATCTATGTATAGTGGCAGAGCACAACAATTTCCCATTCAGACCCCAGCCCCAGCATGGTTGTGTTGGTTGCCCAGTGAACACACATATAAACCTGGATGGCCCTCCTGCCTTGTGTGCTGCCAGCCTCCAGGCACAGGGATGTTGCCGCGTTATGTAAACCCCAACAGCTCCCCAGGACTGCTCTTTTGATGAGGATGGCCTCCCTAACATGGTACTTGCAACATGAGTTTTGCCCAATAACAGTATTGCCACATTAGGAATAGCATTTCACAACCTCTCTGAAATAAAAGGCATTCCAATGAAAACTGAGGTGATAAATTTTTATATTACCTAGATCAAAAATCTGAATGAAAAGGGAAGAAAAAAAAAAATCATTAAACTAGGTAAAATACATGCTCTTGATCACACCCTTTGAAAAAACAAAAAAAACAATCTCCTTCGGCATATCCATTTATAATAGCAACATTGCTAAACTGAACTGATTTCCACCTTACACATTGCAAAGCAAAGCATATCTCAAATAGATGATGTCTGGTTTTGAGCCTTAAAACACATCAATTTGAAAGAAAACAATCCAGAGCACGACTGATTAACATTATGCAAAACGCACCGCTTTGGCAGCACATCGGCACGTGCCCCTTCGCACAGCTAATGGCACTGATGGGACCATGGGAAACCGGGACCAGGAGTCCCTGAGGAGACACTGTGGGTTCCTCCCAAATCTGCAATGGCTGAATGTCAGTGCTGGTCTCCCAGGTATACAGAGTATTAATCAATCACTCTCCTCTCTCCTGTGCTTCCATTCTAGCACTGACTGTTTTCTGCACTTCTCGGCTGTGTAGAGAGGAACTTCCAAGTGTGAAACCACTACGATGCCTGTGCCGGTGAACTCCCCCAGAGCCTGCAGAGTCCCCCAGGTAGTGTCTGTTTTGCTGATGTATTGATGCATTTGAGGAGATATCTTACAGGTAGAGGGGTACAAACCAGAGCTCCAGAGACGGGGTTTCCACCTAACAACAGCAAGTTATTTGGGATTTTCAAAACATAACAGGTGTGTAAAGACAGGCGCTAAGTCCTAATTATTTAATTATAAAACCTTCCTACACAGAGTCTTGTCTGTGCTTCACTTCTGTGAAGTGAGTAAAGAGCATTTCTCTACCCCACAGCTCAGTTTTCAGTTAAATTCTGTGTAAGTAATGGGCTCGGAGAAGTACTCCAGCAGAGATATCTCCAGTGGCCACCCACAAAAAGGTGCTGCAAATCCAGACCCCTCTAGGTGACTCGGCTGCCATCAGTTCATGCCTCCAGAGCCTTTCCATCATGAGCCTCATCTGCTTTCCAAACAAGCGGGAAAGTCACTGTGGCTGATTGAAATTCAGCATCTTCCTGGCGCTCTCTATGAGGAAGCATCAAGCACACACTGGAACTAAGCTGCCTCTAGAGAAACCTTGCAGTCTGTTGACATAGCTACACAGTCCAGAGAAAACATTATTGGCTTTGCATTGTAACAAAGACAAATTGGCTCCTCGTCGCTGCATTGCATCTGGCCATCATCGCTAGTGTTGTCCTTCCTTGCTTATACATGCCAGTTTCTCCCCAGATCTCCCTCTCTTTCCTCCAGTATCACCAAGCCTTGAGAAAGAGCCTTGCCTAGGGACCCCTCACTTTCCTCCCCAGCACCCTGCACATCTGTGGCTCCCCCCAGGCACTTCTCCATCCCGCAGCCTTGTCGGGGATGCCTGCCCAGCCGGCACGAACCCCCCGACTCACAGGGAACAACCAATGGGCAAATCAGGGTAAATCACCACACATTCCCTCAGTAAGTAACAGATGAACAAATGTCTCCAGGAGTACTCTGAGACAGGAACTTGTAGCGATGTGACTTTCTATATCAAGGATTACACTCGGTTGGTGCAAGAACAACCACAGAGAGCCAACAGCTCAGTGATCTTTAAATTAACAAGGTGCAAGCTGCCACAACGCAACAGCAAAGAAGAGAGGTGAGTGACCTACACCCACTCAAGATCTCTCTCACAACACAGAGATCTGATTACAAGCATGTTTACCACAAAGTTGAGACCTGCTCAGCTCCCTGTAATCTTCTATTTCAAGCTGAGTATCAACAAGGCAACAAATTTTATCAGGAAGAGATTATTTTCTCCTGATACAATCTATCCTGACCCTATAATGTAAGCAGTTAAACCATAACTCCAAACTCTGCAATCTCTACAACAAAAGGCTGAGGGAATACAGTGTTCACTGAGCTGGGCAGAGTATATGTGTATTTCTGTTTGTAGAAACTCTAACAATTGAACTTCGAAAGCTGTTGGACAGTTTTAAATAAGACAACATGCAGCTGAACTTGGAGCCATGCACAGGACCACAATACAGCTTCTCTTCTATTTCCAGTCAGTTACAGTCCCTGTTACAACACTATTTGCAAAACGAGGAAAGTATAGTCCTACTAAACTTGACAAACAGGATAGGCAGCCTAACAAATCCTTCAGAGGTAAAAATTCATAGCTGGTTTCATCTCAATAAACTGTAACAAGACCTCAGAATAACATGCAGTTTTACATATCATGAATGTTGCACAATGCAAGCATCTCAGCAAATTGGCTGTGGGGTGGTATGAAGTTTGAGAGCTCAATTTGAGAGATGTCAAGCCCCCACTACCTGTTCTTGAAGGTACGAGGAGTTGTGGGAATTCAGTATGGCTCTGCAGTAACCCTTAGGAACAGCAGCTCTCCAAACACACAGCAAAGATTGACATTGTTGAGGCAACTGGTCACATTTTACCAGCTTAAATGGCCACATCTGTAGCTCATTAAAAATGAGAAATTAAAAAGAAGCCTAACTAGCAAAATATGTCCAAACCAGTTTCATCCCCAAGGACTGGAAGAGAAATTAAATGAGACATATGTTCATCATATTGCTTAACACGTGGTTGGAAGGTACTCAGAAACCACAGTGACAGCAATATCAAAACCTGAGCAGAAGAGACAGCTGAACGTCTCCAGGGAGTATTACAGCGTAGCCTATGCTCAACATCAAAATAAATAAGTAATATCTCAACTGACTACATGTATCAGAAATTGAACAAAGGATCAGTTCTGCTTTCAAACAATAAAACTAGAAAATCCCTTAATTCTGCAGCCAGAGCCTTAGATATTGACATATTTATATAATATACTGACTTACAGACATTGCCCTCATAAATGGCAGGGTTTGACCTCTTGATCACTTGAGCTACTTCAGGATTTCTGAAAGCCATAACCAGTGGTTACAGTCAGGGTAGTAGCTGTCATTTGGGATCTCCGCACTCACGTCAGCTCCCAGTGTTCCATTATATGAATTTTCCAGTCTCAGAAAGCACAAGTTTTATTGGTAGCTACTGCTTTAGCACCTATGGGCATCAGCAAGAAACACAGAAGCAGCTGGGTCAGAGGAAGACAGCCAAACAGCAGTCACTGCTTAGTTCAGATGTTTGAGAAGAGATCTTGATACAACTGGCAAAGGAAAAACGACTAGACTTGCCAATTTGGCTTTATAGGAACCTTGAATCAAACCTCACTCCCTGGGACCTCTTGCTGGGACTTGCAACTCTTTGATGTTCACAAAGACAAAAGATGGAAGGTAATGACGCTGTTCTCAGTGTGATGAAATCTTCACAAGATGGGATGTCAGCCTGGTTTGGCTACAAAAGTCCAACAGAAGGAACCTCAGAGGCGGAGGGATGACATTACTGACAGGGGTACTGCTGGTCTTCAAAAAGAAATCTAAAATACTTCAGCAAACACATCACAGAAGCTTGTATGAAAGCCAAGGAGAAGAGCATAAAGAAAAGCCATTGCATTGCTCATAGGGGTTTAATTACTAAATTACTGATTAGATATCCATGCAAAACAACACAAAAGATCATCACTTTTAAAGCATCTCAGTCCACATCACTGCGCAGAAAACACAGACAAATGCATAGGCCAGATGGCAGATCAAAGTCCCAGCCTGACGAACAGCACTCAGGTTAAGCAACGTCCACCAGAACTGATGTACTTATAAAAGGAACAGGACACGGGAGAAAAAGAGAATAAAAATACCAAGAAACACCAATCTTCTCCTCTTTTCAAAAGAAGACTTGCAAAACACTTTAAAGAATTCTGAGTGCTTGAAAGGGAAAAAATACAGCATATACAAATCATAACATTGGCAGTAATAAAACTAAATGCAGGAATATGCCATAGGGAGAGGTTATCATTATCACACTGATGGAAAATGACAGGCTTCATGGTCACAGGTCTTCCTTAAAGTCAAAACCTGAAGCTATAAATTAAGCTAAGTACAGATTAAGAACACTACATATTCTGATCTAGTTTAAGAGAAAAGTGCTTGTGGAACAGGAGGAGGGGGAGGGAGACCCACAATTACTGCCCATGTATTCTGGGGTGAATGAGGAAACTGGCGAGTGTGGGGGGAAAAATCCTACTGTGACATAAATTCCATCACCTTTAGTGCAACTAAAAATCAGAGATTTAATGGATTCATAAATTTTCATTTACACATTCATTTCATTGCTCTCCTGTGAGGTTTATTACCGAGAGGAGTAAGATCATGCGGATGGTCAGTGAAAAACATTCTCCCATTAGCAAGTGGGTATTTTCATTCTCTGTAAGTGACTTCAGAATTCTTCAGTTATTTGCTTGCATCCACACCAGTCTCACAAAAGCATCTGGTACAATGACTAAAATACACTGCAGCACAGGACATGCCTGAATTCAGTGATTTTGACGGTTCTACTGAAATTGGGAAGTTTTCGTAGTGATTGCCATATGTTTCACAAATTTTGAATTTGCCAATTTAGCACGGTTTGCTAACATCAAGCTTCTGTTGGGCTGCAGAAAAATTGCTTATAGCAGTCACTGTCGTAAGACTGAGGGTGTTGACTGAAGCGTATGAGGAGCACCCACTTTATATCCACGGTAAGGGTTAGGAACTATATTGTCTTAACTCATCGGCTGGTTTTAACAAGAGGTATTACCCTCCCTGCTCACGGTCTTTGGCTGGCATACTCAGAAATAGCATGGAAAATGGCAAAGATAACAAAGCTGGGTGAGAAGATACTGTAAAATTCTGTAAGTCCAAAATACATGTGTCTGTATCACAACAGAACACTACAAGTAGAAACACTGCTACAGACAAGTAAACCTGGCTGTTACACATTGGTAAGAGTCAGACCCAAAGGCTGCTGCCTCCAGAGTCATCTCCCTGCCTTCTGCAGGTGTTAACATAGATCCTGTGTGCAGAGGACACGCAAATTTGTCTTCCAGAGGGAGTGAATGGGAATAGCAAACTGAAGGCAGAGGTTAAAGAAAGCATTTGTTAACAGCACTTTTTACAAATGGGAATTTTGCCTGTCTTAACATGCTGCATGTGAGCTGAAATAGGGCTCACGAGGTGGGAGCTGCCGGAGGCGGCAGGAGCTTGTTCACCAAGCGCCTTAGTGTCACAAGCCCCAGGAAAACAGATCCAAGCATCAGCACAGGGACTGCAGGGCTCTCTGCGGCATGTCCCGGACCCTGCTCATCAGCCCACATGTCCATCGCCACGCTGTGGGGAAAGGACAAGGCAGCAGCTATTTTTTTCGTGAGATGAAAATGCTTACTAACGCATTCCAAACTCTTCCTTACGAACCAGTGAACTATTCCACAGCAGTGACGGACTGGAGATTAGCCCTTATACATTACATTTGGTACCATAGGTACATATAGAAATCCTGACCTACCCACCATGTGAAGGCTTTGCTGTGCTGGGCATTTTAAACATACATCATAAAAGTCAACCTTTGAAGGCAGAAGCTGTTTTTAGGGCATTCCCCAAGAACGGGGTGATAAAATGAGCAATTACTGTGTCTGTTTTGAGCTGGAGGTGCAGCCGTTTTGTCAGTGGCACGCAGTCCCTTGCGTCAGGGCACCAGCACAGCTACGGAGCTCCCAGCGCTCCAGTGAGCGTCTCTGTAGGGCTCTGAGAGGGGACAGGAACAAATGCCACATTTCTGGGTGCTGGCTACAAAACCTGTACCACAGCACTGCGCTGAGCAGCAGCTGTGTGGCCCAGAGGATGTGTTTAATGTCAAAAAATTGACCAAAAGTCACTCTCAACTATTCAAAGTCCTACTTCTGGAAGCGTCAGTTGTCCTACAAGAGAGTAAAAAGAATCCAGGGCGGGGATATGGGGAAAGGCAGGACTGTCCCTTGCAGCAGCTTCCTGCAGCTAAATTGGGTTAAGCAGAACTTCCACCCTGGAAGAGTCCTGCGGCTGTGTGAAGCACATGCTGTCAAGTAAAGGAGAACAGGAACGACAGCGAGGAAGAAAAATGGAAGGATAAGAGAAGCCAACAGCAGCTCTAGCAACTGCCTGAGGACACACTGGGAAATTTCATGTATTAAAATAACACTTTTAAATAATGGTCTAGTTAATTGATGCTAAATTACAGCAGAATGCCTGTAGAAGTACTTATGACATCTGCACTAATACCATTTCAGTTCATCAGGATTAATATTATTCTAATACATGCCAAAGGAATTAATAAGTATTGGTACTTTAAAGCCTTTAAAGTGATGTTTTGAAATAGTTTAGCCTTCTTATCCCCCCTTTCGTTCCTCTCAGCCCTCACGAAATCTCTTTTGCAAAACTTCTTAAAATGAGAGGTGTTCTCACAAGTCTCATCCACTTGAATGATGGTATCATTCTTATTATGCTACTTTCTATACCTGAAGACTGGAGAAACACTTCAGTTCTTGCAACCACTAGAAAAAGACGCAGGCCTGGTGCAAAAATAGCGTTCTGTTAAGAAAACATACCCGAAAAGGAAAAGAAGGTATCATCACACCTCTCCACCCCCCAAAAAAACAAGAACAAAACCTGAAATATTACCTCTTGGCCAAGCTATGATTACAGAAGTAAACAAAACCACCCTCCCAGCCCTTTGCTTATGCTGACAGCCCCTCCTGCCCTGTCAGCTCACATAGCACAGAGGCAGAAAAAACAACTGCAGAGTAGTTTTGATGGTTTGGCCAAAGGAATTGCCTCCCACCACTCCTGACTGAAGAGGCCAATATTTCAGCTCTGAAAGCTCCATGCTGGGTTGCAGGTGTTAACTCACAGGCTCGCTGCTGTTATCAGTCTCCAGTGTTGTTTTTCAAGCAGTGACACACGAGGAGTTGTATCTAAAATCTCGTTAAAATTTAACAGAATTTGGCACCCTTAGCTTTATTCTTCAGAAGTGAAGTCTCCAGCTCAGATCGTCAATGTTTTTACTTTCATATATCACATTGCTTCTCTCAGAGTACCACATGCAAGTAGAATAATTCAGTAGCTGAAAGTCAGCCTTTATACCTTCCACCATTCATCACCTTTCACATTCTTTCTTTTGTTAATTGCTAAAGATCTTTTCTTTTTCCATCTTTTGTGGGTTTTTTTATGCCAGGGGTATCCTGTCCTCAGAGCTCACCCTCTCCTCTAGAGAGCTTTCCAATATCAAAGCAATACCAGAGGAAGCTCAGAAGAGGAAGACAAATCATTAATGAATGGAAAGCCTTGGTCTTCGGCTTGTCCTAAAATTATTCTGTTTAGGAGAGCTGTGCAGGTAGGAACATTCAAGATTAGACAGTATCAAAATCATGACAGCCAAAACCAAGAGTCCTGTTGACCCTGATGTGGGGTTAGATACTGAAAGAATCATCTTCTCAGGGTTTAAGTACGCAAAGCAGTATTTGTTGGATATAAAAAACCCAAAAAAAAAAAAAAAAAAAAAAGAAAAAAAACCCACATTGACCAAAAAAACAATCTTGCCATGCCCAAATAAACTCACTCTCTAACTTGGGTGTACCCTGTTTAAGTGTCCCTTATTCCAGCCACTGTGATATGGCAAGTACAGATATGATTGTCAGAAAAGTGGAAGATGAGAAAAGGCTGGGACATGTTCAGTGATGTCAAGATTGACATTTAAAGGCTATTCCATAGCCTGATACAAGGCACAGATTATAATCTTCTTCAAAACTAAGCCAGAAAAGATGCAAACCAACAATAATTTTACAGTCTCAACATGACCTTTGATTCTCAGGGAATATGGTCCATCAGCTAGGATCTTGCTTTACAACTGAGGGACAGCAGTCTGAACTTCAGCAGTGCCACCAGCCAAATAAGTCACCTGGGCAGGTCCCCGGACCCATCTATAACTCTCCTTCCACTGACATGTTATGGTCCAAGATAACTGTAATAGAAACACTTATGTTTGCCCAGTAAATAACATGCCTGCTACTGCAGTGTTGGACATGAGAGGAAGACATTAAAAGCAGGTGACAAATTACATCACCAAACAGATGTGGCATAAATACAAATATGATGGCATGAGGCACTGTAAAATTCTAGAAGTTTTACTACAATGAGGCAACTCTAACTCAGCAGATGTCCTGCTTGTGAGTAAGATGCTACTGCCAAAAGAATGGCAAGAAAAACAAACAAACAACAAGGCCAAGTGCAAGGTCCTGCACAGGGGTTGGGGCAATCCCAAGCACAGATACAGGCTGGGCACAGGATGGATTGAGAGCCCTGAGGAGAAGGACTTGGTGATGTTGCTCAATGAGAAACTCAACGTGGCCTTTAAGGTCCCTTTCAACCCAAACCATTCAATGGTTCTATAAACACTTCTTAAAGGGAATGAGATGACTGTGGGTGTTCTGTCCTGTCGTCTTCTGCATAATGGCAGATACATTTTACCATCACAGAAAAGAGCAGTTAAACACAGTTAATAGTAAACTAATATATAAAAGTGGGTCTGATGACCCACCTCATATGAGACTTACAGTATAATGATTGACAGAAAGCATTTGTGTTACAGAGCAATGCAAGGCAGGGAAATACACAAGCGGTGTGCTGAGGTTTAAGGTGCTGATGATCAAGGCTTAAGGTCCAAAAGCAACACCATGATCACCAGCACATGCCCAAGGCTGGTATGTCCTTCCAAGCAGGGCCAGACACCATTCAATAGCAGCATGCAGATGCCAGGGAGGGGGACGTGGTCACCAATCCGACTGTCCCACTGTGCAACTCCAAGAGTTCAAAAGAAAAATTTAGCTATATTTAAAAAAAATCCAATTCAGAAGCTTTGAGATTCAGTTCCTTTTTGTATAATGCTGTTCCCATCAGATTCATATCCCTAAATATTATGGCAAAATAAGTTTAACAAGGGACAAGATAGTGCATCGAAACTTACAATCTTTTTCTCTCTCAGAGTGTTTTCTTTTTCCTATGGAGATTATTATTTATCCATTATAATGCACTTCTGTGACCTGTATGCAAAACCGTTGAGACCCTTCAATTTTAATCAGAGTAAAGGAGTCATGAGTGTTAGCTAAGCAACACACTAGAAGCAAGATCCTAAAAGCCAGCTATCAGCAGGATGATAACATTGCACCCTAAAAACCCACAGCTGTTCTGCTGGCAGAACAGAAAGAATGCATCTTAATGCCAGGGAAAGCTGGGACATCATCAAATATAGAGACCATGGAAATACAGCAGCATGCCATGTTCATTCACACATATCCACAATATTTTCCAGTCCTGTTGTTTCCCAGCAGACCCAAAAGCCAAACTCTGGGAATAAATGCAAGAAGTTAACACAGAAGATTGAGTGTTACAGAGGCAGGAGTGTAACCCACGTCAGCCTGTCTATTCTGTGAGCTAAATGCAGATCAAAGGAAAGAAAAGAAATATTCTTTCTAGCAAAATCCCAAGTTGATTAAGGACTTTAAGGAGAAAAAGTATTAGAAAGGACTCCCAAGATAAAGACACAAATATAGCAAGCTCTGATAGATGTGCTTGCTCCAAATCCTTTTTTTTCCTGCTTGCACTGAAGTGGCAGGAATGTCAGGGTGTTGCTGGTGGGCTGCAGCTCCACAAAGCCCTGCACAGGGCACACCGCTGTTCTGACGTCTGAAGCTCTTGGATGAAAAGTTTGAAAAAACTCAAACACACAGTGGAATTGATTCATGATTAAAGGAAGGATTAAATGCTGAATCTGGGGCAATCAATAGCCCTGCTAATGCTTAGCACAAGATTTCCTGCTCCAGCCAAGCCTTCTTTTCTTTGCTTTGAGACCATTGTCCTTATCAGTGGAAAGATGATCCTTTGAAGATAAGGTCTGCCTTTGTTTCCCCCACACACCACTCCTCAGCACAGCACCCGCAAGGCCACTGCCAACCAGGCACAGACCCCGCAGATGCTCATTTCCCGGCGCTATCCCTCTGCCTTAGCACCCAAGGTGCTCCCCACCCCAAAAAAACCCACTGCAGCTCCAAATGCTACCCACCAAAAAATCCACACACCATTTAAAGTACCAAAGGTATACATTTACTCCTAGAAACAGGGGAGCCCCACTGACCTGGGTTCTGCTTCTCTTCCCGCACATGCAGCATATTTACAGACAGGGACATGGGATGTGGCTAGCCCCATTATTATTTTTAACTTATCAGAATCCGTAACAACAGCAATTAGTCCCCATTAAGCAAAGGGTCTGCATGCTTACACTTCACAGCAACAGATTTTATTTCTTCTTTTTATTAGCCAGATGGATCGTTAAATTATTACCAAAACTGGGATGTAAACTCTCTAAAAGCACCTGAAATAATTAATACTGATTTATAAACATTCAGGATTAGAGAACAAATACTTAATTCTCCCCTAATCCCTCAGACAGCAATGCTTTGTGCTCAACATACAGGAATATAGATTATCTGGGCTGAAGTTGATAGCATTTGAAGGACAGAGCTGATCAGTCATGCATAGCACCATGATATGCAATATGCTTCCACCACCAATTTACTGTAACCTGTGGGATTAGGACAAATTCAAGAGGCTGCCACTTTCCTGTTCCATTTCCAGCTTTCCCCATAAACTCACAGACACTGAGATTAAAGATATCAAACCTTTAAAGAGGATCAAACTGCACACCTTCTAAACCAATGCACTACACCGGGATTAAGTGCCCAAACTGATACCACATACGTATTATTTCTATTCGAGCCCTGCCAAGACTTGCTTTATGACTTGGGGGAAGTCACATCTTGGCATTCCTGTGTCCCTTGTCCTCCTTACCCACATCCTCTGCCCAGCAGGCAAAGCCCAGACTTTCTCTTCTGCTGCAGCAGAACCGCACGCAGCACCACTCGCTTTGAACAAGGCCACCAAGCACTGCTGTAATACAAACAATTAATAATAATACAAGCCAACATCTGGTGCTATTAACCTCTGTTTCAAGCTATGTGTCAGCATGAAGTGCACTGCTCTGGGTGTTAGAAGGAAATTAGTGCAATTTTCTAAAAAGCTCCTAGGTACAACTCACTGAGCCAAGAAATTGTTATCTTCTCCTCTCTGAGCCTGTGGTGCCCTTCTGTTCCTGCCTGTTGTGAGACAGCTTTAAAAACAAAACCTCTTCTGTGTAAAGGAAGGCCTTATTTGCTTCAGTGCTGTTGTTTTTTCTTTTTCTTTTTTTTTTTTTTGAAATTAAAGATGCCACTGAGAAGAAAAAGCATCTGTCTAAAATGTGACTTCAGGCAAAGCACAGAAGAACTGTCCCCCTGTTGTATTACTGCACGGGCCCAGAGTGCTGAGCACAAGCACCCATACAGCTAATGCCAGCTCGGCAAACCTGGCAGAAGGCAGGCTGGTCAGGAGTTCACCAACACACTGCGCCCAGCTGCAAAGAACCAGGAGGGGAGGAAAGGAAAAGTTATGCGAAGACAATGAGCGCATCGCACTCTTAGCTGTCCATCACTCCGATTCGACTAAACATTGCATGGAGCAGCAAGTCTCAGAAGGGGAAAAACCTAAATCAAATACTGCTGTCTTCTGCAGGGAGCAAACTTGTTTTCCCAGGGCAGCTGTGAATCGGAATCATCAAGAGTTAGCGCTTCATTTAGCACAATCATCAGTTCAAGGGCTTCAGGTGTTTCACAGCACCACCTTTGCCCACAGCGCTAACTCCAAGGTCTCTTGCACCTACTCTTTTCCCTTACCAAGTCCACTTTGCCCTCCGGTGAGCTAACATACATTAGGTCCACTTTTCACAGCACCTTCCTCAAAATAATCGGATCTTGCACTCACGTGTGTCCAGAAGCTGATTTGTCAGGTACCACTGATGGTAAATCAGTGGAGGAGAAAACGCTTTGCAACTTCAACTCTCAAAAACCATCTCAAGTGTTTTATGAATTTAACAAGATAAAATACACATTTTCTTTCCAGGTCACTTCATCCAACGCTGAGGCAGAAGCAGCTAAGAGATGAAATGCTGCTGCAGTTTAATAGTTTGCTACAAATTTTACAGTGGCAAGAAAATACAATCCCGTGCACCAGAACTTTGATACTTGAAACTGGGCGTTATCAACACATAACAACTCACTTGTTTTGTGCCTGACACCTGATTGTTTTCATTCAATACTCCCTAACCCATGTACTGGAAGAGAAAGAACAGTTGTTTGCATTATCCTTCCTGCCAGACTTTGAACTTGATCTCTGATAATATTTTGTATGTGTTGCTACTATCACAACTGCATACTGTTGTCAACTAGTTTCCAGCAGTGAAACTACATTTAAACAGCTTATCACTCTAGGCCCTCAGAAAGGCCACCAACTCTTCTCCATCCACACCAAGCGGTTTCAGCAATGCAGAAAAACATTTTCAGTATCAGAGCAGAATTATGTGTTTTGCAAAGTGTTTTCTCCTCCACTGATTTACCACCAGTGGTACCTGACAAATCAGCTTCTGGACACACGCAGGAAGCTCCCGTTTGCCCAGTGGAAGTCGTGTCATTGCTTTTAACGCAAAACATGTTTCTCAGTCTCCCAGCTCACCTCTCACTACTCTCTATGCTGTCCCTCCAGTTTATTCTAACTTATTCATAAAAAAAGCATCCCCCATCACCTACCTCTGCTGCCTGGAACAACCCTCTTATCTGTCAGCCACATCAACCCTCCAGCTGCTTCAAAACTGTCTTCAAAAAACTCTCTTGTCACTTCTTAGCTCCCTTGGATTCTTTTCTCCTCTCTGATTTTGATGTGGTTCCTCAATTTAATGGAAATTTCCCCCAGAAAGCTGGGTATGTGCCGCCAGGTACCTTTTTTTCACATGTATTTTCAGACATCTGATCCAACAAATGGAGTTGCAAATATAAAAAAGCTATTTTATTTTATGAGCTGCAAGCACTAATTCCCAACATTTGTTCCAAGATTTCAAAGTGAAACACCTCTCCATTGCTTTGTGTAGTTGCCATTAATGCTAGTGGATGCAACGTACAACCAGGAAGGAAAGACTGCTCTTGGTTGTAGAGACAGAGCTTATTTAGTCAGATGTTTTAGAGCAAGACAGTCAGTCTGTTTAACTCCAAGTCTGTTTAGCAGCTCAAGGCACTACAGAATACTCAGCAAGAGGAGTTCCCTCTGCAGTTGCAGGCAATCAGGACTGAATGCTGCAGCTGTACTTCTTCACCACAGCGAGTTTCTTTCTGGGAGATGGAATAAGGGTCTTTAGAGGTCACACTGGAAGTAAATAGCAGAAACACTTTTATATGCTGCTACAGGGAGCCTCTGGATAAATACCTCAGAGAACCTTCTCCAAACCAAGGGGTTAGATTGTTCTATGTGGGAAGAGATGCAGCAATTTCAGGACTTCAAAAGCCAATATGCCTGGGAGATCAAATTTATACTAGCATTTAAATTACTGCGCAAGCCACATTACACACAACATATGCAGGAACCTAATGAAAGATTCCCATGTTATTCTTCATTCTCACGGGTAAGAAAGTAAGTCAAACTGAAAGTATTACAGATTAAGTGCAGGATGAAGATACAGTGTCATCACTTGCATAAATATTTACCCTGACAAATTTTAAGGCTCTATTGTAGGAGGCTGATCTCCTTATAGAAGTGATGGAGGCAGACCAGAACCTGGAGAGCAAGAATATCCAAAACCAGGTTGGATCGTGTAAAATACCTGAAGTTGGCCTTGGGAATACGCCTCTGTGTATTGCATGACATTTTGTGGGAACTGAATTAAGTCTCATCAGCTCCCGAACAGCTTTCTGAAGTCCCGCTCTGTCTGACAGGACCATCCTGCAGTTTAACCTTCTCTGGTAAGGCAGGAATTCCACATGCCATATTTTGGTCACCCATCTCCAGCATTATTGCAGAAGGAAATGAGCCAATACTTGCTCAGTATTTCAAGTGCTCTCTATACAGGGTATATCACCATTTGGTTAAACACTAAACATTGCCAGAGCACAACTTGTGTAGGTGGAAAAGGTAGATGTATCGCTTACTAGCTCTCTTCAACTCCCAAGCCCCCTGGAGAAGCCTGGAAACAGAAGCTCATCACTCAGCCATTTTGTGCTCAGACTCAGCCTGGGTATTTGACATGAAGGCCGTATAGACTCGGTATCTACCATATAAGTGACAGCCCATCTAAAGCTTACTGAATGGTGAGGGAAAGTCCCATGTAAATTCAGGGTCTCTGATCTTCAGGTGAGTGACTTCCACAGGTGGCAATGAAGGTGATGACAACAATTCCTGAAACCACTGAAGAAACACATCTCCTGAAAGTCTAAGAAACACAAACTTGTGGATTCTGCTTCATTAGCAAAGAAATTTACTGCATAGGATGAACAGCATACAGGGCAACAGAAACAGGATGCCAGATTTGCAAGGCACAGGTCCCTGTGTACAAGAAATTCACTGTCACAGACCATGGCTAGCCCTGATAGCTAAAAAGGGGACGGGCTGAGGGACAAGGTAGCAACAAATGCTGATATCTGTATAAGGATGTGCTCTGAGGGCTCACGATCATCAGAACTAGTTACTTACACTTAAAACAAACATCTTACTGTGCAGTGTAACTGCCTTTGTGCACTCCCTTTGGCCAGCTGCCTGGTCTCAAAGGGGGGTCAAAAAGAAAGCAAAAAAGGATGTTCGTTGTAGTGCATCACCGTGAATCTGTATCAGCATCCCTGTGTGGTTATCGCCAGCCCCTGGAGCTGAACTTGGGTATTTGCTGTGCACTTTTATACCGGTCATGAACTTGATGAGTGGTATTTGCTGCAAAGCACCTTGTTATGTTCTAATAAAGGATGCCAGGAAAAATAAATGACAGAGAAGTAATAGTGCCTCCTAAAATGAAAATCTGTAAGGTGGCCAGAGAGATCTATGCAAATTGTATATTTTAACCACAGGATTTCTGCAATAGTTTTCTATTAACCATCAATCACTAGTTTTAAATCTAGTCTGCCTTCATTATAAACCAGAAACAGAAACGACTGCAGTGGTCTTCCACACTAAATATATTACACTCTTACTCTGCAATTTACCTTTCTCTAAATAATGCTATTTCTCCCTATGCTTAATATCAAGAATACTGCAAAGACAGCAATACCGTTATTTATTTGCAAAGGGAATGGAAAGGTTAAAGGCGAATACCATATAAACAGTTATTATTTATAGACCACAACAGTGTGCTTTCTACAGTGGAAATGCAGAAGGTACTGTCTATACCCTAGAGAGATTTCATTTTAACTGAAGCAGAAACAATACTGAACAGTCATAAACGGTACATACAGTGGAGGAACATCTTTTGAGCTGCCCTTATTTCTACATGGTTATGTGCAGTGATTAGGTCAGACTTAAAACCTCCCATATTTTGTATCTTTGTGTACAGTGCTCTAAAGTTCAATGCCTCATGGAAGAATTGCATTTTAAAAGGAAAGCTTTATGCATTTCAGGACTGACAACTTGAATTTAATTATGTGCTGTTTTTCAGGTGAAAGAGGCACTAGCAAAGTCTAACACTCAACTGAAGAACTCTTTTAAACTCCCTACTTATAAACACAAAGAAGGTACGCAAAGAGGTCCCACAGCATTAGGAGGCTGCAGGAGTTAATGCAGCCTTAAAAATCTGTAAATTCAGGCCAGATTCTAACAGCCACGTACCAACCAGGGCCAGGAGCATCTGTGCAGGAAAAGGTGTGCACTTCACCCTTTTCAGTCCTGAAGGTACGCATATGGAGTAAACCAGCAAATTCAATAACCAATGATGTAATACCAGGATTTTCTTAGGTGTCTTTGGAAGCCATATGATTGAAACTAGGGGGACACAACGTGGAGCTACTTGTATTTGTGGAGCCCTTCCTACAAGTTTTACAGGTAGGTCTTCATGTGCAACAGTCAGTAGCTGTACCAAATAGGTGCAATGTAAGTCTTTTCACAGCACAAACTTCTCTTCTGGTTTTGTCAATTCAGATAATTTCTCCTGTTATAAAAATGCAAAATAAGCAATCTCACACATTTTTATGGGGTAGTCCTGTTGAGATATAGGGTTCTGTGTATTCTTCTATGATTGTGCATGTGTTCAAGTGTAAGATAAAAAATGCTGTAGTTAGTGCTAATGAAGTTCCACTAGTAATGAGAGGCACTAGGAGACAAACCTCAGGAGTAATAACCCAAAAACTGCCCAAAGACAGCGCAAGTCAGAAGCAGCATAGTTTGGATCTGAGCTTCTTGCTTACAACGACTTAGCCACCATCTCCAAAAACCAAGGCAATCCTGTAAATGCAAAAAGGTAAAAATAACGTCCTCCTCTGAGTATCATTGTTGAGGTACTGGACTGTTGCCACTTGTTTCAGCAGCTTAAAGAGAAATGCTGGTTCACTGACCTTTTCTCTTTCGTTGGTACAGAACATTCACATACAAAATTATAAGAACACCTCTGGAAAATCTCCAAACCCAAGCAGCTTAAAGAAAAAATAAAGAGCAAATCCTGCGCAACATTTCTGACTGGGGGGTTCTAAAGCTGGTGTAGGATTGCTGGGCTCTGCTGTCCAGAAGATAAATGGGATTTAGCACGAGGAACAGAAAAGCATCAGTGCGGTGGAGCTCCATGCACATCGCTGTACACAGTACATTTGAAAGATGATCCAACACTCACCCATTGCCACTTTGTAGGCACACACTTAAATATCACAAGAAATCCTGCAGCTTTTCCAGCCACGGCACCAGTCACGCAGTACTGGGTGGCCTAGGGGAAAATCCTCTTTTTTCCTGCCAGCCTCCCCAGCTTGCTTTGTCTGTGCATCACTCCCCTGCATGTGCTGTATGCAAGCCCCATAGGACTGGGAGCGCATGGAGTGCTACCAAGAAGGATTTGGTTTATTATTATTACTGGCCTAAGATCTCGGAGCTGCGGTATAAACCCAAATGTTCCTGCACACATGCCCAAGGAGCACAGGACAGACATGGCTCCCTGCCCCAAGGACGGTGCTCGTGAGCCGCAGTGGCTCCTCTTACAGCCAAGCTCAGCTGTGTGATGTGATTTGGAGACCTGGGCACAGCTTCAAAAGCTACAGCAGTAGTGAATCATGATGCCAGTTACTCATTGCTTGCTGTAATGGTTAGCAAAGTGGTCAGAAGTATTTCTACATCCAATATACAGAAATGGCCACCTCCTCCACACTGGGCTAAAGCTACAGCTGTCTCTTGCCTCAAGTATACAAAACAGGAAAAGACTGGAAGGCTGAACAGAAGCGGAGGAAGCAACAGAAGAACACAACCCGGCTCCTGCACGTGCCATGACCATCCTCCGGTACAATGAAGGTAGAGGGATTTCCAACAGTAAGAAAAAGAAAATCCAAGACTGCAATTCTCTACTCAGATCTTCATCTCTGGGCTGACTTCTGCAGTCAGAAGACTTTGATAAGCATTATGAAGAATCAGCTTGTAAATTGACTAATACGTCAGTTTCTAAAGAGACTGGAAAAAAACATATAGTGGGCTTCATGACCCCCCCTATGTGCTACTGAATTTGAGATGAGGGCGACCCCACCAAAGCAAATGGGATTTCCAAGGTAAGAGAGCATTACCTCATGATGACGTGAGACAGTGTGAAGAGTAACTGGGTCAAGCAAGTCTCCCCAGGCCTGACCACACAATTCATCTCTAGCAAGTATTTTTTTTTTCTATACTCATTACCTGTATCATGCCACTGACTCACGTTTGTTTAACTGAACATTGATGTATGGGTGTCTGATTCTCCCCAGCTATCATGTGTTCATCTTTCCCTAAGCGTAATAATGTAATCAGCACCAAACAAAAACAAGCAAAAAAGCAACAAACCAACAAAAAAATTGCTGTGCAAACTAAAATGAGCACAGGGTTGAAGGCTGTGCAAAACCAGCTCTTAATTCTCCCTCTCTATCCTGTCATTCACGGTCACAACTATTAGTTAAACCCCACACTTGCCTCCCCTCCAAACCGTGTGATTTCCTCATGTGCATGGATTTTAGTTGGAAAGCAGACAGATAAAAATGCCACAAATTCACAGGCAGCATGATGTTCTGGTGACACCACTTGCAGAGAGCTTTGAGCTATCCAAAGTTTAAATTAACTTTCTGAGAGGGCACAAAAGCCAGACCTCAGGTAATTACATACTCATCTCTCCCTTGGGCTCAATATTTATTTATTTTAGGATGTCTAACAGCTCTCTTGGGCTTGCTCTACAACTCAGGAAAAATGATTACTTAGTCCCTGAACCTACAAACTCTATTCTCTGTAAATTTTACACCCGGAGCTATGCAGGGTGATTAAAAAAGGCAGAGTTTATCAAACTTTCTGAAAGCTTGATTTGCTTCATGGCTCATCTGTCTTCATAAAACCCACTGAAGGCTGAAACAATGGGTAAAACTTCATGATCAGCACTTAAGTAAGAAAGAGAATGTGTATGCAACCACTTAACTTTATTGATTTTGATTTTTATCTTGTTTTCTTTTCATAATAATTGCTAAAGGTTATTTGTTTTGCTTTTTTAAACAAACTGGCTTATAATGCTATTAATAATAATTCACAGCCCACCGTAGTTTGAATCTTTTTGCAACTCTCAAAGGAGAGATGATCCACAGTTTGAAACAGGGACAGTCTTCCTGGCTTTAAAATCTATGAGTTCTTATACCGATGCTTCAATTTACACAGGAGTCATTCCCCTGAAACATCCCACAGCTTGTCTCTTCTGGGCTTTAGAGCTTCCTTCATTATCAGAGGGACCTTCTTCCCCACATATTTTATATAGCTGTCACCATGGGAGAGGTTCATGTGTAAAAGCAGATGTTTTCCCACCAAGGTGCTACGCTGGAGGTCCATTTTAAAAACATTACAGTGGATATAGGAATGTATGGAAATATGCAGTTTTGTGTTTGGCTTATTTAAAAACAAAATAAAGAAAAAGTATTTCATAAAGTGCTGGTTCAGTAGCTGGAACCAACTCAATGACTAGGCCACACTGAAGGGGATATCCCATTAAGATACACAACAAATTGAGCATTTGTGTTGATATAAGATCCGCTTTTCTCATGTTCTAGAAAAATGTGCTATACTATCTCTTTGTAATTTGAGGGTGACTGAAATGAGGACTGTGTGAGGCTGACAAGGACCTTTGTCCCTATCTATTGTTTCTCTCCAGACTACATGTGCAGTTTTTACCATTGTACCCAACATTTTTCTCCACTGCAGATGGACAACAGCGACCCTTCTATGAAACCACCTTTCCAGGAGGAGCAGAGGGACAAAAGTTGCCTTTAGTACAGGCAGGAGGCTGGCAGCCAAGCTTCAGACTGCAGATTAAATGTGTGCACAATGCCGTATCAACGGGAAATGCAACCCTTTACCCATAGCACTCCTTTCCGACCCACCGGCACGACTCCCGTCCTGTCCTCACACCAACCACGCGAAGTGACTGGAGACACCGTGGCCACACCGCACTTTTGGAAGGAAGTTGCCTTTTGCTTACAAGAGGCTTCAGCACACTGCAACCCCTCCTCAGCTCTGCTGCCCTGGAGGCTTGCTAAAGGACATCCCACAACAAACCTTCCGAAGGTGTTTCAGCAGAGCAACAAACGCCCCAGCACAGCTAAGAGGTGGCACTCGCTGTTCACCCAAGCCACACATAGAACAGATGTTTGACACACAAAAACACTACAGCCATGCAAACCAGAGAGCTGACAAAGCCCAAGCTGAAGAGCCGTGCGTGGCTCAGGCTCTCACGCTGTCTTTGCTACTTCCACCCTGGGAAGGGCTGTACTGACAAAATGCTCCAGCTCTGCCAGTGTCTTAACCCAGCAACATGACCTAGACTGATGATATTGTCAGCAAAAAAATCATTGCATCTATGCATGCTCTGTGCTAAGGACCGAAAAAATAAATTTAATGCTAAACTATAAAGCACATAAAACCTCTTTCTCACTTAACATTAATTAGCACCACCGTAACTGTAAAGTGTTATTTAGCACTCTGGCATGTTCATTTGTAGCACAGGTTTTATCCGCCTGGGCTCTTTATGGCATCCCTGAACATTTTGGCTTGACTGGCCCAGTCAGCACTGCTGGGTGTCCAGCTTGGGAACAGCTGGACGCAGTCAGCAAAGCTTTCATTCCTGATGTAAGGTGACATGGAATCATGCTGCTGTCCTGAAATAAAGCAAGGTTAAAAACAAGCCGAAAGCTGCACTCGTGCAAGTGGAAAGAGAAACCACGTTTTTGTGGTGTCTATTTAACAGATAGAGTCTTGTTCTTAGCCTAGTTGAATCAATCACTTATCTCTGACCATCCTGTGTCACTTGTTTTTATCCGTAGAAACTCAACAAGTTTGAAGGCATTGTAAAGAGTGAAACCATATTAATAAAAATCAAGGAAATTAGGAAACATAATTCTGAATACTGAGCTCTCAAAGCAAGCTTACGCAAATCATTCCACTTCATAGCAACTTGATTACCCTAACCACAAAACAGGATGGCAAACACTTTGCTGTTAACTTTATCTGAGCGGCCTTTCTGAAGTCTCCTAGGATATGCTTCACAGATGGAAAAGTTGATGAGGAGAGATACATATATGTGTATATATATATATGCATATATAAAGCACTCATGTGCCCCAACATGCTGAGCTTCCAACAAGGCAAAGAAGCAATGGCAATAATACAGTGAAAAATATTGTTTAACTTGTGATGGTAGCTTTGCAAGTATAACCATGTAAATTCCTTCCTTCGATTGGTGCAATTACATCCCATAGGATACCTAGGTAAGGGAGGCAGGATCCTGTTTTACCAGCTATGACCAGTTCATCCTTACTGCTGATCACTAGCAACATCCCTTTCTGTGTTTTAGCACCTGGAGGAATAGCAATAAATAAATACCTTATAAAGGCAGAAGACAGCAGATATTTTTACGACGTGTGGGAACGGAAGCCCTAGTAAGTCTGCAAAACACTGCATAAATGTTTCCAGATAAAATTGTTAGCTCTGGATGGTGCACATTTCCTAAATGCTTAATTTTGAAATTACCTCCCAGAAGAGTTTCTACATATTTTGCTATACAGGCAGCCCAGATCCATTGCAAGAACCTCTGCCATGGAAATATTTAGTCAGTTCAACCGCAGAATGATGACAGATTTTGAAAGCTACAGGTGTGGTGACTGCTGAGGGCCACATAGTGAAAACAGTATCATTGAGGGGTAAGTCTTTACCAGGGTGTGCAGGGGTGTCTGAGGACCAAGTCCTCAGCTGTGCCACTCCAGAGAGTGAGCGTGAGGGATGTTCCTCACTCAGGCCCATACAGGCAGGTTTATGCGGCTGAAAGGCGACTGTGCTCACAGGGACAGCTGGCACTGCGCACAGCACAACCAGCTCCACTCTCGCAGCCCAGTACCTTCCAACTGGAATGTCTTAGGCCAGAAAACTAGAACTGTTAAGAGAAATCAACAAGTTTTGACTTAAAGCAGTAACATGTCAGGATTGCTTTATAATGCAGACATAAACCAGATGATAACTACTTAAAATACTTTGTAAAAGTACTGAAACTGAGCATTTCCTAGAGGCAGAGAGCCCTGACAAATTGCCCAGCCACCTACCCACATTTATGGTTGTGGCTGTCCAGGGATCGCTTATAACTAAATTAGCAAGGGAAGTCGTTAGACAAGGAATAATTCCAAGAAACTGGAGTCTCAATAGCAGAAAGTGAATAAAGAAATCACAAAATGACAGCGTACCAGACAGACTATTTCCTCAATGAAAGAAATGTGAATTGTAATAGCTGCATAGCCAGCATGTGGCAAAGGTGTCCTGAAGAGAGTATCGTTATTTCCCCCTTTAGCTACAGAAGACCATTTAATGCTTTCCATTTAAGTAGGAAGGCACATGATGAGGTCCCTAAAAGCCATGAAGAGAGTATCTCCTGAGCCCGGGGATTGCTTCTGGCAGGTGTAATTGCAGTGCTCGGCCTCTCAGGCTACAGGCAGCCAGCACCCACCCCGCGGCACCCACCGCACAGAATGGCCCAGCTTTGCTGCAACAAATTTATCTTTCAGATGGAATGAAATTCAAGGAGACTTGAAATTGAAGAAGAGCACGTGAGCTGCACTGTTATTTCCTGCGCCCCATTGGACAAAACGGGACCTGATATTCTGGATGGGCAGACCCCTTCATCTCCTGACTCTGTGACAGGATGAAAGAATTTGTGCAGGAAAATAAGTGCTATGTTTCTCTATCCTGATGTGGTACAGAAAAGGTGCTTAAACTCCCTTAATACACTATGCGCTATTCATTTCACATTTCTCTAAAGAAGTCCAAAAAGATGATTAAACCCTTAGACACCTGAAGCCATAGATCTCTCAAGTGTGGAAGAGCATTTTGGGGCAAACGATCACAATGTTTGCACCCTAGTTCTTCACTCTTCCTCCAGCACCTGCATCTGGTGCCCCTCAGGGACAGGGACTGTGGAGCCACACAGATGTTCACTCATCCCTCTCTTTGGCTCTCCTCCTCCCACTGCTGATGTTGGCTCCAAACGTACATCATGAAGGTGGCACCAAGCCCAACTTTGCCCCAATTTTCAGCCTGTTGTCCCTATGTCAGGGTAGGTGCATGCCACCAACCAAGGAGCACCAGAAGGAAACAGCCAGCAGCCGCAGCGTGGCTCTCCCAAGCACAAGAGAGATTCCTCGTGATGGCTCCGTCCCATCCAGGAGAGGAGCAGCTGCGCAGCTGCCAAATGCTGCAAACCACAAAGGCCTGATCAAATGGAGGCCCTCACTGGCAGACATGTGTACCGAACTGGAACAGCTTTGACTTTTTGGTTTTGGTTTTTTTTTTTTTTCCTCTGTCACTGATAAACAGGGCTCAGGAAATGCACTCCAGATACACACATACCCAAACCACAAAGAATTTGCTCTGGTAAGAGCTCACGCCTAATAACAACCAGGTCCCTGTCAAAGGAAGCCTCCAGTCCATGTTTCTCAGCCCTGCGATGGTGGCAAACTTCCATCGCACGACACAGCCAGAATGCCACAAAGCGGCTGCTGCCGGAGCAGGCGTGGGAGCAGGTCTGCCGGCACGCAAACGTCCTGCCCTGTCCCAGGGCACAGACCCGAACGCACGGCCTGCCTGCCTTCTCCCAGCACCACGGCACCATCCCTGGCTGAGTGGTTGGCAAAGATCAGCTTTCACTGGTCAAGATTTCACACTCCTTGGGCTTAATATTTGTTGTTTGTGTGAAGTAGTGTATGTATTTGTTAATGGCATCTGGTGGTTCCTCTGTATTGCTGACGAGATGCTTCACCAGCAGAGTCAGACACGTGATTCTGGCTGTTTTGCAGGTTCCGAGATGTGCATCGTGTCTCCCTGGCAGCCAGCGCAGGGCTGGGACTGCAAAGTGCGGCTCTGGACTTGCTACAGACAGGTCACACAAAAGACATACCTGTATTCAACTGCCACACACAGCCACAGTCTCGGTTTTAAGGAACAGGCAGCTTTTCAAAGGACAGCATGAGGCAAGATCAGTCACTGGGCTTGCAAGTTAGGTCCATGTGAACGGACACAGGCATCTGCTGGACTGGGATGGCAAAAGCACACATTCCCAACCTGATGCTTTCCAGCGAAGTCAAGAGGAACTTCAATGGAAATTGCTCAGTCAACACAAGTTGTTTTGAAAATCTTACTCTTAAAATCCCTCGCATGCCGGCAGCTGGAGCTTGGCCGACTGAGAAGCCCTGAGGCTTCAGCACAGTTGTTTTTCCCCATTTAATCCTGATTATTGAAGCTCCTGCCTGGCCTGAGCTTTGCTTGCTGAGAGAGGTGTGTAAGAGGATGCAACAGAATCGTGAAGACTTGAGGTTGTGCTCTGCTCAGTTACCAGAGAAGTCATAAACCCCTGACTGCGTGTCTCTGTTGTAGAGAGATTTGTGGTTCTAGAACCACCAGTGCATATCCTTTCCTCATGACTAAATTCAATAAAACTCAGAGCCCTGACCTCTGTGTGTGACAAGTCAGATTTTCACCTTGTCAATGCTGATGAAAGGTCTTTACTGATGGTCCTTGAACACCACGGGCAGCCCTCGTGGGGCCTTATCAAAGAACTACTGCTGAAAGGAGAGGAACGCAGACAGACGGCTGGGATTGGGAAGCCCTGTAAGCTGTGATCTGGACACACAGGAAGCAGCTCCTATTTGTTTAGACTTTCAGTTTCCTTGCAAGAGGCTGGTGTTTACATAAACAAAGTGAAAGCAGAGGCTACAGTGGTGACAGGAAGCCTGGAGAGCTTCAACAGAGGTTAGGACCTAGGATCAGGTTGCATCTCACAAGCACTTTTTAAAAGGTAATGTTAACTCCTAGATTGGACAAGGTAGAGAGCTTTCCTTTATGAATTGTAGACGAGCCCTCTGATGTAGCAAATGCCAGATATCCTGATCCTCAGCTAAATGTAGGGGAGGAGGGAGAAAAACCATGCAGGGACACGCTCATTCTCCAATCTGGTGTGAGTTTATAATCAAAGATTTTTAGAGGCTAAGGGCCAGATTTTCAAAAGTAGTCCCATAAGGATCTAAGCAAGTGGTTAGATCTTCAAAGAGCTCAGCTCTAATTCAGGCACATAAATGAAGTGGACAGATTGAAATAAAACAAAGCAAAACCCACGCTGAGACAACAGCAGCTGTCTGTGTCCACACACAGCTGAGAACGACAGCTGAGGGGGAAACATGGGCCACGGGGAGGAAACTTCAGCAACAGGGCTTCGGTCGGAGCCACCCAGCCCCATCACTCCCATTTCTGCAGCTTCACCCAGCGATGCTGCTGGGATAGTCCTGTTCCTCCTGGGAGGTGCCGGGTGCCAAACACTTTGCAAAATCTGGCCATGGGAGCCAAGCTGGAAGGCAGCAGCATGGGCAAACCATCAGAAAATGTTATATGCCATCAGGGGATGATACAGACTCAGAGATGGAGAAGTGGCCTTACAAAGCATCCCCTCTTTCAGCAGAAAGGATAAAGGGACCTATGGGATTTGGTAACTCAAACATTTACGTTACTGTGAACAAACACTCCAGCTTTTGCAGATGTCTGTGAAGGACTGTCAGGTAGCTGGAGAAAAGGAATATGAGGAAATTGCCCATACGAAAATGGTTAATTCAGACCAAAAAGGCAGGAGTGAAAGAGCTTGGCAGATCTTCTGAGAGTAAAGCTACAAACTCCACTTATTGAAAGTCTGGATACTGGGAAACAATCTGATAAGAGTTAAAAGACACTATTTTGGCCTGACAGAGCCCTGAACCAGCCAAGTTCAGCCCAGCTGCTGCTGTTCACTGCTACAGCAGCACCTCTGAGCAGCAAAATACTAGAGATACATGGCTTTTCCAGCACATCAGGGACCTCTGAGCAATGCCAGATAACGGTACACACCACCAGTTAAATTAAAAGAAAAAACAAAAACATATTTACTTAAAAATAATTACATATTGCAAAAAAAAAAAAGAACCCTCTTTGAAAATTTAAATTATGACTGTGTTGAAAAAGGTGAAGCCTTTTTAAATTATTTCATCTAGTTAGCAGAAGGTAGTGGTGGGTTCCTTTTTTTTGTTTTCCACCAGCCCTCTGCACCACCATATAGGAGTTGGCTGCAGAAGTGAGAAAAATTCTTTTTAAGGAGACATCCAAGTTTTCTACTAGCAGTTTTGATAGCTGTTTTCCTTTTGCCAGTGCTATGCTTGGCCCTCTTGTCCTCCACTCCAAGACATTTCTACCAGTTCCCATCACTAGACAGCCTCAGGACCTGGCAGAGGTGGCTACTTCTGATGGACAGAACTCTGGAAATAGCTGACTGCTTCACCAGGGTTCATGGGCACCAAGAACCTTTAATTCTCCTACTCTCACATGACTCCCATAGCACCGAGGAACCACTGCAGAAAGCCTGTCCTGACCTGAACAGGACACCTCGTGCCTGCAGGACTGATTACAAGGAGAAGCCGACAGTCAGATGGAGGCAGGGGACGGCACGGGGACAGCTAGGGATGACACCTGGTGTGTGTGATGAGGGGTTGTCACTGCACTGCACTCCAGTAGGGACTTGCCTCCAGGAGGTCCTATTTACAAAAAGCAGGAGCAGCACCACGACTGCACAAGACAGTGATAAAACCTCATCTGGTTCACACCAACACACACATTTGCCCCATAGAGTGGCAGCAATGGACCATCAGGAGAACTGTAAAGGTGCTGTCTCATGAAAGAAGATAAAAAGCTTGGGGAGCTCATCTTCACGGTTTCTTTTCTAACACATACTGAGACACCAGTGGTGCTTTTGGTCTCACCTGCCATCTCCTCTTTGTTGGCCTTTGTGGCATGTCACGGCCAGGGCTGCCTGAGATATCAGAGGACTGGTTTTCCCGGTCCAGCTGTCCTCTCCACTCCACACATCTATGAGCTAACCTGCCAAATCGTTATTCCCTCTTACTGAAAAGTGAGTTACCTGAATTAATTCTTTCATCAACAAAGGATCAGCTATATTAGTGTAGAAAGCAGAACTACAGAATAGGCAGGACTGCATGGATACTGAGTGTCTTGGTATATTAAACTCACCGGGACACCCCACTGCTCTGCCTTTTTCCTGAAGAATTTTACAAAACAATTTTTTGGGCTGCTGCAATCATGTTCCTTTACTAAGCAGCATCCTTTCTTGTTTCCTCAAAACCAAAGCCTGCTCTATACAGAGTCCTGAAAATAAGAGATAGGCTCTGAATATCTGTCACTTGAGAGGTTGGCTTAGATTGTTTTTAATAGTTTCTGGTACTCATAACTGGTTTTAAACTGACAGGGGAGAGTGATAAAAAGAATAAGATCTGTGTTTCTGAGCTCACATCAAAGAAGAGCTTTAAAGAACGAGTAAAAAGGCTGTCAAAAAAGGAAGGCTTTACCCAGCAGCCTAACAAAACATGCTTCAAAAAAACAAGAAAAGGTGTCCCAAAACAAATTAACCAGATAGAGAAAATCTTAGTTGGAAAGTAAATATTTAACAGGGTCCATATCTGCTAAGGAGAAGACAAAGCCTGAAAAAAATGAATCACAAAAGACATGTTTTTGCTGTAAAAAGAAAGGATGGCCATAGGATTTGGAAGTACTTACAGTTCTTTTCTGCACTACTGACTATTTTAAAGTCATCAGTCTGAGATTGGCTCTCCATTACACTGTATGGAGTCTTCAGATTATTCACTCCCTGACATGAATTTCTCTTGCAAGCCTTTTTTGAACTTCCCTTTGTACCCCCAGCAGCAGTCTCCTGATGCAAAGATCAATGCCACTCCACAAAGAAGAGCGGGCACATAAACTACCCGCAGGTCCCTCATTCTGACAGAGCCTGTTGCCCCAGCAGTTCACACAGCAGGTCCATGCACACACCTCAGGCCGGTGTGGGGTGCCGGGCAGTAGCCGGCGGTTTTCCCTTCTGGTTTGTGTCCCGCCTGGTCTGCAATGCACAGAGCAACAGCAGTTCCAGAGCTCTCCTCCTCTGTGCTGAGCTATCCCAGAGCAGATGGTGTTCGGTGCTTATATCTGGAACAGTGCTTAGCAATCCCTGAAATGCTTTCTGACACATATTTCCCCTAAATTGTCTTTGCCATTTCCTAAACTAGAACTCAGCCTCATGGATAAGCCTCTCTTCAGTCAGCAGGCTTGAAAGGAACCCATCATCCAATTCACGCAAGTGCAATTCAGCGTGGAAGCAAAACCAGGTTTTGACGGCACTCACTGCTCTTGCCAACCAGCATCTCCCAGGTCCTCAAGTCACTCTGAGCAGCTCAGTTTCCTTTCAAAAGCAGCACCACTACAACTATCTGATATCGTCCCCTTCTCATGGACATCAATGGAGGAAAAGAAGGTATATCCACTTTCCCAAACCTTGAATTGTCTTTCGAGTACAACTCCTCCTTAGCATTTGGGCTTATTAATTAAAGTCCTTTCATGGATTCATCTGGCCAGATGATTTGAATGAAGAGCAGCCATGCAAGCTCAAGCGCTTTGCCGGTTTAAAACAGACAAAAGAAAATGCTTCTTTACATACTGGGAGGTGAATTTAAGGAGCTTGCTGCCATGGCAGTTAGCGTAGGCAGGCAACGTGCAGCAGGTCTGATAAGAAATTAAGACAGATTCGTGGACAAAAGGTCTGTAAAGGGATGTATCCCCTGATACCTCCTCTTAAGAATCTATGGGTGTTGATGAGTACAAAGTGAGAGACTTCAGAAAGGGAGAGACTCCAACCAAGGCATGACCTTGTCAGACATTTCTTACGTTCCTACGAGGTAACTGCTGGGCACCAAAGCCCCTGACACACCACTCCTAGCTGTGGCTGTGAGAGCAAGAACCAGCTGCCCTGGCCAACCAGACACCCCATAAGGAGACACGAGTCCCTCAGAAGTCCTAGAGCCCTGCTTCTGCACTGTCATTAGGCAAAATACATATTCCAAAGCACTGTGTGTAGGACACTACAAAGAAAACCTTAGAGTCGTCTTCGATTCACTTGAGTTCTTTGTGCACATATTAAAATGTAAAGACTTGCCTCAGCTTGGTGGGTACAGCCCAGCAGCAAGCCCAGGGAATCCGGATGTACAGAGGATAGTCATGCAAACACATTCATACACAATGAGGGGAAGAAAACAAATCGCTCAACACACACCAATTTTTATGCCCAACTTGATGTGTTGCATGTGTGATTACTGCAGAAATCAACGTGGGTAATTACAGCCATCTGCACCCATTACTACCATTTGTATATGTATTCATAGTAACTGCACATTAGTTAAGCATGCCACTGCACAAACATATTAAACAGCTAATTAATTAAAAGAAAACAGACCTCCTCTGCTTAGGAAGAGCCCATCACCCACTAATCACAAGAATATATTTTCTCCATCTGTTAGATTGTTTGTCCCCTCCCCAAGGTCACCAGGGAAGGTGCAGCCAGCCCGCAGTCTCAACAAGGCTCTGCTGGGTGCTGAGTTTTCTGTTCAAGTGACTTTCTTGGTGTAGCAATGATTCAGATCATCGCTGCTTCTGAAAACACAACCATGTCATTTTTCCATGGAACAGCATTGTGCGTTTGGATTACCTCAGGTGACCTTTGAATTAGACATCTTTCCACCACTCCCAGTTTTCCAAGCAGAGAAGAGGCAAATCGCATGCCCCTTAGCAGGGCAGCCCAAGTGCACATCTCATACAATGCCTCTGGTTCCTCTTCTGGCTCCTGTTTCTAAAACAAACTCCTCATGTAACAGTAGATTATAAATACAGAGGACGGCTGTGCCCCAGTGCTTCACTGACATATGGTTCTGTCTTCGGCCAGAAGCTATGGATTTAAATTTAGGGAGGGAGCAGGAGGTTAGGTTTCAAAATTCCAAGATAAATCCTCCTGGAGGAGGGAATGAGACCAGAATTTCATCCCTCCAGTGCAGCCTTAAAGCAGATGGGAACATAGAGCCTGTGCTGTTCAGCAAACCACGCTGCTTGTGAGGCCTGGAACACTGTGCCCAGCTTTTCAGCTGTTCAAAGGCTGCTTTAGCTACGGGCCTTAGTACCAGCTGCTGCTCCATCAGCACCAGGAGTGGTCAGGACTCTTTCTTTAGCTCCCCATCCCTTTCAAAACAAGTGTTAGTGTGAAGGGCTTATAAGTTATAGCTGTAACAGCTTTGGCCATTTTTCATTTGCAATGAAAGAAGGAACAAATACGTTTCAAATAATTGTGATCTATTTGTGAAACAAACCAAACCTCCTTCCTACACACATGAAATGCAGTTCTGAAGAAGCCACTACAATCTAAGGGAGTGTAACTTTCATCCATCATTTGGCACTGCAAATGCTTACCCTAGTTATAGAGTAGCTCAAGACAATTTTACTTTGGTTCTCCTAAAGCTAGAGACAATTCTCTACCTTCATATGCTAAATAATAAATAAATAAACAATAATGTTCCAGATGCTGGCAGACAAGCTGCAGCTGACAGTGCTTTGTCAAATGGGACCTATGAAAATACTGTACTTGGATCACCACAATTGTTGACTAGGTAGTCTAATTGCTTTATACTTGCTGAGAATTCTTCTGACATCTGCCCGACCCCCAAATTTCTACAGCTCCAAAGATGTTCTCAGCTCTCTACAGCAGAAGGCAGAACATCATGGTGTAGCTCCTGCCTGAGCCTCTCTGAACTGCTGCAAAGGATTCATGGCAGGACCGAGGGCTGAAGCAAGCAGCCACGACGCATGGGCACTTCAATAATTTCTACATGGTTCTTCTGCAGGACCACATCAGCATTGCATGTTTTACACACAGACACGCTTTCCTTACGCTCTTCTCCAAGCACAGACTATTTACTGTTGTGCAAAGCACAAAATTATGCTGACTGGATCCACTGTTTGATCCAGTACCTTCTGAACTGAGGAAAAATGCCCTCAAAGAAACTGCACTCCAACGTGGTCTGAGCAACACTGTCTCCCCCCACTCCTCTGCCTCCCACCCCTGTGCCCGAGGGAGGCACAAGCCCTTCAGGAGAGGCCACAGCCCCGGTGTTCCTGTCCCAAGGCAGCGCTCTCCTCTGGGCATCCCCCGTGCTGCTCGACCACCTCAGCCTGGCTGCATCCAATAAAGTCATCTCAACAAAACCTGCCGTCCTCAGTCCCTGAGTCATATGAGAAGCAGCAAACATGCTGAGTTAAGTGCAAGGTAAGCAGTATTTTTATTTGGTTAATTAGAACTGCTCATCAAATGAAAACAAAGACGTGATTTACTGCAGAACTGGTACAGGTAGTTGTTGCATAAGTACATTCCTGCATATTTGGCTACTTTAGGAATATTTTTAATTAACAGTTTCTCTTCGGCTAAAGCAAACCATAGAAAATAAGGAAAGAGAAGTTTCACACAAGGACACTGCTAAATCTCTCAACTGCCAGTTTTTTTTTTTCTTCAGGGAAGATTTTAAATTAAAAGCAGATTGCCTTCATTAGCATTACCAGAAGCCACGTAACTGCCAAAGCTGACAGAAACACAACTGCGATTTGCAAATTTGGCAAGTGTCATTTTCTCCTTTTACAAATGCGGGTAATGTCATTCATATTAAGAGGGCTTTTGTGGGGGACACTGTGCAAAGAATGACTCCTTCCCCAGGAGTGGAAAAATATCTTCAGAGCAGCAGCTTAGTATTTTAGGGCACCCGGGAATGATCTCCTCATTTATGTTGCAAGAAAGTGCATTGCATTAAACCTGTGCTGAGAATGGTCAGGCAACGAGTGCTGTGAACTGCCTTCTCCTGATGACTGAGCAGAATACAGTAGCAAGCCCATAATAAACATTTCAACACTGATTTTTGACATATAGCCATACTCAAACTTTCCATGACGCGTTGCCAAATACTCAGAAGCCATTCAGCACCGTTTCTCACCAAAATCCCTATTCTCTTTACTTCATTCTAGCTGAAAAGCTGATTATTATCCTGACGGGAAAGTCACATTTCTACCAATGGCAATTGTGTTTACAGGCTTCATGGTCAGCTCCAGAGTCTCAGCCTTGGCGATGAGGGGAAAAGTCTTCATAGTATTTTTACTCTATTTCAAATTCCAGCATGAATAGCTGCAGAACTGTGGGAGGCATGCGTGAAGTCAGCCAGGGTGTGAGAGCAGGCAAGGGATGGACAACCTGCTGTTCATCTGTAGAGTGATTCTGCTTGTCCTGCTCCCCTCCCCGATATATCTCTCTCCTCTCGCTCCTCATGTCTGGCTTTCCTCAGTCTTAGGAAGAAAGCCTAACGTACATAACCAAGGCGTTTAAAAATACGCCAGTGTATTTTAGTTTGTGCTATATTCAACACAGTGGATGCTGGCTTGAGGGGCCAAACCAAGTTGCTGAGAGGAAAGTGAAACGATGGAGTGACCCTGACCTGCCCGTGCTCTCTGGGGCCGGTACCAGCCTCCTCGGCACCACGGCTGCCCCAGAAGCTGTCGGTGGCACAATGCGGCGGGATGGTCAATGCCTGCTATGCAGGGTTCACCAAGTCATCTGTCTTGAAAAGATGACAACTACAGGATGAAGAAACAAGAGAAACAGGCAATCTCCAAACACAACCACATGCTCAGCAGCACGGCACTAGAGACCACAGCACCCCTGAGTGAATGGGGTATTTATTCCCTTGGCTGTAGCTGAAATGGGAAGGTCTGAACACGCTATTAAACTTTGCAGGAAGTAGTTTAACACAGTATTACCACAGTCACAAATGTGAAGTCTGTCTGTAATAATTAGGATTGTGCTACATATGTTTTTATTAGACACTGCCTTATAACCAAGACAAAAATAGCTGTCTACATAGTAGACACCAGTTTCTTAACTGTCTAAAAATAAAGCAACAAATGTAATGCAATGCCAGGCATGGAACCAACCAAAATGATGTTAACCTACATTCAAGCCTACAAAGGTAACAGCGGTATGCCTACTGTAACCTTCAATCTAAGCTAGAGCTAAATGTTCAGTGACTTTGCAATTTTAGTTTGTATCTTCAAAATAACTAGAGAATCCAGTTCTGTCTCTGTAGTCCAACTCTTTTCCACCACACAGTGAACAGAGTTCATTATCCATTGAGCTAAACTGTAAGTAATGAGTTAACAATGATTAAACTGAAGGAGATCCAGATTAAAAGAATTTATTATTCCCTGATCTGCCAAGCAAATTGTTTAGATACCTGCAATCAATGAGTAATGATGAAACAAAATAAAAACCCAACAAACCAAAAGAGCCAACAACAGGCTCGTAAAAATCTGTTCAGTAAGGCCCATGTATCTTCGTTAGGTTGAACAGCACAGCATTCTAATCAACAAAAAACCCCCGTCTTTATACATCATGAGAACAGAGGCAGAATGTGGCCCTAAATTATGTTGTTACTGTTTATTATTCACATATCATGGGACTGATGAAGATTTATGGTCCCATTGTGCTAAGTACTGTACAGTGAAATACAGAGAAATAGTGAGACTCAGTACTCCAAGACTTCATAATTTAAAGACAAATTACAAAATGAAGATATTATAATTTAAAGACAGTAATGCACAGATGGCGATTGGAGATACAGACAGATGAAGCAACTTGCCCAGGGTCATGCCAGACACGTGTGCCAGAGCAGAAAATTGAACTCTCATCTCTGGAGTACCAGCACAGGTTTTTATTCATGCAGGAGAACGTTGCATCTCCTCTTTGATTTCACTAGATGTCATATTTCATAATAAAATAAGTAAGTTCAAAAAATACAAAAGTTACATGGCAGTATTGGAAGGATTTCCTTTCACTCCTCCTCTTCTGAAGACCTTCATTAAGAAAAGAGTTTTACCTACACATACATCCAAACTGTCTGTGTATGGCACAAAAGCAGCGTTTGCACAAAATCACAGAACAATTTAAGCCAAAAGGTCTTCTGGAGCCATCTAGTCCAACCCCTCGCTCAAAGCAGCACCAGCCACAGCAGGTTCCCATAAAGAACACCCAAAAGGGTCACTTCTTGTCTTTTTCTTCAGCTGACAAAATGGATAACCAGGTCAGTCTGAGTGATGTAACATGCTCAAAATATATCAGTGATAGCAGGATAACACAAGACACCGTGTTGCTGGATACACATGCATCAGCAGATATATTTAGGAATTTAAGTCCTAAACCCTGTCACAGAGTGCATTGGTAACAGTGAAAAATATTTAATTTATGACTGTGACAGGAGATTGCTCCAGTGCAACACAAACAGTAGCAGCAGTGTTACTTATTAAGACAAAACTCAAGCCCCCAGACAGCTGATCCAAGAAAGTGGGAGGAATAATACTGCATTTAAACACAGAGGCTCTCTTTCCTGGTTTACAATTGAAAAGTACCCTGTCAGAAGGTATTTGCTCTCTGTTTATTTTCACAAGAGCAAACTCACAGCTTAAGCTTTGCCTATTTATATTTGCTGGCCCCTGTGAAGATTTACCAATGAAAATTTCATTTTAATTAGTTCTGCAAAAGTGCTATCAAGATTTGTTTTAGGTTTTCCCTGACTGTACTGTCCTACAGAGCAGCAAAATCAGTCCCCTCAGTGACAGGCAGCCAACCTGATGTGAAAGGCATCTGCATGGTTATATGAATGCTGAAAGTAAAGCAACAGAGCCCGCGCTTTTGACTGGGGTGAGTCATTGCTCCACTTACAGAGATTTTTAAAGCCACAACAACTCCTTATGCACTGCCAGAGCAAAGGTGCATGCTGCATCAACGTGTAGGTATGGCATCACACCCAATTGATGACTTATCCAGTTGCATGACAATGTGTGTTTGTGAACACAGGGCACGTGGCCAGATAACGCTCTCATCTATCACAAGCCCAGCATGTATCCTCCACGCGCCTACAAAAGCGTGTATTTTGGGCACAGAACAGACCTGCCATAAGTCATAGAATCATACAATTGTTTTGGTTGGAAAAGGCCTTTAAGATCATCAATTTCAACCACTAACCTAACGCTGCCAAGTCCACCACTAAACAATGTCCCCAAGTGCCACACCTACATATCCTTTAAACACCTCCAGGGATGGTGACTCCACCACTTCCCTGGGCAGCCTGTTCCAATGACTGACAACCCCTTCCATGGAGAAAATTCTCCTAACATCCAACCTAAACCTCCCCTGGTGCAACTTGAGCTCATTTCCTCTCATTCTACCACTTGCTACTTGGCAGAAGAGCCTAACATCCTCTATGCTACAACCTCCTTTCAGGTAGTTGTGGAGAGTGACAGTCAACACGGCAAGAAGCGGCTGTGAGACCTCATGGAGGGAGAAACAAAGACCCACCAGCACACCACATGCCTGAGGCTCAGCATCAGTTCCCTCAACAAGTCCTTTTCCAGCGTGATTTAGCTCACTTCTCATGCTCTGCAACTACGCAAGTAAAACACTTGCCAGGTAAACCTAATCTAAAGAGCCATTTATAGCACTCTGCTTTGCTCTCCTGCACCCAATTCCAAGCCTCCATGCCTAACATCACTTTGAGCACCTTGCATTAACGTGTCTAATAAGTGCTATCACATATTATCATGCTATATGAATTCTAGCACGCAGAAAAATTTAAGCCACGCTTTCCACGTCCAAACTTCTTCTGCCCCTAACATCAATGTGTTGCAGAGATAATAAGTTATTGCTTACTACTAACTGATCAAACAAAATCAAATACGACTTTCCAAGACACAGCAAGTCCATGAGACACTGTTCTAAATCAACTTAATGCAAAAACTAAAACCGGGACAAATGTGCACACTCACCTGGGGAGACATAACATGCTACCTGATCACTGACCCGAGGACAGGACCCCCATGGCAGCACCGAGGAACAGAGAGGTTCCCCACTCTTGCACCCTGTGCCAGGACTACACTACCCGGGACATTACAGAGACTCATGCATGTATTTGTATAACATGACATCACCTCTTGCTTATCTGAGTTTAAATTCATGTAGAGAACATGTCAGTGGCAGACAAAAGGCCAACAGGAACACTCCCCTGACCTCCCAACCTCTCCTCCACACCAATCCCTCAAAGCACAAGCAGTCGAACATTGCTACATCCCACATCACCCAACAGGATGGGACACGGCCCCGGGGAGCCTGCGGCTGAGTCGATGGGACTCCTACCCACGGGTTCCCACCATTGTGCAGCCCTTCCTCAAACTCACAGCAGATGAGTCTCCAGCTACGGTTTGGCCCTGGAGAGCCTCTCTAATAAAAATACCAGCCTCCTCAACGCGAAAGCCTCTGTGAGACCTCCCACAAATGAAAGGGGAGTGAGAAGAGTTTTTTTGCAGGGCTGGTTTGGTATTCTGTCACAAAGCCAAACAGATGTTTGTAAAATCTGAACTGGTTATACAACTGTTTTAAGATCACGCAGCTGTGCACAGCGAGCAACTGCATCGTGGAGAAGAGCACTGCTCTCTTTCAAGGGACTCCTACATCAAGGGACTAGAGTTTACTAAACTAAACTTCCCATGAGTTATTCGAGCTCTCATTCCAATTTAGTGTTTACGGCAGAAGAAACTGCTGAAAAGAGCAAAGAGAAGTGGCTTTTCCAGCTTTGTGGTGAAAATGCGCATCCAGATGGGGACTAGCACCAGATCTCCCTCCTGCCAGACCCGTGTTGTAATTACAGCACCCGATCTCCACCATTCAGGCAGGAGGTGCTAATACAGCAGCCCTGCTTTGCCACTCATACAAAATCCAATCTATGCTACGCTTGGCCCTCACTTTACGATCAATTATACAATCAAATCACTGCTCACTTTATTGCAACAACGTGGACCGAGAGCAGAAAAGATTGAAGTAGCCTCTTTTTAATCCATATTTTTAAAATGTAAAATTAATTTCTGACAGTGCTTTTATTATATTTTTATTTATGAACAAAATTTACAACTAGAAGAATTTCTAAACATATTCGTATTTTAGAAATATGCATGTCTGCTCCAGCTAAAAGGCAACAGACTTGGGTAAAACTAGTGGAAACACTCCAACTAAATTATACAGTATAGTTTTACAATCCTATAAAATACAAAATTTTTTTCAAGCCAAAACTATTTGTCATAGACTATTTGCATTTTAGTCATATAAAAGATTGACTGTCTGTGTAAGTACTATCGTGTTGCTCCCTGAAACCACAGTAAAACTTTGTTGTTGTTGTTTTCTTCTTTTTTTAATACTTCAGAAGAATGCATGGCAATTTAAAAAATTGTTTTACTCATGTTGCTAGCATAGGAGTTCGTAACAGATGTGTAATTCTGTACTTTTGATTCATGCTGCACTGTATATGAAAATGCACAAAAAATTAAATTAGTTTTATAATCTCTGTACAGTCAACACAATTGTGATTAATGTATTTTCTAAAACTCAGAGCTAGCACATTGTGAATAACTGTCACAGCACACAGTCTGCTTATTCAAATCATAAGAAACAAACAAACAAAAAGATTTCCATATCTGAAGAATTCCAAGTAAATCAGGAACATGTTACTGGGCAGAAGTGACCGACCCAGCTCACAGTTCTGTCACGTATAGACAAGTATTTCAAGTGTCTACAGTCTAAAGCTTCATTATTTTTTGCAGAAGGATCTGGTAACGGAGGTAACCCGATTCCCTGGGAATCAAATGTTACTTAAAGACAGGTTTCCCCTGTCACAGATATAACATATTTTGTGTCGGGGTATATACACATCACAGGAGAGGGCAGTCTGTCCTTCATGGGTGAGAGAGGAAAAGAGGAAATTTTCTGCTTTCACAGTTTTGAATGGTATTTATTTATTGGTAACTTCGAGGGGAAATGTCCTAATGCAACGGAAGCTACAGCAACTTTGTGCAAACAAACTACAAAACATGATGGGATGATCTTCAAGTAACTGCTACAGGGGTTCCTGCAAGCTTTGGGGTGTCCCTTCCCTTGGGCTCTCCCCATCACTACAGGGCAGTCCTCCTCACAGCTGACAGCAAGACACTGTCAATACTCATGGCACAGACAGGAAAGCAAGAACATGACTTTTCCAGGGAGATTTACAGATGAAGACAGTCTGCACAGACTCGCTTCAGGTCACAACCCAAGTGGGTGGTATGTCTGCCCCACCAAGCTGCCCACAGAACCTCTCCTTCCTTCTCACAGCTATGCCTGGGAGTCAGGATTTGGAGAAGCACTGAAAAAGATGTCCCAAATCTGACCTGTTACAGGTAGAAACAGAGAGGGACTTGCTTAGGATTTGGAGAAAGACTCAAACTATGCAGAAAGTTCAGAAGGGGCAGATGAAAGTCAGCATCGAGTGCTCTCCCCAGCTTTACTGTCATGGAACCAGAAGTAGCACATCCAGCTGCTTCCCAAATTAACACTCGACTAACGAGATGCTCTTCCATGGGAAAAGCTGAAAAGATTACTTGACACTTTTGCTACATGCCTGCTGCAGCGCAGAATGTTCAAGGGGATACAGGAGGACCTCTGCATGTATCAGACACAGCTAAAGCCAAGCCATGCTGTTGCAGGAGGATAGGGCTCCTTGCTGAGGACAGCTTTCCATGGGGGCTTTTGTTACTGCTTCTCCAAGACAGAGCAACGTGGGCACCTACCATCACGGAAGCTACTTACGGGAAAGCAATCAATCACATTAGGAGGTAAAGCATGCCCTGTTACAGAAATCAGACAGAGCTGGCAGGGCCAACTACACAGAGCAAAACGCTGTCTTGACACTACCCCCTCTGTAAGGCTTCCCGCCTGCTAGATGTACTCAAAAGCACCTCACACAACAAAGAAAGAAACCCAATATACAGAAATATGTTGCGTTCAGCAGGAACCAAGACCAGTAAACACAAATTAAAGCTATCTCTCCCAAGGAAGCCTGTAGATTTTCCACACAATTGGGATGTCTGTTTCCCTGGTTTTCCCCTGAAATTCCCAGCCAGTATTTCCAGCTGAATGCTGAAAACAGATATGCCCGTGACACTTGCCAATCGCCCTCGCGCCTACCCTGCTCCTCACTTCTACAGTTCCACAGAACAGGAACAGCAAAGCTGCTGCCAGCAGACCCAAACCGCAGCACTGGCCCCAGCCCCACAGTGCAGAGACACCCACAGACAGCAGGGTCAGGATTACTGCTCAGACCAACAGGTCTCTGAGGCTGCGGCCATCCTTTTATCCTGCCTTCACTTTCCATACTGTGCCTGATGCAACTTGATGCTGAAAAAACAGATGCTATTTAACTCCCCTCCCTCATCCGACGGGCAGCGGTAGGTAGGATGAGAGCTTGTGTTCTACTGCTGCTGATGGGCAGCTGCTCCACGGCCTCTGTTTTCATTTATGATTGTTGTAACCTACGAGGAAAATAAAACCTCTGACTCTAAATACACATTTTTGATAATCAAGTTAGCAGTTCCCTCCCTGCCTTTGGGTAGGTCAAAGCACACTTAATTATTCGAGATTACCCAGAGGAATATATCTATCCGGTCCCCTCAGTGTGAGACAACTGTACTGAAAGAACATTAAACCAACTCTTTCACAATCCCTGCCAAAAGCCAAACATCTATCAAAGGCATTGGTGTATCCCGAGATTGACTGACATGTGTTCTTAAACAAAGCAGGGCACTTACAGGGCAAGAAGAGAAGGAGGAGAGACAAGGTGAGCCATACAGTTTCCCACAGCGGTGGTGGTGGGTGTCTCCAGCTATACACGCATGCAAATTTTTTCTGAGAAGAAAATATCAGGCTTTTGCTTCACCAACAAAAGAAGCTGTTGAAATAGTTTTGTCAGACACAGCGATAAGGATAATTACGTGGTGAGAGCTTAGTCATCCATATCACGGTGACAGAAAGGCAGATTCTCTTAAAAATAATGTCAACACCGCGAAACCCCAGAGCCTGCCTGAGCACAGAGCGCTCCCGTTCCAGCCGAGCCCGAGTGACACCCGGGCCGGGCCGGGGCCCGCCGCCAGAGGGCGCCCGTTTTTCTCCAGAAACCCCATTTCCACCCCAGTTCTGCAGCCACCAACCAACACAGTGTAAAATATGTAAATTTCTACGCATATTTTAAGCTAAACAGAAATGGAGATACACAGTTCAGGCATGGCCGCCTCTAACATTCGCACTCTTACGCTTGCCAGATGGAGGGAAAGGCCCAGTTCCCTGTGTTTTGCCTCAGCCGAAATAGCACTTGAAACCCAGCAGGCTACTGAGGTCGTTCCAATTTGCCCCTAACAAATTCATTAGCATAGACAGGTTGATATTGCATTTGAGAGTTTACCACATAGTAGCTAACCTTGAGAAATCCCATCTGCCTTGAGTAACTACCAACCAAATATAACAAGCACTCCAAAAAGTGCTGGAGCAACAGAGCATCCCCTTTCAATTAAGGGCCAAAGATCTTTCCTTGGGAGCAGAGAAGCCACAGATTTTGTATTTCATACCACAGATGCAGGTTTGCCCATCTTTGCATTTCTGCAACTGCCAGAAGTTAAAACACCCTCCAGTTCTGGGTTTCATCACCCTCTTCACACTCTGAGAGACTCATTCAAGTCCCATCCTGTAGCCAGACCTGTTCTCTGCTTAGCTACCCCTCTTCCAAATGGCTCTACAGGCACTTGATAATGTTTTCATTACAGATCCAAATTATCACACACAGTATCACACAGTATGTCTGGGATTGGAAGGGACCTCAGAAGATCATCCAGTCCAATCCCCCTGCCAGAGCAGGAACACCCAGATGAGGTTCCACAGGAAGGTGTCCAGGCAGGTTTGAATGTCTCCAGGGAAGGAGACTCCACAACCTCCCTGGGCAGCCTGGTCCAGTGCTCTGTCACCCTCACTGAGAAGTTGTTTCTTCTCAAATTTAAGTGGAACCTCTTGTGTTCCAGCTTGATCCCATTACCCCTTGTCCTATCATTGTTTGCCACCGAGAAGAGCCTGGCTCCATCCTCATGGCACTCATCTTTTATATACTTATGCAGGCTAAAAGGATCAAAAGGTTAGAAAAAAAGTTGTTCTGACTCCTTTCAGCTAAGGAACCGGGGAAGCATACCGTGAGATATCTGACGGGATGAGCAGCAACACAGCCAGCCTAAGCCCTGCTGGCTTTTTCCTGTGCTCTCCTCTTCTTTCGCTGTGTTACATCCATCACCCATGTCAACAAGCTCAACCTAGCAGCAAGTCAAGTCTAGCAAGGATTAACCTTGGGGAAAAAAACAAGGCAGAAGCCTAACCCAAACAGGGAGCAACAGCCAAATGTATCCACATCAAGTCACAACTCTCAAGTCTTCTCTATTACATTAGAGAACTATTTCTGCTCGAGACACTGGAGAGCAGACACCCATCCAGCAGTAATCCTAAGACACTGCAAGTCAGCAGAGAAATCCCCAAGGCGCAATATTTTTTACTATAGAGTCACTGTTTCATCAAAACCCAAGCTGTGAGCCCAAGCAGACCGGCCCTTAGCACAGACACAAAGAGGTACACCTAGAGCAGAGCACCTCTCTCCCTCGGTCACTGCAATGGGGTGACAGCATGTGGGTAGCAAGGGTGGGGAAGAGTAGAAACTGAGGTTTGCTACCTCTGGAAGACTCAAGAGGAAACAAAAGAACTGGAAACCCTCCAACTGTTTTCCCATATTCTGTAGCAATCGCAGAATGGGTTGCAGGTCACCCAGGCGGTGAGCAAGAAAAGTCTCCAACACACAGAAAACTTTGCTCAAGTTACGATGACTTATGGAGCACAAGTGTAATGATTTTCCCAAAACCAAGGGGTAGGGAGCGTTTCCCCCAGTTTCTACTAGGCAGACCTTCACTGGAGACCCTGCGTGCATGTCCGTCTGTCAGGATTACTAATATGAGAAGATGCTTCTTCCATGTTCAGGAGTTTTGCCATTGACTTCAAAGTAGTGAGATATAACATCTTGCGTATTCCCTAAACATGCTTCATAACAGCACCCAACACATTAAAAGTGCTTAGACAGGTTAAACGCATTGTATGACATTAACAAAAAAACAGGAACGCCTGCCTAGGTGGTTCATGAGAAATTTGGTAAGCCAAAACTCCATCCCAAATCAGATGCTTATCTATTAGCTAGCTAATAGCTCTGCGACTGCGTCTCTAACTGATCAGTACAGTCATAAGCAGGGACTACCTTCTGCTGAGCTGTGGAGACTTTATATTACTCATAATCCTCTTAAATCATAACAGAGAATACAGATTAGAAGGTGTAAAGCATGCAATAAGTGTTCTAAAACCAACATAAACACAGCCATCTCAGCCTGAGTCAGAGCCTGCATCACGGGTGCTTTCTACACGCCTTTTGAAGTCAGGTTCTGAGGGTACAAGCAACGCGTGGTTTGGCTCCTGCTGCCAGGCTGGTGTGACAGCAACACACACCAAGCAGCGCCTGGAGCCAGTTCAACGCTGACAGGAGCGAGGTCAGCCCAGCATGGCAGCACCGCTCCAGGGACAGGACCCTGGGGCTGGGAAATGAGTTTTACCCTTTGCTTCAGGGCAAGCAACGGAAAGAGAAGAAACAGCAAGGTCCTCCTAAAGAGGGAGAAAATGAAGGGGCTTTGCCTCCAGAGGACTCAAAAATAAGACAAAAACATGGTTCTTGGGGTAGTTCTTAAACCTCTCTGACAATGTGGAGAAGGCCACCACCAGGAAACCTCAGCTTGGGTTCAACTGGAGCCACCACTGAACCGTCTTCATCAGCACTTCTTAGCTTAGCCAGAAGTTGTTTTATGTTGATGTATACGTGTTTACAGGTATCAATCAGGAGTAACTTGACAAGGCTCCACATTGATTACAACCCCCGTGGTCACCAAGCTGTTAAAACCAGCCTTAAGCAACAATTGTGTACTTTCAAAAAACGTGGAATTATAAACTGCAGGAGAGTCTCAAGACTTCTTTTTGGAGACAACAAAACTGGCATCAACTTCTGCATTAACCCACACAACTGCTAAAAAGTACACACTATATACAAAACTATATTTTATTAGGAATATTTCCACGGTTAGTATTAAGGTACATCAATGTTTTAACTATACTGGGTTAGTGTTACAGCAATAGAAAAGGGCATTCCTGAATATATATCAGTCAGAAGGTACACGTGATAATTACCAATGAAAATCATTAAGTCAGTTAGTTGTTTTAAATACCAGGCTAATAATATCAGCAGCAGGTTTATGTGTGGAACCTTCTTCCCCCAAGCACTTCTTCACCTTGTTTTCCATGCGGTATTCCTCAAGTTTTTATAGTGTTTATCTATAGAGTTTCCATGTTTACAGTAACAGTCAGAGATGCCCAGTGTGATACTATAATTTTAACTAGTGTTGCTTAAGGCTGCCAGCGTACGCACTCATAGCAACAAACAGTAGGAAACAAAACTCCTGATTCCTAGAAATCTTTGTGTTCTCTGTCACTTTTTGAATCTCAGCAATTTGTAGGCACAAGATGTTTCACTCACTAGTAACCTGCAACACATGATACTTGTAACTGCAGTTCACGAGATCCTGAATGAGTGCCCCTGTAGTACTATCCCCACACACAATGCTGTAGCCATCTCCACGGGTATTTGTAAACATTCAGTCTTCCGAGAACCTTCCACTTGAAATACGGCTGCCAACATATTTACATTTGTAATCATTAGATACAAATTTATAAAAAGCCACTTTCTTGCTCAACTGAATTACTGTTCTATTGACTGTGATGTTCAGATGATTTTGAAATTCCCCACTGTTTAACTTCAAGGACTGCTCATTTTATTTTAGACATTTACTCTTGGTTGCAATTTGACAAAGAAACTATTAATTTGCTCACGTTTATGAGATGTGTCTATGGTTCAGCCTTTTCCATTCACGGGTCAGATAATGAATTGGTTTTCCTGGAAAACTACACAATGAAATATTCAACAGAAGGCATTCTGTAGCTTAGACGTGAACTACAAACTGCAATTTTACTGGGATGTCCCTGTAGGTTGGCTTTGGCACGTACGCCTGCATGTTTTATGCTTTGTCTGAAGGAGGAAGCTCCCACAAGTGAGGAGAAAGCTCTCAGATACGGGTCACAAGTTGGTGTGTCAAAACTTAGATGAGAATTAAAAATACAGTACCTCAGCATATTTCCCCTAAGCTTTCAGGTAAAACAAAAACAACAACAGAACAAAAACCCAAACAGAACAAAACAAACAAACAAAACCCCAAACAAACAAAAAAAACCCACCCACCAAAATAGACCTTGAACATTCTTTGGTATTTCAGTGGTTTTTCTGCAAAGAGGAGAAAATCAACCAAGATTTGTCTAAAACCAGAATGAAGGCAAGAAGACACACTCTGATGTAGGTTGCTCAGGATTCCTCTACGCTTTACACACTTGACACAGGGACGCTTTACTCCTGCTTCATTTTTAACTGACAAATACCATTTACAGGCTTATTTCCCATCTAAAAGAAGATTAATAAAAATAAATTCTTCTCTCTCACAACCTTATGGCATTTTCCAGCTCCGACACCAAAACCCACTACAGTCTGATTATCCTCACTTCTCAACCGAAACGCTGAAACCGTTTCAATTCAAGAGAAAAGAAAGAAGACAATGAAGAAAAAAAAAAAAAAAAAGAAGAAACCCACGCCTGAACACTTGGTGCGATCACCCCCTCTCTCACAGCTCCGTTCGCATCGCCACCGCTGCAGTGATCCCCTTGCAGCCCGAGCAGCGGGTATCAGGGGTGCTGCGAGGGGAGAGGGGGTGCCCGACCCCCGAGGAAACCTCTCGGGTCCGACTTCCACGACCCGCTACAAACTCCAGCAGCCGGTGTTGGGCGCACCCCCGCCCTGCCCGCCCCGCGGCACCGCCAAGCCAAGCCCGGGGAGCTCCGCACCGCAGCGGCCCCGCACGTTCGGCCGCCTCCCCACCGCCCTGCCGCGCTCCGCGGGACTCACCGGAGATCTCGGCCTGGGGCACGCCGCTGAGGCTGAAGCCCTTGGCCCCATACAGCTGCCGGACCTCGGCGCAGCTCCTCGCCTTGCTGCCGCTGTCACCGCGAGCCGGGGCGGAGGCGACACACAGCAGCCAAAATCCCCACGGGAAGAAACGCATCCTTCTCCGCTGGCCCCGCCACCTGCCGTGCGAAGGGCAAAGCCAAGGTCCCGCGGCGGGGAGGCGGCCGGGCTCTGCGGGGCGGCGCGGTACCGGGCGGCTCGGGGTCCGGGGCGCGGCCCCCGCTCCCCGGGCAGCCCCGGCGGGACGGCGCGCAGCGGGCGGCAGGCGGGGGAACCCCGGCTCTCAGGCGCTGCCGCTGCCCGCGGCGTGCGGGGAAGGCGCCGGGGAGTTCAATCCGGGCGCCGCCGCGGCTCGGCGGAGGGGGCAGAGATCCAAGTTTGGCCGGGCCGCTTCAAAGCCCCGGAGCGTGACCGCGTAGAGGGCTTTTGTTCTTAGCGCGGCTGCATCCCCGGGCAGTCCCGCCGCGATGCTGCCGGCTGCGGCGCCGCCGGGCCGGGCGGAGCGGGGCGGGGAACGGGCTGCGGGGCTGCTCCCGCGGCGGGGCTGGGCTGGTCTCGGCGGGTCGGTCCGTGCGTGCGCCGGCACCGCTCCACCTGCGCGCCGAGCCGGGCGGCGGGGAGGCTCCCGAGCGAGGCAGGGCTTCCCCCGCCGGACGTGGCATCACGCCGCCCGGCGCCAATCCCGCGCAGGGCGCAGCCCCCCGCCCCGGGCCCCGGCTCCGCCCCCGCCCCGCAGCGCCCCCGCCCACCGGCCCGGCCCCGGGCCCCGCCGAGGGCGGCACAAGTGCGGGCGCGGCGGGACAGATCCGCTGTCCCGGCAGGAGCATCGCTCGCCCGCCTCTGCCACGGGAGGGCCCGGCGGCAGCCCCTGCCCGGGCAGGTTCCAAACTAGCCGTGGGGCACCCACAGCGGCGGCACTCGGAGGGTCGCACGACGTCTTTCGGGAAGGACATAGCAAAAAACGGGCATTAAACGCATGTTTGACGGTGTCGCGATCCCGGTGCTCAAGCTGAAGACCCTCAGTTTCCCCGAGTTCGGTGGGGACACAACCGCATAACTTAACTTGCAAACAACTTAGCCAGACCATTAATAGGTGTCCTATTTAATTGAGAGCCTGGGAGTTCCAGCAAGGGCCAGGGAAGGCTAAAAGCACCTCTCTACTAAGAGCCAATGTGGGAAGAGAGCTGATTTTCAACTACAGATTCTCAGCTTTGGAGTTCTTAAAGCAGCTCCACCAGCCGTATTTCAGACTGCTTCCCACAGAACTGAGCATCTGTGATCACCTGTGCATCAAGGCAATGCCTGAGTGTGTCTCCCCAGTGAGCTCTCAGGCTGCTGGCCAGTATCTAGCATGTTTCACAACAGACAGAGGACCCAAATATCACTCCTCTGAGTCTTCTGAGAGCAGTTGTTTCCCATGGAAAAAGGAGCAGGAATCTGCCTGTGCTTCAGCTGAAGCACTTGTGTAAGCTTACACCTCAGACATCAGAAATGCCTCGCAGAAACCACACCACCACAGCGGCCTCCAAAAAACACAGTAAAAATTATCAGACATTGTACCTTCTGAAAGAGTCACACAGACACGCACAAATACATGGGAAAGTTGGGTCATTCATCTTGCAGCTTCAGAACCGCCCGTTCTCCTGAGCAATGAGTAAGGGAGAAGTAAATGACAGCAAAGTAATAGCCCCAGGGAGGAGAAGGATGGCTGTAGGGACAAGTTGTTGCTTTCCTATGAAATCACCTAATGATTTCCTATGAAATCTTCGTAATTAAAGTCATCTATGAGATACGACAGAGCAGATTAAGAGGATCTATTATAACTGCAAAGACAGGGAGAATTTTGCTGTGAAGATCATAACTAAGGTGACACATAATTGTCACCAAAAGTTAAAATACAGTCAGATACACCCCATGTACCCCAATTATTATTATTATTTATTTATTTACAGATGACATTGGTCTTTTGCTGCATCTCTCAGTGCTGTAGTGTTTAGAAACCCAAGGCTTACAGATTGCCCAAAACTTGGCACCCCTCAGTTTGGAGCTTGCCTTGTGGGCTTTCTAGAGCATGGAAATGGGTCTTGTTCCTGGAAATACATGGAAAAAAAATCTGCCATGGATGACCCACCCTGTTTTTAAAAAGGATCTGTTTTGTAAATGCAAGAGAACCACATGTGTAACAGGTTACCCAAGTACATTATGTAGTACAATGTTATTTCAGCCCTTACTCCCAAGTATTTATTCTAATTTTATGGCCATAACCCTTTCCCCACTCCAGGCTTTGAACACATCACTTGGAGACTATGTCAGAGATCTCATCCAATTAATACAACTACAGTAACAGAAAAGCAGTATCAGAGGAATCCATATGAGAATATATACTGCCTATGGTAAGACCAGACCTTAGCTCCTCCTCCCGGAAAATCAGACAGGGAAAACTCAACTGCTTACAGACACACAGTTAACAACACTCTCGCTTGGGTCTGTTGAGGGGAGTGAACTCCAGGAATGCAAACTCCAAAGAGAACAAGTACTTGATAGAGAAGAAAGGCAGAGTCATAAACCTCTTATCTGGTCTGCTACAAAATTACGCAGGATGACACAGTGGACCAAAGTAGTACTTAAATTTCTCTTTGTGTTCTCAAAACCTGGGGCTGGATACTTGCTGCTGTTGCACAGAGGGCTTGCTTCCAGCTCTGCCTGAAGCGACCTTGGGGAAGTTCTCTGTGAGCTATGGCTGCACCCCAAGGTTGCAGCATGAAGCCCTCCACAATTATACAGCTGCTGAAGTGCACCGAAATATTAACTGCTGATAAGAACTGGGACTGAAACTCTCAGGTTTTGGCATTGTGAACCATCCCCTGAGCTACAGATCATTTCACAGACCAGAGTATTTCCCTTCTTCATATAACTCTCACTTCCCCAAGCCAGGTGACAACAGTGCCTGCGGCAGGGACTAAAGTCATGTCACTCCTGATAAAATCCTGAGACACCACAGCACGCTCTGCTTATTCACGTGCACTCTGCTATTCCCACCATGAAAAGCCAGGCTACCAGCTGTCAGCACAGATCCCACTGCTGGCTCCCAAGCCCATTTTAGGAGCTAGAACTGGAAGTACAAGCTCTGCCACAAACCTCTGTGATGAAGTGACCACCATCAGGTCACTTACCTCCTAAATACGGATTAAAGCGCTTCTTATCTGACCACCTGCCTGTAAGATGCTCGCATACTATCATAATGAGAAGCTTATAAGTAGACAAATTAAAAATAAACCCAAGCTGATATAAGCTCTTCAACACAAAAGCTATCTGCAAGTATATACAGGATCCAATCCTGAGCAAACAAATCTTGAATTATGAGACATCTATTTGTTTTGCTGTGAAAATTTGTATGCACATGCAGGATTTGGGCCAGGTACATTTTAAGCAAATTGAAATAAACATCTTCAAAGTGCCACGATTAAAATGTATTTTTGGCATCCATCATAAATTTGATGTCTTCTGTGTGTATTTGAGGACCAGATCCACCTTCTGAACATCCTCAGTTCAAAGAACAACGCTTGGCAAAAAGTGAGTAAAATTTGTCCAGTGACTGGCAGAAAGAGCTAGAACTGGGGAAGATAAGAAAAAGCACAGTAAAACACAAAGATGAGTAGACAAAATGCAGAGGAAGAGAAAAGCACACAAACACACAGCCAGACAGCAAGACAGTCAGAGGAGGACAGAAAATCCATCCTGCTATGGAAATCACCTCTTGACAGTCCCGACAAAAAGCGCTGCCCACTGAAAAGCTGATCCAAGCATTATGAAGCAGCAAGAATGATGAAGAGCCACCAAATCATCTGGCACAAGTGGAGGAAGCTACTCTTAAAAAAAAAAGATAAGTGAACAGACTTATTGTACAACCTCAACTTTCACAGGGATGTCTTGTTTCTCCAGCACTTTCCAAAAGTTCTGCAACACAGTGAAACACTCTCTCCTTTCGTTTTCATATTGATGCAAATCAGGAATTGTACAGGCAGCAAAACAATCATACCCATCAGACCTCCAGCTGGTTCCAAAATGGACCTATGCTGAGTTTAGAGCAACCTGGAATCTCACAGCAAAACCAGAGCAGCAAAAACCCCAAATAACCTTATCAAATTGCATTGTGTGCCACATAAAAATAATAGAGCATTCCCACTGTCATTCAGTGGTGTTTCTACTTTTTCGCTATGCATCAAATACAGAGTTTGCATAGAACAGGGAGCAGGGAGGGAAAGGAGATAGGCAAAGCCCAATTGCCTTCCTCTCAGCAATGTCACGTACTGAAACCTTTCCTGTAGCCAGTTTTACGCTACTTTTGATTCTGTGGAAACGTCAGAAAACCTGGCACTTTTAGATTAAACATCTTCATCAAAGTAGGAGTATCACAGTACCTTTTCTGCCCATTTCTTTTAATCTCTGACAGATCTGTCTCCTACAGGACTCATGAAAGCTCTCGCCCTGCTCCCTGCCCCCCAAAATTGCTGCTATTCAGCAGAAGCTAGACATGTGTTTTGCTGAATCAAATCTAATTAAGTTATTCAGAGGATTTACTAGATTACACCTTGCTATCTACAGCTGCTTACTTCGTCACTGGATTTTCCTTCATTAGACATTAGGCAACTCCTCCTCCCCCCGTGCACATTGCCCTGTGAAACTTTTCTGACATGTGCAGGAAGCGCGTGTCTGGTTGTTTTGGTCACCAAAAATATCCAATCAGTCTCTTTGAATGGCTGGGACATCTACGTGCAACTGACAAATACAGCTTGATCTCAACTGACTTCATAAGAAGCCATTTGCCTTACAGAAACGCTAAGACTTGTTGGGATTTGTGTGTCCAGATTAATTGAGAATATAATTCAAAAGATATACAAAGTTGGGGGATCCTTCCCAGGTCTCGAGAGAATCAGGTTCATCGCAGGGCATGGACAATCACAATTCTTGCTGCTGAGGCAGAGGAAGGGCGGCTGCATCGAGGAGATGTGCAGTTGCGTATGCCAAGGCTCGGCCAACCCACTTTTTGACCCTTTGGTGGAACAGACCAGTTCCTTTTAACTGCAATGCTTAATTCCCCTGTGTGTGGCTGGTACTCTGCAGAGGGAGATTATGAAAAACTCAGTTTCAGACAGAGAATCTGGCTAACACATGTAATTGCCACTGTGCTATATTTTGAATAGAACAACCCAATTTTACAGCAGCAACTTAAAGGAATATATTGCTTTAATGACCTCTTACAAATAACTCCACCCTGCAGGACTGCACTTGTATTATATTATATATGAGTCAGAGATTGCCCAGTAGAAAGAAGTATTAATAGCCAAAAAAATTTTTAAAATGCCATGAACTCATTAGAGAAACTGTTACTAATTGGGTCTGCCCCAGGAAGTACATTTCATCCTTTCTGGACACGACTTTCAACAAAGCTTTTCCCACTCCCAGCTCCCCAAAACATATGCAACAGTGAACAAAGAATATGGACGTGGCACTGAATCTGTTTTACGTTAGATAAGAAGAGTTTAGCTTGATATGATGAAATGGCTTAAAATCGGCCCCAAAATTACTAGGTTAGAAACGTATCATTTCAGCATGCCACTACAGTGGTTTGTAGAAGATTTCTCCTACTTCTTGCAAAAGTTGCCATTGGACAACTTCCTCTTATCATTCAGAGGTTATATCCAGAAGCTGACTGTTTTTGAAAGGCATTTTTCAAGTAAAAATTTCCCCTCATTCTCACTGTCAGTCTCTGGGCATCGGCTTAAGAAAAACACGTGTAGGAACACACTCTGTTCCTGCGAACAATGGCTCAAGCGCGTATCCCTGAGCACCAGTCCAAGGCACGTGGTAGCGGGACAGACACCCCAGGCTTCTGCGAGGAAAAAATAGTTACAGCCATGAAGAGAGCAACGTGTGGAGTCGCAATAAAGGCATCTGGCAACACTAATAGAACTTCTCAGCTGACACTTTATCCTCAGCTGTTGCTACATTAAACACTACAGACTAAAGCACTCAGATGAATTAATACAATTATCTTACGTGCTGCTCAAGTGTTTATTTTCCCCTCACATCCAGTCAGGTACAACATAACCTGTTGTTGTAGAGAAACTGATTGTGAGGAAACACCAGGAAGCAGGAACACCTTCCCTGGCCAGTAGGGGCTTTCGCACTCCAGCTTTGTCTGTGCTTCACAAGTCTCCGGGTGCTGAGCGGGTGTCACCAGTGGTGGGGACAGGCTGGGGTGACAGCCCAGCTCACTGTTGAGCTCACTGACGGCTAATGCGACTGTTCAGCGTCCATGCACACACAGAGGAGAAAACCTGACTTGGAGCTTGGAAACGCATCCTTCCCATGCCTTTTTCTCTGTGTTGTTAGTAAGATAATTACCAGGTGACACATGCTTTCTGATGTGTGCCAGCTTCACTTCTGAGGTAACTGGACACACAAGTAGAGTTACATCTGGAATGGACTTAGGCCAGCGTGTTTTTCATGTTAAGATCTATGTATTTTGCAAGACAAAGACAGTGTATGAACCTGTCATGGCTACATGAATTTAAAGGCGCTCAGAGACCAAGCCCTCAGAAGGTGGTGTGGTGCCAGTGAAGGCAAACCAGCTTATCCTGGCTGAGGATTCAGCACCCTTACAATCCAACATCTTTGTGTAATGTTACTGTCTCTCTGTGTACTGTTTCTTTGGTCAGCACCACATAATTATCCAGCGTTGGATTTTTCAAGATGCCAGACAACACAAACTCATCTTTTTAAGATTAGAAAGAGAGCTCTTAATCTGATTTCATTTCCTCAACCTGCTAGAAACCAGAGAGCAAGGAGAAACCAGAATACAAGGAGATACAGAGACTGGGTGTTAGAAATTATAGAACTCACCAGGATATTCTTTCTTAAAGCATTTTCTGTTTGCTGGCTGCTTTGTTTTCACAGTGCTACGTTTGAGCAGAGCCTTGAAAATAAATTGTTTGCAGCAGCTATGTATTTTTACATCACATATACAGTTTTGCCTTAGGCAGGACTTTTCTTCTGTGGCTAAAGGAGCAAAGCTTAGTTCCTTTGCCTCTATTGTACCAGATGGAAGGGACATTGCTTTTTAAAGCTTTTTAAATAGAAGTTCGTAGACTAGGGGATCCTGCATCACACTTTCAAATCTTCCTTGCTGCCTTACAAAAGCTAAGCAGCAGTTAGGTGCAATGACTCACTCACACTGACATTTTGGGGAGAGAATGATGCCTTTTATAATAACATTGATATTCCCCCATTGATGTCTCAACACTGGCTAATTTAGAAAAGAAACATGTAGTGCAAGGTTGAAAGGTCACAGGCCAGCCAAAGAACTCATGAGATCATGGGACCATGAAAGGGGCTCCGGCTTTAAAATAAAATAGCCTTTTTTTTTTTTTCCGAAGGAACAGACAAACTTTTCTGAAAGGCCAGGAATTTAATCTGAACTCTTCTTTCACATACTGTACAAATAAAAAACCACACTGCAGAACTACTTGGGGGGGGGTTCGGTAGAGTTTATCTCCAGAGGTCACTTTAATCTATATTGGGTAGAGAAAGAGAAGGAAGGACACACATTTACTTTTAGAAAGCTGCCAGACCTATTTAAGCTCCGATGTTACCATTGTCAAGCCAACACCCTCCTTAGATTATTCTCCCCACAGTCTGCAATGCTTCTGCAGTTGAGTGAGTGTGAAATTAAATTATGAAATATTAGATTATTTGTGGCTGTTGTGTTCTGCTCTATCCACACTGTTCTTTTCCTTTTCCCAGTCTCCTGATTTTTCCCTGTCAGAGCTAAGGGAAAAGATTAAAGAAGCAGCTCACAATGTTATACGTTTACTTCCATGATGTTCTCTAGACTGATGTTTGCACCTCAACAGATTTTAACACAGATTCAGGTTTGAGACTAAAATCAGAGCAAGATTTTCTGGCTTAAGAGTCCTTTCAACGACTACTAACCTACAAAGCATTCTTTCCCCCACCCCCAAAAAGAAGACTCTTAGCAGTTTCTTCCCAATATTAGGTGTATATAAAAATAATTACAGTCTGATGGAGACTATCTTTCAGATTCCAAAGGAACCAGAGCATTCTTTCCTTTACAAAGGAAGCTGAAAATGTTAATGTTGGATTTAGAGATAGATTTGCAAAACCACAAGAGGTCTAATGTGTTGTGTTCCCTCTTCCCTCCAGTGCAGCAGCAGCTAAAAAATATTATTTGTTGATGCAATATATATAAACCATGTATCTTTAGTATGAGGATTTGTTATTAAACCAAAGCAATTAGGCACTGAGTGCCTTCATAACTATAGCTGCTCAAACTGAAAAAGACAAAGTGCTTTCCTAATGGAACATGCAATTGATAAGAGAAGAAATTATTCTTTTATAGCTCACATCTTCAGAATTTAAGAAAATAAAGACTAACTCCTACAATGAAGCATTTTACTTTAGCCTTGCTGTCCTACCAAACTTTCATAGTAAAATGCTTCATTTCTGTGCTTTCTTGGCTCTTGTTTTTGTCACATTAACAAGGTTCATAAACTCTAAGGTAACCAAGTCTAAGGCACCTGTAAAACGTACTGACCATTGAGAATAATTTACTTTTGGGGTACACTCAAAAAACACTAGTAGAAACTGCATGCATTTGCTTACACCAAGTGAGGACTTGTACTGGATACCAGTGTGTCCATAGAGTTCCCTGCTTGGAAGAAGACTGATTCAGTGTCAAAACAGAGCTATCTGCAGCCTCTAACTGCCTGTCCTTCCTAGCTCCAGCCTGGTGGAAACATGAGACTCTCTCAACATACAAACACACAATCATCTCAGTTAAGAAGCTCATGATGTACTCGCCTGTAAAGAATTGTAACCTGCCTTCCACTGTGACATCCTTTTCCAGGTTAACCCCAGTAGGCAGTTTAGCACCACACTGCTGTAAAACCAGTTCACAGCCATAAGTACTCACTCTTTTTCCAGAGAGAATGCTGTAATTCATTTCTTTGAAAGTCAGAATAAAGTTCAAGGCTCTTTTATCATATCCTCCTCACAGTGCCTCCCCATATTTCAGGGTTATTTCAGTTGGTTACTTGCACAAAGAGTTTGACAAACAAATTAATCCCAAACCATCGCAGTCCATGCAGCATCCATTATGAACATCACTCTAAGAGATCTCCATTTTCACTCCTATGGTCCTCCACTACATGAGCTGAGTGTGCTGATAACCCTGCAGCGAATCCCTAAGCCCTCATGCACGCTATGGGCTCTATTAGCAAGTCTGTGACACTAGCATCAGCCTGATAGCTCAAGTTCAGTTACCAAAGCTAGTATCAGAATTTAGGATTGTTAACAGGGGCTGTTGCTCCCATGTCCTCAAGGCAGACTAAAGTTGACCCATCTATGGCTGCCACAGGTTTGATCGGTCACGTGGTGAAAAGACTGTGCAGTGTGTCCACAATGGCCTTCTTGGCTGTCAAAGCACAACAGGGTCTGTTAAGACCTTATAAATTATACTGCTATACTATCTAATCTTCTTATGTAGGCTCAGACAATTTCCTCCCTCCTCTTATTGCTCATTTTCCCCAACTCACAAATGTCTGTTTCACACAAACAAGAAAAATGAGCTGGCAAACATCCTGCCCATAACTCAGTTTTAAGGCAGAAAAATACAATTTTCCCCAAATCTTTCCTTCCTAATGTTTTGTGAAATGAACTGTTCAAAACTATCTATTGAGAACGAACTGAAAATCCTTCCCTCCAAAAAGCAGCATAATAAATGTGCTCTTTGCTCTTCAAGAGATGTAGCATAGCCCACGAGAGAAAGTACTCTTTTTCTTCATTTACAGGTTTTGATTAAGTGTTCTGTTCATACAGATTTGGAAGTTTTGATGTCATCCTTTTAACTGTTGCTTTTGTATATGAAAAGCAAAATTTGAGACAGCCAAACGCAGAGAAAACTGCAAAATTGTTAGCTCAGTAGGGATGGCTGAAATCTCTCGTCTCAAACTCCCCTTAACATCAATGGGAATTTTACATGGCTATTAAGCACAAATCTCACTGTTGGCTGGAGAGATCCAGAGGCACAAGAGTGCTGGAAGCTCAGAGGGCATGCGCTGGAAGCACTGCTACATGCTCTTCACTATACATCCACTGGTGGCCACTGTCAGAGACAGCCCTTTGGTCTGACCCATTCTCACATACACTTCACAGAGTCTCAGTTTACTAATCTGGTTATCTGGAACCATATAAAGTTACAGTTCCATAAACAACAGCATTAAGAACTCAGGTGACTCGCAGCGAGGCTCTGTGCACACGTGGGTGCCTGAGCAGCAGGTTGGTTTCTGGGGATGAAGCAGCTCAGCTCCGGGAAGCCAGGACATATGGGGCAGTGGTGTTGAGAACAGATTCCCATGAACACCTGGGCAGCCTCAGCTCTCGTGGCAGGCCAGAGAAGGAGGCTTGTGGGATGTGATACTTGGGAATACACTTGGGGCAGTAATGGATAAAAAAAAACCCCTCTAAGGTATCTTAATGTCTTTGGCACACCTCTCTTCCCAAACTGATATTTGTTCATATGACATACACACTGTGATGCCGGCAAAGAACACAAGTTACACATACCCAAGGAAGTTCATAAAAACACAATTCAACCATCACAACAGTACCCTTAGCACATCTGTGCAAACCCTCCAATAACACTGTGTATTCTCTTTTCTCCCGTACTCCATGCATCTCCCTGCTTTCCCCGCTGCTGGGTTTGTTCGTTACCCAGCTAGAGGGGCTGCTGTTAGGATGCTCTTTCTCCTATTTAGGCAGATTGCTTTGCCTTTCTAGTGTTCCTCCTCATCCTGTCAGTCCATGAGGCTCAGGAGAGGAACTGAACTCACATCATCCTAAGGGTAATCACAAAAACTGAGGTGGAGGAGCTTTCACTTGCCTTATTTTGTATTCACTCAGCAGTGACCCACAGCCACAAAAAGGTTTTGTTTGTGAGCAATAATCAAGCAAGTCAGGAACTCACCTCAGAACTTGCTATGCAGGGCTGCTTGCATAGCTCTGGCTCAATGATTCAACAATTCATTTGATTGACAGGGTTGATAGAAGGTCTTAAGGGCCCTCCTGCAAATCAAAAATCAAAAGAAAATAAATCCAGATATGAAGGTGCCCTATATCTTTCTAAAGCTTCTCTTAGTTGGGAACTAAGCTCATCTACTTTTAATTTCATATAATGAGAAAGTACGGACTTACCTTAGTAAGAACATGGCAAATATTAATTAAGTACTAGAAAGTAAAAAGAATGATAATAGCTAGCAAGAAGGATAAGTCTTAAGAGTTTGGGTTTATACTGTAGGAGGCTGAAAAAATAATAATAACCAGAAAGCATGGAAATTAAAAGCAGTACTTCTTAATTGGCAAGTATTGGAAGCAGCAGGATAATGAGAAATGTCCACTTTTCACCTGTGACAATGGAGACAGCTCCTTCCTAGAATTAAATCTCTGGTCTTTCTGTACATGGTCCTGTTAGACTGGGGCACTAACAACATCACTGTGTTAGATCACTTAGTTTATCATATGCAAGCACAGACTTGTGCCTTAATGTACTGAGGGTTCTCTGCTAAACCACGCGACGTTTGCAAACTGATGGTTATAAGCTGACCTCATGGAGCTGGAATAACCATTTCTAAGAAACTCATGGAAAAAGTTGAAATTCTATCATTATTGTTCCTACACAGGCAGAATTTCAGTGGGGACACCTCACTTCTGTATCTGTGGTTTCCTTTTCAGCTGGGCTCAAGCAGTAAAGAGCGACTGAGGATCTGCATCACACTTCTGGTTTCAGGCAGAAACTTATTTTATTAGGAGGACAAACAAGCTATAAATAAAACTGCATAAAGGCTTTACAAATCAGTGTTTTAAAAACTTAACTTTTCATCTATCTATCTGCTGCTCTGCTCTCTGCGATGCTACTTTATCTCAGCAGAGACACAGGCAGCCTGTATTCTTTTAACCTCAGCAGGCTGTCACTGGTCTTTGATACAGCAGCTGTCTCATAGCTACCACTCGATTTCAATTAAACCAGGCTATATTTAGGGTGAAAATAGGGCTATTTTAAACCGCAATACCTGCCAACTTTTATTCACTCTTAGCAGTAGTTATTTTACTTGATTTTTCTGGTTTTAAGTTGTGCTATCCATAAAATTTAAAAAGATATCAGAAACTGTGACGTATTTTACATTCACATCACCGAAAATCTATCATTAAAAGCAGCACTTCTCCAGAGAAGAACACACTTCAAGATGATAAATATCAAAATGCTCTCTACTCATAGCCAGGGTTGCTAGCACAGACTTGCCATGGTGGGGCAATACAAACGATTCTCAGCTGCCAAGAAAAATCAAACTCCAGACATTTTTCACTATTGCAAACAATGTTAGTGCTTCCATAGCAAGAAATGGCAAGTGGGTTGTCAGCCTAACACTTCTGTGTTGTCAGATATAACGTGCTCGTCTTAGGAACAGATTATGTGATTTGGGGTAAAATAGTTATGTCTCCTCATGTTTTCAGTTCAAATGGTTCTCTCTGTCCTCCTCCTCTATCAACATAGCATCATTCATATTTCATCAGCAGATAACGTGTGAAAGCCCCATTAACAGATTGACCAAAACCCCTACTCCACACCCTCCAAAATATGGTAATATTCAACCTGTAGTCAGCATGCTCCACTCATGCTCATTAAACTTCTGTTATACACACACACATATGTAAACGCTTACACGCACACAGGCTGTGACGCTAACCTGGCATGGAGAGCACATCTCTCCTCTAGAGCATGTGAAGAACCCATATTTGTAGATAATGCAATTACCTGCATGAAACTGATGGCGCATATTTTTACATGAAAGAAAGTCTTATCTGAGGAATTTAAAATTTAACAGGCTACAAACGTAGCTAAAGCAAAAGATAACTCCCTCATGCAAAAGCCTGCTCATAAACAGTCTATAATTACATTTGCTGCCTTTTGGTTGAAGGCACGGACTTTATTAAGTGCAAGAGCTGTTTCACTGCAAGAACGCCCATTGGCAAGTGAGTTAAAACAAGGATGATCACATCCTGACATGCATAAAATGCTGATTGTGTCACTGGCCTTATATGCCAAGTGCTTACTCTTGCAAGGTATTTGGAGCTGTCAACGCCCGCTGAACTCAGCGAGACAAAGAGGTGCTCAGCACATCTTCAGAAACCCTTGGCACTGGGCACAGGCTTCAGATACACTCGATGTTTGCCAATAAAACATACCACAGGAATGACAGCAATTACAGAGCAACTATTTGTGCAAGCATTACTGGAACTTGGTACCAGCCTTCAGAGAAGAGAGGCTGGCAGGACAAGAGGGGGTTTGCAGTAGAGCTACGGCTGTGGTTCAAAGACCTCAAACCCACCTGGCACCGAGACAAAAAATAAAGTGTACCTATTTGGCTCATTACACGCAAAATGCAACATGAAAACAACACTGTTTAAGGTGTCAAATGGAGACACTCAAAGATAAGAATACCAGACTGGTTAGACCTATAACCTCTGCAATACGTTCTGCCATAGCCTTTAGGTCTGTATGTTTGGGTGTATTAATTCTCTAAGGAATTAGCTTAACCTTAACTGGGTATTAGTTTAACCTTACTCTTCTCAGCAAAGCTCCAAACACTGCCTCATTTGCTGCACTTTAACCAAGCCCAGCTTTGAAGACAGAACCATTTATTTATTTATTTATAAATGGCAAGATGGTATCAGAGCACTTCAAAACATCCTGGAATTTATTTCCACAACAAAGATATACCTTGCCAAATGCTTGTCAAGGCTGCCTTTTTTTTTTAAACAATTAAAAGCAAACAAACTACCCAAAAGATACATTTCCCATATTCTTGCACATGACTGAATCATTTTGGCTGAAACTTAGGGGGAAAAAAAAAAGCTATAAGCAGTCATTTAGATTGTAAGATAATCCTGATCGGAAAAAATCAACCTAACTGGTTTGAGTTCTACAAAATGAAAAGTAACCAGGAAGAAAAGAATCCTACAGTGAGAAGCACCATGCGATCGTTATATATCCCCAAGACTGTTAGAGAACGAGTTTAGTGCTAAGTGTGTAAGTGGAGAGGGAATTTCTCAAAACAAAGATCTTCATTACCTGAGAGAGAAAGGCATTACAAAAACCTTTGAATGGGAGCAATTCAGATGAGGTACTGCTTCTTTTTAACCACCAGGGAAGCAGATACGAGAGCAGCCCATTCAGAGGTGTGTCACAATTTCCATTTCTTGAAGTCTTAAAATTCCTAGCAGACAGACATCTAAAAATACGTCAGTTCTAACAGATGCCGGGAGATCAATGCCAGAATCTTCAGTGCGGTGGCCAGAGTTGTGTAGGATGGTGGGCTACAGAATCCCTCCTGCCCCCCGATGCTGCTCTATCCACAGTGAATAGCCCGAATCACCACCATTATCTTTTCAAGTGGATGAGATTTTTTTTCTGAAACATATGGCTACTGCTTTCTGAGTAGTCAGAGGTCTTCTACCATTTTACCCTTTTAATACGTACATCAGACTTGTCCTTGTACTAAGAGTGACGCCATAATGGTGGCTTACCCACACAAGAAACGGTTGCAGCAGCAGAATGCCTACCCAGGTTTCAGAAAAGTCATAGTTAGTATAAGCTTAGCACATGCTTAAACCATGTGCTCAAAACTCACTCCCCACTTCCCAGAATTTTGTCCATGTCTTTGGAATCAGAGACAGACACACAGCAGTTATTCTGCGAAACCTCATGGCTTCCCACAGCTCCTGCTCTAGTATTAACCAGCACAGCTGACTGAAAACTTGCAATCTGTTTCTCAGTTCAATTACCATCATTTCTGCCTTTTCCTGCTTCCTCTGGCTGCAGTTCAGGACCATCTCTGATCCTTTTCATTTGCTTGGCAATAGTCACAGATATTTTTTACCTTTTGCGGTAATTCAGAACCATTCTTGATGTCTCAGAGCTTGTGCAGTTTTTAATTGCATGCCTAATATATCTTTAATTCTTTTTTGGCTGTTCAGTGCTCTTGAGCTCCAAGGCCTTCATGTTTTTTCTACCACCCCTTCTCAGTTTATTCCACCTTTGATCCCTGTGTGCTGTTTGCCAATTTTCCCCCTTGCTCCTTATCGCGAAGCTGCCAAGGAGCACAGAACTGACACGGCGAGGCACAGTGATCCTGTGGGAACGGAGGAGAATTGACAAGTGACGGCAGAACAAGTGGCAGTGACCAGATTTTGACCCTGAGATCTGATTCCACATTTAATGTTCTTTGAGATGATGCAGGAATAAACAGGTATTTTGATTTTACTCTTTTTTTATGATCTCTGTTACGGAAATACAACTAGTCTAGACTCAGAGGAATCTGAGTTTTGTTGAGATTATTTGATAGACACTGGGGTCCTTCTTATTTCCTAGAGCCAGAGCAATAGATACATGAGGAGTAGGAGTTGAGGAAGACTGGTAGGCTGGAGAAAATATGACTTGATGTGATGGTAACGAGGGCTCAGGCAGAGACAGCAGAAGATCCATTTTGCTGGCCCGCTGGAGGCTGATCCATGTGCTGGCAACAGTCAGAGGCTTTGGCTCCAAGGCCCCAGTATCTGCCCCATGGGCACACTGGGCTGGGGGCTTGGTGGGGCAGCTCCCCTGGTGCTGAGGAATCTGACTACAGAAACAGCTCAGGCCCCAGGCTCCTTGTGCTCTACCTGCCCCAGAACACCCAGACAATTGCAGAGAGTACCTATTTTTGTCACTGGATATAAATAGTAGCCACCCACTGTAAGCCTGTGTTCTTCCCTACCCCAGCCCAACGTATCACAGCTCCACAGCAGTCTGACCTTAAATCTCAATTCACTCCCAAATCCCAAGGGAGAGGGAGCTCTGTGAGGATCCAGGAGATGGGTCATGAAATTAGCATTTGTGTCTCATTAGCTTTTGAAAGCAGCAACTACAGCACAAGGGACTTGGCCCGGTGATGTACCTACATATGTACAGCAAGCTTCTACTAAACCCATCAGAGCACCACATCTGCCTAGAGTACATTTTTCTGGCCAGAACCCATACTATTAATCTCTGCTGTGTCCTAAATCCAAAATCTCATTTTACACCTACTGTCCTAGGAGATGCTGCATGAATAAACGAGTACGTCATTCTCGTTCCTTTTGCAGATGGAGCCACTCTGGGTTCTCCCTTAGTCCTGTAGGATCCACAGGTAAGTTTGGGGGTGACGTGGGTACCAAGGGGACAGCAGCAGCCCAAGAGCACTGTCAGGAGCAAGAACGCCTAAGCAGTGAGACAAAGGAACACAGAAGACAAGAGGGGTAATTTTGGGGTGAGGAAAATGAATGGAGGTGCTACCTAGAAGGCTACCAATAATGAGGACCAGCTATGAAAAGCCTGGCTGTTATCACACTGAGTTGCACTCATACATATATACGTGTTCAGAAGTCTCTTTGCAGACATGTCTGCCCTCGCTTTCATAAACAGCACATCTGGACGTGGAGATCGATGCAAAGAGATAATAATGCAAGCTCTCCTTCCATTAGGGCTAAAAGTTTAAGCACAAGCTCCCAAAATGAATGTCCAGTTTATAAAAATCTTTCATCTGGATGTTACTTTGGCAATAACCACTACAGAGAAAAGAGATTTTGTGTCAGCTTGTAAAGGTATCGGTGCCTCTGCCAGCTGATATGAATGGCAGCGTGCTGCAACTGGCCTCACCCAATATGCATAAATGTTGTGGATACATTCCTCACTGTTGAACTTGCTTAACTGCGCCGTCTGCCCTTGTTTTGTGTGGAGATCAGTCCCTTCAGATTCTCCGTGCGTATCTGCAGTGTCAGAAGGAAAGTTGACAGCCAATGTCCCTAATGTCAGCCCTGCTTCCCACAGAAGGTTGGAGGAGATGAGGTCTCTTCCAACCTAGTCTTTTCTATGATTGTGTACAAAAGAGAAGGAACAAGATTTTCAGTTACTTCTGAGAAACTGTGTAGAAAAAAATCTGTAGAATACACAGTTCTGGATAAATCTGGTGAAAAAAAGACCTAACTACCTTATTCTACTAATGCTGAAGTTTCTAAACGGTTACGAAATTTGATTAACACATCTAATAAGACAGACGGTACCTAACAGCTGTCAGTAATTATTTAGCCTCTGGCTGGCTTGTTTATCCCAAAAAGATTAAAGCAGCTGCAAATGCACTTCACAGCAGAGACAAGGAGCTAAATAAGATTATTAGCCTTTATGAGAACGAGCACTTCACCAATAAAAATGACATGGGAGAGCTCAACGCCAAGATGACGTACCTCGGGAAGCGCTGTGGGATCTAGTTATCACAGAAACGGAATTCGCCAGTCGCCGTCACGGATACTGTCTGTGATGCAATAGATGAGAACGTGCATGGGCATGAACATAACACGCTTTGCCAGGAGATGGAGAAACACCATTCACGGGAGCTGTCTGTGCTTAAAGTTTCTTAAATTATGGCACAGAAAACAGAAGTTATTCTCAAGATCCAATTTGCATTGTTCTGCATAGCAGATACCTGTCATTAGTCTGATGGCAACATCTGGGGCTGTCTATTTTACTGCCACTCTGATTGCCAGGAGTAAGACTGCCATTAGCACAAGTTTACTTCTAAAGGTTGGTATATGCTAAATCCCTTACTCTGAGGAAGATTTATGCCAAGATTTTGGGCCAGACAGTGAGAAATACTGTATTCCCCCTGCAGCCAGAAGAAGTCAGTACAGAGAGATGGAAATGGATGGAAAACAGTCAGCAGGGAATCTAAATGATTAACAGATAGATGGCTCTGCCAGGCAGTACCACGCTAAAGGTTAAGCCTGGTTTTAAATGAGAGACTACACATTTAAAGCACCTCCCTCTACTTAAAGCTTATTATGGAGAGCTATGAAGCCAGTGAATTGCCTTTTGATTACATCTAGGAGACAGCAAACACCCCAGAGATGGGGTCTTTCCTCTTCCAAGTATTAATATTTGCACAGCAGGTGGGACCAGAAGAACTATCTTTGTGGGGATCTCAGGACTATAATAAAATACAAACAACAGTTACCAGGAGGTATCTACTCTGTGCCGCTCTTACGTTAAGCAAGCATAATGTTTTGTATTAAGTGAAGATAAAAGTGACACTGAAAACAGATGAATTAACCATTAGAGGTGCATATTCTGTGCTGCACTGTCCTTCAAGAAACTCGTGAGCCGAACACATTTTTTGGTTACCTACTAACCAAATTTTTACATCAGAGTACAATGGCATTAAATATTAACCAATTCCCCAGAGGGCTTGAGATTATTTCTTTCTAAATAGGCTAAACACCCTACAGTTAAAAATTATAGCTGACATTTTAAAACTCAGCAACTAACTTCAAGTTACAATGAATAAGTGGAAGACATGAGCTGATGGCAAATCGTCTGGCTTCTTGTCATCCTCTTTTACTGTTTAGCCTCCTTCAGTAATGCAATGAACGGTGGGTGGCTGTTGGTATTCAGGTGGGTATAATATGTAGTACCTTAGAAACTGCAATTTAGCAGTAATTAGCATCCACTTTAAATAAAGTTAATGGCGAAGACAGTTGTCCATTAAACAAATGAAAGTGAAAATTAGAGTCTAATTGTCAAAGAAGGTGCCTAAAGAGGATCTGACAGTTACATGGTTTTTTTTTCCTTAATTCTGATTAAAATTTAAATCAACATCCAGATACAGTACAAGGTATTTTTTTTCTCATTTTGTTTTTTATCTTTTACATAGAGCAAAGTTAAATACACTCATTTTAAGTTTAATTCTCACAAGGAAATAAGTGGTAGCTGGGTTTAGCAAAACAATGCCATATTTGTGGAATACTAATTAAGAAGCCCCAACCCAAAACAACTCTCCTTTCTGTTTTAATAGAAGGTTGGTGCATATCAAACTCTGTCATCAACTATTACTCAAATTGAAATAGGTCAGGTCCCTGAACACCTGTAAATTAACCTGGAAATTCCCTCAATTAATGAAACCTTGTCTGCCTGAATTTATCCGGCCTTCCCCATAACACTTGGACAATCGTGGCTGTAGCATGCAAAATTAATCTCATTCTGTTACTTTCTGTGGAAGGGCATTTTGATTGCGCTCTGACCCATGAGAAAAAGGTTAATACTTGTTCATTCTCCTCCACATTTTGCTCAGCAGACATCCAACTCCTGCAGGCCAAACCAGCAGGCTTACTTGAGACAACAGTCATAGGGCGTGAAGAACTGGACTGCACAGCTAAGACCTGAATTTGCAGTTCCTCACAATACACATCCTTAGAGCATGATGCTTACACTGGTTTAAAGAGAAACCAGTGTAAACCAGTATCTTATTTTCTTACCACCTCTGTATCAACACAGCGAGTTTCATATTTAACTTACTTTGAAAAATTTTTCTTTTTCAAAAAGTACTTTAGTTATTCAAAACTATCAGTTGTTCTGTCACCTTCTTCCCTTCCTAACAGCTTGTACACGAGGTTTGCTCTGGAGCAGTACACTGTGTCGCAGGGTGCCATCACCCCTGGGATTTATAGGCAATTCCAACCTTTTCCAGAGTTTGCTACAGTTTTTTCTTAAGGTTTAACTCTCCTGTTCCGGACATGAGGAGTTGCGCCACTCCTGCTCTAGGGAGAGAGTAATGAGGGATGGAGCAGAGCAGGAGGCAGAAGCACAGATGAGTGTTTATTCTTCTTTGGGACTGCTCTAGACTTGATTGCAGCCCAGTTCATTAGTGAAGCAGAACCTCTACCATTCACACTTACTGTCTTTGGTACCTGCTCTGTGATACATGCACTCCCATTGCAACCTCAGCAATGAAAAGAAATAAGCAAGACAATTTTCCAGTGTTTAAGGTTTTCTCTCATAGAGTACAGGCTTATTACCAATATTAATGCAAATAGTATGTTATTATTACACTCACTATCAATGATGCTATTTGTAACTTATTTTTACATCATCAGAGATATGCACTGCAAAAACTGGAATGAATTAAGTGAATGCTCTTGATTTAAAATAAAAAGCTGCCAGCTTTGAAAAACAACATAAGTGACACAGTAATTAAAAACAAATGAAAAAGGTACTATCCAAGTAGCTGAGGTTTAGTGGTGGATTAAGGAAAGCAGGTACATAACACCAACTTCTCTGGTGTTCTTTTTGACTGGGTGGTCTTCTGCTACACAGAGAAGATGCTCATCTTCACTTACAGCCAAGTCCTAATCCCATAGCTAGAATAAAATAATACTTCAAAAATTGTATAGGGACAGGAAAGAACATTGTCGAAACACTGGGCTAGGATCAAAAAAATCCATCTTACCCTCAGCCTGTACAGAGTGTGTGTTCCCACCAGAGGAGATAAGCCCATCACCTGCGCTGAGGCTGCCTTGGCCCCCACCTGGCTCTGCCAGACCTCAAAGAGGAACTGAGCCAAGGGTTTCTGCTTGCTGCTCCATCTCCAGTCATGAACACCATCTCCCAATCTAACCCCTTCAGTTCTTGAGTCCTTACACACCAGATACCCTCTCTGTCTTTGTGCTGAGGGACTGCTCCTTCCAACGCACTCCTGAAATGGAATTTGTACCCTCAGGCCCTGATTCAAGCATGTTCTGCCAAAACCTGGTGTTGAAGATAACTGCTGCAGAACATTATCAAAGTGCTCAGTCTTCAAGGAAGACTCAGTTCTCCTCACAAGAAAGGAACTTGTTCTTTCCCTTCTAAATATTCGCAATGTTTTATCCAAGTGAACCTAGATTGAAAATGAGTTTATATATAGATATAAACACATATAGAAATATAATGGTCCTAAGAGAGCCATCAGAGACGAGCTGAAAACAAACCTGGAATGATTTAAGACGTTTCTCCTGGTCAGGACTTAGCTGAAACAGAGAAAGTGTACTCACATGATGTGACACAAGTTAGTTTTAAGTCACCACCACTGATCAGAGGTGCCCCTAAATCTATTTAATGGGGTAGTCAGTTATGGAATGAAGTTAAAAGAGCACGTCTGATCTACACGCATAATTATTTCAACCAGATATGCAAATTAAGCCCTGAGGGCCAGTCCTTGAAGAGGCAGAAGCAAAAAGCAGCTGATGTAGCTCTTGGAAGTAACAGGCAGTTTCAAACTTGGGCAAGCACAGAGCTCAGCCCTGTGGCCAAGCAGAGCCCCTTATTTTGAAAACAAAATCCAGTTATGGCACGTTTAAACCTGGGGGGACTTCCTGGGCTCCAACGCAACACCACAGAACTCGGACCACACTGGCTATGGAAAGAGCCGCAGAGACCGGGTGAGCAGGTGCCCACACCAACCCGTCCTGCAGCAGCGCTCCTCCGCAACACAGCCAGCTGCTGCACCCAGAGCTCGCCCAGGAAGGGTTATTTCCAGACAGGCTGTCTCAGAATAGCAAAAATCCAAGAGTTTAAGAAATGTAGAGCATTTTCCTTAGGAACTGTCACACACTTGAGCTTCACCCTGCCCCGTTCAGCTGCTGTTCCCATCTGTACCCTCTGTTTGGTTTTCTGCTCATGTTCTAAAACTGAGTTGGTAAGCAGAAAATCATAGTTACTGAATAAACTACTGCCAAAAAACTCTAAAAGACATGCTGAAGAGCAATGAGGTTGCTGTGCGATAGGCGAAGAGTAACTTCCAGTCGAGAGAAGCCCTGTACAGTTGCCCACTGGTATGGTTAGAAGGAAAGTCCTGCCTGGCTCCCCATGGCTCATGGGGTCACACACACCTGCTGCTCCCCATGGCCACTTGAAGGGTGCAATTTCATTTTGCATTTAGTGGTTTCCACTCCTTCCACCTGCTCATAGTTTCTGCCTTGTATTCGATCTAGTAATCACCAATTAGGTCAGGTTTACATAAAAATTTTGCCCTTGAATGCAGCATATCCTCAAGAAACTCTCAATCTGAAGACACGAGCACCAATATCCTTAGCGGTGTTTCTTGGTGGTGAACTGTCCCCACTTGCTAAAAATACCTGCTTATTTTCTAATTTAAATTCATCGACCATTAGCTTTCAGCAATAGGTTTTCTTTATGTCTTTCTTTGCTGGTTTAAATAAATCTTCATGGTTTTCCTCCCTCCATGAACACACTATCCATTAAAGAACTCCCCTCTCTTCTCTTTTCGATAAGCTAAATACATTGAATTCTCATATACACACACTTATCTCTAATTGCTGTCTTCACTGCAGAACCAGGAAAACCTTGAATCTAAAATTGTAATCTTCTTTCCCTGTAGCTTTCTAAAAAGCTCTTCTTACACAACTTCCAGTTTCTATTTAGTCCCTTTTCCATTTGAGTGCTATCCTCTTAATTTTATTTGTGATAGCCCTTCTGAACCAGCATTTCTGATTGGGACTTTCCTGTATTCGCTCATGAGCCCCAGCATCGACATACTAGCCTCAGTTCCAGGGTTCAAGTTTTCCTTTCATAGCAAGGTCCAGACAGGACTAACTTGTGTGATGCTTCTTGTATCAGAAAAACAGACAATTGTTGTATGGTGTGAGCTATGTCTTTTCTGTATATGTCACTGCAGGATGCTTACACTCACGAAGTTGTAGTTTGTTTCCATAAACTTAATCCGCTGAGTTTTGCTCATATCCTCCAGCACAGGCATCTTTCTTTGGAGGCTGCACAGCAAGCCCAGATCTCATCTCTCCATAGGTATAGACAGATGGTCCATCAGGTCATACACTTGTCCAACAGGCAGTGGGTACAGCTCCTACCCAGGACTTACATGGACTTGTACCATTTTGACAAACCCAATGGGATCTGCTGCCCAGGAGTCTCTGCTACACCTACAGCACCTAGCACCAAGGGACAGGCAGCAGGTGCCAACAGTGGGTACCTAAAGGGCTGACATTATCAATATGAAATGAGCTCTAAAAAATGCACTTTGTGTAGGAATTATCCTGAAAGTGCAGGATTTCTTATGGCTGAGACTCTTGCTTCAAACTGTGTTTTCACTTATTTCCATGTGATGCCTGAAATTCAGTTATTAGGAGCGTTCAGCTTATCAGTTAAATGGATTTTTGAGTAGCTCTTCATCATCTCCCTTCAATATTGTCAGGTTTTGAGGGCAGATTGTTTATAAGCCATTATATAGAGCTATCTTTTATGTGTGCTAAGAGCTCTTTCTCCAAGATCTTTACACTCACACTCCAACGTATAATCAGCTTTTACAGCTATATTAAAATTTTCAGAATAGGTGGTTGGTTTTTATAGTGGAAATCCTCAGTATATTCTTAACTATATCATTGCTCAATACAGGAGTAGAAATATGTTTAACTTAATATATACAACATTTTATCATGAAAACTGCAATTACTTTCAACAGAACAACAGTTTCCAACCAGCAAAGCTGACCTGACTGTCCTTCTCTCAGCAAACGCTGAAACCAGCACTTACAAACTGCAAAATAGAAGAAAATCTCCTATCTGACAGGAGAAATTATAAAAACTAACGCTTATTCTGCAAATAACTTCAGATGCCATATAACGTGGGTGTAAATTAGGGTACCATTAGAGCTATAGTCATTTACACCAGGCCTCTAACTAGCCTATAACCCTGTGGAACTCTAGTATTAATTACTAGTGCTTTTTAAGTGAATGGACTATTGTTAGTTCTCTCAGCAGGCGTTCTGTGTTACTGGGTGGATTGCCTCACATTCCCCTGATACACTGAGACTTACAGCGTATCCTGTAAGTTCCCAGCAAAAGAAATCAAAAGTTTTAAATGTTGTTTCCTACTACAGCTCTAAATGTATTTCCTTCACGTTTGTGCAGAAAGAAGGAAGAATGACAGTAATCTAACCATATAGAGCCTTTTACTAGTCTTTGCAATCAGATCTTTAGGACTTCTGTTGCCATCACATGCTGCAATCACTTCATACAAGCGAGAAACCAACACAGGGTGCCCTGATAAAGCTCAGCACATAAACCAGCTAAGCCTGGGCATACTACATTCATCTTTATAGTTAGTGCTTTATTTTGGTAACTGCTGTATTAGTGTCCTTTAAGTAATATTTGTCTAAAACTGACATAATCGATCTAATTTGAGAGTCAAATATAACACATCTAAATCTATATCTAAACTCCATACATTGTGTGTTCTGGCAGTAGTAACAGAGCTGAATGCTGTGAGGCAGATTAACAAATCTCATCTGCAATTTGCTACTTGTTGTACAATAACTTTGTTGTAGAAGTTCTGCAACCAACTGACTATGTGCATGAAGTCAGCAGAACAACTCATTTCCTACTATAATAAGACACCATTCTCTGGGTGGGATGGTTGGTTGACAAAAGAAATGGATTTCCTAAGAATGGAAGCACACAATTGCCTTTCTTAGTTGGTCTATTATTCACTGTCAATCCAATGACCTTGCCATTTGTTTTTTTCAGTGTTCATTTGGAGTTTTCTTTTTCATTGCAAAGGACACATCACCTTCTCCCAGATAACTGCTTCTTTAAATTATTTAAGTACTCGTTTTCACAACCACTTCTTAACTCACAGTTGCATGTTTCCCTTATTTCTCCTCTGTATTTGTGCACTGGCTGGCTCCTCAACCAGCAAACACTGACCTAACTCCATTGACTCTTACAAATCCACTCCAAAGTTTAGCATATGTTCCCCAAACTTATCAAGTACCCACCTTCTGCAAGTGAGGACTGTTCAAGGCCCTGCATCTTAGAACATAGGAAAATAAAAAATAAATCCAAAGCTGCTGTGCATACATTAACAGTAATTAGGAAGGTTCGCATGGTAACCAACATGGTCTTGTCAGGAAGACTTGCATCTTCCGACAGTCTAAAACATTTATTTTTAATGAACTTGTAGGAGATCCTATTTACTCCAGGTCTTTTCCTTCCCCCCACAGCTCTATTTCTTGGTCTAATAAAAAGATTTCAGCTCTCTCTGCCAAGCTTTCTCATAATTAGTAACTGTGAGTGCACTAGCTGACATTACCATTGGACATTCTGATGACACTTGGAATATAAACCCACAAATTAGGTCACCTGTCCTCAACAGACTCTCCATTTCCTTTCTGTATTTTTATTGTGTTTCTACAAAGACCCTCAGTAGAGAGAAGGAAGAAAAATAGTCTCATATGGATAACTTTTCACATTAAGATTTAAAAAAGGGGGAGAGGGCAAAGGAGTATCTGAACATTTTATGTATCTGTGCTTTCTGGGGCACCCATGAGTGAAGAGATTCCCTGATCTGTGTTTATTTGCCAGGACATCAATTTAATGTCTCTGTTTGAGGCCGCTGTGTTTTCACCCATGGTTCTTTCCCTTCTTTCAGGGTTAACTGAAATGGTGTTTTTCTCCAGCTTAGTAATATATAATTATTTTCAAATATCTTTCACTAGATGAAAGTTGAAATTAGAGCAATCATTCTGCTATAGTAGACATTTGTTTTCTTTTATAGCTTTCCTGGCTGCTCAAGTGTAATATGATCAGAACAAGACAAGTTTTGTAGTCTTGATATTCACTGATAATTTTACTGTAAATCTTCTGACAGTCTTCCGCTATTGCATTTATCTGCACATCTGAGCAATGCAAAAAAACCTAAAAAACACCACAACCCATGAAGTATCCAATTCAATCCTGGCAGAAACAGCACAGTTCCCTTGGACACTAATGCATACTGCACCTAGTAATATCATGATATGGCCCAAGACTACATTTTCTCCTTCCACACCTTCAAATAGCTCTAAGAATATGGCAAGGCTCTAGATCTTGTTAAAAACTCATGCATCCTGAACCTTCATTTCTTTCTTTCTTCAACCTCACCGGGAAAATAAAAGATTGCTTCTCCCACCTTACTCAGAGGTTTAGCTCTTTTTATAGTTTTTAATTTTAAGGATGATGCCTCACGCTAAATACACGTTCTTTGACTTCTGACCATGTGGTGGAAATGCAGCCAAGTTCATTGAAATCAATCAACTAAATGTCACGAACACACATTTACCTCTACCCCCTCATGCAGAGAACAGGCATCAGCACTGATTACCAAGACACATCATGGAAAACGGTATTTCACAAATAACGTTTTTTCTGGCCCACATTAACTCATTATGCCTGCCGTAAGTGTATTGAGCTTTTTCTCAGTCTTCCCAGTGGCTTCTCTGAAGCCAAGCCAGCGTGGGGATACACAGTTTGTGAGAGAGTGAATGAAGTGACAACTATAGTAACTGCTTAAAAAAATATGTATTACAAAAGCAAGCGTTTCTCTAACTCTGCTAAATGACATCTCTGAGATAGCACTAACTTTAGCAGAATCACAAATAGCCATCTCAGAAATACACAGGTTTGCCTCAGTAAAAGCAACGGTAACCTTTCTTTAGCTCTTACCTCAAAAGACTAAAGGAATATATCCCTGAGACCAAGAGACTATTCATAGGCAGACAGTGCAGATTGCACAATTTATTTTGTTTTTACTGACACATTCTGTTCTGCAACCAGTCTTGATACTAATATTCAGAACATACCACTGCAAAAATAATCCCTCAGTAGATACATTGAAAAAAATAAAAGAAAAAAATTCTCTCTCCATAAGAAGTTTGACTCCAGTGCTTCAGTGTAACTCACAAGTACTGACACAAGAGACTTTGGCTTACTATCATTAAGAATGAATTAGAATAAACTGTGAATCCCACAGCTCCAGTTAATAGAAGCATAGAGAGAAAATGGGCAGGTAGCTGTTAAGACAGTGAGGCTGAACTGCTGACATTGAAAAAAATCTATTTAGAGGCATTGTCAAAGACAAACGCATTTTATTGCATACAAACATAATGCATTCTTCCACTTTGGGCTAGTAAGAGATTTTTTTAAGAAACATGGAGAACAACCACTTTGTAAGATTCTCAGAAGAGCAGACTCAGTCACTGCATTTTTATTCAGCTTCCCATATACTTCTGAAGCTTACATGTGTTTTTGATGGAGAACAACACGCTACTGATGTGAGGTTCTAACTTCGCCCTAGACACACATGCTGCAGAACTACATTTTTAAGATTTACATTTTAAAGTGCTTATATGTCTTGTGTTAAGTAGAATCTGAGCGTGAAGAGGGGTAGGTCATTCAGTGCAGCTCCTGTATAATGCTCCCCCTCCAACTTGGCTTTGGCAAAAGCAGCAGCCACCACTGCCGGAGGTGCCCGAAAACAGCTGTTAAGTGGCACTCTTAATAACCTTATCCATTAAGGCTCCAGAGTAGCAGAACACTGTAGAACACTTAAGCGGAATTTTCAAAACCACTTGGCATTTGTCAGTCTTCTTTCCAGCGAGATAAACAGAGTTTTACCATTGCCCCTAGTAAGAGCATAATTAGGTCAGTGCTGAAGTGCTTTCAAATGGCTAATGATGTCCCCACACTGCCCCTAATACATATGCAAAATGAAGACTCCCTATTCAGACACATTAAATATCTGGGCACCAACAACTGCCAACTGTGGATTACATTCAACTCAGACTTGGGCACCTCCACCCATCAGAGCATCGTGGAGATGGACACAAAAGGGTATGATGCTGTCTCCGCGAAAGCCCAAAGCAACCAACCTGTTGGAATGGATTAACAGTATTCCCCTGACTAAACCAGCCTGAGATCCAACTACACTGCATGTCATGCCCCACACTTGAATTATTCCTGCCAGTTTAAGTGGGTTAGTACAAAAGTAAAATGCCAGTTGTAAAAAAATACAGCTTCTGGTAAATACTGCTCACTGCATAGGATGCCCGATTTCCACCATTACATGGCATATAAGAACCTGGAAGATGCTATCTGAAAAAATACTGTCTTCAGGATGGAAGGTGCCTTGGGGGAAAAAAAAAGCTTTAAGGTAGTATATGAGACTCAAGCAGAGATGGAAGGCAGATGGAAAGTGCCTGAGCAGGTAGAAAAGAAGAAACAAAGATTTACAATTATTAAAAAAGAAATTAAAAGGTGGAAGCAGGACTGGCATGCAGCACAAAGCAAGGACACAAAGCAGAAAGAAGCAGGTCTCTTGGGCGACCTTTTTGCTGGTGCAGGTTTGCAAGCAAATACATTAATTTAGTGAGTTTTGGAGAAGGTGATCCATTTTTACCTTTCAGAAATCAACAGCTTTTGGCCTTAAAGTCTGAACTAAATTCAAAGGCTTCAGAACACAAGCAATAAAATAACGACAAAGAAAGGAATACAGTGCTATAAGGCTAAATACACCACTCAAGTTTCAATATATGAACAACATATGGACAAAGATAAATGAACATCACTGAAAAAAAATCCCCGTAGTTACACTTCTGTGCCAAACAAAGCTGGAAGCCAAGGGTCAGATGCTTTTGTTTGGAAATGACACCACAAGCAAGGAGTTTAAGGCCAGCCGTGCCTGCCTTCTCCTTTGCCATACTAAGGCAAATGATGGTAAGAAATCTGCACCATACACCAAGCTTGTAGCAAACCCACAATTCAGGCAATAATCCTGTAGACTTCCATTACAAAATGGACTGTTAGGAAAAACGTTTTCAGAGATCGTTTTGTTTAAGTGCTATTATGCTTCAATGTGAACTCATATTGTTGCGGTGGTGGGACGGATGACTACTCTGAATGTTTTCAGGTGAACGCCGCAACAAAGTGCTAAAAACCACCTACAGTAAAATGTGGCCAGACACCTTAGCTTGAAATTGAGGTGCGAAAGGCTGCCTGCTAACTTTGTCTGAATAGCTGACTTCAGAGTCTGGTTATCTTTATCTGACTCAATGAAATTGCTGTTCTAAAGCTCACTAGAATCAAGATCTCCACTAAACTATACCCAGGTTTGGATCAGGCTCTTGCATTTTTTCTTTTTCCTTCTTAGCAAGGCACAGCATGGCTGCACAGGGAGACTTGGCTTGATCTGGCTGCTTATTAGAGAATCTACATTCAGGTACACAAAAAAGCTACGAGCAGCTTTGTCTCCAGGGAAATCAGTTTTCATTTTAGGTATGTTGATGGATCATAGGGCAACCACCATGGCACACAGGATGAGCTATTAGTGAGTTTGTCCCATAAGTTATCTGCAGTTGAGATAGAGAGAGAAAAGTTTCATTTGCCTTAAAGGCAGAAATGTTCCACTGAGTGGGATGATTGACTGACCTTGGAGCACTGAGGCTGATCATTTGGCACTAGTGTAAAAGAAAAATTCATCATTACTGATGATTTTTGACTGCCCTAGAAAACCCAAATATTAATATGGTTTAATACAGCACAATTGAAAATCCAGAATGCAATAAAACTTTCATATCATGCTAGCACAGGGATTTCTTTGTGTTATTCATTCAAAGAGTAGGATATTTTCCCTCTCTATTTCAAGTCATTCTTTCAGGAGCTGAAACAACATGGTATTTCATTTGAGTACCTTTCACCACCCTTTCAATATATGAACTCACAGGCATTCTCAGTCTTTCATAAATGATAAAATTTTTGTCCACATCTTGCCACAAATTCTGAACACAGAGTCCTTGGAATATTTCCCAAAGAAATACTTGGATAGATGCTGTGTAACAGGATGAGGTACTTCAACACTAGAAAACTCCACTCCACAGTAAAAGTAGAGATAGAAAAGGTATTCTTTACTGAGACAGGCGATGGTAACCCTTAGAGGATAAACAGCCCAAGTCTATGATGTACAATCTCTGTACATGAGACCCTCAAAGGTCATGAGTCAAAGACACCATATTTTTCGTAACCTGAAATTGGGATGCCACTTGTAGAAAAGAAATAATAGTCTACCTTGAAATAGTGTAAAATACAAATTAGCCACAGGGGATTCACATTTTCTAATTAAATGCCGATTAAAATCAATTAAGAAGCTATAGCTGTCCTGCACTAATAAGGGAAGTCATATTATTACCCCTGCATTAAGTACTGTATCATCCACTAATTCCCTTTAATCACAGTGAATGGACTTAGACTAATATTACAGCAGATTGGAGCAATGAATTACACAGGTTCTGTGTTTCCTAGCCAAAGTAACACATTTTCCTGTATACTACACACAACGGTGACTCTAAATGTGATCTCATGAAAATTATAAGAGGTGTCACCTCCCATTTTTAATTCCTTCATGTTTCAACCGTGGTTTTGAACTCTGCGGGTTGTTAGTAGTAAATTTTACTTGTCCTGTTAAAATGCAGGTAGAATTATAAACCATTGTGATACAAAATTTATAAAATCTTGCCACTATGTTTTAAGGCTCAAGTGATGAAAAAGAAAAAGCACAAAGATTAAGCCAATATGTAATCTAGTAAGAGAACAGAAATAGGTATATAAAAATGCTAGGGGATGAGACAAAACGACTCAAACATCTTACGGTCATATGATGTCCTAACTTTCCAAACAGAAGTATCACGAATGAGCAAGAAAATAAAGCTGGATCTTTCCATCTGGTTTATAGAAAAGAGCAAATAATCTTGTGGTCTGGGCAGGGCAGACCCAACTTCAAGCAAGAGCAGGAAAGACATTCCTTCAAGAGTTCTCCAGGACACCCTGAACTGGGCTCAAATAGCTAATTAGCCTCCTCATCAGCAACTGAGAGGCTGCAGAAGTTAAGTAAGTATTAACTTGGGTAACATGCTTTGTTGGTTTTATTTGCTTTGTAACTTGGTCTCACTATTGCAAATCTATGTTCCTTTAGGAAGCAATAAAGCTGATTCTCTAGTAACCTACAGACAGCATAACATTGCTCTGCTCCTTCAGGCAAAGGCAAAAACTCAGTGAGGCTCTGGCAAATTCCTGAAGTGCATCACCCTATGGGATATCGGTCTGGGAAGTTTCTGAATGTCTAGAGAAGCCTGTCGCAGAGCTGCACAAGTTCGTTTGTAGGAGTCTAACACAACTTGTCCATTTGTGGAGAAGAGGGGCCTGTGTCTCTTCACCAATGGAAATAGTAATGTGAGGACACAAAACTCAGAGCTCAGGTTTTGCATTTCCATTGTTGGTATGTTTCTGGTACCTGAGTTGTAACTGTTTCTTATTGGATTCACTTCTACAAAGCCTATCTGGCTCGTTAAAGCAGCCACACACCATTATGTTAGTGCTTTCTTAGGCAATGGAATTTGCAAATAAGGCAGAGCCCTGCCTAGCCAGGGCACTTGTTAAAGAGGCATTTACTAGTGCATCTATCAGAGCTAAATTATAAACTTCTCACTCATACTGGCCACTAAACATAAATGTGTCTTCAAATACTTTATAGTGATTATACTGCTAGGCTGAATGGTGCTGACAGTATATTCATGGCTACTGATATGATCATTTTTAATGCAATTTCCATACTTCACTAAGCTTTTTTTCCCCCTAAGGTGCAGTCTCTCCGCAAGACATGCCGCTTTGCTCTGTAATTACACAGGAAGCTGGAACAGAAGAATTTCTATGGTTATGTTTAGCAACCTTATCAAAACTACAATGGGAAAGGGAACCAGTATTGTTTTCTAGACTGGCACTGCTTACCACACTAATACTTGACAGAGAACAGGTATGATTGTTGCATTGCCTCAAAGCATTCGAGAATATGGGATCTGCCATACTGGTTCCAACCCAGCCTGTCTCTCAAGGGTGTCCAGCATGAGCCATCATGCAGAGACAGCACAGGAAGGTGGGAGAAACCAAGTGCTTTACATTGATCACTATTTCAGAACAAAAAGTCACCAGCACAAAGCCAGTGCTCCTGGCAAGTGAAGAAATGCTACAGTTTACCCACAATTTAAATGGAGCATAGTGACGCAGAGAGGATCAGCAACTCATACAGTGGCATGTGGTGACTCAGGGAGCTGAACAGGGGATAAATCTGGTAATACGACTCTCAAAACTACTGGAAATGAGTATTGTATGACTCTGGATGTATTATTTCCAGAACACTCAGTCCCTTCAGAGTATTCTTGAAGTCTTTACTACGGGGACCCTCTGGAAGGCAAGGCCTTGCTGTGGACCCCACATGGAACTCCCCCAGCCCATAAGGGCTGCAACCCCAAATACCCTGCAAACCAGGGCATGGACACTGTAGTGATCCGTGGGCTTTAGGGGATGAGAACAATCAGAGAATGAAAGAGAGGACCATTAATGGGCAAAGTAATGATCTGTAAAACGTCTTTAAAATTAAACCTGTAGTGTTTATCTGTATCTTATCCTTGGGAAACTTATAGCCCCCTCCAATAGCCTCGACCAGAATCACCAAGCTCACAGCCTGGGCAATTAAAATACTTTCTGTTCAATGAGAGGAAACTAATCTACCTGAGCTCTCATTTTGGGATGAGCCTTTATGCCTGAATGCAGATGAAAATCTGAAGAGGGATTGGTAGTACAACATGTTACTGACAGAAACACTTGGAACAGGGTATGTTGTAAAAAAAATTTCCATGTTTGCTTTTTATTAAAAAGCTTGCTAACCCTCGCTAGGACCAGCAGAGAGGAAACATCTTGCAGCAGTTGAGGATTGCAGGGCAATTGTTGCAGTTTAGAGCTCATAATTTTCCCTCCTTTTATTATTCTTCAGCCCGCTGTGGCTGACACTATGCATAACCAGCTCACAATCACTTCCTTATTGCATTTGATTTCCCATGTTTCACCTTGCGGATTTTTATCTTGCTAATGAAACCCAGGCTATTTGTCCTCAGGTATTCACATGGTCTGTGTTGCTAGAGAGCCTGAAGACCTGAACATCTTAATGGAGCCTTACAAATTCCACTGGCTGCTTCTGAACCACCCGAGATGAAAATAAAGACTTTAAGTCATTCAGGCTGGGTCACTGGTGTTGTGTATCAATTATGCAGATTCCCTCAAATGAATTCTGAAAGCATCTGTCACACATGAAAGAAAAGCTCTGTGAGCCTTGGCTAACAAAAATGTCTTTTGTTCCCTGACAACTCTGTACATAAAGGTGTGAAACGAGACGGTTTAAACAGGCTTTCCTACTACATGGAGCAAGCATGTGGGATGTGGGGAAGATGGCTTTTCATAGATTCTGAGCACTGGATGGGCGAGGGGGGGGCTGGCGACCCCCGGGCCAGGACTCGCCCTGCGGCAGTTCTCACTAGGGGAACAGCATAAAGGGAATTCTGTTCCCTCCCTGTGCACACAGGAACTCTCCAAGAGGAAATGTGCACAAGCACAAGGCTAGGAAAGTTTCAAAGACTGTATAATGAGAGTGATATGCTGATAATCAGCTTAATTCCCATTTCAAACACCTAAGTCCCTTTGTGAATCTGGCCCTATAGACTTAATCCTGCATATAGCTTAATTAGCGTAATTGTTGACCATGTCTGGTAAAGGGAGGGTAGGCAGGACAGCGTGCTCCGGGGAAACTGTCCGCAGCCAGCAGGTCAAAGAGAAGCTAATGGTGGATGGGGCTTGGAGGGCTTTAAATGGAAATGGCTTTGTTTCAGAAACAAGAAGCCAGGGAAGAGGCTGCAGAAGTTTGTGTTCAGATAGGCAGAACTAACCAGGACTGAATGAACAGGAACTTTTTAAAGCTTTTCAGAACCAGAATGATCCCATGCCCAGGGCACTGAGGATCGCTTTTACTTTCTTGTCCCCAGACAAATATCTCATTTCACTCTTTATGATAAGGGAAGCAAGCCATGCGAGGATCTCATGACTTATTTCTGTTCACTTTGAAAGAGCACAGCTCAGGCTTGGCTGTATTTCCTCACATGTCACTTCATACTTCCACTGGGACAGGGTCCACGTGCTTGTTCTTCTCTCGTAGCTTGGGACATCTTGCATGATCAAGATCATACTGCTTGGCAAACTGCTTCTGGGCATGCAGGAAAAATCTGAGGCTGTAACTGAGGTCCTCATGCGGAGAAGACTCTCAGAGCCATGGTAAGGGCTCTGGGACAAGACTCACTGCTGATACCTTTGCAGGAACAGAGGCTGCCATGTGTCACCCTGGCACCATGGTTCACATTTAATCACTCTACAGTTCATGGGCCTGAAGTCACGTTTTCCACGATAAATCGTTAATAACCTGGTAAAAGCAGCACTTGAGTGTCTTCCTGTCTGTAAGAACAGTTAAGTTAGAAGTTGGCCTCATCTGGGCAGACTTCTGGGAGAGTATTTTGTGTTGCATACAGGAAGCGTGGGGTTTCACTTCATGCAACAAAAGCCAGGTGTGTAATTAACCTAATATGTACCTAAGACTTAAGTATCCATATAAGCCTTTAATTAGGCAACTGAGAATGTCAGAACTAAATTTGATTTTCGACCTTTCCTTTGTTTGCCCTGGCATACACAGTTAAATTAGGAGAAAGTTGGTTCTACCAAACTGTCTCAGTTTGTAGATGGCTCATTAAAAAAATAAAATAAGCCATCCCTCTACAGTGAAAAAACCATAAAATAACTTCTATAAATATTTATTCATGTGAAAAAAATTCTTAATCCAAAGAGCTTGAGAAACATAGTCTTGTTTTACTTATCCTACTATAAAAAGAACCCAAGCCTGCCCAACCCAAGAAAGCTGCCTTTCTAATATTGCAAACACACGTATGGAATTGGCTTTTACATTTTCCCACGTTGTCCCAGAGGACAGCATCATATTACATTATACACTAAAGCCACAAGCATTTAAACAGACATAGTTCATCCTGGTTACTCAGTCATTCAGGCAAGACAGTTAAATCGGAGTAAAGAGCAAGTACCAGGAATTTCAGTGAAAAGAACCTTTCAAGAGCTAGCAGTCACCCACAATCCAAGGTCTTCATAGTACAACCAAACTTAACAGACTCACCAATAGATTTAAAGGATCAGAAAAGGAAAAATATCCCCAAAATTCTCTCCCTGAACTCATAGCAGTGTGGATGTGGTTTGTGCAGCAGATGATCAACATTTCCTTGGCAGTGGAGACCTGTCTGGAGCTTGTACCTCCTGCCCAGCACAGCTCATGGTGGAGGCAGATCTCCATGCCAGCTCAGCCACAAGCCAGGCACCCTGCACTTCTCAACATGAGGACTAAAAGGTAAACCTCCTGCCGTAGGGCTGTACTCCTGAATGTAACAAGTGTACAGACCAGCTTGGGATAGTCACTGCACCCATCAAGGCAGACCAGGGCCTTCCAAACACCTAGACCCACCTGCTTTAACGGTGTGAACCAAAGCCTGAAGACAGAGATCCCAAAACGCCGCATTTTGAAGATGCTGATTTCATGAGAGGGAGGAGTGGTGTCCTTGAGTGCTCATGGTTGCACAGTCGCTGATCTATCTACCTTTGCAGCTTGGGTAGCCACTGATCTGTGAAGCTGCCCCTGAATGCAGCGGCACTCCCCGTGCAGAGCTCTCCTTTCACCATCTGTCTCTGTTCAGCTGGACAAGCTACCTGTCAAACACTCCACCTTCTCTCCCCTTTCATTTTGGCTCCTTACACCATAATCTTTGTTTACAGTAATAAGTATTAGCACTTTCTTTTTTTTTTTTTTTGGCCCGTGCTTTACAATCTGTTCTGCCACTTCAGACAGGTGGTAGTTTTTGGTAGACCATGCATCTCATCTTCTCTGTCCTGATTCTTTGACCCTCTGTACACGCTTTCATGCTTCTACCCAAACAGACATCTGTTTTCTTCTCCTTATGGAAAAGTTTCAGCTAAGTGCTTACCAGACTCTGCTCTCTAACCGTCATTTAGTAACTCAACAAATAAAGATTTTTTTTTTTAAAGGAATTTTGTTTGACAGTTCAAACAAAAGCCTCCTTTCCTATTTAACACACTCGTTCAAGCTTATTTTGCACTCTTAGTTATTCCTGTAAAAGTAAACATATGCAAATATGTTTTTTCACTCAAGGCATAACTATATTATTCTACTAATTACAAACATCCTCATGTACTTTTCCACGACAAGACTGCAGTCCTGATTTGCAATAAACACTCGTTCACAGCACGCTTAATTGACACTTTAACACTGGAGCCTATTATCATTCAGTGTTTGCTAATATAGTCAGTGGCTAGAGTTTATATTTCTTGCAGAAGTAGTGTTTAATTTTCTCCCAGTGTTACCTACAAATAGCGGATTTAGCTTATTAGAAAATGCAGCAAAAATATATGCTGCTCCAAGCCTCTGAGTGGACCAAGTCAATATTTTTCAGCTGCAACAAACAGAAGTGAAAACAGCTTTTCAGAAGGCCTAAAAAAGAAATCCAGTAGAAAAATAAGATTTTTAAACACAAATAAATAGTAATGAAAACATATTTGGCACAAATAATTTCCAGGACATGGCAGCAGCAACATTAGTGAATCTAGCTCCTTTCACTCACATAAAACCACCTGCTATGCCCTCAGGTTGCAGTTGCTTTTCTGCTCCACCTTTCTGTTGTTAGTTGCATGAAAGATTAATAGGGGCAGGGGTTATCAGGCTTGAGAAGTTTCATGGGATTGTACGTCAGCTGGGGCTATTTCACATAGAAACGATGCAAACACTGTTCGTCCTTTTGTGCTACCCCCCATACAGGAAGGGATTTCAGTTTGTTGACTAAAGCCATCTAGGGCCTAAGGAAAAAACATTATTTCAATTAATGTAGACAAATAGTCACTTAGACCCTCTCAGCGTTCAGAAGAAAACTAAAACTGAGGATGGAGAAGCTTCATGCAGCCATGGCTTAGTTTTCAGAATAAAGTTTAGATGGGCACACAGACAAATGTGCATGTCAAGCATTGTGTGTTTGTACCCATATTAACTTAAAGCATATGGAGATGATATCTCATGCTTTCTGGATCACTGGTGTTTGTGTCAGGTCGCCACTTCATTTAGCTTTTCTGCAAATATACTGGGACATTTAAGATGTCTGGGAAAGATTTTTTTTTTTTTTTAAACATCTTGTGAGATAATTTTGGCAGAGCATATCCTTCTCAGAATCTACCAGTATTACGGAATAATGATACAGAGAAATATATTCTAATTTCATTTTTAAAATATTTTATACAGGTAAACACATTACACAGTGTGGATATCTCCACATACTCTCCCTAGAAGATACATACATGATTTTATGTACATATGCCTGCATGTGAACTGTATGCAAAACGTGTATTCAGGTTTAAGTTAGAATACAGACGCCTACAGATAGGGACTTACATGTAAGTAAAGTATGTAGATATATCAAATAGGAATGTAGCCCAGTCGTTAGTTTCATTTCATAAAAGTGATACAAGACTAAGTTGGAGCACTCAGGAAATAAAAAGATACAATAAGGTATAGCGCAAATACATTCACGACATATAGAATGACCTAAGAGGAACCAGGAGCAGCTTTGACGCTGTAGCAGAAAGCAGAGTGTCAGCTCAGATGCAGCACAGGCCCATCTTACTGAGAAGAGTGCTGCTGTAACTAGTCTGTGTCTGGTGTCTGTACTGTGCAGCAGTCCGCTCCTAAGATATGTCTTAAGTCAGAACACAAAGTTCAACACCAAAGCACATGAGACACAGATCAGTGTTCACTGCTGAGCTCCTCAAACAGAAACCCAACACTCCCTGCTTTCCCTCCTCACAGAAAAGCCAAGACAGCATTCTGCCCCATTTGCAGCACATTACAGCATGTTACTGCTGATACCTGATTTCATACTCACATATTCAGTTCCTGAATATAATTTTTCTTTAAACTGACTTGAGTTTTCAACTTCAGCTACTTTTTCTTGCTCCTGGAAATAAAGAAGCAGCATGGAACTCAATCTGAGACTCTGTGTGGGGAATCCAGAGAGAGTCCCAATCCTTTTTGAAAAGGATTATCCATGTTCACATTCCCCTCTGCAGCGACAATAACAGAAGCTACTGCCATCAGGCCACCTCAATTGCTCCGTCAAATCCAACAGGCAAGTTCCCTGCTGACACAATTCCATTAAAACCAATGGACTTTCATCATTGGAGATTATAGCCCTAAAACTGTTTGCAAGCATTTCCCCAGAGAAAAAGCACAGATCGACTTTGAAAAGAAATTAAAGGCTCAGTCATTGATTGCCAATATTTGAAATTCAACAACTGTAAGCTGAGGGAGAACCAACACCTGGAAAAGATTTCTTGTATCCTATGGATAAAATCATGCCCAAACACAACAAACACACATGTTTTTATGCTTAGTCCCCAGATGCAGTACTGTCATGTAAAATGTTTATGCACACAAAACCTGTTGTTTCTGAGGCCTTATACTAACTTGAGAGCCCATGATAGACAACAATATGGGGGCTCAGTTGATTAGTTAAACTACATTAAGCACATTGTCTAAACACTTAAAAAATAAATTAAAAAAAAAGACAAAAAAGTATTTATAATAACTGGCACAACATTCAACTTAGAAAACCTCACTTGGAAAGTTTATGTTCCTGCATTTGAAGTAACTGACATTAGAAATGGATGTGGATTAACTTTCCCTGCTACCTCTGCATACACATGCCCTAGGCATACAGTGAGGGGAATTCAAAACTGTCTAGAAGGTCTCTTCTTCTTTTTCCTTCGCAGCTTCCCCCTCCCGCTGTAGTTTCCAATGAAGTCACCACCCTCTGCAGCTCAGCACAGTTGTCACCAAGTTCAATGAACCTAACACAGTTGCATCAGGGATTTATTTGGAACATTACGTTAACTTTTAGCACGGGAACATGTGGAACCAGACATGTGTAAGAGGAAAAGGCTACTCAAAAGAAACATCTGGGGAAAAGTGGAGACAGGAGCTCAGTGCTTCGCACACATCCCAAGCTGCTAACAGCCTGATTTGCAGTTTTGGTGGGCAGGCTGCACCAGGGTTCGCTGGAATCCATCCCTGGGAATTTTTCCGAGTTCTGTCAACAGTGTGCCTGGGCTGGACCTTATTTTAGCCATCCAGCTTAACCATGGTCCCTCTAAAGCCAGAAGCAATGCACTCTCCTCTCCTTCCATCGCAGTTCTCTCCTGAGATCAAGAGACAGAAACCATCCCTGTGTCTGTCACTGACTATGAGACAATCCCATCCATGGGCGAGAGCGAAGGATAAACAACACATGGGGAGCCACGCGCGGTGACTGGGAAATTCCCTGCACAGCGGAGGAACCAGGGGCTCACATGCTCAGGCTGCACAAGCACGTTGCCTCTGTCGTGTACTGACCGAGAGCCCAGCTTGCTGTCATCTTGGACTGCTGAGCGTTTGCTGATTTGAGTCTATTTGTTTGAAATGCTATAAACTTTGCAAGCCATTGAGGATTTGGCATGATTTCCCACTTCCCTTGCAAGACAAGCAACAGCAATACTTCCCTCCAGTCACCGCATCCCTGTCTGCGCATGGAGACGAGGAGAGGAAGGCACCTTCCCGCCAGCTGCCCAACTCCACTGTCTTGTTCACATCAATAGATCAGACTTTGCTAATGGGCAAGGTAAAAGAGATTTGGTGGGTTTCTGGCTGATTATTTGAAGCCTCAGTAGACTGAGTTGTTACCATTTTAGTATAAACAAAACTTGCATTTGTTTAAAAAAATAAGTAGCTTTGTCAAAATATTCTTATTTTTTGTGTGTCTTGCCTGATGCAATGATGTGCATTTTAGAGTTAAAAAGGGCAAGGAGTGATAGAACAACTATATTTTAGGCAAAAATGTGAAATTTTTTTGCAATTACTTTGAAAAGTAATTTTGACCCAAAAAAGAGTTTGCTTTTAGAATGTTCCCTTTTCAGTAGCACAGAGAGAAGAAAAAATTTTTCCACCCTATTTTTTCCAAGACTTTGGATCACTTGGAATACATAGCAATAGTAGAATCGGGCAGATGACTCTGAGGAAGGATGAGCAAAGCCCATGCCAGCAGCCTGCAGGAATCTCTGTGTGCAGTGGGTCTGAAACAGGAGGTATCGTGGGAAGAGACCCGGGCCAGCAGGAGCCACCTGACCAGCGTCCCTGCCCACAGCAAGGGCACCTACACAAGTCATCTACAGCAGAAAACACGCCTAAACTCTGCTCCTCAGCACTGGCATCAGCCTTTTAGGCTTTTTCATGACCTATGTAGACACTAGTAGACATGTATGTAGACATGTATGAGAACTTGAGCTTATGTCTAGGTCCTTGGGTGGTATTTTCTGCAAGCTAGCTCAGACACATTTACAAAAATTGCAGTTGCTGAGCCAGGGCTTATTTTTAAACACCTTTAGAAAAGGTCTTCAAATGGCTTTCTGGTTCTCTCTGGCTTTTGCAGAATTAGGTGTCCCATGTGGTTTGTTTTTTCTGTCGATCCCACTGGTCACCCACAATGACCTGTCAACATGATATCAAACACATTCTGCCTCAGTTTCACCTCTTTAAATTTGGCAAGAAACTCCTTAGTATTTCTCCAGTGAAAGAAGCCCTGCAACCACAACTGTTCTCTCTTGAATACTTGACTTTCACAGAAGAGTGCCTTAATCAATAATCAAGACAACAGCTTTGAGTGCATACAAATCATGCAGGTCCACTTCACTACTACTATAAGCTGCAGTTTATTTTTTGAGCTGATAAACATTTTCCAACAGATTGTATGTTAATGACACTGCTGCTGGCAAAACAAGCTATAATAGCTTCACTCTGAGCTGCTTCCAGATGCTAAACAAAGCCTGCCCTTAGCAGTAACTATCTCTACACCTGTTTGAACGATTTCACATACAGTGCTGTACATTCAGCATCGTTGGTCTATAAGATATTAGCTCTGAATATGCAATGAAAGTTTTTGATCAAAGCATAAACAGAATGAGAGATTAATAGCTTCCATGAGGTTCTGCAGCTGCGTTTATTCAGCAGTTGCAGACACTGTGCAGGAGTTTTCACTGTTTCCAAGATAGCCATTTCAGAATGCATTATCTCTCTATATGGAAGATTTCTTCCAGATTATTTTTGTCACACCTATGCACCTGCCACAACATATAGAATAAAAATACATTCTCAGAGAGTCTTGCTGTTGGAAGAATATGGTAATCTCAAAAGAGTGATGTCCTTGACATTCTACCATATAAATACTATAGCCATAATTTCTTTGATGAAGCCATAGAATGATGCCAAATCAGATGACACCTTTGCAGCCTGCTTCATCTGTAAATAAATAAATAATAATAAAAATCCACTGTGTTCTCTTTCAAAGACAGACATAGGTATTGGTAGAAATAAAGCAACTCATGAAATAATGCTTTAGCAAAGAAACAAGCACAATCCTGGTTAATTTACCAACTAATACTAATGGGAAGGGGTTGAGATCTGGAAATAAGTTAGTGACTCAGGACTCTATATCTGTAATGATTCTGTCATTTTTAAAAAAGTAAAATAAAAAAAAATGTGTTGAGGGAGGCAGAGAAAAGCATTGCTACAACAGCAAAACAAATCAAACACTGATCAATATCACTTTGGTCACCTGTTAACAAAGATTCGTGATGCATTTTGAATGCACTTTGTGCTGAAGCCATATTTTCCCGATGCCCTATGGTAACGAAACACATTAAATCATTTCTGGAAGAAGGATAGTCCTCCTCCTATCTTCCTTTCACACATCCTTCGTGGTGGTGCTTGCAGATGAGGGTTGGAAAATAGTGCTTAGAGCTACATATGACTGAAGATGCCAGGAAGCCATGCCAATGACAGATCTGAAGGACTTCAAAATGGGACTCAGAGTCAGTTCAGTTCCATTTTTGAGCCATTGGTGACTTTGTTCCAAGCAGCTTCTGTCCTTCCCTCTCCATTCACATAGAGCCAGGAAGGCAGAGAGTAGGGGGAAACTACTTTGACTTTCTTGAGCATGGAATAATATAGCAAAAGAGTTTTCTTTTAAATATAAGGACCTGAATTTTAGTATCTTGGCCAGGCTGTTTCATCTACAAGAGCTATTAGCAGCCTGCTAAACCCTGCGTTTGCTCATGCCATTGCCAGATGCATGCAGTTTCTCAGAGTAGCAAAGCTGCTTGAACACCGCTAAGATGCTGATACTCCTGCCTAACTCATGTCCTTTGGGAGGCAAACACTATATGCCAGCATGGCTTTTGGGAACTGGCACCACCACACCCTAGGGTGCTGAACAGAACTGCTCCTGCTCACCCCAGCGCAACAGCAGCACAGCACCTGTGGGTGCACAGACCAGCTGGCCCCAATGGAAGGGAAGGGACCTTCAAAGCTCACCCAGTCCAACCCTTGCCATGAGCAGGGACATCTTCAACTTGGTGAGGTTGCTCAGAGCCCCATCCAGCCTGGCCTTGGATGTTTCCAAGACTGTGCTGAGATGGTGACTCTGCTTTCAGGAGCTGGCACCCTCAACATGGCACCAACCAGCACAGCAGAGAGACATCCCTGCACAGCACAGTCATCTCTGCTGCTCCAGCTGAGCCTCTGCTTCATTAGTTCAGGCAAAGATCTAGAAAAGCATGTTTTGGCTAGCCTGTACTTGCAGGACTAAGAGCATCTCTGTGTTTCAGATGAATACAGCTGCACACAAGACCCTTCTCAAGCAATCTCTATAAACAGCAACAAGATCTTTCCTCAAGTATGAATGCAAGGCAGGCCATTTTCTGCAGCATAGGGTAATGAATGAAAACGTAATGGTAATCAGATCAGACTGAAGTGTTTTAAAGAAAACAAGATGTTTTGTCATCTTTGCAGCCTTTAGGCAGCAGCAGTCTCTCTTTCTCACCTTCAGCAGAGGACTCTGGAGCAGCAGCAGCCCCCCCACTCCAGGGCTGGGTTCCATCCGCGGACAAGGGTGGGTACCTGTTTTTGTCTAGGGACTGCACTGGTCTCTCTGGGCCAGATAAACACTTGGAAAATAAAAGGAAATTTTTTACTGCCACCACACCCCATTTCCATGGAAAGCTAAGCTGCCAAGCAGAGCTTTCTTAGAAGCAGCTTTGCATAGAAAATACAACAGAAAAAAAATCAGTATGTTTTCCTGATTGCAATGACTTTATACAAGTATACCATGTTATATAGGGAAATACTTAGTTCTTATAAAAAAAAAAAAAAATCCATGGCTTCTTTTGGAAGCCATCCATATTTTCTTCAGATGCGGCTTACAGTCGGGGGTTTGCAATTGGAAATATTCTAACAAGAATCTAATTTTCAGAATGGGTTTTCATTCCTTTCAGAGAGTTTCTGTAAGGTGTTTCAGATGAGGATTTTAGGGATATCCATGAATTGGATAGCTGTCACTAGTAAAGGTTTGAACTAAGAGGGAAATAAAATTATAATTCCTAGCTATGTAATAGAAAATGTGTGGACAAAACAGAGAAAAGGGTGGAAAAGTGCCCCATTCCATCGTGCAGGCTGGCTCACCTATGACTGTTCTCCTGCTCAAGAATTCCTTACAAAAACCTGTCTCCATATTCCTATGGTTTACATATTTCCTATGGTTTACTTGAAGATGCAATTTCTAGTTTTGCCCATGGTTGGTCCGCATGCTAGAACAGAAGCAGAGAGGCAAGTCAGCATGAGCATGCTACCTGTGTTGGAGTCAGCTGAAGACAACACTGCTAAGCACCAGGCTTTAATGGCAAAGCCCAAACACAAAAATACACATTTTGCTTGCAACATCACCCTTTTCTGATTAGGCTCTGAGATTTCACTCCATTTCCACTGCAATATCTCCCTCTCTTCACAGGTTCTAAAGAAAATTCATGGGGGCCTTTCAACCATCTAATAGAACTGGTGTCCCTCCAGCTCCTGTGATGCCACCCGCTGCACCTACAGATGAAGGTGACTAATTTCCACCTTATGCAGAGAACTGTATTTGGGGATGGCATTGCAAAGACAGGAGACACAGAGACAACCTCTGGTACCATTCAACCACAAGCTAATGCTAGTTCTAGCTCACTCAATATATAGCATGAAATGACTGTGTTTACAGCCATTTTGTTATCTTTAGAGACGATTTTAGTGAAGCAAAATTTCTGGAAAAGGGTATTACCTCTGATCAGAAAAAAAATAAAACAAGTCTTCAATCACTAAGTCTTTCTTCATGTCTAAAGTAGGTAAAAGAAGGCAGGTAAGTTTGGGATAAGGCTGAGCCCAGGTCAGCCATGGGAGGGACATGCACACATGGCCATTTAAATTGTTTTCTTACCAAGCTCACATAAAAACTGACCTCAGTGCAAAGTTTTCATGGGGACACGTGGAAATCATAACAAGCTCTCTAGAAACAAAACCCCATGAACTCCAGGGTTATTGCAACTCTCTCCTACTTTTTTGTGACTAGAGCACAGCATATCACCTGCCAAACTTTCTGTTGTTCACAGTAGAAGGTCAAAGTGCTTAATAAGAAGAGATGTAGCAGATGTGCTTTGGATAAAACTGCGTTTTTGATCTGGCGACTAGTTTTATGAATGCTATTTCTAATTACTTCATAAAATTTTACTAAGTTTTAATCCCACTTGCACCTCCAGCAAATTACTTTCAGCCATGTTTTGATTAGCTAGATACGTAAAAAAGACTTTCAAAAAGTCCTCTTCAGAAAACAAAACACCTTCAGAACACAGTGCATACTTTTCCACAAAAAATCTCCATGATGCTTACTCTTATAAGTAATGTTTCCTTGGGAAAAAGGATGGACAGATTGCAGAAAAGCCTTACCCTGAATTCCTAGGAACCTGGAACCACAGTCTCACACCTCACCTTGGTCTATCATCTAGCACTGCCATTCTAGCTACAAATTTAAGCCTGAGTTTTCAGGTGTGGTCCATTTTCCTGATCGCCAGACAAAACCTTTTCCTGCTCCAGGTGCACTCTATCACGCAGCAATAAAAACAAACCTTCAGAAGGCAAATGGTCTTGCCAATCCCACCCAGCTGAGTTCAGTCATTAGCAAGCCCAACCAAGTGGTGGGGTTTGTTTTGTTTCGGGTTTTTTCTTGCCTCCCTCTCTGAGGCTCTTTCAGGTCAATTCCTCATTTCCAGTGAATTTCCACATCCATATCCTGGTTTACATACTTTTGGGGACTCAGGTATCATTTCTGAATTATCATGCTGCAATATCTTATGTTCTTTTTCATTAAGGACAGCAGTAGCCACCTTTACTCTCCAGAGCTTTAACACATAGCAAATTAAAACCCTGGGCTAAGAGCTGGTTCCCTGATCCCAACAACATGTCACCTAGAAAAGAGCTTACTACTATGCTTATGCCTAGAGGATGATTCAAATATTCCCTTCTTATAGATTCATGCTTATAGGCAAGGATTTTCAGAAAGAGTGCAGAAACTCCATTGGCAAAAGATTATTTTTAACTGTAAAGACGTAGCTTGCAGAGATACAATTTCAACAAACGAGAAGGAGAGGGAGGTTCTCAATCCCCTGGATCTGCATGGGAGATGTGGACACTTGTAAACCGTTCCCAATGTAAATGAGCAGAACAGTCAAGCCCAGCAATTTTGAAAAGTTCCCACTGAGGAAGCCTGCCTGGATATGACATACTGGTTGGAATCTCTCTCAAGCTCTGCTTTCATTTTCAGCAAGTCCCAACGTGCAGTGGTGCAAATTAGAGAGAGCACCGCTAAATAACAGAATACAAGATGTCGAATACAGGTTTGGAGGGGATGTTTTTTTTTTCTAGCAGTATACACAAGCTCTGATCCATACTGCATTGGTGGCCTCAGTTGAGACCTTTTCAGGTCTTTACCATCCAAGTCCTGCTCTTCCACTTGTGCCAGGCCACTGAATATCAAATATAAGTTTGGTGTGTCAGGATGGCTCTGCTAAAAGTCGTGCTCCTTTTCTTTATCATACAGTGCAGGATGGATGGAAGAGCATTATGTTCCTTGGTTTGCAGCAGAGAAGCTCCTTTCCCTTTAGAGATGCCTGTCTGGCAGCCAGCTTCTCTTTTCAGATGCAGTTTTTCTGGAGGTGATATTTTCTGATTACCTCAAAAGTACCCAATGCTGCAGTATAGTAATGAATGCTCAGTTTATTCTCTGAATAAATAGCCTATGACTCTCCTTAGCTTAAGTGGATGGGATTTTGTGATATTCTGCATTCTTTTCTTTAAAATCCTTGCCTTACATAAGGAATATTGGTTTGCTTGCTGCCGCCAATAAGTAAATAGGAAACAGAGAGAGCTCTGAAGTTAGTCATCCTGGAGAGTTCAGAAGCTTCTCCAAAACTGCAGGGTAAATGTTGTATGAATATATCCATATCATGTCAACTAATAGTCTATGGGTTTTGGAGGCTTTTTAAAAAGCAGCCTGGAGTCAGTAAGTCACACTGACATGTGACCAGTTTTGGCCCTAATTGATGATTTGTCTGAAAAGAACAAAGCTGCTACTTTGGTTTTGGTTTTAGGAGTGACCACAAATGTTCACATCCCAAGCCTGCTGGATTTTATTTGACTGCTCTTAGGAACAGAAGTACTTTTATTACAGCCGTGCCAAGAAGCCAGACTGAAACCATACTGTGTTCAAGACACTGCACAGAGACAAGAGCACAAATAGCCAGAAAAAGAGGGAGAGATGAAGGGAATTAGCAATAGGTAGAGCAACTATTATAGTAAAAGAGCACATGCCTGGTCAGCAGAGGCACTTAAAGCACTGACAGCTCTTCCCTAATGGGCTTGTTCTCCGCCAGAGCCATCTGTGGAGTGACGTTCCTCTGAGCCTTACCTAGCTCCACAAGCTGCCTTCCTTATTTTCGTGCCTCCTTGGGAAGAACAAACTGTCAAGATTTCTGCAGGACACAGGAAGCTGAGAAACGATTTTAACTAGGACTAAGGAGAAGAGAAAGGGACAAAGTGGGTTTACCTAGGAAGGGTGAAGACAGAAAGAGACTGGAAAGCCCAATATGCTCTCCCCACCCTTTCCTCTCCTGTGGCTCCATCCTCCACATCCTCCCTTTTGCAAAGATGCCATTCCAGTATCATTCTGAGACTGGAGCAGGACAGATCCCTGGAGCTGCACAAGAGCAGGGAGACATTAAATGATGCTGTGGCGAATGTGAGCAGGAATATACAGTGTGGGTATTCTGAATTTGGGGAAAAATAAAAATGATCCACGCTACCAGATAGCTTTTTAGATAAATCTCTGTCAGATGACCTTCTCTGAGTTCACTTTGGGAAATTCTGGCAGCATAGCCCAAATCAGTTTAAGCTTTATATTTCAGAGAGCTGGCAACAGGAAGAGCCTTGCAGTGTGTGCTCAAACCAGGCCTCATGGCTTTTGGGCCCATCATCATCATCTCAGTGTGGGAGATCTGACGGAGGACTCTGAAGTGCTGGGTGTGGTACCAGCTTGCCTCTCGCAGCACCCAATTGTATGGTCAGCCTCTGAGCCCACATGCAACACATTGCACATAAAGAGCCAGATTTGCTTGGGCAGTGGGAGAAGCACAGCTGCACTGGCACAGCTGCCTGCCCAAACACAGCACTGTTCCAGTGAGGTACGTTGGGTACCTCTGTTTGGCATAATACTGGATATAAGCACTAGAAAAGACACAATATGCTCTTATTCTTTATGTAAGACTCAAAAATCAATTTAAGCAAACTTGATGAAAGTTTGATGAAAGTGTTTTTCCCAGACCCGTACAGCCCCCCACAACAACCAGCACAGGGTACTCTTGCACATACTTGCTGCTCTGGACAACATCTGGACAATGCTGGGGAGGCAGTCTTTCCAGCAGCTTCCTGCTCAGCACCCTTTTATCCACAGGGGACAAGCATCAGTGGCAGCCAACAAACCAGGGAGAAGATCTGAAGGAGATCAGCAGGATGCTGCAGACTTGTATTATTATGCCAGCCCAGTCATTCAGCTGAATACATGTTAAACTCAGCAGCTGGCTTGCAGCCAACCACCTATTTCTCCTCCACCCTGAACAGCCACCAGGGTGTTTGCAAACAATAGCCCCTGCACCAGACAGGCTGGCTGGTACCGTCTTTGCAGGCTGCTGGGGGTTTCTCCACGTTCACACAAGCCTTTGCCTGAATTATGGCATCTGTTGAGGAGCAGTCCTAGCAGTTCCCGAGGAGCCTGCTCCTGCTGTCCCCAACATGAAAAGCAGGGACTGGCCTCCAACCCTACCAGGGGGAGGATCGGGCCCCCTTGCAGAACAAGCGCCTACCAATTAGTGACACTTACTAATTCTATCTGTAGAGAATCATTATGAAAAATGCAAAGCATTATACAAGCCCTATTAATCTTCTGCTTTTGTTGCATTTACTCATGGTTTATGGCCCTCTGAGGAGGATAAATGATCAAGGCATGTACTCACATTGTTATTTGTCTATTTGTCTGTGCAACAATACACGTGCTCAGCACTAAGTGGAAGTTATTTTTCATGGGGAATGCAGCTTTAAGGCTTTTCAAGGTCAGAAGGCTTTGTGAGAAAAAAAAAAACAACAACCTGCAAGTGACTCCGGCTCATTTGCTGCCAGCTCTTCCTTTTAAAGTTACAACCCACACAAGACCATAAGCAGGCTGAGACTCCAGGAGGAATGGCCACAGACATGCTCTTCTACTTTTGTCTTTTGCTAGGGTACAGTATGGCACACACGTGTGTAACTATGACAGATAAGGTCGTCATTGTCAAATGACAATTCCTGTTCCAAGGGATTTACTACTGGTGGAACAAGCAGTTCTACTCTGCACTTGTGATACTAAAATCTCTCTTACCTGCTCTCCTCACTGGCTTATAGCCCATTGTGAGCAATATTTTGGTCCAGTTTTGTTTATGGTAGCAGGGATATATTTCAGGAGGTTAAGTTCTAGCAAATTCTGGCTATTGTACATCTACAGCGGTGCTTAGCTGGCCGGCAAACACTAACAAATAGCACTAAGAAATGTTCTTTGGCACAGCATAGCTCTTTGCAAGAACAACCATCTCCATTATGAACACAGGGTACTTAAAACAATATTAGTCCAAAAGTGGGAATGCAAGAGCAATACAAATATTTTAGTAGCTGTTACAGAAACTACATTCTAGTTAAAAGGATCAGATTTCCGTGTTTACTTTGAAAACATACAGATATAAGTACAAACTTTTCACAAGTTTTTAGTCTTAATATATTATGGTAGGGATGGCACTCTAAAATTTGAAAGATGATAAAGATAACCAGCGGCATTTTTCATCAAGTAGTCACATGGCAAAGCACAGCATTTGTCCCTTCCTTACGCAGAGAAACTGCGAGGCTGAGCCTGGTCCAATGCCTGCTGTGTCAATGCAAGTTTTCCCGTCACTCCTGCAGCTTTTGGATCTGATCTGGTATCCCCAAAAGACTATAAAAATACAAAACATGGCTTCAGCACCATGTCACACGAAACAGAGAAGTAAAAACGTGCTGCCAAAATAGATATCGGGTAAAGCCAAACATCTGCTGCTTGATTCCCCCAAACAAAGCTTCATTCAGGCAGACGGGAGGTATCAAATATTTATAAAACAGTCACAGAGGAACTCACTTTCACACCTCCAGATTATCTTTTGTTCTTGTATTTCTTCCTCTCTGTTTCAAGTCAACCAAAAATAGCAAGAGAAATCTGAGAAGATGACTTTTCCCAAGACACTTATTAAATGTATTCTTTAAAATAGTTTTTGTTCCCAGAAAACTGCTCAGAGTGTTAGCATTTGCATATATCAGATCCACTCAGTCATTTCCGTTGGTGGATCTCACAGTCATTAAGTTAAAGCAATCTACTTTCAGTAACTGAAAACACGGAAAGAGCAAAGCTAGTGAAGTATTTGACAATAAATATTCAAACATCTTGGAGGACACTGAACAATATTTTCAAACTATTTAATGAGATACAATTCAATGCATCTTGCCAGGTGATAAATGGCCACTTGAGTAGCAGGTAGTTTGCAGGACATTACCAATGCTGTCTCATTAATATTGTATTGCAAACAATAAATGTTTTGACACATAACAATACATTTATATATAAACCAATTAGACACTACATTCTTGATTATCCATACTGTTAATTGTTCAATCTTTTTAATTGTTGTGAATGGTACCTTCGTCAAGGCTTTTGTCTGTAATAAATCAGAATGGTTCATTTAATACCTCCTTGGGCAAATTCATTTACTTTAGTGGAAGTGCAAAGATGTGAAGATAGTACAATTTGGCCTACAGTCTTCAGGAATAAAGGATTTCACTTCACCTAAAGTGTTGCCTCCTCCAGCTTCATTTACAGCAGGTGCTGGCACTGATACCTTCTCTTTTTAGAGACTCTATGGATACACACAAGCTCCAAACTTTATCTTGTTAATCACAGGTACAGGGCAGAAAATCTATTAATACCAAATAATTCTCTTTACTATACGCAAAGAAGTGCTAAAGCCACACAGCCTTTTACAGTAATTTTTCTTTAACTATAAAAATATATTTCTGTCTCTTTAATTGTTGTTTCTGTCTTTGGCATTAACTTGGGCTTGCCAACACTATCTCCTATTAGCGTTCCCAAAGCGTTCTTCCTCCTGGACACACATGGAGAAAGGCTATTGCCTCCATGCTCACATGACATGTCATCTTCCAGAGCTGAGAATTGCCTTGACCTTTCTACCTGCCACTTTGCATTGCACTGCAAGTCCATATAATTTGCTGTACGCTGCCATTTTTAGACTGCACATCTATTTCCCTCCATGCCACTGAATCTCTGGGTCTGGAGTTATTTTTCTTCCCAGATGCCCTCCATGGCTATTATCCAAGCAGATTCTTATTCAGTAGCATTTAGGTCATATCTCTAGTACCTATACTTGCTGCTGTATCTTTCCTTCACCTTGAATAACATCCATATCAAGTGCACTCTGGCATCTCATATGCTTTCACATGACATAAAGTGCTCTTTGAGATTTGTACAAACACGTTAGGCAAGAACAGATCTCATATGAATGTAGTAATTTCCACTAGACATCATCAACCCCTTGCTTTTATTTCTAATTGTTTCTTTTCTTTCCTTTCTCCTAGTTAGCAGCCAAAAGACACTTAAAAATTCCGAAACATTTCAAAACTAAATTTTCATGAATAAGACTTCACCAGAGACCACCTTAATATCAAGTCAAGTCGTCTTCATTCACAAAAATCCAGTTTTCAAGCCAGGTTTCCTTCTTATAGCCCAATATAAAGCACATGTTTATGATTCTGCAGTGGGTGACATACTTCACAATACCTGTGCAGTCTCATATGGAAACCTCTGTCATTTGAAAAGGAGACATCACTACCCCTTTTCCAACAGGGGCCTACAGCAGGAGGAGAGCATATGACAGAAAAGGAGAGGCAGGCATCACTGCATGTTGGGACACTTTAATACATTCCCTCTGAGCATTAGCTATTTGTTTGAGGTTTCCAGGCACAGCTGGAGTAGGATCAGCAGATCGATCAGACCTATAGCTCCAGATGCCTGAACTGCACAAAGAGCTGCCACGCAAGAGCCATGTGCCTTTGCATACACACAGAGTCCCCTCCTGGGACTCGCCGGAAGTTGCCACAAATGTGTTGAACGTGTACCCACATTATGGTAGAGTAAATCCTATGCAGTAACTGCCCCAAAAGAATCAAAGCTGCCACACATCTGCAGGACACCTTGCAGCAGGTCTGCATATGCTTTTGTTTTCATTTTGGAAACTCAAAAATACGTATGTCAGCCCTCCCTTGTACAAGAGCTTTCCTCAACACAACCTTATACTGACCCGTCTCTGTCCCCAAAGCTTCCTTGGGAGAGCATGTGTTTGTCCCTGCTACTGCATAAAGGACTGGGTCCCTATGTTGGTAGCAGATTGAAGGAAAATATAAAGGGGAAAAGGAGGCTGCTAGGTCTGAGACCTCCACCTGTTTTTGGAGGATCTGTAATGGTCAGCTGTGGCCCACCTTTCTGGTCACCTCTGAACTGGTGCATCAGCCTGCTCCTAGTGCTGCCTTCTGGGCTGGTCTGCAGTGTCTTTCCATGGTCTTATTACAGCTTGAAATTAGATCTATTAGGCAGAAACTACCAGGCTTTTTGAATTCTAGTACTCCTAAGACATTCACAAATGCTGGACATGTCTCTCACCCACCTTATAGGTACTAGAGGTCAGAAGGAAACCTCAGAAAAGCATGACAATTCAGAACCCAGAAATAAAAGCTCTTAGACACTGGAATTTTATTACAGGAACAGAAGCTATCTGACAGGAATAAATGTATCCCTAACAGCAGTCTCATGCACACACATACTGTGAAACATAACCAGCAGAGGGAAAAGAGAGCAACAAAAATCCTTTCTCAAAGGCTCCTGTTATATATTTACTCTTATAACTTGAAAGCTGTACTAGAGAGAAAGACAGCCAGTGGTCCTGCACTGCAGGCAGCAGGGCTGCCAGATCAGACCTTGGTTCCTTCTTTCCTGGTCCTTCTTACCTCGCAGTGCACAAGTGCTGTGGTGCCTCAGAGACACAAAGCCACCCATTTCTGCATCCTGCTGAGTCCCTCACGTAGGAGGCCTCTGGGGAAAGCAAGTGGCGAGTGGAGATGTGGCCTGTGATGCAGAGAATTGCTCCTTCCTAAGGCTCTCCTTCCAACCACACTCTCCCCACCTCTGCCACTGAGGGGATGGTAAAGATCCTTCATCAATTCCAAACTCACACTACAGAGGTCCAGACAGTCCTTTGGGTTATCCTCATCCGGAATAATGAAAATAAAGGTAAATACGGTAGAGTGTATGGTAGAGGACCACTCTTATTTCACAGCCACTGCCCTGACTCTGTGTCCCTGTGTTTGGTCCTGCACATGGAATCAGCCTCCTTCCTGTCTGGACTCCTTTCTCTCACCTGTATCTAAAAATAAGGGCCCGGACTCACAGAATTAAGTACTCAGCTCTGCCTTTCTCTGCACCATCATTACTGGCATCTAAACACCTCATTTAGTTTGCCTCTAACTCTTCGGCATTATATTTCACATAGCAATTAATTCATCCTCTATTTCTCACTACACTGAAGGCTGTACCAGATTGAAGTCTGTACCTGAGCAGAGCTAGTAATTCATCAGCGCTCCAATATCTCTATGTACAATGTGCTCATTTTGCTATAACGGCCTTTTTAATCTAGCTGACAATTGAAATGTTGATATAGTTAAGGTTAATGACTCACTGATAAATACCAGAAAACACTTCTACCATCAAATAGTTTTTAATTATGGCTGTTGCAAAGCGTGACAAGAATGCTTTGTGCCTAAACAGGCTTTAGGAGCAGAACTTTCTAAATACCTGAAGCCTCCTTTTACCACCAAAGTGGTTTCTCTGACAGCTACTGGCTTTGCTTTTGTGCCAGGTTCTTGGGTTTATTACAGTGAGTTTGTGTATGAACTGGCTTGCTTTTTCTTTCACACTTCTTAATGGTCTGCACTGTGTGTTAGATGTGCTGAGATGCCTTCGATCTGTACCTCACAAGTGCTGAAATCTATTCAATCAGTAAGCAAGCTAATGGAAAGGACTGAAAGCCTGAGAGAGTTTTATTGGGGTACAGTCACCTAAAAGGTACTCTCTTTGATAAAATACATTCAGCTATGGTGACAGGGTCATAAGAAGGCAAGATTAAGCCTGACTCTTCACTTTTTAACTGTGCACATTTTAACACCAAGTTGCTTGTGGGGAGATGTTTACATTGTACTGAGAAACAGGCATGCCAAGTTAATTCACGTAATTGCTAAGCCAGCATGCAGAAAGGGCTGGAGAAGTAGTTTCCATTTTTAATTCGCATTGTTTTTTGCTGGATTTCTTCCAAGCATTGAACCAGCAAAAGAAATAAGAAGCACTTTACATTGTGTTCTCAGAGATACTGCCCCAGCTCTCTTTAGCCAAAGAACATCAATATAGCTTTACTGGAGCCAGAGCAGCACGTGTCTGTCAGCTGATGATCTGACCCTAAACAGAGATTTCTGACTGCATGAGCTCTGTGAAAAAGACAGCAGAGATGGATATCACAGCATGCACAGTATGAAGCGACGGGGAATGCAAAAATTCCCACCCAAAGCAAGCAGTCTTTTGCAGCACCGAAGGGATTCAAGTGGTGCAATAAAATCCAAGATGTACGGGTCTCATAAATGACATGTGTATTGTAACTACATGAAGAAAAAAAAGCTTTTGGCTTTGGCATTTACTGTCCTTGATCTGTCCTGTTAATTCCAAAAAAGGTAGCTGTAGAAACAGCTAGTACTTGCAAACACTGACAGATGAACTGAGTGTTTCAGAGCATGCTAGCCAAATGCCACTCAGATACCTTCTCACCTCACAGTGAAGCCAAGCAACTGAGCCAAAGGACAGTGCTGGGGAAGGACAATGAACTAATGGAAATGGCAAGAGATATATTACCTCAGAAAGTAAACGGCTCAGTGAGAAATGATTCTTGCTATTTGCGTTATGAAGTATGGCTCCTTTGGAAAAGTCAAGGTAACCATTTTCCCTGCAGAGACTGGCCAATAAGTCTTATCTCTGTTCTGAAACAGCCTGTGCTACTCGTGCCAGTGACAGGGCTCCAGAAGGAGTCTACTTCTGATCATGGGTTTGACAAGGACTGGACCTCTAGAGCCAAGGCTGAACCTGACAGCCTGCACTGCTCAAGTGCAAGCTACATACACATGAGGACACAGGAGATGCCTCCTGGGTCAGATCGATGCTTTATCCAGCCAACGATCCTCACTCAGACTGGTGGCAACAGGATAAGCTGGAGAGAGCACATCAATCTGGTCACTCTCTGCTCTCCATTTGCTCTGTACTCCCCTAAAGCTGTTGTATCAAGGATGTTATAGGGTATATCATTGCTCAGTCCTCTTAGTATCCATTTATAGACTCTTGGTCCATGAATGTCTAATCCCTTTTTGAACCTGCTCATACTGCCTGCTTCTACAAAGTGCTATGGCAGCAAGCTGCAGAAGTTCACCACCCACTGCATAAAGAAGCACTTTCTTTTATCTATTTTAAACTTTTCCTACCAGCTTCGCTGAGGTCTGTGAACACTTGAAGTGATTGAAACAGTAACCCCTGCTGCATCACAAGATAATAATAAAAATACAGATGTGGTCCCTATTCCAGACACGAGAGCTCCTGAGTCCTGCAGAACAGCTTGTAACTTTCCAGGAACTAAAAAACGATCACACTTTTGGACTGATTTAGTTCTAAAATCTCTAGTAACATTATGTTGGTTTGGCCCACATAACAGCACCCAATACAAAGGAAAAAATAAAAAAGCTCATTTTATATATACATACACACACACCAGATGTTCCATATTTTTAGCTTGTCTGCAGGTGTGTGTAAAGGCAGTTTTGGGACTCATTGATTGTAGAGTTCTGCTAACTGTCTTAAGCTTGTACCATTCCAAAAGAGATATAGTCCTAAGAGCTTTACTGCTAACAAGCTAAGCACTTCGCAGGAGCTGGCTTTTGCCTTGGCTACATTTATTTCAAACTGTGTTATTCTCTGCTAATTAAACTTTTGAAAAGGAACATAGCTGACAAGAAGTTCCGAGTAATTTGCTCAGTCCTTGACATTAGTCAGGAAGTCTCAAAGCAGAGGCCACAAAACTACAAGAATACTAACCTCCAAGAGAAGAAACAACAGTCCTTAATTAGAGTCTTACCTCAGATGTTGTTGTGAGGGATGAGCAGAAGATATCAAAGATATCCAAAACACAGATGATTCTGGTGGTAACCGATCAGTTAAGACACTGTGGCTGGTGGATCCCTAGAGGCAAAAAGAAATGAAGAAAGTCTGAGTACAGCTTGGAGACACAGATGCAGAGACTTGGCATTTGCCCTGTGGAATTCCTGGATGCACTTGAAAGGCTCCTCTCGAGGATGAAAGTACAGTCTTTGTTTTGTGCATGGAATGAATAGACACCATCATTTTATCTCAGACTCACTGGCAAATGGTCTCTTCCAAGCAATGCAACTGTTACCAGATTACAAAATATGCAAAATGACAGATGGTTGTTAAATTAATTGCCAAATGATTAACTACATGTTAATGATGCAGGAGTTTAAGAACAAAATTTACGGGAAGAGTCAGGTATGAAGGAAACCTGAAAACTGCTCTCATTTTCATGCCAGCAGTGGCTAGGCTCTACCTTACCAGAGTTCACTGTTAGCCAAGGAGACACAATTTTTCCTAAGTTGTGAGCAGCACATAAATTTTCCCTACTTGGAGCAGGAATTAGTAATTCAGGGACACTTCCCCCTCTTCCCACACTTCAGTGGAAGTCTCTGAACTCATTCTTCAAGCAAGAAGACTTATTCATCTCCCTCTCTCTGACTAAAACTATCTAATGCAGTGTTTGTGGAGACTTGGAAACAGCTGTACCTTTTTTCACCAAATGTCATGCACACACATTAGTGCTGTTGATGTCTCTGGACTGTAGAAGTAGATGACAGTAAATCCACTAAAGACGTAGTTAAACACCTCCCCTGGAACACGAGCTATAGATTTAGGCACCGCCCAGTAGTAAGATAGGAAGCACAGGAGACAGACTTATAGAAAAACTGAATGTCAGTAGTATGAAAAAAGGCTTATTTGAACATCTTAGAAGCAACAATCACAGCCAAAAAGCTCATTACACAAGTCAGACACAAACTACTGCCTGGTGTTGCAGCTCCAGGGTACTCAAGGTCAGGGATCCACAGGACCAGCCCGTGGCCTCTCAGCTCCCCTCCAGTGTCAACCAGAGAACTGCCCTGTGTTCCTGCCACCCTGTCAGTGGGGAGCTGCTCCCACCCTGCAGCAGCCAGAAGCACTCTCCTGACCATCACTAGAAATTAAAAGTCTCTGATAAACAAACCTGGTCTGTGATGGAAATACCACCAAGGCTTCCTCGACTCCCATTTCCTACAGGTAGGTGATAGACAAAGCCAAAGACATTTCAAGGAGGAAAAGCAAAGCATCACCTGTAATGGCAGCCCCCATTTGTCTTTTCCCTTGATATACTACCACCTAAACACAGCTACATATCCTCACTTTCCAGGCTGGGGTCAGTGCTGTCTGCAGCTCTCTGCTCACCATTGTTGCTCTGGACAGGGATGCAAGGACACCCACGAGCTCTCTCTGCATCAGCTCCATCTTGTCACTCCCAATGACTCTGCTTCAGGCCTGCGCACAGTAAGGCTTCAGCAAGGGGCATCCAGATGTGTCCCAGCTACAGCACGAGCTTGGCATCCCCAGTTTGGACCTGGCTCTTTGTGTGGGGACAGCAGAGCCAGGCAGGGTCTGGAAGGGTTGCAGCCCCACGCTCCTGCAGGTCGTCTGTCCCAAGCGCAAGCAGCTATATTGCTTCAGAAACCAGGCTGGCCCCTGACAACAGGGACCATGTTGCTTTCTTCCGCATACAGTGAATTTATATAAAACCAGCACTGACATTTATTTAGCCCTGCACAATGCTTTTTGAGAGGTTCTGACAAAGCAGACCTTTGTCTGTGATTTTGCACGGTGTCAGGGTAAAGCAGTGAGGCAGAGGGGCAGGACAGAGGCATATACAGTGGTGGCCAGTGTTTCCAGCCCTGGTACACAAATTTTCAACGTAGGGATTGCTTTTGACTTTCTCCATATGATTCCTTAAACATTACTGTTCTGGGCTAGGTCATTGTCATTATGTACCAGCACTCATATAACTAACATTAACTGCATGAAAACATCACAGCAGATGATTGAGAACTACTAGAAAACAATGTACATTCAGTCAGACCCAGAACAGCAGTTGGCTTGCTCCTATTCATTTTGCAAACATGTGCTGACAATTTTAACCTTCATAGAAGTAAATGTATATGTAACAGTTTTGGGGGATACAGTGGCAGAACTGTAAGATTCTTTTATGTCTCACAGCACGTACCACTGAGTATTCCTCTTCCAAGCTGTCAGGCTGTTAGCACTTAAAAAAATATCAGTGTCCAAAACTCTGGTAAGACTTCCTTCTTAGCCCCATTAACGCACCTCAAATCCAAAATTTTGTATAATGACCTCAAACCTTCACACACACAAAAAAAATACACTTAAGTTTCCTTCTCTATTGAGTTTCTGGCAAGCTGCTCAAATGCTGAGCCTTCCCATATGTGATGGGGAGTCTTGGTCTAGCTATTCACCTGCAACACACAGAAGAAAAACCACTTCAAATCCCACTCTTGCTTGGCTTTAGAGAATTTGGTTAAGATTGTTTTGGGACACGTCACTATGGTCTTTTTCCTTTTAGTTACCATGGCTGCCCGAGAGAGACATGACGTGAGAGAACATCTGCAGGGCATCTGCAGTTCTCCTCCCCAAGCACCAGACAAGGAAAAACCGCCTGGTAATGAAGTCTGCTAACTACAAACTGGCACGTGACAATTTGCGTGCTTTTTGCTGCTGTTAAGGTAATGCAGGTCAGCATCTGATGGACATTTTCTTTCTTTTTTTCTTCTTTTTTTGCGGAGGAGGAAGTGTCCTGCGTGCTTCTAGAAGTGCTCTATGAAACGGCCTCTACCTCTACATGCAAAGCTGTATCATCTCTCTTCTGCTGTTTCCACTGCTGCTTTTTTTGGAGAAAGCAGCTGCCTGCAGTTACGGGATGGAGAGAAAACATGGAAGCAACGTGTAGAAGGAAGATGGATAGTCAGATTTCTGGCTGGGAAGGAGTGGGGCTGACCCCCCCCAGCAAATATTAGCTACACTCTTATTTTTCAAGAGCTTGAAAAACCGAGGAAAGAAAACAACGTTACACAGGAAAAAGGCTGTGCATCCACCCTTAATTATGGTAATGGATCACAAGTGGCTTCTGGCACGCAGTTCAAAGATGTCACCCTGTCAAAGATCAGTGGGATGAAGTGCCGACTTTCAGCGATAAGCCAGACCAGGACAGGCTAGCGGTTGTGAAGCAGAGAGCCTCAGGAAATCCAAAGTGGGAGAGTCCAACAGCTTCACAACTCCAAGCACAAGCAGGCCGGATGCCCTGTTAAAAAGTCATCACACACAGTGGATTCCTCACGTTGCTCTTGAAATGTATCTTTCTGCATCAAATAGCACTTGTAGTTAGGCTGTGTCATTTCACATTGTGTTAAGCTACACCATGTCATATCATTTAGCAGTAAAATGATATACCATGACATACACATAATCTGGGGGATGTCACACTCCATATTTACAGTATTTAGTATATTTGATTAAAATATATGACCATCTTGTCCATCTTTTTCACACCTTCCTCTCACTGAAGCTGATGGGAGAAGCATATGAACAACTGACAGGATAATCAAGATCCAGAAGCAGATGGAGAGGATGAGTGACACTCCAGTTTCAGTGGCTTATTACTAGCAGCATCGTTTCAGTTAACCTCGCATGCTTCTAATTCCCCTTTCTCTCTGTGGAGCATCCCCTGTTGTCATAGTGTCAGTGAATGCCATTAAGCCTGGACAGTCACTTGCAAAGTCTTGAATAAACCAAAGGAGTAATATTGAATTTTATTGAAGCTGTTCAGCTTCTTCATTTGGTCTCTTGATTCTTGCTTTCTCAAGGATATTCTGAGGAATTTGATTGTTTTCTTCTTGCCAGATGAGGTCTTTTCTTTCCTGGCCTAGATTAAAGTCTATATGGTGGCTTTTGTTGATTAGTCACAACCAATTATGACAACATAATATATAGTACATGATGTAAATCTATATATATGATGACAAGATATCTACTTTAGTGAAATCTTCCTCATCTGAGACAGGACAAAAGATTTCAAACCAGCTAGTCACTACAAACTATAATAGCATTCTGAAATATCTCCTCAGCACTTACCAGATCAATATCAGTGACTGGAAGGAAACTGGTCTGGAGCAAGACATGAGGGTAAAAATTCGTTGTGATGCTGACAAGCCTTCAAGTAGAAGCATGCTGCCAAGGTGGAGATGAGAAGAGACACAGAAGAACTCAGACAATAAAGCACCATTTCCCAGTCTCCTAAAATTCACTTCCAGCACACCTGTTCTCCAAAACTAATCTGCTCTTGTATGAAGACTTGCACAGAATTAAAATTAAAAAAAAATTTGCATCACTCCATGTCACAGTCAATCACAATGGACAACAAATAAACTCAATATATGGTATTTCAGTAGAAGACAGACTAAAATTAATGAAGATGCCCAGACCTGGCACACATATAGGATCATAAAAATGCAGACAACCTCTCTTGTTACAAAACAAACCCTGTATGGAATTGTATATTGCTGTGTGCAGGCAGTTTCTGGGCAGTTTCTCTGCTACAGTACAGCAATAATTTAACTGCACACAGCAGCCCTGCCTGGCAGTTTATGGAGAATCTATAAGGGAGCACAATATCCAAATAACATGTCGGGGGGATTTAGATAGGCACGGTGCAGTAACTGGAATTGGATTTGGGACACTCTCACAGCCTCACTCACAATCAATTACAAGGCCCTTTGGAAGGACACACGATCAAAATCTTCATCCCCAGCTCCCCGACCGGCTGCTCTCAGGCACACACCTCCGGAGCGGCTGGGATAACGTACTGTCACGGGCCCTCTCGCATCTCACCTGCTCAGAGCCCCTCCAGGGAACACCAGGAGTGTGCTGGAGCGTGGTGTCCCTGCCCACAGCTCAATGCCACGTGTCCCCTGGGGGAACGTGTGCAGGTGAGGTGACCGTCTGGGTTCTCAAACTTACTTAACTGGGATGCCCATTTACGCTCTTCTTTTTAAGAACTCAGTAACAGAACAATTCTTAACTTCAGATGAAGCCTTTGACTTTTTATTTCTCCAAGTGACCTTTTCACGTACAGATGAGCACTGTTTGTTATCTGCCCTTCTGTCCCCAGTTTCACAGGCAATGCTCAGAGGCTGAAATGACCTCCATAAGATCTTTTGCCATTTAAGAATCAGAATACAGAAAATAGCTCAGATTAGAGCACATGAAATGCTGTCCATTTGTGTCAAACACGTATGATATCAGGCATCTTCAACCCATTTCTCAAATACAGTGTGTATCAGCAAATAAATAAGCACAGGAATAAACAAAACACAAACCACGTAGCCGAAAGATGCACTGAAGGAGCTCACATAGCCAAAAGAGTTGACTGATCCTATGTTTTTCTGGACCCATAAAACGCGCTGACTCACTCTTCTCATTCCTATATCTGGCAGTTCCTGCTCTTGCACCGATATGCTTTAAAACCCACTAAACCTTTACTTTGGAAGAGGCAGCCATCACTCAAGCCCACTTCTTCTAGTTTTCCCTGCAGCTGGGGTTATTTCTGAACAGCTTTTTCTTTGGGGTGCGGGGCCCTCAAACACCACTCCATCCCTGGGCATGGCAACTGCGGGAGGATGGGCTGGGAGGCACTGAGAAGTCACCTTTGGGTTACTTGGGTGGTATTAGAGCCTAATTCTCCAGTACAACCAGTGGTTCGTAGGCAGTGGTGCTGGGAACAGGAAGAGAGAGGGTGATTCACAGGGAGAGTCTTGGTAGATTCCTCGCGGAAAGCGTCTCAGCCAGACATACCACTGAATGGAAAACATTTGCTAACTTGGCTTTGCATTTCTTTAATATTTCATATTATGTACTTCAAGTCACTCATTTCTTGGGCATTTTTTTCCAGTGAACATTTTCTTCATTATCACTTATTGCTTGACACTCACAGGAGAGTTTCTCACTCAAGGTTCAACTAGATTAAAAGCTGAAACATTTTCTGACCCAAGAAGAGCTTACCAGGTTAATTTTCACCGATGTCAAGATGTTACAGCATCTTGAATCAACAAAACAATTTTGTGCCTACTGCTTAGTTCAGAGTTAAAGAGAAAACTGCAAGGTTAATGAGTGACAGGAAGCAATTCATTAAAGTTTTGATAATGTAATGTTTCACAGCAATGTCACTTCAGAATAATTTTACAACCCAAAAGAAGAACAAAACCTTGGAAAAATGTCCACCCAACATAAAAGACCAGCAAGCAGGGAGGACTTCTCAGCACTATCCAATAATTTTAGCAGCTATAACACTGTTTGTGGACCCCAGGTCTTTATTCAGAAGTGCTTTATTGAATTTCATTCAATTCATTGAATTGCATTCTTAAATGTGGCTTCTCCTGATATTTCATTAAAATTTTGATGTCTTCCCTTTAAAAATTCAGTTCTGTATGAACACCCGCAGATCAGTTTCATGTGACTTACTATGTACCTTGAGAATTAAATCATTTTAACAAAGAAGTATCACACATGAATCTTCTCACACATGCAGCATTAGCCCCTCTTGGAGACAAGATGCCAGACTGGACAGACATAACATCTGGTCGTTTCTACAGTACTAACAACACAAAGGAATTTCTGCAAAGCCTGGTAGCCTGCAGTGGGCTCCACAGTGAGTCCAAATATCTTTGCTTTCCTCTTTAAATCAAAACTAAATTAATTTCCCAAATTGAAAAATCCAGAGATTTATCTTTTTAGCCTAAGAAAGATTAGCAACCAGAACATTAAAATTTTGGCTTCTACATTCTCCATCTCCCTACTTCTGAGAGATGCTCAGAAAACAACTAAACAAACCTCCTTCTTAACCAGTGAACAATAGCAAAAATATGAACATGACAAGAAAATGTAATAGATGACAGCTCTGGCAATAGCAGTTGAAAGCTGGGGCCCCCAGCACAATGCCACTGAATGTGCAACACTACTATAGTTACAGATTAGAAAAACGAATGTATTTATTTATGCAGTGATTATTGTGCCTTTTTACGCGTTGGTAACTGGCATTTAACTTCTGGAATAACAGCTTAAATTCAGCCATTAAATTCATTTTAATTGTTTGTGAATGCTTTTTGCTATTATATACTACACAGCTACTGCTAATGACCTGCTCCATCTAGTCTCCATGTAGCATTATTCCCTGTGGAAAGCCCCTCACGGCTCTGCCCGCCCTGTTTTGGGGAGGGTGTCAGTGTTAGTCTTCATGCACAGGGCCTGATTTTTCTGCTGCCGCGGGAAGACATCTCATTGCTCAGCCTGTCACTGTTCATCACTCAGCACCGCAGGGGATCAACGTCACGTACTCCAGGGACGCGATGCGTGGAAGGACGGAGCGTAGTTTGCTGCACTCGCTGCTGAGTCCTCAGTGTTTCTCTTCTCCTGCAACTCTTTCCCCTAAGGATATTTCTTGCTTTCTAATAGGTTTGAGCAGAGCTCCTGGGTGTTTATATAAAGAATACAACCCATTTCCAAAGGGCTTGGATTTTGCTTTCAAAAAAAGCTACTGGCACACTTACAGTTAGAGACATACCTGTTCCCAGACAAGCCTGAACACGCACCCAGGAATCCACAGCAATAACTGTTATCATAGTTACCTTTTCTCCTCCCCACCTTCCCCATAAATCTGCCTCGGGATCAGGCACAAAAGCCAGTTAAGCAACATGTTTTTTAGAGGCTGTTGTCACAGAACCTCTCCACCGACAGAGACTCTGCAGAACAGAGTTGCCATTATTACCAAGCATCACCTCATCTATCCCACTTCGGCAGACAACCAAGTGCTATGAAGTTCTTCCTGAAGTGATGTCTTTCCAACAGTTAGATCCTCCTCATTTATCCTCCTGAGAGCTGCCCCAAAACTCACTACGTTCATGGTGAAAACTTCCTTCTACTCTCCAGAAGTTATATTTGGTTAAGGCTCTTTTGTTTCTGTCACTTAGGCACAAGAAGTTGAGGTTTAAATGGTTAAGAAGGAGAACTTCCTAATGTCTCCTTGCCTAAGTCACCTCTGGTACTATATAATTGTGCTGCAGGTCAGATTTACACTTGTAGTTAAATCGTTCCTCTAATAGAATAAGACAGCTGTATCACAGATGACAGAGATTAAAAAAATATTTTTGTCTACAGTGTGCTTGGTGTTAGGTGGGTGGAAGGCTAAAATATCAGCAAGGATGCTTGGGGAGAAAGAACATGATGGGTGGTGAGCAAATTCTAGTTTCTTCACTGAAACTGGTTAAAGAAGATTTTGGAAAGAGTGTCATAGCATCTGACTTGGTTAAGCTTTCCATAAACTTGACAAATAGAACTCCATCAAAATAAATTGAGAAATATTGTTTTCACATGCTTAAAGCACTGATCTCTGGAACAGAGGGACTATTATTGGGACAGTCATTTGGCTGCAGCTGCCAGAAAAGCCAGAAGTGGGAGAAATTGTATTCTCTGCTGCTAAGGGATGGGAGAGACTTTTCTTGATTAGTGGGAGAATTAAGGAAGATCAACTCTTTGCCTGCAGAAACCAGCAATTACAGCAAAACCAATCATAACTAGCTGGAGAAAGCAGAAGAAGCATGCCTAGAGCTCACAGGAGCTCAGGATTCCCACTGCACTAAAACAAACATGCAGATACAATGTCATCGGAAAGAAGTTAATTCTCTCATTTAAATAATACTTAAACTTTACCACAGAAAAAGATCTGAATTGATGAAAACTCCAAACAAATCACCAGCTAGCACACCGAGGAGGGTTTTCCAAAGTCATGCCTTGGCAACGCTTTCCAAGATCCCAGTCTCACAGCCAGGAGTGGGGAAACCCTGGGAACAGCAGCCAGACGCCCTGACACCAGTGGCCACTGCTCTGAGTACTTCTGGCTCTTCAATGGGCAGCCAATGCCGCTGCAGGCTGCTGGGAACCAAGTGAATTGACAATAAACTGTTCACATTAGGGAGCTGGGAATAAAAAACCCCAATGCGTTCCTAAAGACTACCTTTATTTCAATGCACACCTTTACCTTCTGACCAAGGAGTAGTCCACTGGAAGATATACACAGTGCTCTGAGTAGGATCATTGTCTGTATGCTGATCAACTGAATCAGAAGTTCCTAAATTGATGAGCACTTCAGACACATTCAAGGAGAAAGGAAAGGGTTTCAGACCAGCATTTCAAAACTAGTTCCTGAGATGCTATTTCAGGTAAAGAGACATATCACTTGATTTTCCAGACCACTTATCCCACAGCTCCCAGTGCGATGAGTAAGAATTTCTGGATGCTCAGCAGTTTTGAAGGGCAGGACGCCTGATTTGGGAACAGGTGAACGCTGCCAGTATGAACGTGGCGGCTCAGGATGACGCACACAATACTGGGGAGGTGGCAAAATGCTCCCCTGCTCCTGTTCAGGGGGCAGCCCCTGTTCAGCAAATGCTCCTGGATTTGGCATTTCCTATGGCTACATTCACAGCAAACTTCTCCGAATCGAGTGGCATCCTGCAGAAGCAGAGGTTGCATGACTTTCCCACTGACCAACTATATCAATTTATCGGGGACAAGGCAGTCCTTTGCCTACAAACTTGCTGCCTGGTGTCTCTCCACACATTGCACAAGGAACACTGGCACAGCGTTTGCATGCTGCTGCACACAGATTTATGGGGTTTAAGTCCTCTGTGCGGATTCAGCCCTAAGCATCATAAATATAGTACTGAGGTACTGAGTTGTGAAGACACTGGCCTTGACCTTCCACTTTAAAGAGGAATATTTCTCATGAGTCAATGGAAAAGAAGAATTCCTGCCACTATGGATCCAGCACATTATTTCTTTCCAAAACATGCCGACACAAAAATTACATGCTGGGCAGGGGTGGGGATAGACAGAGATTTAGGGATTTTAGCTGATTCATTTCCACATCCGACATGATGAAGAACCTGAGGTTCATCTTCTGGAAAACCAGAAAGTAGTTTTTGGCAAGCTAGAAGAACCTAAAGAACACAGGAGATGGACCGTAGCTTTGACCAGTTTTTAAAGCACCTGTGATTTATGAAAGAGAAACGTTTTGCTTCAAACTTTTCAGAGCAGGAAGCGTGAGGGGCTGACTTTAATTCATTTGCAATTTCATGCAATGATCTAATTTAGATGTCAGACAAAGTTCTGGGTTATTACTTTTCAGAGAAGTTACAATGTAATTGTTACTGTTTTCGTCTACAATTATTCTGATGGAGATAACAAAGGATATTTTTAATAAACTTTGCTTATCTGAGATAACACTTGAACTAACATAATATAAACAGAATTTAGTCTTAATTCAATGCCATAATATTTTCTGTAGATGCATTCACAATAACATAAGAATTTTGGTGAAGAGAAACGTGTTTCTGTGTTGATTTTGCATGTCTGTATTCACGTATCAGCATTATGAAGCAGACAACAACACTGTTGCACCAATAACAAGTTTGCTACACTTTCATTTAGAAGCTCATATCTCAGCCAAAACACTATCGCTCTTTTTTGTAATAACTCAACATATTCCCCAATACTTCAATGAAGATTACAAGATACATCTGCACAGATATTACTGTCTGTCAAGGCATTTATTTGATGATTTCACTGGCTTTAAAGAGATCGTGCTACTCACTGTTTTCATATTGAATATCAAATATCAACATTGACAAGCATACATTGTAGACATGATTTCACCTGGAAGCATGGTCTACAACATAAAGCATGCATTTTGTGGGAAAATCACAATACTTCAGCATTAACACTATTTTCCAGTCTTGTTTCCATACCTCTAAGTTTTGAAAGTAATCAAGCATCATCAAGTTTAATTTTTAAAGTCTCAGTTTAGAATTTCAGATTTCACCATGGCTCTCTGCTATTTTGCACGAGCCCACATTTTGATGGCCAGATTGCCAAGAAGTCAATGGCTGAGCATGCAAGCACGTACACTATCATCCATACATCCACATTAGCCGAAAACCATGCAGTGGTGTCTTAAAACTGTCTTCCACTATTTGTATGCAATTGTGTGGATAATCTCACCATTTTTCACCTCTGTGGATGGGGACTGTCCTCTGGAAAAAGTCCTTGTAAGGGCTATGTCAGATCTACAATATACAGCGGAATTTTCCACAGACTTAAATCATGGGAGTTCCCGTGAGGCAGTGACCTATGTTTATAGAGCTGAAGATTATGAGCTATATATTTTATTATATGACTGTCTGAAAGCCATATTGTATTAAGTACTCGGCCTTGTCGTGAATCACTGTGAGAATCGCTGAGAAAACGCACAGGCTGCTCACCTTCAGGGTCAGGAGTACACTCCTCTGTGACCTTTCATTTTAACATGAGGCAAGGATGTAAAATGCCAAAGGCTCTTTTTCCAATGACTTGAGTGGAAATGGTCCAGAGTTTATTAAACAGCAAATAATTCCACTATCAATCTAGCATCTTAAAAACTGGAAACCACCTACAGAGAACAGACAACTATGAGCCAACATTAAAATGTAGATGCATACACGCACAGAGTCTACTATGCAAAAAGAGCAGCTTTCATAAAGCTCTTTTTCTGGAACATATTCTTTCTGTTGCCTGAATGACTGTGGTCTTTTTTACCTTAACTATTGTGCCCAGTGAATTAAGGCAATGTAAATTATTCAAGTATGTCTTGTTGTGAATCTTTAATGAAGGACCTCTGTAGCAAAGGCAAAAAAAAAGAAAAAAGAAAAGCTGGACATGTGATTTTGTTCTTCTGCAAAGGCCTTTCCTATTCTATTAAAACACAGTACAACTTAGCAAGGAGAGAAATCATAAAATTAACATCTGATCTCTCAAATACTAGTTTGGACTAAGCATTATTTTTACTGTCAGATTCTTGTCATGAGAAGTCTGACATGCGTGATACATTCACAGAATGCTTGAAAAAGCCTTTAAATTGTGCATGAACACCAGTTAGTTTTTGAGTGTGAAGAACAAGATTCCCTCCCTTTCAAGGATCAGTTTTTCAGTTTAAAAAGACAGGCAGATATTGTAGCATTTAATTTCACAAACAAAAACATTATCTATTTTCATCTACTGTAAGCATCTTAGGGTAACTAGAGGAGTTATGTTTTTATATATCTGAGTCAAAAGTATTTTTCAGTGAAGAGATAATTGATGCTGTGCTTTTAGAGCAAGCCAGTGAATATAAATGCTTTGGAGATAAAAGATACTGAAAGTTTAAAAAAATGTTTAGTAACTAAATGGTACAAAGTGTTTAAAATAGTTTCTTATTCAACATTGCTGGTTAAATTATTTAAACTTTGAGAAAAAGCCCCCTTGGCTGGTCAGTCCCACAGCAGGGTGCTTGGGAACCCTGACGGGGCCAGTTGCTCTTTCAGACCCTGAACTCCAGTGACATGGTGTGTGCCCAGAGCACCCATTCCCACCAAGGAGACAGAGGTCCCTGTGCTGGGGTCAGTCTCACTCCTACTGCCTCATCTCCAGCTGCTCCAGCCACCTCCTGACACCTTCGCACTCCTGGGTCACTAAAAGACGTGATCGTGTTATCTCATCCTACATGCCATTGAAATCGTTGGGCAATGAAGTACTGCAGGAGAGCTCACTGTGTCTGCCCATGGGACCTCACCTCTGAAGCTAAAGCTTGTGCTTGCAGCTTGCAAGGAAGCAAAAGTACATGCTCGACAGCACGTGGTTTAACCAAGATAAACCTGAACATTGCAACTACCTGTGCCGGCTCAGGGCTTTCCATCACACACACACAGGAGACAAGACAGAAGGCATTCATATGTGATGCAAACTCCTCCAAACACAACTCCAGAGACAGCTGTGGTGTTACATGAGGACAAGGGGTCTCTGTGTGGTTTGCAGCTTGTGGGGTAAGCTCTACCAGCACTTGGCACAAGCACACACCTTGGAAAGTCTGCCTTAACCCACCAGCTGGTTACTTTTACTAGCAGGAAATGTAGGCTTGAATCTTACAAGAAATTATAGATTTTTTTATTTGTTGAAGTTTATGAAAGAAAAGGTTTGTCTGGAAATGTAAGTGCTCCTAACAAGGCTTCCAAAAATAGCAGCCCTCTTGTTCCAAACTGGGTAACTAAGTCAGTGATTTGTAGCAACCCACTGTATTTTCTTGAAAAAGCTCCAAAGTGAATCACCTCCTACAGCAGACTGAGCTGAACTCTGTTCTCAGATTCTCTGAAGTCAGCTGAAAGGTGGTGGGTGTTTTTTTGTTTTGTTTTTTAAATGGTGCCATGAGCTTCAATGCGTATGTCTTTACATTAGGCATCCAAATAAGGTGGACTGGTACTCAAAAGGGCTTAACATAGTGAATCTCAAAGAGATAACATCTAAATCTTGTAAAAAAAAAAAAATCTAAAAAATATTCACATGCTTAAATATAGCTTTATGCTTGAAGTTGTAAAATATGATTACTAGGACTTGAGATTTTCTTCTCCTGGGTGAGTGGCCTAGTTGTCAGGCTATAAAAAGCCATTTGCTCTCTCAGTCTGGCCCAATTAATATTTAATTATGTCAGGCAAAGTGGAACAGCTTGAGTGGAAGGACTTGAGGGTCCTGACACAGTCCAGGGTAGACCCAACTTACAAATTCACATGGCACAACAAAAGCGATAACTGGATGCAGGTCTTCTGCATCCTAAGCAAATGCTAAACCACTGGATAACAGGGAACAAACAGTATTACCTCTTCTGTCAGCTCTATTTGATGCTTAGTCCAAATCACTGGATTTGCTATGAGGCTTGAGATCCTTTGAGAAAAAGAAGACGGGATCTCAGTCTGTGAAGCCTGGTGAGGATTTGAGGCGAGAGAATTATCTACTCACCCCCAAAATTGCCACAACAACGCATACCTGCAAGCACTGAGAGACAGCTTCAGCACCCACCCAAAGTACTCTTCATCTTGGATTTCAGCACTCAGTGGCAGTCAGGCACTCAAGTCCCCCTCTGATCTAAGGCTGGATTTTGACCCATCTAAAGTGGCAGGAAGGGGAAGAGTAAATTAGTTCATTTTTCTGCATACCTTGTCTTTTAGCTGCCATTCAATGCTTCACGTCAGCTGTTTTATAGGCAGGATGTTACAAAGATAATTTATTTTTGTTTTCTTTATGTCTAAAAAACATTAACATTTGTTTTTGTCTCCCTCAATTCAAAATCTTTGCCTCCTGTACTGAAAAAAACACCCATGTTTTCCCACTGATATAAGAAAACTTTCCAGTTTCCATTACCATTTTGTAAATTCAGCTTGCAATGCCTACTAAAACTCTGTTTATGCTGTTATTTTATACTCTACCTGAAAGCTTTAGGCTGCCAAGGGCTAAGGTGAATTAACTCACTTTTCTCCGTTGTTCATAGAAAATGAACTGTGGATATAAAGGACTACATATTAACCTGATAGGCTGAGAACAGCCCCTAAAGCTGAACAAAACAAGCTGTCCCTCATCTGAGCTCTGACTTCCCACCAGCACTCATTGCCAACTTCTAACATCCCACCCGGGCCAAACGACATTCACATCTTCCTGGGAATTAATCTGCAGAAGGTTGTTCTCTCTCCTGCTTCTCAGAAACATTTTCAAAACCTGACCCTGACCACAGGCTACAGTTGCCCAAAATCTGCCTGGCTTGGCTCTGAAGAAATTAAAAATAAGCCACATCTAAGCATAATATGATAGCAGCTATAAAGACTGCTAGTGTGAATTGGCTGTTAGGCCCCCAAAATGGGCAGCTGCAAGTCTAATTTCCCTGCACACATACATGAAACCAGGATTTGTTTCCACAGTGCATCCAGTTATATCTGAAAATGATTGGATGGAGCTGTAGATACTGTAAATAATGTGAAGAACCTCGATGCTTTAAAATGTGATATAAATACCAATAAGCCACCATTACAGTGCTAAGCTGTAAGCAATACACATGGGCTTATAGCTGTCATAGGTTAGTCCCTGGGAATGCCTGCTTAATATATGTTAAAGAACTCCCTTTTGCCTCAGAAGTAGCAGATTACAGAGTATTTTTAACCTCTTTTATCACATGTTGCACGTTTCTCAAAAGCTCAGGCCTGAGAATGAATTATCTGTAGCAGCAGGGCGCTCAACCAGCCCTGACACCCAACCACGTGAGATAGGATTCATGTGGATACTGCCACTGAACAGGCTGAACACACTCAGGCCTCACCCGCTGATGAATCCTTAGTATTTGCGTACAAATTACAGAATATGTTTTGCAGGTGCACAAAGGTGGCATGTAAAGCTCACAAGGTCAGTTGTCAGTCTGATGGTGCAGACCATGAGCAGCTTAAGAGATTGTCTTGTTAAGGATAACATTATTGCACTGCAAGTGTCGTTCATACGAATACTGAGTCAGCAGTTAATGATGTCCCACATCCTGCTCATGTTCTTGAGTTCGGGGTTTTTCCTGCATTTGGCAAACCATGAAAATATCTGAAGAGTTTAGTAATGTAACTGTTACCTTTGGAGCTTCTTCTAAATATTGTTAGTACCTGTGTAAGAATATTATGTCTTGATTTTAACGGATCTCATCTCTAGTCCTATTTTCCAGTAATTTTAATTATTACAAGAATTTTTTTTGTTTGTTTTTTTTTTTTTTACTTTTTTTCTAGCCTTTATGATTCCTATTAAGATGATGAAAACAAATATTTGGTGATATTTTTAATTTAGACAGGCATGTACTCAGATTGTTATTAGTGTTTTCTGTCCAGTTAGGTTAACCTGTTACTTAATACCTATGGCAGATAGTAGAACAGATTTATTCTTTTTTCCAGAATGAATAATACAGATACATCTCAGCACTAACAAAAGAAAGAAAAAAGGGTACCATGTACTTTATCATTACGGAGTATTCAAGGCATCTAAATGTTTTTAATGTACTTACCCATTTTTTGAGAAAAGGTATACTTAAAATGTCCGTGTATTTGGAAAATTGCTACTGCCTCGAGCTAGTAAATATATTCATACAAGTTTTGCTGCTTCTGAGATTACTGTCCTTAGAAAATATGAATATTATCTAGTAACTTTGAAACTGTTCTATTAATTATCTGTGGATGTCAAGCCAAATTTTCAAGTATTCAGCCCACAAAGCTGGACAGGCATTTTAAATAGGCCTGATGCTCACACAAGTACCCAATTGAATGGTTTGAGTTTTAGAGCAGCTCATCACCCAGAAGCTGAACCACCTTCAGCAGCTCGCTCTTCACCCTCAGATCTTGTCCAGTATCTACCGCAGTTTTGCTCAAAAGAGGAGCTGAAGCTGTACCCGAAACCAACCGTAATGCACTGTCTACCTCAGGACACGTCTGAGAAATGCACAACTGTGTAACAAGATGCCTATGCAGCTTCCAATGACTATATGCAAAATGCTATAAAAGGCAGACACAGGCTTATACAAGCTTCCCTGTAATTAGAAGTGTTATGGATCTTTATAGCAGTTTTATATAATGGTTTAGTAAGAAGTGAATCAATAGGGAATTTTTATGAGCCTCCTAAGGCCTGCATGTATTAAAGCAGTAAATATTTAGTTTTCTTTATAAATGTTAAGAGGAATAAAATGCAACATGATGCAATAAGGCTCAAATATATAGTACTTGGTTGGAGACGTACATTGTTCTGCCATGTTTGTGGAAGCCAAGGCGGTCGGTGGAGCAGCAGAGCCAGAAATGAAGCTGAGCTTCTGTTCCAACTTCAAACATGACTCGGCTGAAGGAAATCATCCTCACTCTGTCCCACTGCGTCCCTGACTTCCTGCCACCACCACGCTGCATCACCAAGCACTTTTCCCTGGCCCAAGCCATCTCCTCCTGCTCCCGCCTCCCTCGCTGAGCAAAAGCTGAAGTGGGGAGGGTGGCTGTGGTGGAGATGGCTGCCTTGGCTGTCACCTACACAGGCAATTTCACCCCCAAATTACTGTATGAATGATTTCTGAGGCATTCCTAGGCTCCTGTTTACCCCCATATCTATAACAAAGCAGGAACATTTTCCCTCTCTCTTCTATAAATGCTCAGAGAAGGAACTTACGCTGGTGCTAGCATCATGTCACTCAAGAATAATTCTATCACATTTATTACATCTAAGTGCTTCAGTAAATATTTAAAGAATCTGATTGCAGCATATAGGCTTCTAAGAGATTAAAAAGAAATAAATTACCTTACATTAGCATGTAATATTATTTACCCAAGATAATTAATCAACTCAGTTAATCACTAAACCAACTAAATTTTCATTACCATGGCATGCTTAAGGAGTATAGGTGACATTTGGTTAGAAATGTTAAAGTAATAATAATAATGGTTGGTTGAGCTAAAGTGAAGTAGTATTAAAACATACAAAGTATGTTTTTTGCCATTAATCGTAGACAAAAGTCAAGTTGGCGTGGAAAACATTCACTCAACTGTGAAAAGTACAGTTTAAAAATATTTATCACTTTATCCTCTACAATTACTAAATAAATATCACAGTGCCCTTAACCACTTCGCAGCTGGGAAACCAACCTGCACACCTTTTAAAGCAAATGATGACTTTCACAAGGCCTAATCTTTTGACATTTTATTTGACACTTAACTGGCACCCCTTCATTTGAGTGCCTTGGGCTATTTGTTCCCTCAGAGTGTTAAATATACTCAAAGCTGATTATTATATAAAAAGGTGGCTGGTCAGAATCATTTTACTGTCAAAAAACTTGAAGGCATGTTCTTAGCAAAGATGAGCTAAATAACAGAGGATGTTGAAGTGAATGAGGAAAGAAAGAGAAGGAGCAAGCAAGGAGAGCAGGAGGAGCAGAGCACCAAGGGCAGGCGTGGGAAAGACACAGTACAGCAGACCGATAGCCAGGGAAGGAGGAATCAAGCCTGAGAAGGGATGGACCACTGTTTTTAGTAGAAGAAAAAAAACAGGCTTTTTTCACATGAAACAGTGCAACTGTATGGCTCTACTTTGTACTTTGTTTGCTCTCTTCACCTTTGCATATTTGATAACATCTGGATGCTGCTCTGCTTGCACAGACACTCCTTCCTCGGGAGCAAAATCTGGCAATCCCTGTATCCGCACACAGGAGCAATACAGCCCAGGAGCCAGAGCCTCCCACCACCGCTCCAGGCAGCTGAGCCAAAGCTTTTTCCAGGGAAAAAGCTGAACTTCTGCAATTTTACTGTTCCTTTGAAGATGCAAGTTCTGATTAAAACTTCCTTCAATCAGAGGCATTCACTGGCAATACTAAAAGTGTAGCTCCTCAGCAACATCTCTGTAGCAACTGATTACAATGAAGGGAGCTTGTTCTCAGCAGACGTAATATTATGAACTGTAGTGTCCCATTCTCGCTACTGGCAAATGGAAAGTAATCCAATTTTTACTGCTGACCACAAAAAAGCATTAAAATTAAACTTTCAGAATATTTTATTTTATGGTTACCAATAAAATGAATTAATAGCTTTTTTTTAAGGCTTGAATACTCCATGGACTTTTTTCCCCATACAGTATCAGCATTTTTTTTTCTGTTAATATCTCTATAATACCTATATTTGTCTGCATTTTTCCACTTACAGGCCTGGGAAACAGAAATACAGTCATTCCATCAAAGGCAATGGGAAAAGTGGTACAGAGATAAGTGAGAGCAGCCACTTAAAATCATGATTAATTTATGTAATCTACTGGTCACTGCCTGTTAGGAACATTCCTTCCCCTTTGCTGATCCATTGGGACCATATCGTCTTGCAATTGTCAGCTTGAGAACCATCTTCTCTCACGCATATGCAAAAGCCTTGTATTTTTAGCCTAAATGTGTTGATCCAGGTGGCATCCCTTAAATTTCCATTTACTGGGAGTCCGTCCAAGAGGAGATGGAAACCTTCTTGGCCAACTGCATTGCAGGAAATGGGCCACGAGTGAAAAACCACGGCTGAGCATCAGTGAACAGCAGAGAGCAGAGCTCCTGTGAGACTAATGCAAAATGCGGGTGGGAGGGAGGAGCTACAAGAGCTCCAGACTTGTCAGGACAGCAAAGGGCTCCAGATATGGAAAGCAAAACTTTCATGCTTGCCCTGTTTTTATTTGTGGTCCATGTTCTCAGCTGTAATGCAGAGTCTCACCCCAGTTATTTTGGAAACAGTGGATCGTCTGATCAGATGAACTGGGGAATAGCTACATTTCAAATACTTGACACTTGCAGTTTAGGTTCACCTTTCATGACTCATCCTGTCAGCACTTTCTGTATTTTCTGTTCTAGTATATAATGTTCAGTTTATATTCCTTTATTCTTAATCACCTTTACTATGTAATTTTCATAGGTACTTATCTACATTTTCATCTCCCTGCTTTGCCTAATTACCTGTCCCTTTCCTTCAGATGGTTGTTTTATGCCCTTCTTGCTTTTCAGAATCATTAGCATCGCATTATTATTCTTAACAGCAGTACATTTATGTTTATTATGCAGTGTTTGCAAATAAACAGAGAACTGAACTTCTGGCTGTATTTACCTAAAGCTAAAAGGAGAAAATGTAATGCAAGTTGAATTCTCATTTCATTTACTTGCTTATTTTTGGAAGTAAGAATTTTTAATGACTTTAAAGACCTCTGCTTTGCATTCAGTACTTTTTGTAGCTTTGGCATTTCAAGGAATGTTGGAAATATTTACCAAATCATATCCCTTGAGTATCAAAAAACTAACTAGTTTCACATCCAATTTTCTTCTTTCTTGGGTACTGCTCTTTTTCTTAAGGAAATACTTGTAACTAAATCAAATAACTGAAATGATCTTGACTAAACTGCGGAATTCTGCCCCATGAAGCACTTTTTGCTAGTCCATGTTCAGCCCTATAAACTTCATAAAGGGATAAACCTACCCACCTGATATTTTACTGCTGTAACCAGTTGGGTTGTTAGTTTTTGGGTTTTGTTTTTTTCTTGTTTCCTCCCCGCTGTGTGGCTCCAGTGCCATTGGGTAAGAAGACTGAAGTGACACCTGGCTCTTCTCCCATTCAGGTGAAGGACAAACACTCCTACAGACTACAGTGAAAGCAAAATTAAAGTTGCCTAGCTCCCCAACTAGGCAAGTGTGTCATTGTGCAGTCACATTTAAGCCAAAAAGAAAATTACACAGTAAAGGTTCAGCACAGGCATCCCTACCTCACCAAGGCCCAGTACGCCTGTGGATCATACATCTACAGATGAATCTAGTTTTTCTTTTGTAGAAGCAGCAGGAAGGTGGAAGCTGTTGGAGCATACCATTGCTTTGTTTGAGCTCATTTTAGTTAAAACTAGCTCATGCCATTGTGGTTTTGTATAAACTAGTCTTGCTTCCTGCCAGCCTGAGCACTGACTGCCACAGCCACCGCAGGCTCTCAGCCAGACTCTATTCAAAAAATTGACACAGAGAAACTCGGCCTTTGAAGAAAGAAAAAGACATTCTCTCTTCCTCTGGGTTACACAGCAGTGCTTTTAATTAGTCCAGGGAAACAGGGAACTTCTTCAACTAGGGAAGGTCCCAGTTGCCCAGGTCTTTGTGAACCACTCGCTCCATGACTCCATTTCTCTTTCTTCACTGGTCTCTATTTAAAACCATCAGCTGTGACTTGTACCCCTTGGCTGCTCTCACCCCTCAGCTGCCACACCTCACTGTAAAGTGGGATCTGCTGATAGCCCCGGTGTTTAGGTCCCTCCTATCCCTTACACTCACATGAAAAAAATACCTGCTAAACACTAAATGCAAGCCACAAAGCGACCCCAACATCTCAGTATTAATCCAAAGGTAATTTGGTTTGTAACACACATTCTTTTCCCTTTGCCAGCAGTACGTAACTGCTTGAATTCTAATGAGAATTCTGGGTCCTGCCCATTAAATGGTGTCTGTGACTTGCAGGACCAGGCTGTGCACTGAGATGCAAGGTTTTACAAACACAGGATGCTGGCCGGTGGCCACCGCACGGCCTTCCTTGCACAAGAGCACAAGCCTGGGCTGCGGCTGGGTTCACAGAACCCATATGCATCTGGCTGCCCAAGGAGCAGGTGCTCTTAGCTCATGGGATCTCATCACACTGGGCATAGGTTGAAATACCGGAGTGGCAATTATTGCTTGTTCTCCTAAGAGACATCACCGAGCTTGAAGCTGCTGCTTCGATACTTTCTTATTTTTTCTTTGTTTTCTTCTTTATGTCAGAGACATTACCAGTCAGCAAATGCACTAAATCATATAGGAAGCAAAACACTTACACATCAATCTTTCCCTAAAAAGCTACAGTTGTGTTTTATTAACAGAAACATTTCAGTTTCATAAATACTTAATGAAATGACTGCCTATAGCAAAAAGACACTTCAGAGCTAATTGTTGCTGTGGTCAAACCACCAAGCTGCTTAGTATTTGCTTGCATTACAATGAACACAGCTGACAAACTGGTTATTAAAGTATTGGAAACATCTCCTCAAAAACAGTGATTGTTTAGTTAGTACAAGTAGGTCACATTACCTCTGGAATGATGTAGACCAAGAGTCTACTGAAACGCTGCATGAAAGAAAAGTCAAGGTAACGAATACATTTTATACACTAAAACTAGAGACTACAGACTCCAGGGCAAGATGCCAGTGATGATTAATTTGTACCCATATATTTCCATGAAAGTAGGAGAAACCTAATGTTACTCTGCTGGCTTACACTGGCAGAGTAGCTAGCTACAAGCCATATAGTGTGACAGAAAGACACAAAGGGCCGCTGCTGATGCCAGGAGAGGTCTGAGCGGTACCCAAGGGCACACTGTGAAACGCTCCAGCGGTGCCCGCAGGCGCAGTACAGAGAGGCCGCTCACCTGAAAGAAGTCGGGCAGCGGAGTCTGCTCAGCTCTTCTGAAACTGGGTACCAGAAAGACTACTGCAAGATGGAAGTAGATAAAGAGCTTCCACAACTAAGATACCAAAGAAGAAAAACAGAAAAACAGCATCTAGATGAGATGAAAACATCAGGATCAGGAACTGATTTGGATAGTCAGCTATGAATTTCTCTCTCTGAAGATAAACTTCTAATGTGTTATCTTTGTAGGACGCCAAAACACACTTGACACAAAAAAGCGTACATCATTTTCTCCAATATAATCCTTGCTACATATCCAGTCACATACTTAACAAGAGGGCATGGACACCTAAACTGGAGGTAGAATGTTTTCTTCCTTCTTTTATCCCTTTTATTCCCTATTATTAGTGAACTGGGCTGCACTGTGCATTTTGGTTTGCCCATGGGACATAGCCTGACTGATGGCCCAAGAAGACAAAGGCGTGTGGCAGAAGATAAAGGAGAGCCTTGTGCTTCAGCAGTCCTGGGTTTTATACATCAGTCCCAAAATTACCCCCTCATCTGCTATGGCAGTGCTAGAGAAGAACAATCCCACACATCCAATCAAAAAGAATCACAAAAAAACGTGATGACCACCCTCAGGTTCAGAGCCTGGAGCAGCCTGGCTGTACCAAAACCCCTGTCCATTAAAGTCAGGGGATAAAATATTAATAAGTAGCATATCCTGACCTACTGGGGCCTAGGGTTTCCAAAAATCATCTGTTGGTCTCACTGTGGGATGGGGGAACTCCAGGTGCTGTGAATCACTGTACAGGGCCTTAGTAATGACTGCTAGAGATTTTTTCCTATTTCTATCATTACTTTTCCTTGCCACGCTACATGGTGAGTCAGAATTCATGATAAAACATGTAGTGAGTCATACAAAGAGACACCCTCTCAAACCTATAAAAGTTTATTTATTTATTTTCGTTTTCAGAGACTCTGGCTGACCATCCGCTACTGTTACAAGGTACGTAAGCCAGCAGTCTGACGGGGTTGTTTCAAATATTGATCCAAAAAAAATATATGCTGAATCAAGCAATGAAAAACAAAAGCAGGCATGTGGAGACCTCAGCACTGAAACGTGATTTAGAAAGAAGCAGAAGTTGCAGAGGAAAAAGAGCCACATCAGGTTGAAGTATGGTGACCTGCGAGGCTGCAGCCAGCATCTCAAAGGGATGCCTACAACAGGCAGTCTTTGAGAGTGCTGGATTTCATCTCCAGATGTAACCAATTAAAACAATTACAGATATTAGAAAACAAAGTGGCATTGAAAGACTCTCCTGAAGGAAAAATGCACATGGTTGATTGAAGGAAAACTTAATCGGTGATTATGGCAGACAGCGTGTTGATTAGATATAGATTTTAAAATAAGAGCATATGATAAAATAATCTATTTTATGTTTTGCCTTCATGTTTTTCCATTCCCTTATTCATCACATTTATATCTCTCAGCCAGCAAGTTATTTTATTTTTTCAAACATAGCTACTGTCTTGCTGTGGAGTCACACATAGAAGAGAATACTGCTGAACACATGGGCACTAAGAAACGTGATCTTGTTTGTACTGGGAAACTTCTTTGTGCAAGAGCACCATGACTTCCCATCTACTGCTCTGTAACCCACACCAACAAGCATCCAGTGCCATTATGGAGGAAGACTGCTGTGAGGTCAACTCACTGCAAGGACAACAGCTTACTTGACGCTTTCCTTTATTTTTTACTGTTGAATTGCAGACTTATGCTTCGTAGTGGGGAAGCTGGCTAGGAAATATTTAAACAAGACATACAGAACTCTATGGCACCTGACGGGATGCACTGTCGAACACTGAGGGAGGCGGCTAACACCACTGCGAAGTCACTCGCAATTATCTTTGGAAGGTCACAGTGATCGGGGGAATTTTCTGAGGAATGGAAGAAAGCAAATCTTCCTCTTCTCTTCAAGAGGGATAAAGAAGAGGATCTACACGCCAGTCAGTCTCACCTTGATCTCTGGGAAGGAACAAGTCCAGGGAAGGGCCAGAAAGCTGAATAAGGGACTGGAGCATCTCTCATGTGATGAGAACTTGAGATGGGGTTGTCAATCATGGAGAAGGCTCAGAGGGATTTTATCCATGTGTATAAATACCTGATGAAAGACTATAAAAAAAATGAGCCCGATGCTTGTCAGTGGTGCTCAGTGAAAACACAAGAAGAAATGGACAAAAAATGAATATGGTAAATTCCATTAAACATGAGAAAAGAACCCAAACTCTTTTTTACTGTGAATATGGTCAAACCCTGCAACAAGTTGCTCAGAGATGTTATGGAATCTCCATCCTCTAAAATATTCGAGACATAATCAGACAGTCTGTTCAGAACAGACATTGTTATGAACAACCTACTCTATAAAGGCCCCTTCCAACCTCCATGATTTTGTATGATTCTGGTTTTCTGTTAAACCTGGACACTTTAGTTCAGACTAGATTATCCTGGGTTTATTTTTCTAGAAGGCTTTCTGAAGAATTACAAGTTCTTTTCAAATCTAAGGTCTTCATGTTTGAAGACCTTTGACTTGAAAGGTCTGCATTATGAACTATCATACTAAAGATTACCTTTTTCCAAAACATTTTTTTTCATGAACACAGGGTACACATAATTGTGAGAAGTTAGATGTGATCTCTGTGGTCTCTCCCTTTCCCACTTTATTTCTTTCTTTTCTTGACTTTCTGATGCTGTGATTCTTGCCAACAGTCTCCTAGAACGAGACAACTGAAAATCCCAGGCTTCTAAAGGTTTTCAAGTGGTCTCTATATAATACCAAGTTCTGTAATGACAGGTTATAGATAATTTTTTAAACATTTTTAACATTTGTGCTCTTTACTATAATATTCCAGATAGCACAGGGAACCCCAGCTATACTATTTTCTTTGACTTATTATATAAAATTCATTAATTCCAATTACTTTAAACTACAAGGCTCTTGGAAATTAGCATAACTCCACTGAAATCAGAGGAATTATGCCAACTGACTTTAGAAGATGATCTGACTACTAATCCCAGCACAACAGAATTTTAGGTTAAGATCTGAGCACACAGGTCTTCGGTGACAGCCAAAAGCAGTCTGATTAAAAGCAATTCTGACTTGACTCCAGAGCACCGAACTTTATTTCAAAGACTTCTCATGAACCTAAGGACTTATAGGACTACCTGACAGCTCAGTAGTTTCAAATCATTTAAAAATAAATCCCATGAGCTTCCCTTGGCCTTTAATAATATCAAGATCGGAAGTGTGGGCTATAGCATCTGACCCCATTACAAAATCTTTCCACAAACTGATGAGGTTTTCTCTCAGTTTTTGATATTGCTATGCCTAGACTACTACTACTTTGAGATTTTTCTTCTAAGTTCTAAACATCAGTTCTCAGATCCTGCTTATTTGTTTTTACTGAACTGGTTCTACACTCAGCCTCTGTTGTTACCCCACAGTGTATACTTAAGAGAGCAATTATTTTGCCAAAGTAAACCAGTTAATCTGCTTAGTCTTCACTTATAAGACGGGTTTTCCACTCCCCTAGTGTTCTATTAGCCTTTTTCTGTACCTTTTCCAGTCAGTTAATCCTTTCTGAAAACAAATGACTAGAATTATTCACACTGTTTAAGATGAAGTTAACTTAGGACCCCGTGCATAGCCCTGTCACCAGAGGAAAAATACTGCCCAATACTTTAGGTTCACACTAATCTCATTTACAGTGACAGTCATTCTCCAATCAATTAATATATTTACGCCTTGCCTCTCCTTCTTCAAATGTAGATCTCCAACACTATATAAGAAACTATTACTATCATTAGTCCCTAACAGCACAGACCTATTCTGTGTACTATGGAATTTCTGTTCGCTTTATTACTTCAGTCCTTAGAGGTCTCTTGTTTCTCCTGTATCTTTTGATCTTCTAAGTTTTGGATCTATTTTCTATGTGTACTCCCACCTACCTATGTAATTAATAAAAATATTAAACAAGATCAGTCCCTCTGTAAATCTCCTCTAGCCTTTACTTCCCCCGCTCAGCATAACCTAATGCATTTCACAGTTAGATGACTTAATAATTCTTGCCCTTGTCCATATCTCCATCATCTTGATGATAAAGTTCCCATCTGGCAGGACCACATGGGTTGGACGCTTGCTGACGCACAAAATACATGTGTGCAACCAAGGAATGAAAAATGACTGCCAAAGACAACAGAATGAAGGCTCATTTTATGTGTCTTATCAGTCATTATTACTTTTTGGGTGCTTTAAAGATGAATATCTGAAGATGCAAATACCCGACCATTAATTTTGGAAATTAGGTATATGATAAAGTTGACTTTGTATTATATCAACCCAACAGTTTCAGCTTTGACTAGATTTATGTCAGGTGTGCGTTTTGCTCACACATCTGGAGACAAAGACTGAAGAGAAATCATCAAGCACATGAATGGGACTTGAGAGAGATGTGGCTTCCAGTGCCATTTGTGCCCATTTGATTTCCTTTCTATCTATGTCCAAACCCTGGAAACTGGCAATAGCATCTGTTAATGTATCATTTGTTCAGTCCTGCCAGAACTATGAATGCTGAGTGATCTGTAGAAAGAACTATATTCTTAAGTGTCTGCTTCTCCCACTTGGACTTAGAACCACTGCTCACATACGACCGCAACAGTGTTACTGGCACAACCTGGAAGACAACGTAAAGCATTCAAGGCAGCAAATGCACAACGTGAAGAAAAGTAAAGCTAAATTGTATGTACTTCCCAAGTTTAAAATAATATATACCCTTGGGGTTCATTATCCATATCTATCTTTTTGACTACCAAATGCACTGGCAAATACCACATGAAATGAAGAGTGCTTGTGCCTTTTTTGTTCACCCTGTCAGATGGCACATATTACAATAATGCTGTAAGCTTGCTAGAATCTAAGTATGATGTATCAATTATCGTAACAGCAGAGAGGATTTCCTGCGAGGAAGTTCTTCCTGCATCTTCGATACCACAGGATCATCAACTCATCAATACTGTGCTGTTTCCCTTGCACTGTGTAAGACAATTTTTGTGTGCTGATTGCTGCCTCTAAAGAACCAGAGATTGATATCAGAGGAGAAATGGGAAGAAAACAGAGTGCTATGCTGGTGCTGCCATAGCTCCCCTTACAGAGCACGCCCAGAGCAACCTGCTAGCAAGGAACAGAGGAAAGCAAGCCTCTCCTTGGTCATAAGTTCCTTGCACTTACCTGTGAAACACCAATTATAGATTCTATTATATCAGTAACAACAGAAAATCATGACTCAGCAAGCTTATTACAGGAGTGACAGCAGACTGAAAACCTATGCCACTTTTGTACAGTTTATTATAAACAGAGTGCTAAAGATCTGAACCTGGAAGGACATTCTTCAGGTATTTGTAAATTTTTTTTTTCTTTATTCTCTCTCTACCAAACCTTTCAAAAAGCATTAACTGATCCGCTAATAATCACTGTTTCAGTATACCGTGCTTCTATATCAGGTTTTACAGCATGTTATCAGCTTCTTTAATAAGTGCCATCATTAAATTGCCTGTGAACATTTAAGGGTGGCATGTCTCAGAGGTAAATTATGCAAAAGATTATGATCTCTCTCTAGATCGTTTTTCTGACCAAATCACTTGGCTGGATGGAGGAATAATCAAGACCTAGGGCTCAAAGGCTCCAGAGGTTGGGCAATGGAGCGGCATTGAGCAAGCCGAGCAGCGAGGCTGGCAGGAGGGCAGCGGGCTCTCAGCATCTCTGCCAAGAGCAGAGGTACAGCCGCACAGACACACCTGGAAAATACAGCCCTCTGCCAGGCTGAGCCCCGAGACACCGGCAAAACACGCGGCCTTAGGAAGCGTGCTTATTATAAACCTCATTCTCTCACACACAGTGCTGAATCATTTGTTAAGCCCCCCACAACAAACGCAAAAGACAAACGGAAACAACTACAGGGCAAACACCCACCTGCTGCTTTTGAGCTGGAAGAAAATGAAGTACTTTGTATATTAAAATCTTTTGTTCCATGAAATAATGTGCTTGTTCTAGTTAAACAATCTACACCTGGCAAGAGCTCATCCCCATTGTTCCTAGCGCTTCAGAGAGTTTGCAGAGTAGAGGAAAAACTGCACTGCTAATGTTTCATTTCATCCCCTTCCAACACATGTTGTGAATGACTAGAAGTCAAACACACTCCTGCTGGGTTCAAAAATGATAAATTATTATAATCCTCCTACCGGTGGGCAGAACGGTTAGCAGGAGTGTAAATGATCAGCTGGTACTTTAGCACAGCAAGTAATTGTGAACAGAAGAGGGATGGAGAGTTGTGGACACACAGTCACATAGGAAAATGTGCCATGACTGAGAGCCGTGCTGTGAAGAAATAAGGAGAAAGCCACATGCCACCTGGAAGAAATGGGTGTCCTTTTAAGGACTTAAAGAGAACAACGCATGTTTCTCTTTACCAGCAAAATTTGCATAGCAAGAAAAGGAGAGCAGCCATTAAGTTACAGTTACAAGCAGGCAATATGTTACATGATCACACCTTTTTTTTTTTTTTTAAACAACTGCAGTATTTTTCTTATTTTACTTCTTTTGTGCTCCTGACACGCAATTAAGATGTGTTTTGTCTACACTGAACATTTTACTAATGCCAGAGTATTCTCTCAGTGCCATGTGCTCAATGAATCATTACAGCATTTGGAGCAGAGATTTATTCACAGTAGCTAGAAATCACTCCCCAGTCTTCTCTGGAAGAGGAGGAGGGTCACACATCCACCTTTGCACAGTGTCTAACCACTCCTAATCCAAAAAGCACATCTTCTGTCAGAGAGCACTTTGCTTCCAGTCTATCAATTTTCTAAACCAGTTCTGGGGCCTGGACTCCATGGGCAGATACTCCCCACTTTTTAAGCATGGGTACAAGCCACTCCTGAGGAGACACTGATTGGACACAAGAGGGAATTTTTTCATGATGAGAAGAATCAGCCATTGGAACAGTCTCCCCGGGGAACTGGTGGATTCCCCACCATGGGACACTTTTAAGTTTCAGCTGGGCAGGGTGCTGGGCCATCTTGTCTAGACTGTGCTTTTGCCAAGAAAGGTTGGACCAGATGATCCTTGTGGTCCCTTTTAACCTGATATTCTATGATTCAGGCTAGACATGAGGAAGACGACTTTTTACAGGGGTGGTAAAACACTGGCTGAGGTTGCCCAGAGAGGCGGTGGATGCCTCATCCCTGGAGACATCCCAGGCCAGGCTGAACAGGGCTCTGAGCAACCTGATCCGGTGAAGAAGTCCCTGCTCATTGCAGGGGGGTTGGACTGGATGAGCTTTGAAGGTCCCTTCCAACCCAAGCTGTTCTACAATTCTATGCTTCCGCGCTTGCTTAGCACAGTGCCAGCAAAACCACAGGGTCATCTGGCCTATTACTTGAGAGATACTTCCCTGTTGAGCCCAGAGGAGAAGCCTGGAAAGGGACTGGGCTGGCAACACGAAGCCTTCTGGGTCCAGCTGCTGTTCAGGGTACAGTACAAACCCCATGCATGTTTCCAAGGGAAAAAAATGACTTGAATAGCCCATGCTCTTGGTTGCCTCTGTAAAGTGCTTCTTCAAAATAAACCTCCACAAGTAGCTACCGAAACCTTTCTACTCATTTTGATGATGCACTGAGGTAGATTTAGAAACCCATTTGTATGCTGCTGAGCAGCTGCCAAGATTCATGTTCAGAAGGGTTTCCTTCCATGGGCTGAAAAGTCAGTTGTTCCATTTAGATGAAAGTTTAGCCTCTGGAGAAGCGGATGGCAGCAACAGAACTCTCCCAGGAAACTACTGTGCTGGCAGCCTTCTCATATTTTCCATGGCAGAAGGATTTTGCAAGCCTGTCAGAAATGAACTGCGCTTACTACCTGACTTCCAGGTGGTTTACATTTTGAACCCTTTTATACTCAGCTGAGTGTATTCGACACTGATGCTTTAGAGCTATTAGTAGAGCTTATCAGCATCTATTTTAGTGGTTTTGCCTTTGCTGAGCATAGATCCTACACTGGTTTGTGTGCGTTTCTGCTCCAAACCTGTCAGAAGGTTAAACAACATGTTAGCTGGCTCTGATGTGCTAGATGACTCCAGTTTATTTGAGAGCTGACATTTCCCAGCGCCATCTCCCTCCTGCCTCGGGTAAGAGATCAAACCAACCAAACCTATTTCTAGTTACGCTGTTGATTGTACCCAGCAGGAATCAAGTAGTTGTTTCTTCTTGCTCATGTCAAGAATTTGTCCACCAGAGAAATTCCCTTCCGACCTTTCTCTGTGATCGCCAGCACTGCTGATGAGACACCACACTAGGACTGTCCCTGTGCAAGTCCACGTATTGTTGCGGTCCCTAAACAGGGAGAGGAGGCCCACGGGTTTGACAGAACAGTTTCATTCATTTTGCAGAGATCTAAATCAGAAAGATGCTTCCACAGCCTTCAACACAAAAAACTTTACATAATGAGGATCTTAATTTTTAGCACTATGAACTAAAGACTACAGACTAAATGAAAGTTTGATTAATGAATTTTGGTTCTGTGGGTCTGCTTTTTCTTCTAGATTACATGGATTAGCAGTCCTTGAAACACAGTTTATCAGATAAGACTTCAAAGTGGATGAATTGCAATAATCAGTAGTTTCAGACACCTCATACACAATATCATCAATTGCCATAAACAGTTCTCCTTAGTGAATACAACCTATCTATTTACTTCTTAAGATTACCAACCATGTAAAAGCAGGACAGTGATATTTCAAAATACTAGCATATTCTGTTGTGTTACACAAAGCACATATAGTTTGGAAAACTGACATTGTTGGTCTTGATAATAAATGTTGAGAAATCTGCTTCATCTTCAGGTTTTAAAATTTAGTGAAGTGACAACTAATTAAAGTGGACTGGGCACTTTTCCTCTTTGGTCCTCCTTCCAAAATGTCAGTTCCATTTAGCAGCCATTCCTGTAATGAAGAATACTGGGAAGCCAGCATAAATAATGCAGTCCAGATCTGTGTAAACCAGGCAAAACAAACCAATTATCTTGCAGAGACAGAGGAGACAACCGCTCAGTTTCATCATGGAAGAGATACTACCCAGTGCCTTACATGTAATAGCCCTAGCTAAAGGTTTGCCGTCAGCTCAGCCCAGAACAACATTTAAAATCATTAAGTGTTGGACCTGGCAGGCAATGGGAAATCAGCTAGACAGCGTCTAATGCAATGAAAGGATTTAGTGTGCGTTCTGCATTTTAATTTTTTTTCCCTGTATAAATTCTAATTCTAGAAATAGTTTAATAAAAAAGAGAAACGTGAGACATCGCTGCGGTGGAATAATGAAGTCAAATGAGGCTAGCACAGGCATCAAGAAATGCATATGAAACAGCAACAGGACGCAGCTATAATGACCGCATCAGTGTGTTCTGACAGACAGTTAAGTAAAACCAGGGACACCGATGTTTCTAATTCATCTCACCAGTGGATCCAGAAGTGGTTCTTAAAAACCAAAGGCCCAGTTAGTGGCCTGCTGAAGCTTTATTACCTCCTTTGCAAGCAACATCTGCATAGGCACCAAACCCACAGACATTGTACATCGACTGGAAAAACTCGGGATTTATTTCCAATGGGAAACTCCAATATTTTGTGAAAGGCTTTGTTCCGAATTGGAACAAGAAGAAGAAATTTAGAAATATCCAGAACTAAGGACACTGGGCGGGGAGGCAGAGAAGCCAAAACTTTTCATTTCTGAATGAAACAGAAGAGATGATTGCTCCCAGCTCTGGAGCATTTTCTGCATGTTTTATTACTCTGAGGGACTTTGCAAGAAGTCCTTATTGTCAGTGGGACCTTACATAGAGGGAAGGACAAAACCTCAAAGGTTCTCTGCCAAGTAGATCAGAGTGAGCCATTTCACACTGAAGCTGAAGGGCCCAGAGTTTCCCATTTCTAGATCCCACACCTGAGAGCCCAGAAATCCTGAGGTCCCAAACCTTCAGCAGCCCACACGCAGAGCCTGAACTTCAACTGCGAGTCTTTCGGCTCCCCAGCATCATCAAGGCAGCAAGAAATCACATAGCCCTCTATTAGAAACACACAAATACGTCAGCAATAGATTGTCAAACAGCCAGGTTTCCTCAGACATTTTGGTTTGACATAACTGACATTTTCCAACAAACCCTCTCTCCTAGGGTGGGAAAAAAAATGTTCTTGGAATGTTCCCATCCAACTGTACTTGTGATATACACCTACTGAAATAGCACTGCATTTAAAGCCATTGCAAGCTTAATTTATATGAACCCTACAAAAAAAAAAGAATACAACCCTATGTGACGAGTACCTAATAGTACGCAGTATCCTCCTGTGAAATAGCATCTCCAAGAGAGTCCAGTGCATATACGTAACATTCATGTACCGCAATCTGTACGTCTGGCTCTCAGTCACTGAAATAACACCTTGGTATTTCATTTTTGTGACTGCTAATTAGAGCATACTACCTTGCTTTGTGGTAACATATTCTCATGCACAGCTTGACATAACAGTGCGCACAGATTGCTCAGAGAAAAACCAAGGGCTTTTTTTTTTTTTCAGTGTGATAGTTGATCTGAACTTGCCTGCATTCGTCTCCCTCAAGATGCTTCAGATTAAATGAATGAGTCTCGTAGCTGCAGAAGAGCTGAGTATTAAAAGGATTATGCTCACCGCAAGAGTCCCACTACTCCTACATCCATGACCACTTTTACACACTTGCTATCTGCCTTTCAAAATATGATGTCTTCTCACTAAACATCAGCCAGTTGTGGAGTTCTACTGAGTTTAGAAGTAGAGATGCACTGACACATTTTGCTCAGTCAGACTGCATACCAAGAAGTACTGTTAAGGTTAATGACCTAATGATCAACAGCATGATTCACCTTCGCAGGCAGAAGTAGTTCACTAACAGAATTACTAAAATTACGACGAATTTTGGTCTTTTCCAGTTTTATACATTACTGCACCTCAGGAACATGCAACCTTTTCCCAGAATCACAATGGGTCATTTACCAGTGATGTTTTTAAACCTGATGAAGGCTAGACAACCCTTTGTCATTTTTAAGATGTAGAATCACTGTCTGAATAACACTGAAATTATTTTTTTAAAAAGTAGAATGGAACTAGCAATTATATCCTCTAAAAAAAAATAAATCATGAAACAATAATTGCTACAGGTCAGCAGTATAGATTTTGCCAGCACTGGAGCAGAGGAGATGCTGGCAATGGATCAAAGCAAAGTCACCAGCAGCACGTACAACATCCTCATGGGAGCGGCAGAATCAGAATGATGCTCTTTGCAGTGGATGTCCCTCCCTGCTCGAATGGAGCCCTGGGAGCAGGCCCAGTCTTGCAGACCTCTCTGTCTCATGGCCTCTGCTCTTTAACCCCCTGCCTGCCAGTACCTGCTTCAGGCACAACTTCCCTTTCTCAGCAGGATCCCACCCTCTAGATCCAGTCCAGATCTCATAGAACAGTTGAGGAGATCATTCTCTCTACCTCCCTGGCCAAAGCACCTCGCTGCACTCAGGGCCTTTGCCAGTTAAGCATCGGGTACCTCAGACCTCCAACAACCCCCACACTGAGCCTGCATTTGAACTGTGAGCCCTTCAGCTCCCTAGAATCAACAAGGCAGCAAGAAACCAGGTGTCCACTTTCCATTAGGATACAAGCTATCTCCTTTAGTTCAGAGAGGTGTCCTCCAGAATCCGAATTTTAACTTTGCAGATTTTGTGTTCATACGTTCATATTCATGCATTCCTATTAACTGGGGTGGAACATTGTTGAGGGACAGGTCACAAAGTCCCTTGGCAGAAGCTAGGCACAGAAACAAAATAGTCAGGATAGGGATTTTACCATGCTCTTCACTGCTTAAACTACCCATGAAGCAGAGAGTTGGTGTTGGGTTACACCAGGGACAGAAAGCGGGACCAGTAAATTGACGGGGCACATCAAATGAGAGACTGCAGAGAACTACCTAGTCACTGCTGTAAATATATGCACTAGATGGTATTTTATAGAGGAAAGTATTTCCATTTTTTCTCATCAGAAGAGGCAACCAAATCAGATAGCGGAAATTACAGGCACCCAGGCATTCTTATACTGACTTTCCCTATTTGTATGCCAGAAATAAGAGAAAAAAAAAGAAATCATTTAAAGTTTTCACATATGCTCCCTCTCTTGCCTACATCTCCAAGTAAATGAAAAGCCATCCTGCAGCCACGTTTTTCCTGGGAGAGATGACTTAGATATGTCATCCCATTCTTCCTACACACATATGCACACACACACAGAGATCACCAAACCTCCCCAGCTGTGGCCACTGAATTATGGCATCTTTGTGTTTACAGCATCCAATTCACCACAGGACCACTCAGACCTGATGGTGCATCCACTCCTCTTTCCACAGGCGAGTCACTGACTCCACAAGCCACTGAAACTCAGATATCTCCTGCGGGACGGCAGCACCTTCTTCACTGTATACGGCAAATCCGCACAACAGGCAGGGCTGGAAAGAGACCACCACCAGATCCCACTGAAACCGCAGGGGCACCACTCCTGCTGGCACACCAACCACAGCAAAAACGACCAGAGTGGAGCCAACACACACACTTTTCCCAAGGACATAATCAGATCAGTATTTGGCTGTAGCACTCAGTGCGTAGAAACCTGGCGTCACCCCTTGTCCGCCAAATACAGTGTAACACAACATTTGCAGTAAGCAGGAGATATTGAAATGAACACGTAAGATATAATAGAACGGGACTGACAAAGGCTAGGGACCATGCAAGAGCGCTTTAAAATTTATTGCCTGCATTTTAACTGTTTCACCCAATAACCCTTTCTAAAGGGGAATCACCATGGCCACAAAATCAGCACCTGTGTGCATGGGTTGGGGGGAAACTTAAGTGAGAGAAACAGATTGCTCTTTAAAGCTCTTTTACATAACACAGCTGCAGAATCCCTCAACAGCCCTGAAAAATACTTCAACCAGAAAAACACACTGCATGGACAAATAGCACAGGGGGAACAAAGCGTGGCTCTATTCCCTACCTTATGTTTGTGAAACTTTTTAGATGGGAGTGGTATGGGAATCTCTCACGCTTGTGCTGTGCATCAAATTCATGATCAGACTCCATGGGAAGCACTCTGCTAAGGAACAAAAAATATCCAACACCTCCAGTGAGCGTGGGCCAGGACCGACAGGCAGCTTCAGTATGCAGAAGATGTGACAGCAGGCATGCTTGAAAATTATTTTGGTTTTAATGGGGTTGACACAAGAGGTGACCTTTCAGACATACTGGCATTGAAAAACACCGTGTTGACACAAGGTAATGTTGAACTATTTTTTCAAGGCATGGGGTTTGTTTGTTTAAAAAAACATATGATGCATTGGAAAAAATAAATGCTTTGGGAACCAAAAGCTGGCATTAAAAGGCTATTTAGTTTTTTTCCTCTTTGTTTTTAAGGAAAGTTTAAACCTTTTGGTAGAAGAATGAGATGCGAGGTCTATCAGTTTTCCAGAAAGACATTTAACTAGCTCTTGAGTAAATATCCTCTGCTTAAAATGGAACTCTCCCAAGTGGTTCATTGCCCACCCATCCCACACCTAGGCAAATTCACCTGTAGGTCACCTCTTGCAAAGATGCAATTCTCTACTGTCTTGAAACACAATAAAGCTGCTGTTAATTTCTCAGTGAAGTACTGGATTTCCTGCTTTCTTCTGCTTTTTTACAACAGGCTCCTTACTAGGATGAAGTTCAAACTCTTGGCTAAACAGAGAGCAAGGTTGGAAAAACGAAGAACAGGGCTGAAAAAAAACATTTCAAGGAATGAAAAACAGATTTTATGAAATCAGAACAAGATTAAAATTGCTCCATTTGAAGTTCCAGAAAAATATAATTTAGCTCTAGGGTTACCTACGTAAGTGTCAATAAAAGAACTCCAATATGACTTCATACTTAATGTCAATGCATTACTATTCTTCATGCAGGTAAGCTACAAAGGGAAATTTATGGCCGTCGCACACTGATAAATACATAACTCGGGTGAGCTCTGAGACTGTGTTAGACTTCGAAAAATACAGCATTTAGATCAAAACCAATCACCCTACGTCTGTTCACTGCCCAAACAGGGGAAAATGCCTCTTTTCATTGTTGGAGCTGCACGTTCCCAGAGAGCTTTGTCTGGCAGAAGCACGGGCTCTGTTTATTCAGGTGGGACCAGTGCTCTTGTACCATTTCAGGAAGGAATTGGCACATTCTTTAGTTGCTCTTTTGGGAGTTGCAGATGGCACGCCTCCAGAACAACACGGTTTTCAAGTACCAACATGAAAACCCTTGAGACAAAAGATACATACAGCACAAGGCTAATATCAATAGCTCCGCTTGGGCTAGGTCTAGCGTACCTCCTTCCAGGAGCAGACACCCTTCCCAACGGGCACCACATCAGGCATAAAACTAGGTCACTATGCCTTTGCAACAAAAGTAGAGACATATAGGCAAGCAGACAAAAAAAAAAAAAAAAAATCCCACCACAACAAAACAGGTCATTATTTTTCATTCAGTAACAAAATACTTTGCAGATGGTGTCGGCATCACCTGTGGAAGCAAACTGCTCTCACTGTGGATGGCACAAACCCATCACCACTGCATGGTTGGGAATTTCACTTTAGCAAAACACACCATCCATCCTGGCCTCATCTCTAACGGCATTTAAATTGTGCGTCTATGCTGCAGGGCCATCAATAGAGCCAATGCTCTGGGGAGGAAACAAGAGATTTCTGGGGCAGTGTGGTTCTCATTTTAACACCAGACACCTTGCTCACCACCCAGAGAAAAGCTGGGACATTTAGCTGCTTGAGCTGGGTTGTCTGGCTGTTGTTATAACTTAGTCTTTGTGTGAGAGGATCACAAGAAATACACTCAATAAACTCAGTTTGACCTTAGATATTGCTGTACTCAAAGCACAACGGGTACATGAAGGCTAAAAAGACAGACAAAAACTTTTGACTTTTCAAGATGCTAAACCAAGCATTTTCAAAGAACTGCCTAGAATTAAAGTTGCAAGCTCTTGTGAGGCTAAATCCCAGTACAACACTTGGCTGAACGTTACTTAAGCTTAATTTCTTTTCTTTCTCCAGTTTTTCAATTCACCTCAGTGGTTTCTCAAAATAACTCAGTAACTCGGGTGATATAGCAGGATTTTTTGCTAGTGATTCATATTACTTAGAGTTAGAAGACTCACTAAAGCCACTTTAATGCTGCTGCTTTGATGCTGGGAGATGTCATCAGTTTAGATCAGATGACTTAATGCAGGGCTGGAGGGGGATCGCTGTTCCCACTGCACAGCAACACACATGCGCATCAACCTGCCTTTCCACAGCTGTTATCCCAGACCATCTCGAGTGCAGGATCTACAGCCACAACTGGGAGCCAAAGGGGGAGCACAAGCAGGACAGTTACACTCTCACTTCACTGTGCAAAAGTAGACACAACAAAGTAATAAAATCAGTGGTCCTAAGTCTTGAGTTTTGGGGACTCCTCTCCATTTCCCCACTTGTTGCTTTCTTTTCTCACGAGCTGTGGCCAAACACCCCTCCTTCTGCACAACCTCTCAACTCTGCTCACCCAATTAGTGCCTCTCCTCATTCCACAGGCAAGCAAGCCACTCCTGCCCACCTTTACACAAGAAGCCTTTAGTTTAATTCGTAGGTACAACCTAGCAATTGGAAAAGCGCAAAGCAGGTCCAATATTTTTCATGTACAGCTATTACTTATCTGTTTTTGTACATGTAGATCTTAGGTAGCAAGAAAATTTGTCCCTGCTCAGACAAAACCCCTTGGACTACAGCAAACAGGATTAGTGAGAACTGACTTGCAACACTGGGACATTCTCTGAGAACAATCTCCAAAGGAAAGGTTTGTTTTCTTGGCAGAGAGGGATGTGGCATACAGAACAGGAGGTCTAGGGTTGGTCTCGAAGTAGAAAATATTAGATTCAACTAGTTATGCAGTATAAATGAAAACACTTCATAAAGACCTCAGGCAAAATAGGTAACAAAAGGCAGACAAGAAAAACACTCGTCATGGATAACAGCGTGGCTTATGCGGTCTTCAGAAATATGATCATGTGAACAAAATAAATTGTCCAATATGTTGGCAATTTAAATGAAAAGCTTTGAATAAAGAAATATAGTTTAATGTTGCAACAGTGTAGAATATGTTGTCCTCCGGGCAAAACAAAAGCCAGAATGTTTTTCTATGTTTCTGCTTTAATTACTTCTTAGGAAAGAAATGGCCACATCAAACTAGGTCAAGATGACAAATCACAGTAAATAAAGCCTGCCATGTTGGTTCATCAAAATTAGGCTCTGCAACATGTTCTTGGTCTAATTGGGATTCCACAGTAACTAGTGAACCTGGCTGGGCAGCCAAGCCAACCCACAGGAGCTGGGCACCAGGAACAGCTCATCATGCTGAGATCCTGGAAGCTGCACTGGTGCCTGCAGAACAAGTCAATTTAGTATTCTCCTTTCGGGGGGGGGAGTAAAGTCTTCCCACAGACCAAACTGAAGTGTTGTTAACACTGAACAAAAGTACAATAGCACTCTTGAGTAGGAACGAGTGATTTCACAGCACTTGCAGATGAAAGACAACATGCCCCGTAACACAGCATAAAAATATTCCCAGATCTCCTACTTTACAAAGTGATTCAGTGAAGAGCTATAAATAAGCAGCAGAGTCAGATGTTACAGGGAGAGAAGCTGGTGACTTAACAACACATTAAGCTGATTTGGATAGTTAAGAATCAGTGAGTACGCTCACATTGCAATAACATGAATAAGCAAATAAAAAAAATAAATATATATGTAAACCTTTGCAGTGGCTCTTGACAAGTAGAGGTAAACAGAGAGAACATTTTTTCTATATAGACTGATAAGATTATAAAAATGTGACCAGATGTCTTCTATGCTTCATAATACCCCATGAACCTTTGAGACATCTGTAGAAAATGCTTTGAGGATAATCATTTTGATATGCTGCCTTCTGCTTCCCTTCACTAACATTGTTTCCCTTAACAGTGGACACAGAGATTGACTTCAAGCAGCTGTTCAACCCAGAGCAATCCGATTCTCTTCATTTTAACAGGATAAGGAGGCTACAATGAGTGTATTCACTTGAAGGCCCTAGAGGAATAGTTCCTTGCCTAAATAGTACTCACACCGACAAACAGAATCAATACAAAATTAAAAATGTAGAACCTGCCCCTACCAGGCTATGTTTGCATTCCCAGATTAGTTGCACAGCATCTTCAAAAACTTACCTTTCAATATTTTTTTATGCTGAGTGGCAAAACTTAACCATCAACATAAGATAATTTTTGTCTTATTTTATCATCCATATGAAGCTAGCAATAAAGCTACGGATGGCTTAAGGAATGGCTCAACGTGCCATGTCTGATCCACTTGAACCAATTGCTCATGAGCCACTAGAGCCAAGATCAGTAGTAATCGGACCACTCATTACTTGAAGAAGGACTGTGAAAACAGCTATTTGCATTGGTCTGCCCACTGACTACTTGCTGGTTTAATAATGCTATTTTATTTTTAATTTAATTTCAGGTTGCTACATAAAGTTTTGGTTTAATTTTCCAAGAAAGCTAAAAGGTTTGGAACAAAATATCTGGACAAAACGTCCAGACCTGCCAGAGACAGCAGCACTAGTGCTGCTGAACCCAGGTTAGCGTTGCTTGTTGGCCTCCGAAGCAAGCTCCAGAGATTTTCCCCTCCGGCACAGCAGCCCAGGGGTCTGTGGGGACTTTAGCAAGAGCCACCTTGCACCTTTTTTTGCATCAACTTTTCAAAGACCCAGATAAGGGAAGGTATTTGGCATTTCATGTGTCAGACAGATGGATGGGAGGAGTGGTACTTGGCATTTTAAATAGTGTGAATGAAGCATTTGGGGATGGATTTAAAACATTATATAGTGAGCATGGTGTACTGACAAAACCATTGGGGCTGGGGAATCTGGCCATGCTTTAATAGAGCAGCCAATTAGTTAAGATTTTATTTTGGTTTTCACTCTATGTTTGCCTCTGTAGCCTTCACTAGACACCATTTCTACTAAAAGTCAATTGTATTTATAACATGGCTAAAAAATGCATTGGTGAGTTGCTAAGGCTAATTTTAAGAAGAACTGAAAAAGTAAGTTTTAACGAAGAGACAGGAGACCAGACAGTGAACATTATTTAGATGAATGCGGAGGAGTAAATCTGCATTTAACTCCGAAAAAGTCAAGATAACTTTGCAGCTAAGGATTAATACAAATTCTCAAACTAGTTTTCTGTATATGTCTGTACGAGGAAGAGAGAAACATGTGGGGTGTCTGAGATGAAATTATTTTCCTTCTTTTGTTTTGCTCTGTTTGGAATCATCAAACAGGTGATGCAGATAGCTCAAAATGCACATTCTGCAAATTGCGATAAAAAGGAGTTCTACTTGGGACTTCGTGGACTCTTATTTAGTTGCTCCCCCTTGTTTATTGTCTGGACTATTACAATGCAGCTCTAGCTTCCATTAAGGTCTCTTGAAAGTCTCCCTTGACTGAAAGCTTCCTTGCATTTTCATGCTTGTACATTCATTGCTATGAGTTGTCACTTTCCAAACTCTCTTCCACTTTGTGACCATTAGTTTAAAATCACGCTGATACAACCATCAGCATCTTTTTTTCCTTTCGTGTTTGCCAACAAACATTCAGCCCAAGTAGTTCTTCCCTAAAACTTTTATTTCTGAGAAGCTGCGTTACATAAGAGAACTCCTCAAGCCTGTCGCACCAGATCCAGATGAAGACTTTACGTCACTGATGCCCAAACTGGACATGCTACTGTGTCATCACTGCCAGTGATGTCTGGATTAAGGCAGAAAACACTAGGGTTGCCAGAATTTTTTTTTTTTTTTAAACAGATAATTATTTTACTAATGACCTCCCCATGACCTTGCACAAGCTGCTTTCCCTCTGTTTTACTTTGCTTCTACTTTTACTTGGCATTTAATATCTTTGCAAAAGGGACTGTCTGTAAATAGGCACAGCACATACCACTGTGGATCCCTCATTTCAAAGCAATAAGTGCCAATATCAAACAATGACAAAGGTCTCACAAATTCCAGAGAGAAGACATGGTGTATAAAGTACTAGAGAGATTTAGCATTGCTTTGCAAGAATTTTCCTCATGCTAAGTTTTGAGCTGGAAAAGCACATGCCCAACAGTGCTTTTACAACTCCTCTATGCACAAGACAGTATATTTGTTCATGCTTCTGTTTTACCCAGGCTTAAGTAAGGAGCTTGTCTGTAGTAAATTGAGGGGAGAATCCTTAGTGCAGTGCAACAGTAAATCTTGCAGCCCGTGGGATGGAGGGAGCTGTTTTTGCTAGCAATGCTCTTTGAAACAAAAGTGAAACTTGGGCATAAAACTGCAGGTGAGCATCAGCAGTGCTCCCCACAGCCAGGCTCTCCGTCGCTCACCCTCCCACCCTCCAGGACAGCAGAACAAGCACAATGGTTTGTTTTTTTTTTTTTTTTCTCAAAAAGTACAATTATTTCCCAGTAGAAGAAATAGTAGAGTGCAATAATTAAGAGGAAAAATACAAGCAGTCTTCCCACTGAATGGCCAGGTAAGGGCTGTTCCCAGCTGGACATGGGCAGGCACACCACAGCACCTCTGCTGCTACCGAGGGAGTAGAGCAGAGCAGAGGGAGACACAGCTGGAGATCATTAACCCAATCAAGCGGCTGCAAAAGAAACGAGGTTACCCTGATACTCTCATTTCTGAGCTCTGCCCAGCGAAGGACACAACACAGTCAAGTTTAACTACGGCCTCATCAGAGCAGGTAACAAACCGCATAGTCAGAACACCCCCGGTCAGAAGCAGCAGTGGACGGACAGCACAGAAACCCGAGCGGCCCTGGGAGGGCAGAAGGTGAGGGAGCTCTGCCCCAAACCAAGCCCTGGCCACGCTGCGGCTGCTCGGAGCTAACTGCGTCACAATGGCGGGGAGGGGGAAAACAATCCAAAATCAGCCCGCAACAACCCACCCCCGCACAGCTCCACCGCCACCCCGTCTCTCCGCCCGCGGGTACCCAGCAGGTTTCCCCCGAGCCGGCCCGGCCGCCACTCGCCTGTCCCGGCCGCCACTCGCCTGTCCCGGCCATGCAGGGCCGCCCATCGCAGACGAAGCTGAGGCGGCCACGTGCTCGCGGCGCCCCCAGGGTGCAGTTCCGGGAGGACGGTGAGGAACGAGGCGGGGTGGAGCGGGCTCCCGCCGACCCCTCTGCTGCTCTGCCACGGCCGGAGGTGCTCCCCGGCTCCAGGCAACGCCAAGGTGCTGCCCCCCGTACCAGCCGCACATCACTGCACCTAGGCAGAGGGGGCGGGAGCAGCCTCCATTATCTCAGCAAGCCCCAGGTGAGCTCATCAGCAGGAAAATGGTGGCAGGTTTGGGGATGAGCCCCGGGTGCCCACCAGCCCTGAGGCCTTCCCCTGCCTCACTCCACAGGAGTGGAATGTAGCATTGTGTCCCCTTCACCCTGCTGTCATGGACACGGGTATGTCACAAAGGGTGTGTTTTGGGGCAGGAGAGTTGTAGTTGCAGCTGTGATCTGGGCACCTGAGCTCCACAACCCAGTCAGCACCCCGAGGTGGGAACGTGGCCACCCCACCAACGCCCCTTCACAGAATCACAGAATGTTAGGGATTGGAAGGGACCTCAAAAGCTCATCCAGTCCAATCCCCCTGCCGGAGCAGGAACACCCAGATGAGGTTCCACAGGAAGGTGTCCAGGCAGGTTTGAATGCCTCCAGAGAAAGAAACTCCACAACCCCCCTGGGCAGCCTGGGCCAGTGTCTGCTACCCTCACTGAGAAGAAGTTTCTTCTCATATTGAAGTGGAACCTCCTGTGTTCCAGTTTGTACCCATTGCCCTTTGTCCTATCATTGGCTGTCACCGAGAAGAGCCTGGCTCCATCCTTGTGGCACTCACCCTTTGCATATTTATAAACATTAATAAGGTCACCCCTCAGTCTCCTCCAAACTGAAGAGCCCCAGCTCTCTCAGCCTTTCCTCATAAGGGAGATGCTCCACCCTTCATCACCTTCATTGCCCTGTGCTGGACTCTCTCCAGCAGTTCCCTGTCCTTGAACTGAGGAGCCCAGAACTGGACACAATATTCCAGATGGGGTCTCACCAGGGCAGAGCAGAGGGGCAGGAGAACCTCTCTGGACCTACTGACCACCCTCCTTCTAATCCACCCCAGGTACCATTGGCCTTCCTGGCCACAAGGGCCCAGCGCTGGCTCATGGTCATCCTGCTATCCACTAGGACCCCCAGGTCACTTTCCCCTACACTGCTCTCCCAACAGTTCGTTCCCCAACTTATACTGGAACCTGGGGTTGTTCCTACCCAGATGCAAAACTCTATACTTTTGCTTTTCATGAAGGGGCTGGAGGGTCCTGGGGCCACGTACCTGGGCCGTGTCTGGCCCTGTGTCCTGGCCCTTGTCCCTTGGGGACAGCCACCACACAGTGATGGTCCTCACCATGGCCTTCTCCTCCATGTGTGGGACAGATCTGGCCTTTGAAGGCAAAGCATTCCCCTCCCAGACCCACGGGGAGTGGGTGAAAATGCCTGACCCGACATGTGCAATATTGGTGTCCTGAAAGGTGCGTGCACCGGTCCTTTGAGGTACCATTGATTTACAGAACAAAATACTTCAAGAAGCCACAGAAATGAAAGCATATCTTTCATGAAGTACTCCAGGGGAGAAATTCCTTGCCCTGAAATCTCTTCAGTACTATGGAACGGAAAACTTACCTGTCTTTTTTTGTTTTGTCCCCCGTCCCCTTTTTTTTTTTTAACATTAAGTGCATTTTTCCTCTTCTGCTGTGATCTCAATTTATTCAGTGTTTGCTTTTCTGCTGGCTCTTGTGCACATATGTTTTCTTTTAACTGAATTGCTTCTCTATTGCAGTTGTATTTTCTTTAGTAGATACGAGAGAGGTCCAGCTTTGCAAGGAAATTTCCATGTAAGGTCCAAAACAGGCACCTGTGCATTAGGGACAGGCAACCTTTTTGGAGGGTGGGGCAACACCAGTGTGTGTTTCCTAACCTATATTTGAGCCCTAAACTGTCATTAAAAACAACCTTTTTCTTCTCCAGATGACAGTCACCCAGATGAGAGGACCACAGGGGACCATTCCAAGGTAGGCCAAACTCTCTAAATGTATCTTTTATACATAGCAGCCTTGAAGTGTATTCCTGGTAAGCATCAATAGCATTCATACACCTGCTCTATTTAAGGTTCTTTTAATTATTCCAGTCCCCATTGATGTTTTAGTGAGATTTTGTGTGAAAAGAGTTCAGCAAACCTAGTCCTGGAAATCAAGAGAGTTTACTAGGTATTTTTCCACTATCACTTTTCGCTGCCATTTCCTCAGCTAACCTTTGTTTCCCCTGTATTTGTTCATCACTTTGTCTAGTCCTTTTACAATTGCTCACTGTCTTGGATATCATCTCTTTCTGTGTGTTCATCATCTCCTGTCTTCTCTCAGGAGAAAGAAAATGCCACATGACGCAACAGTCCAGTAAGTTACTTGCAAATAATTCAACTCAAAAGTTTCTGGGTTTTTTGAACTCTTTACAGGGGTTATCTCTGCATTTTGGTAGCAAACAAGAGGGTTTATTGCTGAAAGAGCAAAAGAGAAACCACTGAGATTTAGTTTTCATGTTGCCAATGAGTGTTCATTAGTGCATCTGCAGAAAGATGAGAAGCAAGATGGAAGGGGTTTGGTACATTCATCTGCCTAAATATGCAAGTGATCTTGGTCAAACTATCTGGCATTAGAATAACCCTTAGTATAAATTGCTTGAATTAAATATCTAAATCACATGCGGACACTTGCATATAGTAGTGCTGCTTAAAAAAGGAAGTGTCTGAGGGAAGCCATTAAGAGAGGAAGAGAAGCCCAAAGACTCTAAGGAAGGTTAAACCTCACTAAAGAAAACCTGGTAATATAAATCCTTCATCTTCTCCCCCGCTGCACATGCAGATGTTTGCCAACCCCAGTGGAACATGACAGATTACAAAGGAATTTCTTCCAGAGGGTATCTTCAAAGCATGTGCACAGATGTATTTTAAAATAAATTGGGTGGGTATTGAATTCACATCATTATACTATATATACTGCTCGCTTCTTCCTTAGTGGATGACTCTTGGGGATCCTTCTCTCATTAGGTCCCAGACAGGAAAAAACCTCCACTTATTCATTAACTGGAGGACTGTGTAATCTGTTTTATTCATTGATCAATTAGTCATCATCCACAAAGACCATAAGCTACAACAGGCACCACTTTCAGTTTCCCATGGATAAGCTCTCTTTGGTGAAAGCAGGATCATTTTCAAGTGTGCTTTATACAATAAAACATGGGTCAAAAAAAACTTAAGCCTCCACCTCAGGTGATGAGTTAAATGTACTATCTACTCTGAGTGGCATAATAAATTTGTTTCGCTGTCTAATTTGTACTGCAATGAAGAAAGAAAAGGTGAAGCCTAACACAGAACCAAACCCAATACTCTGTAGTCTTGAGAGAAAATATTTACCCTTCAATAACACAGACAAAGAATTCAATTCATATTTTTCTGAGTATCATGAATTTTCCTGACAGGTTGTGAATTTTCCTTCATGTGTAATAATGTAAGGTGGCAATAACAAGAGTAGAATCTGAGAATGTTTTGGCACTGTAACTGTGACTTCTCTCTGGTGTCAGAGTATAACCTCCATTTTGCTCCATGAGTGACATTTTACAACTTACTGCTTAGCTTACTCAGTCCAAACCTATTTTTTTCATATACAGGACAAACAAATTAATAAAGATGCCTTTGTGTAGTTTCATTGCTTTCTTCTATTATGATGATCTGCTTTTCTTTCTCATTTTTTTCATTCTACTGCCCTCCAAGATAGTTTGAGAGCCTAAGGCCGAAGCAAAAATAAATGAGGAATTTGGTGTTGATGAATTTAAATGAGGGCTTGACACTGGGGGAAGGAATATTTCACCTGCCTTACACTGTGCATACACTCTAGGACCCTGCTTAAGAGCCTATATGAAGACTGCTATCAAAAGTTGGTAGTGTTCTCCCTCCTGAATGGCTTTGTTCACTTCTAGACCTCCCATTAGGAAGGAGAAGAAAAGGTAGAGCAGATACCAGAGTTCAGAGACAGGTGCTATCTGCTGATAAGGGACAGGAGGGAAACTCCTCTTAGTAGAGAACTGAAAGAAGATCTAGAGTGATTATTTTAATGAGAGGCTATTATAAAGATTAGTAAATAGCATGCAAAAGGTTAATGAGGATCTGCTGTTATTCTAACTGTGAATATAAGAACAAAATTATTTTCTGGAAGAGGGCTTGGATCTAGGAACATGATTGAAAATGGCTAGACAGTTCAACATGATAAATGGAAATGTTTACAAAGCGAAAGTGGTATCAAAACCAGGTTAGAGTTTCACAATGATCCAGGAAAAAGTTGTGAACTCTGAACAGAATATGCACTGCACAGTGTGGTACAAAGATGTGTATTTATTTGGGGGACCCCAGATCTATTGTCACAGCAAATCCAGAGTACAAAGTTAAATCCTGGAGGAAGATTAAATGTACCCAATGCATGACTGATTCCATTATTCTCCTTTATGGGTTTGTGGGGTTTTTTTGTACTTTCCTCCTATCCTTCGTCTTTTCTATTTTCTCTTCTGGGATAGGTTATTTTAGACTGAGATGGTCCACCAGACCACTCAGGAATTATAATGCTTAAGCCTTCACTCATGGGACAAGCTGATAACTCTGAGTAATGCTTTTTTTTTTTTTTTAGCTCTTCATTTCTTCACATCTATTTAATTATAATTCCTTCCATTTACCGATTTGCCTTCTTTCTAAACTTTATGCTTATTGATTTCTGAAGATAACCGTTAAAGACAAGTACTCATTTCCATGTACCATGAAGTCATTTGGGAGTTCTCAAAAGAACATTTGCCCAAGTAATGAGGACTGACAGTTCACTGACCTTTGCTCATACGACAACCCAGAGTACCGTCTTATACCATCATTAAAGTGAAGCACCTTGAAGTCATTCATTAAATAATTGCCTGGCTTTGTTCTTAATAAGCGATGAATTAAGCCCTCTTATATTTAACCCAGAGTCTATAGCTCAGCCACTATTAACTTTTCTGCAGCCTTGTGTCCCAGTCTGGCTTCCCAGAAATGCTAGTAGATTTTTTTTTTTAATTATTTTTTCCTTGAGTAAGTCCTAGATATGTTAGGGACTATGGGCTTAGGTATCCACAGGGGAGTATCCATCGTAGCTAGCCAGTATTAAATGTTCTACAGTGGTTTGCTCTTTTAGCTGTTTAAATCATGGCTGCAAGTTATTTCTGGGTGCTTTTTCAGGAGAACAAAATATAAAAAGGCACCAGCGAGCTCTACTTTCTTGTTTCATGCTGTGAGAATCCACAGCCCTCTGCCACCCAAGGAGCAAGAGATATGTCCAGAAATGCATAGCAAGGAGCTGCAACAGCAGTGGGAGGCTGAGGCATCTTAAGCTCTTTCACTGGGTGACAGATCTCTTTTTGGAAACACATTCTTCCCTTTTGAATTTGCTGTGTGAACCATCCCTTTGCAGTCTGGTAGATGAACCAGCTTTTCTCATAAAACCTTTGAAGGCCTGAAGCAACTTGCTGGTACATACATGTGTTTCTGCACAGCTAGGTGTCTATATATGGAAAGAGAAATAGATAATAACAGCGCAAGGCTTCTGCTGCACTGATCTGTCCATTTGCAAAACAAGCCTCATTTCTGCAGCAGAGCGGAACACTGAGTGACAGGAGGGCTGGAGGTGGCTCCTGGCTGCCAGCGAGGAAAAAAGGCACAGGGAAAACAACCCTGTAGCTGTGCCCTGCATCATCCTGAGGCCACTTTTTACTCCAGTGCTAGTAAAATAGTTTGGGGATCTCAGTTTTGGACGTAGTTGCTTACTGGGACAAAGCAGGTGGCACTTTTATAACTGGGTTTTCCAGTCAATATAGGTTTGATTCTTGATATTGTTGTGTGTGCTGCTACATCTTTCTGTCTGAATGAAGGACATTCCTAGGTTCTGCTTTGCCCAAGGATGAGTGATTGGGAGTTAGCAGGCAGCATCAAACAGGAGGAATCACATTCCTATTAGCTCATTTTGCTCTGTGCAAACATTGGTCTTGTGCTTTTGACTTCTTGTTCGGGCAAAATAAGTTGCTCCTCTTAGTTACCTGCATATCTGTGGGTAGGAACATAATTTTATGAGTAACATTAGGAAGTTAGTATTCACCAGTGCATTTACTTCTGAGAATTCCTGTTCTGGCTCTAAGAAAAGGTCAGGGTAGTCACCACAGTGTGGTAAGTTAGCACAGGCAGATGTTCTTAATTTGTGTTGATTTTTTTTTTTCCCCAGATTTCCTCCATGGTAAATATAATTTCTTCTTTGCAATGAGAAAAATTAAGGTTCTGGGAGGTTAATGAACTTGTTTGTTCACATTGTGCTAATGGATTACATGCCAAAGTAGGAGCCAAAAACATGAGTTCTGATTGTGGTTCTGACATGCACTTGCAATGTAAGAGTACCATTCCCTGAGCTTCGTTTTCCCAGACAGACAATGAACTATGGGTCTCTTCATCTGAGGTTAATTGGAGTCTCTGTACCTTTCCTTAAAGAAATGCCCTAAGGAAATTGATGCACTAAATGTGCTTCAAGAAGTTTACATCCAATTTAAGGTGGAACAGAGAAAGGAAAGACAAGTGATAGGTGGTGACCACAAGCTGAATGCATCAGAGAAACACAGCACTACATACCAGGTACGCAGGTAGCACAGGTGCTTTCCAGGGAGAAGCAAAACCGCCGCCAGTGTTAGGGGTTTGTAATCGTGAAAGATCTGAGGAAATCCACATTTTAGACCCAATAGGACTAGGATACTTTCTATTTCTGCAGACCAACTTACTCTCTAATGAAAAATATTGATTTTGCTGCTAGAAAAGCGTGCTCACTTCTGGCTGAGAAAACAGAGGGCAGGCACCATAACAGTTTGTGCAATACAATAAAGGGAGCAGGCTCCTGCCGCCCCAGTGCTTGCCTGAATCAACAGATAGCGGGTCATATGAAAAAAGGCCTTTTTTTAAAAAGGATGGCTCTGAAGCTGAAGGGTTGTTTCAGGTCTAATTCATCCTTTTTTGTTGCTGGGTGGAGGAAGATCAGCATAAACTTCTTTCCCTTCCTTCATGCCCTGTGGGAGCATCTGTAAGGTCTGTGTTTACCTTGAGAAAGGGACCGGCAGCTTGCTGCAGGACCCACTGTGAACCCTGGGGTAAAACACTACACCTTTCCCCCCAGGGAGAAGAGAGAATGGTGCCTGGGGAACCATGGGAGGCAACCCCATACAGAATGAGTTTTCTGTCTTCTCTATGGGGGCTTTTCAAGTTCTGGACCAGTGACTGCACAGCCAAAAGTCTGTAAGGTAATGCTGAGTAGCCACTGTGTGTGAACAGGGCTCATACATCTGGTGTAATCTCCCTCTTGCTCTGGCAAATTACTTTCATCCATATGTTGTTTTCTTGAAAACATGCAAGATGGGAAAGTAGTAATCTGTAATTGTAGGACATAAACCTGTAGGTGTAGGACATGGGTTTCTGTTGCTTTTGGAATTCCTTCTTCCTTCTAAATTTAACTCTGAGTCTCCTTGAAGACATGATAAACACAAATAAAACCTGTCTTTTTCTTATATAAGCAGGAGTATTTTCAGTTTGCTCTTTTAGGATGGTGGTAGTTAATACTGAGTTCCTGAGTTAATAATGATTTCACAAGTGTTCTTTCCAAAAAAAGACTGTTTATTTTCAGCTGTAAAGCTGAAGCGTAGGAAGACTTCCTACACTAAAGTCACGTTGCCTTTCTCAATATCATATAAGGCAAGCCATCATTCTGATAAGTCAGTGGTTATATTTGTAGCTGCACCATATTGGAACCTCTGGGACGAGTCAGGCTAAATCCACTCTTTTTACCAGGGTTTGGATATGACAAATTCTAGACGTGTGTCAGAGCCAAACTGACACATTGTTTAAAACCAAAATCAAACATCCAACAACAACAACAACAACACGAGGAAAGATTCAGATTTCTGATGGAAAAAGCATCAAATGGATCATATACAATTAAACCGCTTCTGTCATTAGTCTAACAGAAGGGCTAGTTGCTCAATACAGTTAAAGGTCTTCAGTCAATGATATGAACTCCAGCACCACTATTAAGGAACATCCTCGAGGCATCTCATCATATCTGATGTATTTTGTGTATTTTTGGAAAATAAGTACTGAATCAGGTGAGAGGCAAAGCCTTTAAATAACTCTACAAGTTTGAACCGTCAAAGCAGCACGTCTTAGAACATCTTTGGGAAAAGAAACAACATCCTTTGAAGTGGAGGCAGGTTGGATTTCAGAATGAAGCAGCTTCACAGATTTAGACACCTGCTTAATTAGAGGATGAATGCGAAATCCTTAAACTTAAAAGGCTTTTATGAGGCAGCACTTCAGAGAACAAGCATTCCTCGAGCATCGGCAGAGAAGAGCTGTTGGCTATTATCTTTGGAGCTGGGTCAAAAACGAATATATTAGCAAAAAGGACTCTCCATAGATGGTGAGATGAGCTGTATGTAATTCTCATACCTCAAATAGGAAGCATTTTGAAAGAATTGAGGAAAGCTGGAATCATGGATGCTTTAGGAGGCAACACTCAATTCATCACGCAATCAGAAAGCAAAATAAGGAACAAAAAACTAGGTAGGTAGATAGCAGGTATGCAGTCATTTAAACACAGTAAAGGAACTTATTTTTCATTACACTGTTGTGGTTCAGCAGTCTGTCTGATAGTTTTTATGCAACCCATTCGAGAATAATACAAGAGGAGCTCCTAAATACTACCAAACCAGGAAATAGAAGAAACAGCTAATGTCTTTCACACCAGCTTTTAAGCAGGAAAAAAGCACCTCTTTTGACAGAGAAGTGTAGAGACGCTCCTGAAAAGTAGCTTTAACAGATGCTTCTAAGAGCAAAGGTCTTTGCTGTATCACTTTAGGGAATGGTAGAGACACAACCACAATAATCAGCATCTGACAGAAAAATACCAGATTAGGGTTTTTTCCCCTCAAAAGAAGAGAAACTGCAAAGTTCATAACTGAGAAGTGATGAAAACACTAAGCTGACAGCAGGGAGTTTCCTTTTTCTAGTACACTGGCCTATGTGAAGACGCAGAAGTAATGCAATCATAATCAAAACTACGGACAAAGCTTTTAATATGGCACATAGTTATTGAAGACGTGGGTCAATGGAGAACTCGGATATGATTGTTTATGTAGGAATGGGCATTTGATGAAAAAAGTCCTATCTGTTGTGTGGAAGTATTTACCCAGGAGACTGCTGCAAGGATTGTGTCTCTTCAATAATATTTAGAGCTCCCAGAAGAGCAGGTAGGAACCTTTACATCTCACTGTATTTATTGCAAGAGAAGAAGAGCAAGAAAGTAGTTATGTGCTGAAAAAAATGGACCTTTCTTTGCCAGACTATGACAAAAATATTAAGAGTTCCTCAGCAGTTCTCAAGGTCTGCATCCTTTATTCAAAGCATCATCTGAACAGATTAAAACAATTTTATTTAAGATTTTATCAGCTTTGTAACTTACAACAAAAATTATGAAAAACATTCAGAAAAAATACAAAAGTTCTAATAGATGACAACAATTTCCTGTTCTGGATTATTTTTATTCCCATTCATTGTTCACTGTCCTTTACAAAACACACTGTTTACTATAACTTTTCAAAGTAGCCTTGTTCTTCTTTTAAGACATTGTTTTCAGACTGTTTTTTAAAATTGTCCTTATCTTATTCAATGCTGAAAACAAACTGAAGAAAATTGACAGATTTATTCCATAAAAATAAAAGCAGATATACTGCAAATAAAACATGTGCTTGGGAAACAGAAATAAGTATTAGAGCTTGAATACAGCTTAGGCCAAAACCAATCTATTGTGGAACTTACAATACCCTTGATGCAACTAATGTAAAATACAAATATAAGCAGCCTAATAATTCCTGTAAAATAAAATGAACTTAAAAAGACTAGGAGGCCATAAACTAATTATTTAAAAAGCTAAAGAGGAAAGCACATATTTTACTAGAATTTCTACCCCAATGTACTGTAAACATTCACACTGAATTAGTTCTGATATCGAAATACAGCAAGTGGTTGTATTATGCAAGGTTTAGCGTATTGGCTTCCATTTTTATCCTAATACTGCCCCATATCATAAGTGGGATACAATAAACACCTAATACAGTATTGCTGCTACGTTAGCCTGCTCCCGTATGCAGCTGCAGTGTTTCAGGAGTAGGTTTCAACCCTCTTGTTCATCTCTAATGCAAAAGCTCAAATATTGCAGTTAAATTCATTTTCTCATGTTTCAGTGAGACCACCACCAAATGTCTTATTGCTTTCTTCACTGCTTTGTGGACTTGTCTACAACTTTTGCCTGTAAATGATTTTCCATCTCTGAGCCATAAACTCTAGCTTTTCTCAAGAAAGAGCCGAAGGGTGGACATCCTCTTTCACGACAAGCAATCTCTGACACCAGTATCACTATGTGCCCCAAGAGCAACCCCACTCAGAGCAATCTGTGTCTTTGTGAGGCCCAACGCCCTGTTTTGGTTTCATTCCAAGTTGGATGTTTAGCATAATATAAGAATAAAGAGCCTTCTTTTTGTTTCTGCTTAGAAGGAAATTTCATTTCTTCTCCATAGAAGAACAACAGGCTACACTAACTCACAAATTCATCACCACTAATCTGGAAACTCACGGATAATTTTATCTGAAACTGAATGCAAAGATACACAAGCTTCATCTGAAGCAGAATATGGCTGCTTGCCTTCTCTGCTGTTCAGGCTTCTCTGAAAACATCAAAGCCGCAATCAGTTCTCTCCACAGAGTCTCAATTAGTTTCTGAGGCCAGTTTAAAACCCAGATCCTATGTTTTAACATGAAACAAAAATCAAACTTCATCTGCCTCAAGGCCTGATCTGTATCAACAAACCTGCTCTGAGAAAGATTTTCCACCCTAGGAGATACTCACAGTATGAACATCTCCTTGTAGCCCCAAATCACACCAGCTGCTTCTGGAAAAGGCCCCCGCTGTGCCCCTGGAAAAGACTTAAGGTATCCCATGTGTTAACAGATTTTCTTATCAGGCATGAAGATACTATCTGATCAGTGGCCCAGGCAATGTAAAACTGTTATGCAAATTTTGTAATCATTGCAGTTACTCTTGATTTTCTGCACCTGCAGAAAGATGGGGAGGAATTCGCATTCTTGGGCTAGATACTATGCTGGGGTAAATTTATATAGTTAAACTGACATCAAAGGAACTGTACTGATTTGTAGGTACTGACGGTCTGTTGCAAGATTTCATAGCCACAGAAGAGTCTCAAACCCTTTTTTTGATTTCCCAATTTCATATGTGTGGAGGTTGTAAATATTTGATATTGGCATTCTTGTATGAAAGTTTTTTCCAGATCTGCTTTCTAAAAAGATCAAATGATCTTTCTCAATATACTATGCGTTTAAATAAAAAATTACTATTTATCTATAAGCTTACTTAAGAGACTGAAGCAACTGGTTTAATTTCTACAATTTTAACATAGTATCCTTGACACTTCACCATAACAATGCTTTTGATAGTCTCTGATTAGTAAAACTTCTTAACGCTATATGCATATACAGAAATGTGAAGGTTGCACTAGGATCTATATTCTTGATATCTTATTGCTTTCCTTTTTCATTACTGAAAAAAACAGGCTACAAATCTGGGTACTATACTTAATTATGGGAAAGAGTTATCTATTTCCATTTTAACTGAATTAAAAATGTCAGTACCTATTCTAGGTCTAACAGCCTAAAAGCCTGAAAACATGATTTTGTATTCCCCTGAAAAGTAATTTTTACAACTGTGTATTTGCAAGGAGTTCACAAAACTAGCAGTGTATTTATTTTTCAAATGAAATGTCCATAGCCTGTAGAATAATTCAAACAGGTGCTAATTAGGTGTACAGAAAGGCCACTGAGGATAATTTATGTATTCCCCTTGCAACAGAAAAAAAAAAAAAAAGAATAAATGTTAATTGCTTATATTATGCAACAAATGATTTTTAGGATGGTACTAAATTAGCTGCAAATATTATAATTACAAAGTACTGGGTAATTTACTAAAGATTAATTGAAATGATTAAATACAAACTGCATAATTTTGCAAGGTTGTATTAATGCTTTCTGCACAGAAATGATAAAACCAACCTGTGGTTGTTACTGGCTATCTAATGAAGTACTTTATGCACCTCATGAAGCATCAGTGGCCTCTCTTTTACGCACCCTTCTCTTGAAAGGGTTTTACATTATTTTCATGGGGGAAAATCATTGTAGTGTTGATAATAACCAAAACGTCTAAACCAGTCTATGTTAAGGACTAAGTCTGATCTCAATTACATGGGAGCAACACAAAAATATTGCTTTAGGGTCTGTGTCCAGCAGCCTTTTCTGAAAGCGGCACCAACTGTGGCTATTTACTGAATAACAACTTAAGCAATTGCACATGCAGTTTGAATGCATTCCTCATCAGCAGAAGGAGGCCCACTTTAAGCAAGACGCTTGGAAATTTGAGTACAAAGCACTAGTTTTAATTAACTTTCATTAATTCAGTGCACCAGTATCCTGCACACAGGCTTCATCTTGTGCTGTATGGAGGTGGAAGGGGATGGTGATGAACCGGGAGGAGGGGAGAACAACTTAAAAATTGTTCTAGTCCAGGAGGGTTTTCTTAGCTAGGAGTGTGCTCTACTTTAAATGCAGGATACTTTTCTGAGTTTATTATCTATTTATTACAATTCCTTGGCCAGTATTTATTTTGTTATTGTTTTTTTGTTTGTTTGTTTATTTGTTTGTTTTTTTGTGGCTTAATATTTAATACAATTCAAATGTAGTTAGCGAGTGACAGTGGAAACAGAAGAGAATTCAATATTGGGAATAATTCTTGACTTCTGAGGCAATAGGAAGAAGACATTATCATGTTCTTTTTGACTAACGCATGTCACAGCTGTAATGATACTGACTGCGAGATGTTTCACTTTTCATTAACACACATGCCACATGTCATTACAAGAAGCACTGTGAGTACTGGCTTTCTATAAATGAAAATACATGTCTTGTTCTTTTGGCTAGCTGTAACAGTAAGCACGCACAATGCTGTGATGCTCAATGTGCGGGACAGACACATTCTAGGGAAGGCCTTTGATATTCTACAGACCTAAATTTACCCATGTGCAGAGACAGAAGAGAAGCATGTATACTAATTAATTCCCAAATGGGTAGACTCTTTATCCATTTTCAATACAAGGCTGAAATCCCCTTGACACCATGCTAGTTATAAAATTTTGGCTGTCATTTCGGCTAAGCCTTAAGATCTATTTAATATGAAGAGTCCAATTCAAGAACATAGGGACGTTCTGGATTTTTGTCCTACTCAGTATCTCACTTTAATGTGCGTTTCAGTTCCTTTTACTTGAACAGGTCTTGCTTAAACCTAATCTTGAATAAGAAAGGCTCAGTAAATCAGGGCAAAAAGGCTCATCTAACATTAAAATGAAGTCTGTGCATAACATCCATTAGAACAATATTGAGAAGACCCATACAGGAATTAGAAAGTCAAATTTAAAATTATGAGATATGTTGCAGTCTTGGTAACAAAAGGAAATAGGGATGCATTAAATGCAGATCTGATTTAAGAGATCAAAGAGATGTGAATCTCATAGGCAGATAACCATAAGCAGAGCCTCTGAAGTCAGTGCAGCTGGACATTATTATTTGTGTTGCCCTTATCAAGCTCTGGCAGATATTTGTACCTCAAAAGGTTCATTACTGAGAGATCAGAATCACAATTCCTTATGCAAAGTACCTGGCGCACTAGGAGACAGGGCATAACACTGGCAATATGCAAACCAGCAAAAAAGTGCAAGGTTGAAAATGAGAGGCCAGATTCTGTAGAGCATCTGAATTGTAAAGAAAGTGCAATTCATAGCAGGTATCTGTGAAACTGCCCGAGAATGCGTCCTCTAGACTCTCTGCTGCTCTTTGTCTGGCCACTCTCCATGTGTTGATTTGGGGAGGTCTAAAAGCTGCTTGAAGATGAGCCGAGAACACTGAGCTTAGGGCCTCAGCAAAGACAGCTGGAGGTTGCCAAGCACTGGGACATTGCAGCCACCCGTGCTTTTGTCCACCCACCTCCACTCATCTCCCAGACACTTTCACAGCCAGGCAGGAGACAAGCGACACATAAACCTCTTGAACCCCTTATATGAACCTGCCTTATCGTGGAGCCCAAATAGCAGTGAAACACCACAAACTGACTGTGCACCCATGGCAATTCTGTCTTACTTGGTAAAAAGCCTGTGTCACTATCAAGAGAAAATGATAGATGGATTTTACCCACAAATGTGACAGCAGTTACTTTCCAATGCTGGCATTCACAAATGCTGGCACAGCAAAATATTAAAAGAAAGTCATAGCAAAACAATAAACATTCCGAAAGCAGTGGCTAAATACAATTCATAACCGTCAGGCAAAACTACAGCAATGCTGCTAGACTGGTGCCTTATTTTACACTGAGATTACATAGATGAGTTAAAAAATAGTTTGAATTTAGACCTTTGTAATTACATCGTAATTACAGTGTCCTGGATAACAAAATAAGATTTTGTAAAATAGGTATCTTATTCATCTGAAATGAAATACTTCATTTATCTGACACAGCCAGTTGTTTTTGCCTTTGCTGGTATAAATTTTTGTTTGATGGAAAAATATTTATTTTAATACATAAATGCAACTGATCCTGAGGAAAAAAAAAAAAAGACAAACAATCAGTAAAATACACTGCATTGCCCTTTAAAGCTGCACCATTTCTGATGCACATTATGAACATATTTCATGCTGGTTTGACCAGTAGTACTCTTACAGTGGAAAAGCCTATTAGTGTGAAATGTATTAAAAGGGGTGGAGTCCTCTGCAGTCTCTTCCCTCGTTCCATAACAATTTGCATATATTCAAACACTGGTTGAATCCAATGAAATGAGTTGAATCTACCTTACCAACAATTTGAACTTGTTTAGTTTTGTTACAGAAATTTTAAAAGGGTTGTCTCATATAGCTTGAGAGATGAATGCTACATCCTACAAATATTTGGCGACCAAACCCAAATTCAAACACTTGATTTTTCTGAAGTTTTTGTTTAGCTAGATTATGACATTTACCAACAAGAAAAAAATCCCCTGGGTGAGTTATTCTATATGTGCCACTGCAGGGCCTCTGCAGCCTCCTCTGCACAGCTGAATACTCGGCTAGCTAGATCACCGCTCCAAGCTACAAGCACAAGACCTTTTACAGAAAAGACCTCGAAAAGACAAATCAGTTAGAGTATTCTAGTTCCATCGCTGCCCGTGAGATGAACTGAAAACTCCACGCTGCACAGCTGATATTTCTGGCAGCATCAGAGCCCAGCCCTGAGACCCCAGCTCTATCCACAGGAATCTTGAAGGAGACTTAAGTGTGCAAACGCAGATGCCTGAACTGAGCATCTGAAGTGTGAGAATACTAAACTAGGGGTCAGGTTCGTGACAACAGGGGTGTCAGGTCAGCAACAGATACTAATTGCTTCAGTGAAGCCACGGTGGTTGGTATTACCTGAGGAGCTGGTGGTAAGTGTTGGCACCTGATGGACATTTCTGTGTGCACGGCGACCAACCTGTCCAACAGCAGCCATCGCAGCCGATCCCTTTAAAACTGCAGTGAATGACAGTTTCCTTTCACTGTACAAATTACATGACTTACACTCTCCTCAGGTAAAAGTGCACTTTTCCAAAGGGCAGTGAAAATTAATACAAAAAGCCTCTTTTTAAATTACGCTTCAATAGACTGGTGCAGTTCACAAACCCTGGAAAACACAGGAGAGCCATTGTTGTACTTTTGGGAAAACCAATTTTCACTGATACGATTGGAAAGCACTACTTAGGGATATTAATATCCTTACCATTTTGAACATTCAGAATTAAAATATAAAATATTTTGTTAGTATCTTTTCTATCTTATCTCCTTGTTTCAACATTAAAACTGAATGCTCTTTTAGAAAACTTAGCTCCTGCTACTTTAGAGATAACCTCCTTTGCAGCTGGGTGTGTCGATGGTTCTGATTATACCTTTATGTCTGTAAATATGATCTAAGAGCCCAAATTAAAAACAAAACTCACGATCCACCTCTGCAAACATAATCAGACATGTTGACTAATACTATCTGAGAACATACCAGTGAGTCTTTGTTCACTTACTGTATGCTTGTTCTGTATTATTGCCACTTGCTGTATAATGACATCCAGTAGTAATACTGGAACATGGCAGCTTCTTTGATTCAGGCTGTAATTTATAAAATCGAATTTGCTGATAAAATGCCTGAAGTTGGTTAGCAAGACACAGGGTTCTTCTTTTGAGTTATGTCAGTAGCTGTATAACTCTTAAGTATCAAAGAGATGCTTTATAAAAAAAAAAAAACAAAGGCAATTGTTTTACATTAAATCTTATAAAACTGTACATAATAATAGTCTACAACATGAAAATGGCCATTAAACTGTTGTAGTAGTTATGAAATGTAGTAAATATAACAATTCTAATGTTTCATATATTTATCATATTAATCACTGTATTCATACAGTTGTGTTTGTATAATATATATATATATTCAATGGCACAGAAACAGTTGTTGGAAAACGCACATTAACTCTTAACCCATTAGAAGTTACTATAATTTTTTTCATCCAAAAAGTTAACAAATGAAAAAAGAAATAGCCTTGTAATACAATGCACTTTTTGACATAATCTAGGGTAGCAATCTAGATGACACATAACAGAGAATGCTCTAGATTTCAGATTGCTTTACATTTACACCTACTGTAATACAAAATTTTAAACATTAAATGTAATTAAATAATACACAGTTTATGAAACAGTTGATTTCAGAGATCCACAATGCACAAAATCTAGTTAGTGCCTAATAGGAGTTCCCAGTAATTTATATCTCTGGGACCTTTATGGAAAATTTAAGTTGGTTTCTCTTTAACATCACCTAGGCAAAGAAAGTTTGAACTGTTTGTGTTTTTTTTTTTTTCTGTCTACGCAGAGCTGCATTCAACTGGATAAAATATTATATTTATTTATGTTTCCCATTGCTGGACATTCATCCAGTAAGCCTTGAGCATATGCTTAAGCATCTGGTAATGGCATTTTGTGGGGCAGGGAAACTCATTATCGATATCCCTCAGTAAACAAAGTGTTTCTAATTTTTTCCATAGTTAAGGCAACTATACTGATATATTAGACACACCATATGCTTTTATGTTGCTTCCTAAAAATCTAAACAGTAAGAGTGAAAAGAAGTTTCAAACTTGCTTTGATCTTCCTAACCACTTAGGTATTGCATCAAGCTGGTGGAGATCACTTTAACATGGTTTACAGCTGTAGACATAGCTTGCTAGCTGTTCACTAGAAAAATAAAGTATGTATTGACTTGAATTTGAAGACTTGACCATTCATATAACTTATCAGATAAATCAAAACCAGCCAGTCAAATTCCAGTGAATGAAATTTAGAAAAACAATAACACACACATGTAAAATTTATGTGTTTTCAGTTGTTTCTACCCCATAAGTTAAGCTACTCAGACCCTTGTCATCATTCCCTCTGTATCTTGGGTGGGCTTTGTCAAAGGCTATCTGCAGGCACTGTAAGCGATCACACTTGGTATCTGCCAGCTCCAGCACATCATTTAACATTTATTCTAGCACATCACATAAACTAGAGAGCCATTTAAATTTGTTTTCTGTCGGTTAAGGCTGTAGGTATAAATGACAGAACCGCTTGTGTCGTGGCTGCAAGGCAGTGCAGCTACAGCAGGCAACGGCACAGAACTGCCAGTGCTGCCAAATTAACAAGTGAGGAACTCGGGGCTGGACTGCTCCCATTTCCAGTTACACTGTGTTTAGAGGATGACTTGACAATGCTTGTGGTGGTTGTGGTGTCAATCTTTTTCACAGTTGGTTTTGGTTCGTTTCTGTTTTCTGGATGGGTTTTCTTGTCCTTGAGTATATCTGAAAACATGAAAGTAAATGTAAGATTAATCACACGTCTTGTAAATACTGGCTTTAAATTCTGTCTGTTGTGGGAACACGTTGTGCACTAGTCTGAATAACTGAATTGCATATGAAGAGTGATGAGGCACTTGTGTTAATGTTTTAGTTGGACCTAGTATGGCCTGCTCTGCTTGTGTCCCTGTAGACACAGCCTGAGCAGAACGACAGGTATTCTGCATTGCAGAGGCTGGTCTCAGAACCCAGTTTTCTCTCACAAAAAGTATCTTCAGTTTCACCTGGGATGGAACTGGCTCATGTTTTAAAACATGATGTTAGGATTGAATGGTTTTGTAACATGCCCCAGTGAAACACGTGCTAAGTTGCTGAGTTGCTGCAGGAGGAGACTGGAGAACATATCAATTTAATGTAGCTTCTTTTTGCTTTGCCACTACCCTTAACATTAAAGCAACATGTGACCATTGATACGGTAAGACAACCTGGCAAGAAAGATGACATGAGGAAATACATAGGTGTCTCATAGGTGTTGTTCATCAATGTGGGCAAAAACCTGGCTACAAAGAGAAAATGCTCTAAGTTTTGTTTAATTGTTTTTCCTAGCAAGTACAAGGATTTTTTGGTTTTGAGCAATACAATATCACTAGCATTTTTTCTCCCTCCAGATGCATTTTGGGGTAATTTGGGACATTTTTAATATAAAGGACTAGATTCACAAAAGAGTATTAGTAGTCCCTTATTGCAAAACATAGATTTTTTTTAAATGAGAAAATGACTGATAAGGGTCTCTAGTTACCTTGACATTCCCAAGCTATTTGCAAGTATTACTGAGATCATACTGTCCTTGAACCCTCTCATTGGCATTGGGGAGGGAGAAAATAAATTTTTTAAAAAATCACTAGTTCATCTGATGATGGGATGATGATTTTACAGTCAATCTGTAAAAGCATTCCCAAGTGCCTGGCAAAAAAACCCAAAACACTTAACTGGAAGAATTTATAAATTAACAATAACTTTTCAGGTCCAAGCTTAAAGGATTTGTGATACTAATGAATGCAATGCACATACACAAGAAAGCAAAAGGCTGTAACACAGATTAAACAACAGTCCAATCTTAAAATAAAAACTCTGAATCACAGAAGCAAGTTCCTGGCAGAAACTGGAAAGATGGAAACTATTCCAGAAATGTAAATGCAATCTGAGATCATTGTCTGCATGCCAGTAGTTCTGAACAACCATCAATAAACTCACTTGATAATAAAAATGAGCTATTGTATTGGGAAAGCACACATTGTTCTTTTGCCAGTATAAACTGTAAAAGAAATGCAACGAGTTCCTCCATTTTATCATAATATCAACATTAATCCCAAAAGAAGCCGTGACTCCTAGGCCTGGCTCAGGGGTGGCTGCCAAGAAGGGGCACTGGCTGGCAAGATGCGCAGTGGTGGAAAAGTGCAACCTGCCACTGCGCTCCAATTTCATTCTGGCAAAACGTGGCCATAGCACCTCATCAGTTCCAACTGGACAAGGGAGCTATCAGAGAGGGGGAGAAAAAGCATGCTTTAAATGTTTAGAAAATATCAGTATTCTGAGGACACAAAGAAAAATGGACAACCTTCAGACTGTCATTAAAGTAAATTAAGAATAAATCATGGAAATAGGTGTGTTCTGACACTGCCTAGACTCCTTTCCATCACTGTCATTCTCCTTTTCGACTGCGGTAAGGGCACTATTTCTTTGCTGCCTCTTATATCATCCCAGCCTGCTGACTTCAGCTCTCTGGGGCCAGCTGATTAAATTAAGACCTCACTCAGGTAAATCTATTCCCCTCTTTCAGTTGGCCATGTCCAGCATTGTAACTTCATTGGCCTCTATAAATCCACCAGACTGAAATGTTTTAATTCGTTTATTTTCTTAATATTGACTTAACCAAAAATCTAAGGTAAGATTTAATGCTATCAGAGAGGCTGTTGGTTTTTAAAAGCTTTCCTCTCAGTGACTGCTTAATGCACTACATAACAAGCGTTAAATAATACATTAGAAAATTCTGCCTTTATCCTTTCCATGGGAAGGACTACATTCTGAATTCAGTCTCTGTCTTTACAGCAGAGTATCTTCTGATGCTATTCATGGCCAGTTCTAATTTGGGATTTAATTGTCTCAAACTGGCATTTCATTTAAAATGCTCTGTTTTCTCTTTTCTTAAAAATAAATAGAAATAGCTTCAGTCCTAATTCAGTTCAAGATCTTTTTCAATCCTATATTTAGTTTTTAAGGCACAAGTTTCAGCAGTGTAAAGATTTCATGTTTTATTCCAGTTTCCTCAGTTCCTGTTGCTTACTCACTTGGAGGTTTTGGCTGAGAGACTCCAAGTTAAATGAGTTTTTCCTCTTAAATCTTTTTCTCAGAGTCAAAGATGGTTATGTTCAGTCTACTACTAACGTTCAAAAGCAAAAAGATAGTGAGCATGCTAAAAAAAAAGAAAGTGTAGTGTGAAGACTATCACAGAGCTGAAAGAGCTGAAACTCCAGACTCAACAAAGCAAACCCCAGGTGTTCAATACCCATGAATAAAGCCCTTGGAGTATGACTTCATAAAACCAAAGAAACCCCACAACTTTAGTTTATTCTAGTATTTACATTCTGCATTTTAAAGGCTATGGTTCCAAATTAAAAGCTTTCTCCATCACTAGAGACTTTCTTTCCATCATTGGTCGTTCTCTCCTTTCCAGAAATGGAGCAGTTAGAATCTTTGAAGGCTTCAGCTAACCTCAGGCTAACACGTGTGATGGCCCTTTGGCCACTGGCATATGAATATTGCTCTACACTGTTTTCACTGCATCACAATGGTGATACAGCCACTGTAGCAGCTGCTGTGCTGTTCCCTTATCCAGGCTCCCAGTATGAATATTCAAACCATGCCAACAGGGGTACTTAGTGAAAGCAGCTGACTGCCAGAGCAGCCTTTGTGAACAATCTTGTGGGACTCCTGCTGAGGATGAGGTCTGTTGGGGTCAGGGAAGATGGCTCTGAGTCCCTCTAGGCCCTGTGATTGCTGTGAGTACAGAAAACAGCTCCATTAGTCCAGGGGACTGAGTCCACTTCCTTAGCTGAACCTTCATCCCTGTTCGCTACTGTTAAGTTCACATCTTGACAACATAAACAAAGCATATAATGAAAATTACTTGACCTCAGTGTTAGAGCATTTAGGATTATCTTCACCTCAAAGATCTAACCGCAGATTGCTACGCAGTAATACATGTGTCGCTCAGATAGCACTGAACTTCTCATAAATACTTACATAGATCAATACTATTCCTCAGAGAGACCAGCTAGCATAAAAGGGAGAGTGAAAACTCTTACTATCATTGAATTTAGGAACAGGAAACATCCCCTGTAGTGCAGGCTGAGCATTCACACACTGAATCCTAGAATGGTTTGGGTTGGAAGGGACCTTCAAAGGTCATCTAGTCCAACACTCTGCAATGAGTCTGTCTCCATCTTTCTTGTAGGCCCCTTTTAAGTATTGAAAGGCCACAATAGAGTCTCCCCGGAGCCTTCTCTTCTTCAGGCTGAACAACACCAACTCTCTCAGCCTGTCCTCACAGGAGAGGTGCTCCAGCCTGTGGCCTCCTCTGGACTCTCTCCAACAGGTCCATGTCTCTCTTACATTTGAGGCCCCAGAGCTGGACTCAGCACTGCAGATGGAGTCTCACCAGAGTGGACTAGAGGGGGAGAATCACCTCCCTCGACCTGCTGGTCACTGCTTTTGATGCAGTCCGGGATACAGTTCGCTTTCTGGGCTACACATGCACATTGAGGGTCATGTCCAGTATGTCAGACATAGCCAGTAATGATACAGGGGAAAACTAATGTGATTACTATTTTTTTAGGTTATTACCAGGTTATCTGACACAAATTGAAGCCATATTGGCACCCCAGCTGTTAGTTCCCCCTCCCTAGCCTAAATGATTTGCAGTTTGTTACTGGTAGGGATTATCAAAGATGTAAATACTTACTGGTGTACTTGCAGGCTATTGGTCTCTAATGAACAGCATTAGCAAGGTCTGCTTAAAAGTCTGCTGAGGTTTTCTATTGTCCTGCTAATGGATGAACAAGCTCATCTATTCAACAGAATCCCCTTTACATTTTTGTCCTTCTCTTGAGCTGACTCGTTTCGCTGTGATTGCAAATGATCAGTGTGTCAGGGAGTCTTTCCCTGCAAAGCTTTACCAGTGCCACTGAACCCTCCTCATCTCCTGCCTGAATCACACTCAACACTGTCTCCACTGAACTGAAGGGTAAAAGCAAAGACTCCTCATACGGGCGGCTGCTGACAGAAGAGAAGGTATTTCTAGAGTGGAAGTAAGAGGCAGGAAGGGAAGGGCAGGTGAATAGGTTAATCTCATGTTGGGGGGAAGCTGCATTAGTTTTGGAGAAGCCTGTGTGGGAGCTGTCCCAGCACCTTTCAGATCCAGCCCTTGTTGCCCTTTGCCTCCCACAGCTGAGCAGACTCTGCTTTGTACAGCGGTCCAAACGCTAAGGTGCTCGGGCAGCGTCTTTGTGCCTCAGGACCTCAGTTCCTCAGGCAGCATATTTTTGATTAACCAACAGCCATGGTGCCTGCAGACATCTAAGGCTACAGACAAGTGTACAACCCCTATGAGGGAATTCTGAATACAAACAAAACAGAGAGATTTGCCAGGCTAGTCCTCTAAATGTTAATTATAGCAGCCCAGTTTCTAATGGAGTGGAGCACTGAGAGCAGAGAACTGATGTTCATCAGTTCAGCATGCCCACAACAGAGGGGAGATTCTGAACACATTTCCATCAGTTTTACACAAGAGCTGCTAGGCAGAACTTTCAACCTAGCTATTTTAGGGACAGACTGGAGGGGAGAAAAGAAGGGGAGATAGTTTATTTCTGCTTTCACGCATCAATTACATGAAGCTAGACCTGCCCATTTCTTCCTTGACTTTCATGCAAACACTGTGCTTTAGAAGGACAGAATGTCAACAACTATGATAGCAAATTAATGCCTTGGACTTCAATGCATCATCATGGTTGTAATGATACTCATAATGCAGGTTTAAAGCGAACCGGTCAGTACCTGCATTTATTCTGCACATTGTAGCTCAGTTGCTTGATAAATGTCCCTTCGATCACAGGTTTGGTTTTGGCTGACAGCTTTGTAAGAATTAAAGCTAGGTGCAACTTGGTGGAACAGGCTCTTAAATTACAGTAGATGCTGCAGTGTTATTATTAGCTTTTTATCACCTCTGGTACCAAAAGCTGAAATTACTTTTACATATTCAAAGGAAGGAGCTCTGAAATTGCAAAACTATGCTGTCACCATAAAATGTACCAGCAATTTCCAAATAATCTATTATCGTGACATTAAGACCAGCACTAATTATTTCCAGTTACAGCTGCAGCAGACAAATAGAAACAGGAATGCTGTGGAAATGGGAATGTGCGAACTCCCGAAGTGTGATGAACTCGTGATGCAATTCTCCAAATTCTGGAGGCTGTTATCATCCGGTATATAATACAAGTCAGTATAAGGCAGGTGTAATATATCCCTTTCTGAGCCAGAAAGAGGGGGTGATTAACAGCTCTGCAGCCTCCCATGTATGTACTGCTCTACTGCTTTTTATTTCAGCTGATAATATGGTGTTCATATAAGTCTTTTCCCCACAAACCTTCTTATGGAAACTTGGCCTCAGGAGGAAATATTCTTTAACCAGAAACAGGAAGAACTACAGGAGTTACAACCCAATAGATCATCTCACTTAACTGTTGAGTTGCATTAGGTTTAGGCTAGCCTCTCCGGAAGATTCATGGGACAAGATTACGAGGGTTAAATGATTTTGGTTCTGTGATTTTTCCATTTCTCTTTTTTAGGAGTGCATGACTGAAGAGAAGTTGGCCTTGCAGGGATAGTAATGAATTGGGACTAGGATTATCTGTGTCCAGTTTTTAATTCTGCACAAAAATCTGTGTGATTTTTGGCAGATCACTTCTCCCTGTAGGCCAGTCAGAGAACTACTTTATTTCCTACACATTTTTCACATTCTAGATGTATATTCTTCAGGCTAAGAAGAACCATACCAACTCTCCTCAAGAAATAACACTGGCTGAAACTTTCAGGAACTACTGTTATAAAAAAGTCAAAATGCAACAAAGAAAAAAATACAATAAAGCCAGGAACAACTGTGAGACAATTTGAGATGTTGGGTGTGTGGAAGCCACACTTACATGAAATGGCAACTTCTCCCCCCATTCCCAACTATCTTTTTTTCTATATACATTTGAACGCAATGTATACATACAGAGAGAGAACAGGGCATCATCTCAGCCATACCGCTGTAAGGAAACCCGTCACTGTATTTATTTGGCTTTTGATATACAGCTATCGTAGCAAAGCCTGCATGATTTTCAGGAGCCACAATAAAATTCTATTAGTTCTGAGGGCTACAAAGTAAACCCACAGGTATAACTGCCTCAGCTCCTGCCATGGTAAATGTCAAGCTAGAACAATCCATCTTTTCCTTGTGAAGAAATAACCTAACCTAACAAACCTTGTGTGATTCAGCAAGAGCTCCATTAATCAGTCAGTCATTTGCAAGAAAAGGTTTTGTCATTTTGTTTATATTAATACGGGACTTATTCAGACAAGCTACAAGTATAAGCTTAAAACATGCCAAACATCTTTTACATTTCCTGGAAACATCTGTTTTTAGTCTAGTCCTAGGCACATGTTTGTGGTTGCATGTTTAAGCTTGTTTAGTTTGCCAGATAGTTCATGCATACTGCAGCACAGCTGACATGATATCCTGAAACACAGCATGGAAGTATCAGTAAAACATGATGTTCCCAGTAAATCTGTTGAACTTTTGTTGTAACTTTCTTGTAATGAAAGAAACAACTAAAAAGCTCTGTGACAGCCTTCTGCCATCACTGTGTGGTGCAGTTAATTAGTTAAGTTTAGAAACGCTGTACATGCCTCACTGGTAATATCCAGAAGACTGAGAGTGATCCTGATACCGCAATGCCTCACATGCTCAGAGCTCCTATTAAACTTAATGGGAGTTTGGGGGGATGTGAGGAATGCAGGATTGACCTTTATGGTTAAAGATGAATGTGTGCTTGAGACTTCAAAGATTAGGTGCCCCTGCCAGTCTGGAGCGTGCAAGTGATCAGCACGCCAAGTGCCAAAGGCATCTGCTAAATATCACACCACAGCTCAAAGCTGTAATTAAGGAAAATATAAACTGGCTCAAGGAAGAAAAATATTAGTAATAATTGAAAATGCTTTGGCTGTTGCTTTTGTCCTGATGATCTCATTAGTTTTGGTTACAGAAACAGTTCTCACACTGGCTGACGTGGGGCATGCTTTGTTTGTGCTCTCATTCTACCCACATCTTTCCCAGTTAACTTTTATTGCTCAATACAAAGGTCAAATCGAAGGCTTAATTAAATTGTGTATGGGGAAACTATAAACTTATTTTGGAAGGGAGTACAAAAACATTTAAAGCCATCCCAACTCCTCTCCCCCAGACACTCCTTAATTTCTCTAGAAAGAAATAGAGCATGTGTTGTTAGCGTTCTTTCCCTTAAGGGGAAACTGCACCTTTTCTTGCTCTAAAATTTACATGTTACAAATAACCAGCCTTTTCATAAACTGCTAATTGTATTTGCAATTGACATTTGTAACCAGGCTTTTAATTTAGCTCTGCAGCTCTGAACAAAGCTCCATTTTGCGAAAAGACTGGATATGATCACACGCTAGCAGCAATGTAAGTTCAATTTACAGCAAGGATTTGAACGTCATCTGCTTAACTTTGAACAGAGATTGTACCACCAAAATAAATACTATTTCCCACCTGTTTGAAGTTAGGCATATGTCTTTCAGCCCTGAGGCCTAAAACTGAAAAGCAGTATACATCTCAGCTGAAAAAACTCACAGGTCATACGTAAGCACCATTTACAGTTTCTCCATGCCATAAGAAGAAAATCACATAGCTTGAGAGGCAGGTCAGGCTTGAGTATGCTGTGCAGCAGCACCACCAGTCCACCAGACAGTTTGTGACAAGTTAGCTGCCAGAATTGGGCGTTCTTGCACCACGTAGATTCTCTAAGCTCCCATTCAGCTGTTGTCTAACCCTAGGGGCATAACAATTTTCTAGATCCTTCAGAATCCACCTCCAAAAGCCCTACAAGGTTTATGTCTCTGCAGCTGACTGTGCAGGCAAGCCTCAGGGAGCTGTGAGCTCCATGGCCCTTGGGACGCTGTGATGGAGGTGAGGGTGGCCCACAGGGCTCCTCTCCTCGGCCAGACCCTCAGCACAGGCTTGCAGGGTCACACCAAAGAGCAGGACAGCAGGCTCCCAGTTAGGGCAGTAGGTAGAATGGGCACCAGTGACAGCCAATAGCCAGGTTGAAATCCTCCCTCTGGCTGATTCAGGAGCGGGTCTTGAACTCAGGTCTCGTGCCCTACCCACTCAGAACAGGTATGCAGAGACATGTGTCTCTGAGACTGATGCACTCTGCAATGTTGTTACATCCTCTACCTACCTGTGTCTACCCTGAGAGCAACCTGGCCCAAAATACCCTGGAAATAACTACTCAAATTAAGTAATCGGGGGTCAGCAAAAAGAGAAGAGCAACAGAAACGGCATCTGCGCCACTGAATGAGGTCTCTTCATGCCTCCACGAGGAGACACCAGCCAGGGGCAGGAAGATGGACTGGCCTCAGCTTAGAAAGCCATATTATCACAATTCAGCATGAACATGTCATATCTGTAATGAGTGGGCAGGAGAAAATAAACCACAGAAGAGTTCCCCTCCCACCAATGAGCTCTGTGACTCAGGGCAGAGCCCTTTTAGCTCACGGTTGCCTTTGTGAGATTCAGTACATGCGCTTCAAGCGGCCCAACTAAATCCTGGAATAAATAACCACAAACAAGGCATCAACTTCCAGCATAGCACACAGAATAACAATCACAAACATCCCTAAAAGACACCTGAAAGGTGCTTTTCACCTTGCAAACATGCTGCTCTCATCATTCCTCACTATTTAAAAGCCAGTCAAATTCTTCCAGTTATTCCCATTGCTCCCTAAGAAAATTTAGTAGATGTGATTCCTGATGCAAGATTTTGAAGCCACCAAGTACCAGTTTCATTCATACTAATCATAGTGGCAGCGAGGATTTAAGAAGTTTCTTGTATTCTGTCATTTCTTGAGCACAGGTAGAGCCCTATACTCAAAATCTTTTAAAGATATTCTAATGCAATATAATCATAATTGATGTTTAGTTATAGAATAAACATTGAATTCACTTCAATCCACATATAATCTGATTCCTTTTAATCTAGATTGCAAGAAGGATTAATTACAATTCCAAAGGATAGTTCTGGTCCTTACATCAATCAGTAGGAAACATTTGTTTTTTGAATCTTTCCAGTATTTTAATTTCAGTCAGAACTGAAATCAAAAGAAACTGTGGCAAGATATTATCATGGATTAAACATTTTAAACTTAATATCAAGACTGGTAAAGGAAAACATCACAGCATTTGGCTTGCTTCAGCTCTAGTATGGCAAGTTTAAATCAGTCTTTTCACCTGCTCTAGTTTGGCAACTATTCTGCATGCATATCCTCTATTTCACATTGCAAGGTTTATCCGGCCAACCAGAACCCCAGCTCTATCACAGCTGACAGTTATTGACAGAGACATCACTCTACTGAGTATCTGTAGCAAGAAGAACATGTTCCATGTGAAAATACCAAATAGCTTAAAAGCATTATCTTATTAGTAGCATGCAGTGAAACTGATGAACCCTTATCACATGCAGCAGCATGACGAATACCCAAATCAACACAAACAGGGGATATAAAACCAGGAGTGAAAATAAACTTTTCTAATAAAATGTCTTACAAAATGAAGCACCACCATTAACATACACAGAAGACTATGCTTAGTTGATGTTCAAGCTGTGGAGCAAATTTAAGGAAGGAAATTCCTGTTTGGATCTAGCAATGATCCCGTTCCCAAGTTCTGTTCTGGGAGGGTGGGAACTGCTCCTTCCAGTTTTCATGGGAGACATCTACACCAAAATCACCAGGTCTGAATTTAGCTAGTCTGCTAACACTGTGGTCCATTATGGACTGAGGGCTATAAACCCTCCTCATTGATCAGGGTAACAACACTGCCAAACTTTACGTTGGCCAGGAGTAACTAAGTGGTGACTACATTCTTCTCCCACTTAGCCCCGTGGAAAAAACACTTCTGGCCATAGCCCACACATTGGATAAAAACCCCATGAGGTATTAAATCCATCACGAGAATGATAAAATCACCATTTTGAGAGTGATGAACATTGCATTAGAACTCAGAAGCCTGCAGCTTTCAACTGGCTTCTCTCTACACTGATACACTCAAACCTGACTGCTCAGGTGAGACTAGTGACAAAGCCAGAGTGGTTCCCAAAGCCCTTCTCCAGGCACATGCAGCACCCCTCCAAAAGATTGTGCTGAGTGAGGGTGGCGATAAGAAACTGGGTTAGTTTTAAAGAGGAAGTTGGAGAGCATGAAAGCGGCAGGGTGTTCCTGCGAGTGGAGAGCAAAGAGGGACTTCAGATCAGGAATGAACTTGAATGAATAATAAAGGACCATTGCTGCTTGTTTCTGTGCACAGAAATGGCACAGACATAGGCAGAGCACTTCTTAGGTGACTGAGCATGTGGCTTGATTTCTGTGTGCTTCCACCCAGCCAAAGAAGCTTTGACAGGCACTCAGTCTTCTCTGAGATTTATCAGTTATTGCCAATTTCCTTCTGTCATAAGAGCTCCAATAAAGGGAAAAACCTGCTGGAAGTTCATGAGAGCTGACACCGTGTGCTGCGATGGATCTGTTGGCACTGCTGTGGACTATTATGCAAATATGCATCAGTGGACTTTGTAAAACATAAATTATGTAAATGCCCATTTAGAGACTCTTCAAAATGCAGATTGCTTGCCTGATGTTTGGAGACAATTAACATCTCTGACGTGAACCTGCACTCGGGGACAGCTATGCTGCAGCCTGTCGATGTCTAGGCCTAGCAAACCTGATTTTGCATGCAGATTCAATCTTGGCATGATGGACTTTTGCTGCGAAAGCCAACTGTGTCACGATCTACTTAAGCCATGTATTGCTGACACTATAGGTTAAGAGACCCTTCAATTTGCTATTGTAGCAGTGCTCCGAAAGATCAGATCTGGAATTCAGGTATGCACTTGTTCATTTGGGATTACAAAGGCTTTTTCTCTTTAAGACTTTGTATTTTAATTGATGCATGCCATCAACTTCTCTGCATGAAGCCACATGGCTGATTCTTCTGTGGGGGTAAGAGTTTGAGTCCTGGTTCTCCATTTGCAATCCTGTTCCTGGCCTTGGGTCAGACTTGACTCAAAGCCAAAACATAACCAGCATAGACAAACAGGACTTTGGGCTAGACTACAAGCTCAGGCCACAAGCTTGACCCCATGGGTACAGGTGAGTTCCTCAGGGTGTTTAGTACTCATTAAGAAGGCTGGGCTTCCACTCAGGAATTAAATCAAGCAATTAGATTTTTTTTTTTTTTTTTTTAGAGCACACCAAGTATCTTGGATTGTTCTGGCATCTGAGATGTGCTGGCATCTGAGAGTTTTTAAAAATCTAGGCCAAGCAGTATATCCTTTGCTAGAAAAGAAAACGTCATCAAGTATCTATCTGCTAAAGAATTTGCAGAAACTGGGTTTTCAGGAGTACTAAACTCAGCATCTGTTGGACTTCATTACATTCTTGTTTAACTTGAGTTGAGATGGGTGAAATGAACCTTTATACCTCAACAGTGCTCTTACTGTTTGAAGCAGTTGAATCAAAGGGGCTTACCAAGGGCATCTTCTACTTTGTAACATCAAATAACATTTATTCTGAGATAGCATGTGAGAATCACATAATTGGAGCCATCTGATGGAGAAAGGGCAGCATACTGAGCTAGCTAGGGGAAAAACACCTAATTTAAGGATAGATTTGAGATCTGAAGCAAAGTTACAAAGACTGGTGTGTTACAAAGGAGAGGTAGCTGTGAATGGGAGAGTCCATCTAATCACTCTTGGCTGAGTAGTATTCCCTAAGCAATGAAACAGTTTGTAGAAAAATCAAGGAGCTTGGAAGACAATTTTCAAACACGTTCTTTACTGGCCTGTGTAGGCTCCTCAGGACATGGACAATAATTTCTGTGGATCTACAGTAGCTAAACATCACAGGGTCATGATCCTGATTGAGGCACTCATGCATTACTGTCACATTAATAATGGGAAGGCATATACCTTGATAATTATAAGACAGTAAAGAACAGTGGACATGTTTTATTTAATTGAAACCCAACCTTTACTGGTATCCAGAACAGTTCTCAAGTTACCAGCTATTTAGTAACGTTGTGATCAAACCTTACACTGGAAGCCCCACAGATTAGCCATCTGGTTACAAATTTATATTAAAAACATTCAAAATAATCTTTTAAGATAGGACAGTTCATTTCATTGAACCTTCTTCAACTGATATGCTTTGGGATATGCACTAAACGACATCCATCCATCACTGACTTGGTCGCTCAAGGCAGGCTGTTGTAACAGGAAATAGAGACACACCTGTGACATGTCACTAAGCCACAAGAAACTGTAAATTATGACATGGCTATTTCATACAGCAGAAGATACTGTGAGATGAGAGCTTGCGACACCCAGAGCATTTATTTCCAGCTATGGTATGGGAGAAGAAAAGGCAGAAGGAAAGATGATTTTGTATCTGTTTCTGTAATTGTTTCACCTCGCTGATTACCAAAGGCAGTTTAGTTCTACCAATGATAGTAAATGAAGAGAATTGCTGTAGAATGACAGTGGTCATGTAACTCCATGCAAGTCTAAAACCATCATTTTTCTGTAAAATACCAATGGGCAGAAAACTTGTCTGTATAAGGATTACTGTAGTATTGTTGCTTAAGAGAAAAAAGTCCTTTGTATATGGGTTGATGCTCAATCTCTTCTCCCACCGTGACATTTCCACCAGTTTCCATTTAAAAATTATAAGCGAATTGATTAACTTACAATCCTTACACCAAGGTGAGTTTGAAACTGAACTAGGAGAAGTGCCTGAAGCTTTCTGTGGACTTCACTATTACTAACCAGTTACACAGGGATTTTTTTTTGGTAATAGGTTTTACTTAAAACTGAGCACCTGTCAGAGCATCTGGAAAAACAGAAATAATTTTACCGAACTGTCTCCAACTAATGAACCAGAGCGTGGCAGAGCACAGGCAGGCAGGAGAAGAGGTGGCCACACACAGCTGGGCTGGGCTTAGCCAGACAGGGAAAGCACAGGTGCAGGACAGTGGGAATGGGGCACACGGTGACAACTGAGAGACTAAAAACCTCCACTTGCACTGAAACCAGCAGCGCTGTGAGGGGCCACGAGAAGGGCTCAGCACCAGTGAAATGGAGACGCAGGAAAACGTGCCCACTGATAAATGAGACAGGGTGACAGAGGGGACAGAAAAGCTTGAGTATTCGCCTTTTCTGCTTTGGCTTCACTGACAACATCATTGCTCAGGTTCTTGTGTCTGAGTCTGAGGAGTGAAGTATTACCCATGGTAGAGGAAAATCAAGTTAGGCAGTGTGTGGTGGTGCTGGGATAAGGACCAGTATTAGGGCTGCACAGGCAGCTGCCTATGGGAAGCTGTAGAAACTCACTCATTGAAGGTATTAAGAACCAGCCTAGGCACACAGGACAGTTTTGGTAGAGCCAACTGGCTTGGAGCACACACACATACACACACACACAAGCTTCTTCATCTCTTCAATCTCCCCATGATCTGTTCACTTCAATTAATCTATTCCACGTGAAAAGCAAATGAAAACAAACTATCCAATCAGTTTGTGACTTAATTTGTAACTATCTATAAAAACTGAGGGTGAACATCTTGTGAAAGGAATATACATTGGCAGCTATTGCTGATGAAGAGCTATCAATAGGCATTAAAGCTGCAAATGGCAAGGTGTTGGCAAAGCAAGAAGAATTGATGCAGAAAAGTAAAAAGCCAATTTGTATGATGAACAGAGTGCACACAAAGTAGACCAAATTACCAGACACACAGACACGAGAGTACAGAGGCACGGGAGCTGATTAAGAAGCCCTTGTGAAGCAATCTTGAAGGCTGGCCAGTTCCTCCCAATGCTCTGGCATCTGTTCCAGCCGCTGCACTGGTGAAAAGAGCACTGTCTGTGGTGTGAGCGTACACGTGCTCGTGTGTGCCGTGGAGACGATGGATGTGCAATGCCATTGCAAATGGCTGCTTGGAACTGCCACCCCCTGCTCAGAACAATCCCGCTTTTCAAAGCCTCTGTAATCTTGGATAAATGCCAAAGAGGGAGACTTGAAAGGCCCGGCTCCCAAATTCCTCAGTGAGGAATAAGCTGGGCATGTGACTGATGTACTGTGTGTCACTGGCACCTCGCGCGTGTCACGTTTGGAGGCTCTGCTGCTGGGGTTTTACTTTCTGAACACCTTATCCTGCACATTTGTAACCTGAGAGAGATGTGATAGGCCTAAGACCTCACAAGCCCATCCACTGCTGTTTTTCCTTAAAATCAGAAGCCTGATTTTTATTTATTTTTCACTTCCTGGGTTTTCTCAAGATATTCCTTTTTTGCATTCCCTTCTAATTAAATACAATGGAACCCTCATATTTAATCTGCTATCTAGAAAATTAATAAATGATTTTCTGAACAAGGATACGCATTAGAGACCTGTACTAATTCAAATGGTGGAAACTTGCAGCAGCTAAGCAGTCGGGTGTTCTAGTTTGTGGGTGTTTCAATTTTTTTTTAATCATTTGAGCTTTGTCTCCAATATTGTTAATAAAGGCTTGTGCTAGGAAAGAATTGTAACTGGACTGAATTTAACGTAAATTGAGGTTAGCTTACAGTCATGAAGGGACTGATTAAGCTCAAAGTTTGTATTGAGAGACTATTCTCTGCTTTACTGGCTCCCAAGGAAAATTTCAAGACTTAGAAAAATCACAAAAATGACCAAAAGTCTGATTTAGACACCCATTTGAAAATTACTGGTGCTTTAATTCTTCCTTTTATGAGATGGTCTGTAAATGAAAGTAGCGTAGGCAGAGGAAGCCTGTTAAAAATTCATAACCATCTTTTTGTGTACACATTGAAAAGGAAAGCCCTCCCCAAATTATAAACATGACTGCTTTAACGGTGGATTCTGGGTGCTGCAGCAATGGAAATAATAAAGCATGCATGAGATTTTGATTGTTGAACTTGCATCAATTTTCTTCACTGCTCTACTGCAAAAGTAATAGGAAATAAGCAATTGCAAACATGAGCCAAATGCTTTTCCAAAGGTGTGCTTAAGTAAGTTGTCTTCTCTTCAGATAAAATGAGCATCTGTAAACTTTCACCAAAATCAAGACCTTGAAATGCATCTCAGTGCAAATCTAGCTGCAGTTCTGTAGTGGGACCATGGAGCGTGGCTCATCAGTTTTCTGTACTGTACACCACCAAAGCAAGGGAGCAGCTACACTCTGCCCAGAAACATTTCCAAGGGGTTTTCCAGTGTATCTTCTCATGGGGCAGCCTACAGCAGCCGGTACAGAGAGGAGGGAACACGATCTCTTTCAGCGAGGTCGGTATCTGAAACAGCTTTTCTTGATGCCTACTGGGGAGAACCCCTCCTGCCCCAGCACACACCATCGCACACATCGCAGCTGCCAGAGGATGAAGGCGCAAATCAACATTAGCACTCAACAACAGCTGTTCACAGCAGCCTTTTTGCCCTGCGTGTGTGGAGTGCAGGAAGAAGGGGAGATTGTGAAAGACATTGTAGGGACAGCATCAGGGTGGGAGGAAAAGGTACAGCTGCTTTCTGCAGTTCAGCAGTATGACCTGTATTTTCGGTCTAACAGCATGGCACACTGAGTTTCATTTCTCTTTTAAAAAATGCCTGGCTCTTGAAGCGGAAAGCATGCTGCACATGCTGCCATGGGGCCCTTTTCTACTTCTCTGCACCATACTGTAGTTACATCTGCCAACTTGATGTAAAACACTGCTTACCACTGTAAGTACAAGGAGGATTGTGTCTGGCTTTGCAGAGCTCTGAATGACTACCTTAAGGTCAAGGCACTGGTGAAGCAAGTCTGAATAATTTTTCCCCACCCACATCAACCAGTAAATGGTTCCCTTTGGTTTGGACAGCAAGATGCAGAGGGAAACTGCACCTTCAGCGCTGTGTGCTGCACCCAGCTCGGCACACTGCTGCTCGAGTGCCAGCTGCATGGCCTGGCACAAACACAGACCCCAGCGCAACCAAGGAGACTGAAAGCCAGACCAGCAGATACACCAACATTTACAGGTATAAAATAATTTTGACTGAGGTGTTGTTGTGCCCTTATTTAGCCTGCAAGCCCACAAAATTTAAAAAAAACATATGTTTTCATTAGCTTGGAAGCTGTACCGGTAGCGTATCACATAACTTCTAAAAGATTTGCCTGCAAAATATGATTGAAAAATGAATGCAACAAAACCCAAGCAAACCCCAGCCTCCCTCCCAGAAACAATATATCCCTTAAATCCTGGAATTCTTTAGTGGTTAAAGTCATACTTCAGTTGAATTCCCAGTATTTGGGTAAAACTTGATACAACAGCCAAGTAATATATATTCTTATTTGGAATGAGCTTTCTAAATTCTGCTTTACTACAGATGCCAGACCATATACTGTCTTCTATCATTTGCCAGTGAAAGCTTTTCTTTAGAGTTAAGGCATTCAGATGAACCACATCTTCTTTGCATCTTTTTTAAATGAAAGGTTTCCTTGTCTCTGTAATTCCCACTCCCCACCCTCCGGTTTCTGTTGGTTTCACTGTACAGAGCCAGACTGAGATATTTATTCCCTCACTTAACAATGAATAGTACAACATATCAGTGAAAGCCCTTCTGAAGTCAATGAGACTTTTTATGGAGTACTCATTGTTTTGGTCTGGCTTGAAGAAAGATCCAATATGACTTAAGTTGAAATGAATACAGTTAGCACTATAATACACATGTTAAAGAGAAGAAACCTGTGCAGATGGAAAACTACTTCAGTAGCTGACAAATATTTTGACCCCCTAAAGCACATAACAAGGCACTCTGGGAGTTCTTAAATCAAAGCATTACTGTCTTGACACTAATTCTGTAAAAAATCATGGAAGAAGTAACTTTTTAAGTTTCTAAAATGTCTCCCATTCCAGAGTCTTAACAGATATTACAAACAGCAAATGTGGCAGCACTCCTAGGAAGTATTATCCCCATTTTTCAGATGAGATAATGGAGACATGAAGATGCTAAAGTGATCTGGATGGTGGTCACAGAAGAAACCTGCAGTTACCTTCAGAGTCAGCAATACATTTGCATCCTTCAGTCCAGAAACAGATGCAGCCAGATGTCGTTTCATTCTAAGTTCAGGCATTTACTAAAAGGTAATTTACCTTCTGTCGAAATTGAAATCAAATGACATAAGTTATGATATGTTGGGTTTCAACCCTCTAGCTCACACATAGCTCGTGATTCTCAGCCACAATATTTGGATGAGGGATTGTCTCTGTTCTCTTTGTACAGCTCCAACCACGGTAGTGTCCTGATCTAACACTGGGGCTCCTAGATTAGTGAAAACCAGGAATATTTGGAGTAGGATGAATAATTTACTTTATTTATCTACAGTGTACCATAACTGAATGCCTGATCTTGCTAAGAATAGGATAGGCATCAAACATAGAAAATGCAGAATGTTATAGTTCTTAAAAGAAACAAAATCAGATGTGATGATGCAAGTACACAACAGCTTCTACTGATATGAGGTGCAGTAAATTACAAGTTGGAAGTATCAAAGGCAGTGTTATAATGGGGAAAGCTGTCAGCAAACAGACAGGGAACAGTGAAAGATGAAATAGTCTTCCTCAAATTATGCAGCCTTCTAGAAGTTTCACAGCCAATGTGATAAAGGTTACAGTGAAAGTCTGATGAGATTAGTGTGCAGTGGTGCTGGGGTTTTTTTTAATGCTTCCTACAATGGAAACAAGTGTTACCAGGTTCCTGAAAGCACTACTTGACAAGCTCATTACAACAGCTATTTAATTCATAAATTCTCAGCTTCTATAAGAAGTCACAAAGCCACCCAACTTGCATCATAATATTAAGTTACCCAGTGACAACATATGTCTCAGCATCTGGAGCTTACCATGCAACACACACATCAAACCTTGTTTGCAAAGGCTGAGAGAGGCAGTAGCTCGCTTTTTAGCGCAAGTGCTACGTTGTTAGATTATCATCCTCGAAATACACTGAATGATTATGTAGAGATAACTTCATGCTTGACCAAGTATACAATGCAATTAACATTTTAAAGCCATTTGGTACATGTCTAATCTTATTGCTGTCTTAATATTTTTCCCTGTTCCCATATTTACTGATATTCATTTATTTGTTTTTGCCTTGGCTTGTGCTGTGCTATCAAATCTCTCAAGTCAGCATAAATCCACAGCCAACTCAGTGGCAGGTAGGAGTCACACTGGTACGAGTGAAGGGTGGGCTAGACTTGGTTGTACAGATCACTGTGATGGTGGACTTGGCGATCTTAAGGTTTACGGTTGGACTTGGTGATTGTAGACGTCTTTTCCAACCTAAATGATTTGATGAAATGGAAACATAATCCATAAATGTTTATGACATGTTAATAATTTTGGACCAGGTTCTTTGAGAGACAAAGAATGAAGAGATTTGGACCAAATGTTCTCCAGAGGGCTTTTTGCTCAGCACTGCTGGAATAATCTCATCTGATCTCACACACCTGATGCAGCCAGAAGCACACCTGAACCTCCAAGACACTCTGGATAGTATTGTGCTGGATAAAGGAAGAACTAAAGATGACAGAAGATCTCCTTGTGCTCAGAGCTGAAGGGGGTGCTTTGATTGCAGCAGCAGTGGGACAGTGATAGTGCTGATGTTTGTACAGCCAAAGCAGGCAGAAGGGGCTTCTCTTGTTGCCACGTGTGGCACAGACCCAGTCCTGCTGTCAACTTTCGGGTTTGCTTCTCTCCAGATCTCTTCACATCTCAGCTGTTTTGCCTTTCACATGCTTGAAATCATGGATGCTTTCTAAGAGAGATACTGCATAAAGCACTCATAACTCCCATGTTTCTGGAAGGAAAATGAAGATTCTGTCCTTGGGTGTCTCTAAGCAATTGGCTTCCCCCCCTCTCGCCCTGCCCCTGACATTTTTGCTTCCTAATTGCTTCCCCTAATCAAAGTGGTGTTTCTCCTGTTTGCTCCAAACATTTTTGCATGCCCTATGTGCTAAAGGGACAGCACAAGTTCTCTGACAGGTAGGATACAGCCTGACAGCAAGTGACAATAACACTGACACAGTAACAGAGCTCAGTCTCTATCTGGGATGTGTTTGCATAGGGAACTCTGCTGGTGTTCAGGCTCCCAGCACAGAGAGACCTTAATGGAGTACTCACATGTAAACCTTTGCACTCATCGTGCATCCAAAACAATGTAGAACATATAGCCTGACTCCAGTTAATGCACAAAAATATAAGGTATCATCTGTTTTAAAATATTAAGATTTCTGGAGTAGCTGGTAGCCCAAACCTCGCATCAATATCCCCTCTCTGGAAGTGAGTTGAACGGGTTTCCCCATATACACACACCACGGGACAGACTGCCATCCTGCACAGCCACAGGCACCTTATGGCAGTAATTGGTTTGTGGAAGTGAAGGAATTCATTTGTACACGTATAAATGCAGCATTAGGAATGTGCAGCAGCATGCAGAGCAGTCATTTCGATTTTACTTGTTTATGTACCTCTTGTAAAAATAATCGTTTATGGTCATTATAAAGCTGTTGTAATGTAAATCAAACAAACAAATCAGTATATTATTGCTCTCTCCTTTGGCCTGGTTTATTTGGCAGCTGGGTTTGTTAGCACTTAGGCACCAAGGTTGTCAATCACCCACAACCCACAACTGAAAAAGGCATTAAAAATAGGTGGATGGGACATCTCTTAGTGATGAAGCAGCAAACCAGAGAAGAGAGAAACAAAGTAAGAAGCCTTGCCTAAATCCAGAGAGGCTTGATGGAAAAAATCTTTCCCTAGATACTTCTGGCATCTCAGGATATGAATTACTTACTCTTATTTATACTGGACAGGTGCCTGGAATAATCTGGGGAGAAATAAGGGCCTCTAACTTGCTCAAATTTAAAAGCATTGTTGGGAGGAAAGCTGAAGGCACTTTTTGCTCGTATCCAGCAACTTCTCTATGCAGTCTGATGGGTATCACATTGTGTTATGCATGAGCACGAAAGGGAGCACACACAGGAGCCCGGTCCTGTAACAGAACCTCAAAAATAAAAGACTTTTGAAAGGAGATTTTTTTCCCCTCTTCGAGTAGTCACTATATCTGCTTAAAAGAATCTCTGTGAGGAAATAAACCTTCAGAACCCTCCTACAGTACAAAGTTCCATTGCATTTAATCTCTCTTGAAATATACCCCGGGGTGCCACGCGGGGAAAGAATGGGGACGATGGAGAGGAGAAGTGCACCTACCACAATGCCCCTGACATCAACCCTGGGCTACGGTTGAAGAGTTGTCCTCCACACAAACCTGGGTGGGTTTCGGTTTTCTGTGGGAATGTGCTACCAGGCAGAAAAACCTCAAACTAACCATATTTACAACCTCTACTGCTACCTGATTATTTACCTCTATCCAAAACACAATTTGCACCTGAAATGCTTCTTTCTCGGTTCGGCTCAGAAATGAACACATTTGTAAAAGGAGACAGAGTACCTCTCATTTTTATCACCTCTACGAAAAGATGATACAAGATCCTGCAGTTCTCTATATTCCCCAGACAACATTCTGTGCAGTGGCAGCTCCTACTCAGCACCTAGCTCAAAATCAATACAGACAGGTATTTGATCTCATAATTACCATTTGATAGTAGGGATTATATTCTGTCCTGAATCTGCCATTTCCCTCTAGAGCAAACTTGCCTGGATAACTAGCGTTCATTAGAAATGAACTTATCAATATTTTGACTTGACATCAATTGTTTCCTCCCTGGTAGTTCATATATACCTTTTATTTGACAGGATGCAATAACTGACATTGGCATTTGAAATAATAGCGTCACCAAGCCTCAGATATTAGCGGGATGTGATTTGTAATTGCCACAGCAGGACACAAAGCACACAGCGCTAACTGATGATGAGCGTAACGCCGCACCCTTGACCCTCCAGCGGGACATGGTACCTACAGAGAATCACACACCAGAGGAGTGGTGAGAGCTGAGGAGGAACAGGTAAGAGGGCTGCAGGTGCAGCCGATGAGCCCCACTGCTCCTTCCTTGTCACTATTACGGCTATGATTTGACCATAATTTCCCTTGAAGGGAGTGCTCCAGTCTTCTCAAGTCGTTGGGCCCAGAGGCGATGTGAAAATAAGTCCTGTAAATTTGGGTAGCAGCATCTCTGGGCAATGCCTTTGTCAGTGCTGTCTGGGGATCACAGGAAAGCGAGACTGTGAGGGATCTCCTAATGGGTGCTGTGCAACAGACCTGCTTACAAAAATTATACCTCTCAGAGAAGCAGCCTGTTGCACAGCATGGACATGTTGCCAAGGCCATGCAATGTGCAAAACTACTGCAAACCTGCTGTCCCTAGAAACACTTGTTCCCCAAACACTTCCCTAGAAAAATCAGACTTCAAAGCAAAACACAGCATTTTCACAAACGAAACTACATCCCTAACAAGTGTCTCTGCTTGCCAACTACTAAGAAAATCAGCCTTGCAAGCAGCCAGAGCTGTTTCAACCCAAAAGTCAAATACCTGAAGGCACGTTTGAGGGAAGACTCCTCTCTAGGCCCCCTAGGGACAAGTGTATTGAGACAGAGTTTGGTGGCCTGGATGGACCCTACTGTTGCAATTCAATCATCCGTTGCTCTTCTTTACTAAATGATTACACAGTACATGTGAAATAAAGTCAAAACTCTTCCAACTGATGGGGTGAACATTTCAAATGAGACTACAGGAGATGTGCTGTGTCTCAGAGTGTCTAACAGCAACCCACAGGTAGTTCTCAATGTTTCTGGATCATGGGGGGCAAGACAAGTACCCCAGAGCCTGCAGCTCAGCCAGGGGTAGCTCCTGGAGCCAGAGACAGGATCTGGCAAATCTCATCTTCTCTGAGTCCCACTTCCAGTACTGTAGAGGGGAATTTATCTTCTGCACAAGGTTGCAGAGAGAATAAAATCACTTTGTAAGCGATAGATGCACATATACTACAGTGACAAGCCTATACAGTTCTGCAAGCGTGTCCAACATCCTTTACATAGGAAAGAGATTAGTCCTGAGGAACTGTCACTGAAAGGTTTCTGTGAACGAATCTAAGTGCTCCTTTTCCTCCATGAAAAATAAAACAGAAAAAAAAACGGGAGACATTCTTAGTGTTCAGTGATGACTGACTGGGTTCGTACTGAATCTCCCCTCAAGTTTTTCATGTTAGGATTTGATCAAAGGGATAGTTTTCTCAACTAATAGGGGATAAAGTCTGTGTCTCTTCTGTTAAAGGCAATTCTGGATGCAGGGAGATGCAAGGAGGGATTCTTCAATGCCTGTGTGTAACTGGTGAGAGAAAAATCCTATTTTCTAGGAATTTCATAAGCTTCAAAGAGATATGAAAAGTTTGGTACTTTACAACTTTTTCTTTTTTTTTTTTTTCCTTTTAATATAGTTAGCCTGACATTACACAGGAAAACATTGCAGCATATTTACTATATCCAAATAGACGTGCTAGCTGAAAAGTCCTATCTCTGGAATAATTACTTTCTAACTGAAAGCAAACATTCCTCAATACACCAAAAAAATCCCATGAGTTTGATTCTTTGTTGTAAAAGACATCAATGATAAACTTGAATATATTAACTAAGGCAACAAAAAACTTTCCTAAAATTTATTTTACAGAGATTTGCTAATGTACTGAAAACAAGAAAATAAATTAAGGCTTGTCTGCACTAAAAAATCAAAGAGAATTTCACCACATATTTACAGATACTGTGAGAAACATTTCTTCACTGAAGTTGTCCAAGGGTCTGATTTTAAGCCACATTACTGAAAAAAGCATATTTGAATTAAAATCTTTACTGCACCAAACTCCTCAAGTCCATACTTATATCCTACTAAGGTCAAAGAGATGCGCTTCAACGCTTTGCCAAATAGAGATGGTCTGCTGATTTTGGGACTTTTCTGCCTTGAATCAGCTTCTACCAAGTCAACTGAAATCTCCTGACAGCTTCGCACAGTATCCGAGAGCCATTCAGAAATACGAGGTTACCCACCTACGGCTGTGTTGCTGGAGATGTCTCCATGCAGTCACACTAAGAGCGACTTGGAGCTTTGTCCCACACCTCTCATGAAGTCATCCCAAAGAGCCACCACCACAAACCAGTCCCCCACGTGCCACCTGACTGTGACTGCCTGGCTCCTGGTGAGGAAATACACAGACAGATGTGGCCTCTCTGTGGCTTCACGAGTAGAGACAGCCCATAGTGACAGGAATGACACAGCCCTTGCTCCATGAGGGCTGCCCTGTTCTAGAGAGACTTGCATAAGTGAAAAGGGAATGCTTCATTGGACAGGGAATATTTACTTAAATCCACACCAAAAAAATAACTGTCTCAGACATGTTTACTTTTGTTTTGTTGCTGACAGAAGACACTGGCAGACACCAGCTCTTAGGTCATCATTAGAAAGCTAATGGATGAGTCTGGAAGTCTCAATAAGCTCTTAAAAAATTAGAGAAAAAAAATGAGGATGTATGAAGAAAGTTTTAATTCCACTGAAGGGGCAAAACAAGTAGTAACAAAATGTTTCATACATACCTATTTGCATGCATGAGATTAACTGCTACACAAAAATAAAAAGCATTTCATCTCCCCCCCTTCAAATGTTAGTGCCTATTTTGTATGAGGAAAAGAAGAACTGGAGAGTTTTAGGCTGAATCGCCTCTTATTTCAAGCCAGTTTAAACGCTCACTGGTTTCAATGGAAAGACTCTGAGATGTGAATATACAATTTCCAGCACCCTTTCTTTGCAGACACCCAACCTTTCTCTTCCATGTTAGCAACGAGATCGCTCTGGTGCGCACACACACAATACGGTTCGAACACGACTGTGGTAGCACCAGAACCTCAGGCCAGCATGTTACATGCTCAGATTGGCCGAATGGAATACGCTGAGCATGTCTGATGCTGTCAGGCATATTCCTGTCCGGGACATGTGGGGTAGAAGCAAAGCAGCCTGTCCTTAGATGCACTGGCCCCGTGACCAATGTGGCTAGCAGAGTTCCAGCATCTGTCAGGATTGGGACCTCACATTTTTGAAACGCAGCATGCCAGCAGAACGTCTGTATCACATCACTCCTTGTTGCTGGTCTCTAGCGACCTAGCAAGCAGCAGTTCAGAGTTCAAACACAAATCTGGCAAAAAGCTGTAGCTGAGCGAACAAGCTGCCTTGGGAAATGGTGCCTGCCTGCAAGCCCAGGCTGGCAGCTTCTGAGGTGAAGAAATTGTATGGCTGTGCAGTTATCGTTGTTTATCATCGCGAATACAGATAAATATAACTTCATTTGATGAATCGGCTGAAAATATTCACCACAATTTTCATGCCACCTATTTGAACTTAAAATGTACCATTTTCCACTGAACAGCACTGCAATGTGAAGTAATGGTCTGTGACCACAGAAGCTTTCAGGTAAGCAAGTCCTCTCACAAGTTCATAGCAATGTCCTCATCCTGGTGTCACCCAAAGGTCTTTGTTGTGTATGTCTTACTCCGGTAAAACATTTGGAAGAAGAGTGTAGTAGACTAATCAATTTTTTCTTGACATGAGATTCTTCACTGAGTGTCTTTTTCCCTTCATTTTGTCTTACAAACATGACAGTACCATGATAAACAGACCGACTTTGTATAATTCATCAGGAGTTTCAAGCTTCCAATTCCTTCCTCTTAACCCCTGTAGTGCATTTAAACAAATAACTCCTGAACTACGGAAATTGAAGACCAGATTTTGGTTCACTAAGCTCTAATAAAGTCTCTCTTTACAACATTTATATACAAATCCCGAACCAGACACAAAGTATGTGATTTTAATGGGCTGAGGTCATACTACTGTAGGTGCATAGCTCACAGTTTACACGATCTGCCGGCTGGCTTGTTTATCAAAATACGTGATTCTGGCTAATTTTGTTTTATATGTCTGAGTGGGGCTGGGGTGAAGGTCAGCTGGAGAAGGCAGCCTGGGGCTGGGGACGCTGTTACGGTGGCTGTTAGGAAGTGGGGAGGGCCAGGGGCCTTGGGAATAGTGGCAAAAGAAAAACTGAACAGGGAGCGTGAATGTGACATATGGGTGTAGGTACAGGAAGCGCAAAGCCTGGGCAAGGAGCGACGTGCTTTCCAAACACATCTCCAGCAGCTGGGACCGCAGCAGAGAGAGCTCCAGGCACAAACAAGTGGCAGAGGCAGAAGAAAAGAACTGAGGAAGGAGACCCTGGGAAAGCATGTGAGGCAGCGCTGGGGTGAGAGGAGAAGACCCAGAAGGCAAATGGAGGGGACAAAAGCATAGGGAAGCAAAAGGAAAAAGGGGGTTGAGAGAGTTGCCAACAATAGGGCTACTATTGTCATAGAGTGGCAGCTGTGACAGAACCACTTCAGCCTTTTGATCCAGTTAACAGCATTTAGAGACTTGTCTTACACAGACAGAACCAGGCACACGTCCAGGACAGAAACACGGGGCCTGTCTCTGCAAACCTGCCGTGCGGGCTCGCTGGGAATGGCGGGCAGCTGTGGGACACAGGCTTGTGGCTTCCACCACACACAGTCGCTGGGCTGGATTTCACCCTCGTGCCAACTTAACACCCAAGACGACCTGATGCTCAGCACCTCTGAAATTAATGACAGATTTTTCTTTCATTTGATTAGATTTCCTTCAGTTGCTGGAAAAGGTTTGCTGTGGATTTGCTTGGGTACTCTTGAAAATCCTACCTGCAGCTATAAAACTCTTTCGAAAGGGCGGCCCAGAACACAGATTTGCTTGCTTGCATTCTGGCCTCAAATTCTGATAATGCCGACAAAGTTCCTCAGGATAGCATTAAGAGACTAGCCTAGCTTTAGTATTTCGGAGAATGCTGGCTTAATTACAGTAAGAACTTTTCCAGCCAGGTTTAAAAAAAATAAATTACCTCCACCTCCCTGCATAATATAGGCTGAAGCACTTTGTGCTGCAAACTTTTCCAGACTAATTCTGACACTGACAAGCCAGTGCAATGATACACCACATGCTCGCACTGTCATTTCCCAGACCACCATTAGGCTATGCACGATTTCAACTCAAAATAGGAGGCAAGGAGGAAAAGATAATAAATTAAGAAAAAAATTACATCCTTATGCATTTGTCTACAGAGAAGCAGGTAATGGAATTTTGTTTCCTATAAAATAATTTAGTAAGATTCATTTAAGCCAATCTCTAAGACGACACAGCACTGCAAATAATTACATATCCAATACAGTACAGTTTTTGCATGCACACACAAATTAATGGTTATGTTCAACAGCTGCAAGTTAACAGAACCCAAAAGGTAGAAGATGTACTCAGCAAGTGGATACTCTGGGTTTGCCATTTAATACCTGTAAAGATTTACTACAGAATCCTTTTTCTTTCCAAAAATCCTCATGCAAAGCACATTCAAGCCACCTATTTAAAAATAAACTGTCTACTTGAGATAAGCCGCTCCCTACACATTTCTGCATTTATCAAATATGACTTAACTGAGAAAACAAAATGAAAATCTATTAGCTGCAATTCAGAGTTGTGACTGCAGCGTAATGGCTTCATTATGAGCGGGATGATAAACATTCCCAGCCACGGGCTGTTTCAGAGGCAGCTACCAAACATCAACCTCCGCTGCAGCAGCAGCAGCTCTGCTCCTCCTCCTGTTTTATACCCCCAGCGACACAGCACCAGCCATAAGGCAGGGCAGGGCCCCCCAGCTGAATTCCCTCCCCTGCCCCTGAAAGATTTCTCTGTAGCCTTGGGAAAATGAGCCATTTTCTCTGTCACTTCATTCCCAGCCTGTACATGGGAGGACAAGTACCCTGGGAGAATAAATGCAGAGGATGACTATGGAGTCCTCTTTTGTTATAGCAACAGGCCATGCAAATATTGTAAAATCGTAAATATTTATGCCAAATATAAGAGCAATCCTTGTTTTCTAAGAATTTTTGCTAGCCCACCATAAGTGGTCTGAAGAGATATTGCCATTGGTAGGGAAGCAGAGCTGTTTACTCTGGACTCTTGCTGAGAACTGGGAGAGCTGTGCTGCATTAGACTGTGATATGGCCCAAAGCAGGCAGGACCAAAATCCATCCCTTCCCCGCTGGCCCCACAGCACTCTGTTTGTTCCTGGTCTGACACTTACAAACAGCAAGTACAGGGCCAGAGCCTGATGATGCTTGAGTAATATATTCGTGTGATTTCAAAAGAAGCAGCTGAAGACATCTCATTTGAAAAATATGTTTAGGGTGAGGTGCAAAAATACACACAGCATTTAGCTGCCTTAAATGCTCTCAGTTTGTGTTTGACTTGAATGTTTGTGTTTGATTTGAATTAATTACTTAAAAATCCAAATATGAATTTACTGATGTATTTCCCTGTAAATTAAAAGCTTTAACAGCAAACATGGGCAAGTTATTTACTACCCACATAGAGCTCAAAGCAGACCTTTAATAGTAGCTAGAAGGCCAACTCCTGGACCAAAACACCACCAGGCTTAAGTGCTTTACAGTTACAGAGTAAAAAAACCTGCTCCTAATCTGAAGAACAAATAGGGTATTTATTCAGAGAATGCTAGAGGGGCTGTGGTAATTCCAGCAGACTCCTGCAGCCATCCTTGTGCAAGGTGAAAGTTCAGACTTGGTACACTAAGACTTGTCACCTAACTCGGGACAAAAAGAGAAGACAAGAAAAAAAGGCAGACACTGCAGAAGGAATTTCAACCTTCATAGTTAGAACTGACCACTGATCAGGCTACTTTAGGTAAGACTGGCAGAGATAAAGGGTCAAGTTTAGACCCAGTCTGCTCAAAAACACAGTGACAAATTGAGTAAAACCACATTCCCTCTTTGTAATCCTCTTGCCTTCTGTTGTTCATTAGATAATAAACTGGTTCTGCCCCGAGGCAACGCTTCCCTGGCACTGAACTCAGGCCCAGGTTCACACCTGCAGATGCAGAGATGCTGTTCCTTTCTTACAGCACAACATCTGACGTACAGGGCAAGGTCTGGTGCTGGTGGGCTGGCAAGCCAGTGACGTTTCTTAACATCTCAGAAATTACAAGATTCTCAGTACAAAGATTCTTTTCTTTCTTAGATTAAATATATATAGAGGTCTTACTTATTTTTTGTATGCAAAATATGTATCATCTAAAGTAATTTGCTTTATTCTACACTTTCCATCACTGATATTTTTGGATTTCTTTTTTTTTCGGGAATAATTCCTCCAGCGCTCTGTGTTCCCCATTGACGTGTGGTCAATGACACTAGCCTGATGTGTACGTGTTGGTTAGGTGCACTCGTACAGTGGCATTACCTCTCCCAAAATTCCTCATTCCCGCTGCCCTGTGACCTGCGCAGCACAGCCCAGTGTGCTTGGCAAGGAGAAACCCAGCATGTCTCACTAAACAAAACTGATGTTGCACCCTTGCAATTAACTACACACAATAATGCAAATGAAGACTGAGAACTCAAGCGTTTAGAGATTAGGAAATAGACACCATGTCCGGCCTGCAATTTGGGCTTTTGCCATACATTATGATTTCTGTCCAAGAGTGGCTAAACAGGGGAAAAAAAGATTAAAATAAGATCTTTCAACAATACAGAAGCAGCAAATGGCTGAGGAAATGCCCAGGATACAGACTGTGAGAATACACTGTGGGAATTGTTATGTGTACACTTGTAAGGTTTTTGTCACAGACAGAATAAAGAGTCAGATCTCTGACAAAATTAAACTAACCTTCTATTGCTATATTCTGATTCTAAACTGAAATAAATTTCTATGTTTACCTTAACAAACAAACAAAAAACAGTAAGAAAATGACTCCTACACAGGTTTGTTTCATTAACTTGAACAATTTGGGCCAGATATCATCAAATTAAAGTCACTAAACTTCAGCTGCATACTTGACAGAGGCCCCGTGAATGCCCTGAAGAACAAAGACCTTAAAATTTAGTTGGCACCTTCAGGTAGCATAAGATCAACTCTCAGAATTTCAGTTCTATTAAACATCTCTTAACTACTTGGCACTAGCAGAATTTGTTCCCATTAAACCTAATTTATGCTAATTAAGTACTGCCTATTACCATTCTCATTAGGCAAAAGCAGTTTTCTGGGAAAAGTCATAATCAAGACATAACTTCATTTCAGAATATTCCAATTTTGAATAGCATTCTGTAATAAAGCTCCTTTATAGATCAACTCAGTACAAACCATTTTACAAATATGAGGTCTGACAGTAGTGGAAATCCCCTGTGTTTGCAGCCAGGGGCAGCGGCCAGCCGGCCTGCAGAGCGCTCCTGAAACACAGAGGAAAGAAAGAACAGGACGGCCCTTTTTTAAGGACAAGACACCCGCTGGGACCTCGTGAGCTGTCTCAAAGCAGACCCATGTCCTTGGCAAAGGTGCGAGACAACAGGCCGAGAGCGAACAAAGAGACAGATGCAGGAATCAGGAAAGAGAACTTGGAGAGAAAGCCTGAGCGTGAGTTTGGCTATGCCGGGCTCAATGACAAGATTGAGAATTCCCAGTCAGCTACTGGTCTGGAATGGGGAGGAAGATCCGTTGGATACCAGCACAAGATCGCCACCACTCTTAGTGCGAGCTCAACTAAGTCAGAACTGCTTGCCCTGGGAAATACCATCTATGCTGTTTCAGACCACCAGCACCAGACACTGCAGTAATTGTTTCTCTTAGTGCCCTGTGGAGTGGCTGTGCTGCTATTTAGAGTAAAATTCTGCCCTTCCGTAAGTGACTTTGGAGTCCTTTAAAGAATTTTTATTCTAGATACACTTAATACTTGGTACCTATGACTTTAAAATACAAGTGTCTCAGCAGCTGAATTGTCCCCAGACTTCCTTTTCCCCATAAGCAGACAGTCATCTCTGTGATCCAGAGCGTGCAGGAATACAGTATTCCAACTCATTGTCCAGTCAATAAAGTGAAAAATGCCATTCCTGTTTTAGCAGATGGCAGCAGAAATGCAATACAAGGAGCAAGAACACTAATATAGAAATCAATATCTATTACAGTTTAAATCACATTGCAGTCCTGAAACGATAATAGCAATCCTTTAAAAGCTAATGCTGATCCTGTTTGTATTAGAAATCGGTTCAATGTGTTTCAAGTTTTAATTCTGTTACAGAAATAATTACCTTTTAACCGAGACCCTCCAACCCCAGACCCCTCCTCCTTCCCCACACCCTGTTCCCACAAAGGAAAACAAACCAACAAACAAAAAAAAAAAAGAAGCCCCCACACAAACCAACCCAACCTCCTCCTTCCTCACTCTGTGGCCAAGAATACGGAGATGGGTCTTTTATACCAGAGATGGCTGGGAATTCCCACAGCACTTGTGGCATGGCAAGTACAGAGGGATTACTCAGGCAGCTCTATTGCTGTGCAAAGCCCTTCTGGAGAGCTACAAAATACCACGAAGAAGAAAGAAAAAGAGTCTCTAGAAACAGCTGACAGAGCAAATGCGTCCTTCCTTGTGTAAAACTGTATTCTTTTTATGCTAGAAAACAATATTTTTTATATAATCAGAAGATCTATGTGCACAGCAACGTCAGTACACCCAGACTGTTAATTGTCTGCATGCAGCCAGTGATTAGCATTAGCACAATGTGAAAAGTGTTTGATTATTCTTTTGTGTGATAAATAGCAAGAATAAGCATTGGGGAAAAAAACCCGCCATCCTCTGTGTGTTCTGGATGACCTGATAAACCTGACAGCAGGTAAACAGAGCGAGTCATCTGCATGCAGGGAGAGGATCCACAGCCTGACCCGAGCGTCCTGGCAGATCCTGACCTGAGCACGAGTTTCTGAAGTACCTTCATGGCCACAAGGACTGGAGTCCTTTGGGGCATATAGCAGGGGAAAACCAAATAAATTATATTACCACTACATTTATTGCCACTACTGCCAGTAAAATACTACATTCAGCATTGGTGTTCACACATCAAGAGAGAGCTTGATAGATTGGACATGGCTGTAAGTCATGAGATTGATTAAAGGATGGGAAAACACATCTTACAGTGACAGTCTCAAGGAGTTCAATTTATTTAGCTTATCAAAGAGAAGGTTAAGGCATGTCTGATCACTAAGTAAATACTTACTTGGGGAAAGGGAAACTGAGAAGAGGAGGTTTTTCATCCTAGCAGAGGTGCAACAGTCCCACAGGCACGACATGAAACCAGACAAGTTTAGGCTGGCAAACACCATGCACTTTGAATAACAGAGGGATGAACCACTGGAGGAATTACTGATAATTTTAAAATTATAAATGTTTCTTTAGAAGATAGGCTATATCACAAAGTGAAATCTAGGCCAGCTTCCAAAGTTGAAAAAAAGCCTAGAATAAAAAATAGTTTTTGATCAACCTTTTGATTTTTCATTTTCTCTGTTTCTCAGCATTCAAAAGTTGTTTGATACAATAAAAAAATTCCTCAATATCGTGTATGTCGCTTCTACCTCATTTTGCCACTCCAAAAGCTATTCCTTTCTACTTTTGAATACAAAACTGTAGGTCTTTGTTTGCAGGAATTTATATTAGTGGCCTTTTTGGTACATATGTTACTAGACATGCTCACATCTCTACCAACATGCGCTGCCACTGTGCATTTCCTTGAGTACTCCTGTACACTCCCGTACTCACCCACAGAACAGCAGCTCTGGCGCTCAGCTTGCCTGAGCCCCATTTGCTTCCTGACTACTCCTGCTTTTCAGGCATGAACCTTCCAGATCAGCCACTGAAAGCTGAACCTTCAAAGAACGAACCTTCCAGATCAGCCACTCACACAGCAGGCAGGGCCTGAATCCCAGGAGAAGTTCCTCCACCTGTGATAAGCCACTCTTTGTAGTAGGTGGGAGCAGTGAGCAGAGAAGGGCTTGAACAAACACCATTGAACAAGAGGTTTTTACGAGAAAAATCCAAAATCAAGAGAGTGTGTAGGTACCAGTGAAACTCTCTAAGCCAGCTCTCGGAAGGCAGACAAGCTGCTGACCTGCTGCCAGCCTGGGCTTGTGCCAGAGCCAGTGAACAAGCCGCCTCCTCCTCCTCCTCGCCACGCTGCCTGGGCCGCCTCGTGCCCAGGCACACCAGCCGCTGAGCTGCCCTCTTGGCAACCGCGTTTGGGACCTTTCAGAAGCACTGAAACGCTTCCGCCGTCTGGTGTTTGTTGAAATATTTTGGAACTGCAAACCAACTAAAGTGTGTTGTTTGCCCTACTTAGGATGATAGGAGTATTGAGAACATTATTATCACTCCTGCTGTTTTGCTGCCAGGAATCCCCCCTCCTGGGCAGGCTGGCTGTGCAAGGCAGGCTGCCGGGACAGGAACAGAGTCCTGGCTTGGCTTTTCCAGCTGTTTCTGTGACTCAGGGAATGACTCCGTGTTTATTCACATGAGATGCCACATATTTACTGAACCTACCCACTCATTTTTTTAATTGAATGACCAGTGTCTATTTGCCAAAATAATTCCCTGGGAACAAAAGCAGTGGCCCTGGAGGCCACATCTGGCCCAGGGCACAGCTGAGCCCCAAACGCCTGGTGCAGTGCAGTGTGGGTTCAGGTCGCTGCCAGGAGCTGCTGCTGGGTACGAGCCCTGGTCCCCTGCCCCTCGTGCTGCCAGCACTGTGCACTGGAATGGGAGTTACTACACTTGAGTAAAACTGTGTTTTGGAGCAGGGACTAGCTTTTCACTCAGTGTTTGTCCAGTGCTGTGATCCATGACTATGGCTCCTGCATTTTGCAGCGACAGTAATGACAATAGCATAGCCACTAGTCCCAGTGGCTTTGTCCACAATACACTTCACAACAGAGATCTCAGAAACAAGTGGCCCTTCGTATACATACTACTGTGCGCATATTGGCGCTTTTATATTCACTGCTTTAAAACAACCTAACAAAGTCTCATTATTAAAAAACCCCAAATTTATTTGCTGCAGCCTTAGCCTCATTGAAGTCTGTGAGAATTCTGAGTTTAACTTCATATTTTCTTTTATTGTTTCATATGGGAGCAGCTGAGATCAGTCAGCTACAAAACTAGCACAGCAACTTAGACATCAGCGTTAGTAGCCTTTGGATCAGGACCATAAATAATGATTTTTAAGAAAACTTGACAAGTACTGTACAACTAAAACAAACAAAATGGCTAATAGGTTACATACATCACTTAGTATAATAAACCTCTGGTGATATATTATGTTTTTAATTCTTGCAATACGCAAAAAGGTTAAATTAATCATTTCTGTAGAGGCATAACAATATTGGGCTCCAATGACATATCTCTGCAGTGCAGTTTGCCTGGAGGACTAATAAAAACTGATCATTAAAACAACTGGATTTGGTTTTGATTAGAATTACCATAGGATAAAGGGAAAAAAGGAATTACAAAGAAGAATGGGTAAAGTAAATGAAATAGACAGATACTAGTGAATACTTTACGTTACTATTTACCAAGGAATTAGAGAGGATAAAAACTTCAAATATGGTCAGCAATGAGGTGTGAAATACACCATATTAACAGGTTGCTCACTGCTGCGCCAGAATGTAAAACAACAGGATAAAGTGCAATCTGAGGTCATTTCCATCCTTCTGCGCTTAATTACGCTCTACCCCATTTGGAAACCAAACAAAGCTTTTGAACAGAACCACACAAAATAATTACATATACACATATGAAAAATAGACTACTTTGTTAATCAGGCCAGACTGAAGGTCAGGTTTCACCACTGGACACAGCTCCTACTGCGACTGCTCTATCACATTTTTCTGTACATACCATTTCAGAGTCAAATATGTTTTACCTCTGCAAAGTGGCAAATTTCTACCTGAAAAATCACCAGCTGTTTCTCTAGCACAAGTGGCAAAATATTTAACAGAAGATCAAATGCTGATTGCTCTTTTAAAAAAAAAAAAAAAAATTTAAATTAGCAGTTCCCCCTTCTCCCTTTCAAATTAGTCCCATTAATATCCAGAGGCAGAGAATATTGCCATTTACACTTAAAAGTTTTCTTACAGAGGACATGTTTCTGGTTTGCATACACCATCCTGTATTAATGTAATACCAAAAAGAGAGGGCAGAAAAACACCTGCAATGAATTGGCTCTGTGGTTCCTCACTCAAATCTGGGATCTCATTCTATCATCTCCAGAAGTCATAACTTATAAAATAAGCATCAGTTTCAATTATTTCAGTATAACTAAACTTTAGAAGAGGTGATACTTGCATCATGAAATATTTACAGTGTTAGGGGCTCAGGGATGCACTAAGAGGTTCATGTTCTTAGGTGCCCTGTGTACCTCTGAAGGTGCCTCCAGAAGGTCATTTGAAGCCAGGACCTAACTCAGGAGCTCTGAATTACTTTTGGGAATGGAGACTGTCCTGCCAGTCACTGCCTATGCAGGATGTCTGGGGAGAGCTGCTTTCCTGAAATGGGCAGTGAGAATTAGTCTTTAATGTGTCAATACGAAAAATAAAGGATTTCACATGTGACCACACGCTGATAACTCTCTTAATTTAGTGGACCTTCCATGTGAAAATCCCACTGACTGAACACCCTACCTAAGAAAAAGCAGCTGCATCAAGCTCTGAAGACACAGCTACGTCTTTTTAAACTTTTTGAGCCCTACAGTTGTAGAGAAGGTACATTAAGTTTCTGAAACACAAATGTAACTTTGCTTGACTCTGGGTCTAGGACAGAAGAAAAAAAAAGGACAAATGCCTCTTTCCTGAAGCAGGTGATTTTTACCAGACATCGGCTAAAAGCAGACGGGGCGATACTGGTAGCTGGGATGGAGCTGAACCTTGTGAGCAGTAGTAGCAGCATTACCTCCTTCCCATCGATGTTACTGCCAGTGCTTCAGCACTAATAAAAGTAGTAATGAGTTGTTTTACACAGGCTTTTCCTGGCAAAATACCCGAAACAGCTCATCAAGGAAAATCAAAACTAGCAGTGGTCAACATTTTAGGAAAAAAACCCCATCCAGAATCAATGTAATAAGCGTAACTCCTATTGTCAGTGCTACCGAATCCACATCGATCAGGTCCTAGCGCTTTTGGCCACTTGGGCATAACGGTTGAGCTGCACAGCAGGTTAGTGAAACGTGACCACTTAAGGCTAGGATTGGAAGTAACTTTAAGCCACAGAGGTATCTATTGATGAGTAAACAAAGGAAAATGCACTTGAGAGCCTGGTTTCAGAAGGTCCCTTAAGATATATTGAAACTAGAATCTACATACTGAGCCACCCACCTCCTCCAGCCCAAGCACGGACAGCACACAGGGAGCCCAAAAAACCCACACAGGAGCAGCTGAGCCTGAGCCAGTGACAGGTACGGTAAGACACATAAAATGTTTTTGACAATATTTAATAGCTTAAGGTCCAACTCACAGATTGTTTTTCACTGATTTTATATTTTGTTTCTACTTTCACACGCACTGCATTGACCAAAAAAGACACCACAGAATAAGAGATGCTACCGATAGAGTTATATGGCAATCAAAGAAGAAATAAGAGATTACGAGAGAGAAACATACGCTGAGTTTCAGTGAGGGATCTCTTGCTTACTGTGATAGTGGCAGGTAAGATGAAACATTCGTTTTCCACAGCAAAATAGAGACTTGTGTTGACAATAATAATCTACGCAGCATATCCTTCTTATGGCACAGCCTGGTGTCAGCTCTCGGACACCAGATCAGATCACAAGGCCAAGTGTCACTTTTACACTACAAGCAACTTGCAAGACTGCAAGTGATGCATCTGATGAAGCTTTAAAGTAGATAAGTACAATTAACTTCAGCTAATATTTTAATGGAAAATAGGTCTTGTCAAAAACAAAAAAGCAAAGGAAATCCCCCTCCATAGCAAGACCATGTTTGATGGATAATGCTCATTTCATCATTGTGATGGGGTTTTATTTAGTGCAGCATAATACTCTGGTTAAAAACACATCAATAACAAGTCAACTGAAAAAATTAAAGTGTTAGCTTGCCAAAGGGAGAATCATTAAAAGATGTTCTTAATGGGATTTCCTAATGAATTGTTACTGGTCTCTCTATATTTTTCAACACTTTCACCTGTGCTCTGGATGCAAATAAATTATTACTGCTACTAAAACCTGTGGGTAACATTGGTAAACAAAGCAGAAAAAGGGTGGTTATCCTCAGGAATCCAGATCACCCATCTCATTAAAAAACAAAACAAAATGACCACCACCAACCAAACCAAAAAACAACCAAAACTTTAATGGAACCAAATATGACTTTATAAATGTGTTTGGGCATGTTAATCATTGACCATCCTGCTCAGCATTTTAAATTGACTGCAGTCCACTGCTTCATCTGGCCTTCAAACAAGACTGGAAACACGGTGGCTACTTGAAGGAAAGGCCAAATAAAGCAGAGTTTGTCTGACTTTTAAAGCTTCTATTTTTTTATTCCAACATTAAGCATACAGACCCACAGAGAGGTGCAATTCCCAATACCAAAGGAACTGTCACTGAAAGCAATATATGAGTCATGAAAAATATTATTGCACATTTTGTACTGTACATTGTAACATGCACATTGTAAACAGCTACAGTAATTCCTACAGAAGGAAATCCTTCTGCCTCTCATCATTTGTTTCTGCCTTCTCATTTGCCTTCTGCTCTTTCTCCTTATTGCCCCTAGCGAACCTTTGTCATCTGCATTTGCTGCCCCATGGGAGTACAATTGTGTACCCCTCTGCAATTCAATAGGCAATCTGAAGATGTCTCTTTCCTGCTCCTTTAATTGTTCTAATCCTCTAACGAGTTGGCATGGTAAGAGTTCAGCAGTTGTTCTCTGTTGTCTGAAACAAGTACAATAATAAGCAATATGTGGCCTGACTTGTTTGAGGATAAAATTTTGATCCTATTGCCCTCCTTCCCCCCCTGAACCATGTCTCAAACCTCTCCTCATCCGCCATCTTGTACTTCCCCACGTTGTATCCTCAGAACAGCTTCACTGAATTTTCTGTTGCACATTTCACTTCTGAAAAAGGCCACATACACATAAGCATGTTAACAATAAATCATAAACACGGCTCGATGACATGAGCTGGGGTTAGCCCATAGCCAGGTCTCCAGGGTGAATTTACACCAGCACATTTCCCTGATACTACAATCTCATTTGCTCTCCTGGAAAGTGTTAAGTACAAGGAATTATGCAGACCACAAAATGCTGTGTGAATGGAGGTCTGAGCAGGGAAGGCTTGTGTTTTCTTAATGAGCACCTGCTGTAAGAGATGCTGCCAATATCGTGGGCAGATGACACCAGCAAGAGAAAGTCAGTTATCGACCGGTGCCTCCAGGGTGCGGGAGGAATTGTTAAGGGTCTCCTGAAAGCACAACCCACGCTCCTTGGAGACGTGCAAGGTGCTGGTAATAACATTATCCCTGCAGTCCCAGATACCCAGATCCATAGTGCCATGGAGCAGAACCAGCAAGAGGCTTTCTAGAAACAGAGATGCAAACGAGCATCCCATTTACGAACCCTGTCACTTTAAAGGAGCTATAGATTAAATAAAGTCCGATGCGCTGTTTCTGAGTAGGCAGATTGTTGTGGGTAAGACACTTCCTACTGCGTTGACTTTTTAAATCTACCAGTGCCTGCTCAAAAAGAGCTGAAACTGATTATACTCCGTGTGCTAAATGTCACTTAGTCATGATATGTGAGGTTTCTTCCTGCCTCCTGTGGACTGGAAGAAAACAGACTGAGCTATCATTTCGTACCAGGGAGAGAAAGTTCAGTCACCAAAGGGCCAAGAAAATGTCGCCAAGCTGATGAGGATAGCAGGAGGGGGAGAGAATGGGGAAAGGAAGAAATAATACATACTTGAACTATTGTGAAAGCTTTAAGGAACTACATTTAAAAAACTAAAGAGATATTTTAGGGAGATAAAACACTTGCTAATGTGATGGTTATATTAAAATTGTAGCCAGATTGGGTAGTGGTATAAAACATGTCCCTGGAATCAGCATTTCCATATTGTATGTTGTGAATGTTGCCTTGAGGGCAGAAAAAGAAGCAAATGAAACAGGAGATTTCCACTCCCCCATCCCAGCTGAGTTTCATGTAGTTCTATCAGCAGACTTCCATAGCAGAAAGCATACTGAAAAGGGGTATTTTTAACTGAATCAATCAGATTCAGACAATTCAGCACTTTTTTGACTCTACAGTGATAAGATTTTAACCTGGGGAAGGTTTTTTTAATTCCAACCGAGTACTGTTTAATTTTAGTAAAATGCTGTGACCTTAAGCACTACAAATAGCTAACTTGCAAAATGTCAGTAGTATTTTATTAGTATTTGTTGCAACACTTCTCTGGGAGAAGCAGGTGTGAGGGACAGAGAATGGAAAGGAAGGAAAGGCAAGTGAATTTCACAGGAATGAACTCAAAGTCACTCCCACTCACCCAAGACAGGTGACATCAGCGGCCCATCTGAAGTAAGCCTGGTTGTAATTATCATTGATTGAGAGTTAGATTGAACATACAGTGGTGTGAACCCTTTGAGACGGGGATGGTTACAGCATGGGGGCAGTTTGCTACAGCAGCTTCCTTGAATGGAGGTCACCCCTGGGTTCCTTCTTCCTGAGAGCCCCATCATTGACTGAGAGTTAAATTGAACATTCGGTTTCACACTGTTCATGTGCGGGAACATGTGAAAAGCTGGATCGTGCAATGAGGCAGACGATGCACACGAGTGCTGCGTGTCAGGCCACAAACCAGAGAAAGGCTCTTGTGCAAGACTGGAATTTGTCCCAGGACATGGCCTGGCTGGTCACTTGGGCACCAGCACCTCCTGGCACAGGGACACACAAAACTTATCTCCTCCACAACTTAAGAGGATGACAGCACATCACGTAAAGATACCCGAGTTGGCTGCAAAAGAGGTTGCAGGGGCAGCAGCAACCATCTCATCACAGCAGAAGAGGTTTCACAAAGCAGCCAAACCCCCCGGGGTGGGGGGTACACGGAGCCTGTGGAGCTGCAGGTGCTGCCACATCACCTGAGCTCAGCACACGTGCTACACCAGGTATCTTCACAGGGTTTGCAGTCTTACCTGGGGATGACAACACTATCATGTACTTGGGAGCTCCTGAAATCCTATCCAAATGCACCTAAATCAAGACTTGACATTTTTGCTCATGTCAGGAGAAACATTGCTCCTGAACAGATGTGTGCTCAAGATCCAAATTTCCTGTTTAACCCAGGTGGAGTCTTAAGAACTCATTAAGAGAAGCACATACTTGTCTTTAATAACCTTTCACATTGTTCAATCCTACATTCAGATTTTTTTCACTTTCTTTCAAAAGATATTTATCATAGTTAATTTCTCAGTTTTACATCTCATCCTTTTAAAGGTCAAGGTACAATGCTGTATTTATAGAAAAATCATAGTTATCAACAGCTAACATATGGGATGTACTGAATAGCAGGAGTCATGGTATTTATATCATATTTACTGAAAATGTGTTTGGAGCCTCATTCCTCTCATACTGCTGGGTGATGCACTACCTTACAAATTAAACATTAACAGTGATGGCAACTGATTTACTAAACAGAAATTATAATGATTCACTAAATTACAGCAGCACCTGCTGTTACATATTGGCATTTATGAGACCTGTATTGATGAATTTTAACACTACAGTGTGCTAGAGATACCAACTAATAGGTTCTACACTCAAATCAATATAGCTTATGAAAATCGGTAATAATTATTTTGCCACCTAAGAGAGAGGCTTTCGACTGGTTGCAACATTTGCCTTCACGTTCAAGGTTGTATAGTTACATCCACTAAATTCAGATTGAGAGACGCAATAGGACAATCTAAATAAATTCTCCTGTGAGAGCAAAGCTCAGCAGTGAAGCCATATTCTACCACAGCTTACACTTTCTGTGATGTCTCAAAATCTTTCCCATCTTCCACCAATTGGACAGGAGAGCAACTGCAAACCCCAAACTACTCATGCTTGACATACGGCAGTAAACGCTGCAACCTGTCCTGTCTCAGCTTCCATTCTGACGTGAAACAATGGGCTTCTAGAACTGCACAGGCTCTAGAGCTGCCTCCCAACTCATCCATCTGTGCTGCTGCTCCTACAACATGAGGATGCAAAAGAAACAGTTGTTTGGTTTTCTGATTTTTTTTTTTTTTTTTTTTTAAGCTTGGCTTTTTCCCAAGGGAAAAAATATCTTTATGGGGTCAGAGTTCCACTGCGACATGAAGTTTCTCCCTTTTGCCCTGTCACCTGCACTCTGTGAACCATCTTAGGAAAAACAGGAAACACTTGAATGAGCGTCAACAGTACGCTGACATCAGGACATCTTTTGCCTCTAATCCGATCATACACATTGGCCGAGATACCAAATATCTAATGTGTACTGTCTGCTGGTCCTGCAGTGCCTCTAGGAAATAGATTGGTGCTCTAAACCCAAATACCTCTATTGGGAGAGAAAATACCGTCTGCCTGAAGGCCAACAGCTACTTTTTCCTCTTCCTTAAAGCAAGATCACCCAGTTCAGAGGAAAGGTTTGCTGGTGAGGCAGTGCGAGAACTCAGCGTTTCTGAGGATATAACAAATGCGTCTCTTCCTCTTCATTTCACGGGATTTCTTTTGATCAGCCTGTGTCAATCTGCCAACTTTCACAGGCACTGAGAATCGGATTTGAATGTGCTCAGTACTTACGGGATTGTTCGTAATTGTTATGCACTGGTCTTTTAACCTATTAAAATCTGAACAAAGGAGAGATAAAGCTAGTTATCTCACAACCCTTGAGCATATACATCTGAAACCCAATAAGACTATATAATGTGCAGAAGCCACCTATCATGTGCAGACAGACAATAAAGCTTTATACAAGTGTGCTATAGGAAGTAAAGACACAGTTCCCCCTGCAAAGCTGACAGTCATCAGACGGAAATCTCATTTCATGTTCTCCGTGCTGCCTCTCCCAGACGTGCCAGCCAGTGCTGTTAGTTGTGCTCAAGACTGCAGGCCTACCAAGAAGTCTCAAACTATCATCTGTCACTGTAATTTAATTATTTGGTGACTAGACCATTTCTACTCAGGATTGTTTTTCAACACCTGTGGTAGTGGATCATTTACCTAGATGGCATTTTATTTCATTTTTACAATTCTAATCTAATCTGCAAGCCAACAGAATTGTTCTAGCTGTCATGAATTCAGAGGCACACAGAGAGCTTCATTAGAAATCAGCCTTTTTACTTTGCTGATACTTGAAGAAAAATTTACCAAAACTGAGCATTCCTCTAATTTAGTTGTAAATTTTCTGATTCTCTTCAGGTTAGACTGACTGAAAAGGATAGTGCTCCATTATTGCAGTACATTTAAAACAGGCATTAAACACAAAACTACACATAATCTTGTTTTATGTTAACACAAAACCAGATCTTTATCAACCTTAGGAATCCTAGATGGTTTCTCAAATTACTTAGTGTATGAATTAAAGAAAACTAATCTCTTCTTATGAAGCACCTGACGAGGCAAATGACACATGCCAAGCCCTGGCAGGCCTCCTTACACAAGTCACAGACTGGTGGGGATCTTGCTTTTCACCCTCAACCCCCTGCCCTCACTCTGCAGCTGCTCCCTCTGTCCAGAATCCAGAAACACCCCAAATCTTTAAAAAGACTTCACTTCCCTGGGGAGCTACACAACCTGCCTGTGCCTGGGGTGACCCAGGACAGCCTTTTTTAAAAGAATACATCTTTTATTAGCCAAGCAGAACACAGTGAATTAGAGCCTTGAGGTAGAAGGGGAAAGGGAGGTACACACCAGTGTGGGGATGCTGGCAGCCACACAAAAATCAATACTCTGCCCTAAAACACCTGGCACCCCCTCCAGCACCCTCCTGGGCTTGTGTTTCTTAATTCCTAGCAATGTTGTCTGTCAACGTTGTGACTGTGCTTCTCTTTCCAAGCTCCGGCCATGCTTCTCTCACTCTCTGGCCTCTCCCAGCCGCTCAAGGTTACAATTCAACGGCCGCCCCATGAGGGACCCCCTGCCAGACCAGGTGGACAAACACTCCCTCCTCACTCTCCTGACTCAAAGGCAGGCTCCTCTTTTCTGTCAAGGAGCACCATGGCACTGAGGTAAATGGAGTAGACAAAGTCATTCCTGCTTTTTGGAAACAAAGAGACAGAACTTCCCACCACCTGCTATGGTGGGCCATCCCCTATAGCGTACCTTTTAAGTCCAACACAGCCTCCTCCCTTAAAATGCCAGGGGCCACTTGTCTTCTGCTCAACACACAGGGCCAGGAGGCGACATGCCTGTGGTGCTGAGAGACACCTCACTGAGTGATGTTCATCTGATACGGATGTTTCCCCATACTAACAGAGTAAGTGCAAACCATACACTGTTGATCTTCGAGGATGGCAAGGCTCAGCAGAAGCAATCAGGAGTTCCTCTACTTCTGTTCCGTGGCATATCTGCAAACCTGGCTTTTGTCCGTTTCTGTCATATTACCAAGAGTGTCATGCGTAGCAGAGGAGGCTAAACTGTTCATAACGCTGTCATCCAGTGACACAATTCAGTGCAGAGTGACATCTCTGGTAGGAGTCAGGTACCTGACTGTGAGAGGCTTCCTTCTTGTGTGCCAGGGAGACTTCAGTGTCACCTCTAGTCACTAAATGACATTTCTTCTCCCCCTGCCCCAGTGGTTCCAGCACCCTACCTGGTCTGTGCAGCCCGAGTGGGAACACACTCTGGTGTTATCCTTTGGATACTCTGGGATGTATCCCCTTGCTAAACTTCTTGAACAAACCCCCTCTAGTTTATGGATTTGCCATATCAAATAAGAAAAAGCTTGTTTCTTCCATTGAACCTTAAATAACAATAATCAACATTAAGGTAAAAAAGAAAGCCAAAATATCCAAGACAGACAGCACAGGTACATATGTCCACAAAAGTAACAAAAGAAATGAACAAAAAAAGACATGCACACCCCCCCACACACACACCTACCTTTACTCTAGTTACAGTACAGTTACATCAGAAAAGTGCCTCTTTCCCTCATTAAACTGAATTGCTGTTTCCCTCCTAACAAGATGATAATGATGACTCGAGGCCCTTTGCCTGCCCCCTCCTTCTTCCTGGTGGGAAAGCTTAACTCCTAGAGCCAAGCTCTGCACACCCGTTATCGATCCCAGCCCAGCCAGGCTGCCAGCTGGGTCTCTCACAAAGCCTGGGTTACTGAGCTCAGCTCACAGAGCAGCTGATTTACCTCTCGAACTTTCTGATATTATTGGAACTTCCAGTGAAGACTTGTCAAGAGAAAACAAGGGCAGATGATTAGCTCTTCTGTTTTTCCCCCTAGCTGCAGCTACCCAGGACAATCAAGCACCAAAGCTGGAGGTCATTCCTTCTGCATCAACTCACTGAACGACTTCTTCACTTCAGATCTGGAACGTGGCGAGTGCCCTTCAATCAGATCTAATGCGCTTCCTCTGCTGAAGCAAAAAGCGCCCCAAGAGGCGTTCCACATTACCTGTTGAATTGCTGTAAAATCACAATTTCCCTCTTGTTATCTGTTCAGAGGGGGTCTCTTGACAAAGCCCACTTGGGCAGGGTTAAGTAGTTTCTGATGCCTCCCCTGTGGCTGGTTCGTGGAAACCCAGCCACACACCTGCGGGCAGCATTAATCACAGATGCCAGCCTGACTCCCACAGGCCTGGGAGTCTTTGGCAGCTTTATGAATTAATTGTTACAGCAGGGATCTCATTTCCAGGGAATGACTGAAAGTACCTTTTTTTTTTTTGAAGGAACATAGGATCCAGCTTCTAATATAAGCGATAAAACTCTTACTTGCACACATTTACCTCTCGCTCAAATGTTTCTTCCAAGATGTGGTTATTCACATCTTTTCTATCATCTGAGTATAGCTGTTTGGTACTGCACAGGAACCCTCTTATCACCTCTGAGTTACAGAGAAAGGATGACACATACAGCTTTTTGCTTCTTTGGAAAAAAAAAAAAAAAAGAAGAAACCAAAAGACTCAAAGTCCATGAAAGCCTTGTTGGTATTTTGGGATCCCTTAGTTACTGTCCTCCTAGGAGAGACTTCATATTTGAAATTATGAAGGGCTTGTGCCACTATTGAATTTTCACGCAATGATCTAACTTACTTCCCTTTTTAATGATATTCTGCAGAGCTCAGGGTGCCCAGAGGCACTTCTGATAGGGGTGCATCTAAAACAGCACAGAGATTCACAGCTTCTATCCCATTTTTGAGAGGTTTTGTTCTGAAACCTCTTCCTACTGATTTAAGATAATCTTCATCTTATTTTGATGTTATGTATTTTCTTCACCAAAATACGAAGACCTCCAGTTTGCAAGGGCAGACTCACACTGCCCTGGGACACATCTCCCTGGGGACCCCAGAGCTGCTCTGACCCACATCAGCGGCAGAGCCACTTTATTTCCCCTTTGTCCCCAGGCAGCCCAACACCCAGCTCCCTCACTTCATGCAATTCTTTATCCCTTTTGTATCCTAACAGATTGGCCTTCTTTTCCTCCATATATATTGAGTAAGGGTTCAGGTGTCTTCAGGACCTGCATTATGGAGCAATGTGAGCCCGCTCTGCCCCTCTTTCAGGCAACCTGTCCCAAAGAGCTCTTCCTCCTTTGCATGTTAAGGTGGCCCCTGGGACAGAGCCAGAAGGGAATAAGGACTACAATAAAACTTGATCACTGGGAAAAAATGAGTTTCAGCACTTTTCCATTCCCTGTCACCCCAAACCATTACTGAAATATTTTTTTCTCATTTGTTACTTTTGCACATCAAGATTCAGTGACCAGCGTATGAAACTGGCATGGAACCTTCTGAAAGGACGCTGCCAGTTCACAAGCTCAGGCACATTAAAAGATCCAGCATCCAGATACCAAACTAGCTGCCCTGCAACAAGTAACCGGGAACAACTTTGTACCCGTTTCCACGGAATGCTGGTTTTTAGTTCTTCCTCAGGAAGAATGCAAGAGATTTACACTTTCCAGCTGAAGCCTGGAGACTCCAGACTGTGTCCTGTTTTTTCTTTCTGAAAACCTGTTCACAATTCAACCTATGGCACAGTAAAATGAAAAGGCACTTAAGACAAAAGAAAACCCTTGTTTTCTCCTAAACAAAGTACTAAGCTCTGCAGTGATTTATATTGCCTGATCCCTTCCAGCATAAATATATGACTTAGAAAAATATTCCACCATTTTGGTAGATCAGGGAAGATAATTAACAGATGGATAGGCTAGTGTATATCTACACAGAGTAATCTGTTACTGCTAAGGCTACCAAGCCACCTTCCAGTGTCCAAAAAAAACCAGATTGCCTGTGGATTCTTCAAAATCCCCTCTTGCCTCAGAGAACTGGACCTGCTGGAGCAGAGGAGACATAAGACCCACTAGAGATCTCAGCTACCACCAACAACCTGATGACTGCAGGATCCTCTGACAGCTGTGCCAGACAATCTCCCCCAAAGGATGCTCTATTTGCAAAGAGTCATTCAGGAGAAGTTCCCTTCTGTTCAGGAAGGGGGCATCCACATAACTAAGCCACAGGGATCCGGCCATTTTTGTACACAGAGAAGTCCTAGGTTACCTAAAACTTTAGGACACTTGGGTCCTTCCCCCTGGATGCATTTGAGGAAGTTCAGTGTCATTTGTCAGCAGCAGCAGACCTAGAAACAGAGACTAGTGTGTCCCACCTTGTAGAAAAACATTGAAGCGATTAATGAAATCCTAATTTTCTCTAATCATCATAAAACATAGATGCGAAGAGAAAAAACCATCCCACAATTCTGAAACCTTTAAAAAACAAGGTGGCTTCTTGATACATCATGAGGGAATGCAGAAGGTATATGCTAACAGGAAAAGAAAAAGCAGATATGATTTGCAACTCACATGCACCTGATTTTCCCCCATCGCATTACCGCTGGAGGCACACGCCGCAGCCTGGAGCCACAGGCACTCCCCAGCCCCGGGATCCTTCAGCTTCACTCCAGATTCATGCAGCCTGTCACAAGCTTGACTTGATACAACTTTCTTTCAAAATATCCTCCGATTTAAGATAAACAAAATATGACTGATGAGTTACACAACTGTTTGCTGGCACGTTATTTGTTAAAACCCATAAATATAAAAACATCAGCACAATGCTGCTCCAAGAAACGCATTGTGGAATATAGTTTCAGGGTAGTTCTTAGGATCCAAAGTTTTGTGTGTAAATGGGACTTGGAGTGTTCCCTGTGTCTTGTAGGTGGGAGGCCTAGGGAATGACTAGGTAGTTGTTCCAAAGTGTGTTGCTGTGAGTGGCAAAAAAGGAACATAAATCTAACTGCTGGTGAAGCAGAGAGCGACCATAATGAAGCACCTCAACCAGCTGGGAAGCTGCCCAGATCTCCCAGAGCAGGAGGTGCTGGGGACATGTCTGGTTTTGGGGACATGCCTGCTGCTGGCACGGCCAGAACCAGGGAAATGCTGCTGTGCATGAAAAGGTGACTTTTTCCTGAAGTCAGGAGGAAGGAGGGGTCTGCTCCCAGGATGCCTTTCCTAACAAGATCACCCCCCAGATCAGCATACCTTGTCCCTATTATTTTTCTGGACAGCTGTTATTTATACACAGAATACTCCCTGTATTACCAGTCATCCCCAGTCGTATTAGTTGATTACTGTGCCAGTCTCTTTTCATAACCACATAGGTATTTATTCACATGGGAAAAGGCCTGCTTAATTAGTCACATCAGTGGCAGGTTGCATTTACACAGAAACCCACGCTGGCGAGGAGCCCGTTAGCGATGGAAGATGACGAAGTGGCAGCTCTGTCAGGACTAGCCAAGCGACACTGGCACAGCAGACCGTGCCTCGGGGGTTAATGTTGTGTAACATGTATAACAAGATGAAGTATGCTCATCATTTTCAAAATTAGCATCAGAAAACAAAGTCTAGAGTTTCGATCTAGATTTATTTCTCATTTAAATCTCACCTACTTTTTTTTCTCCTGCAATATTTTGATTTAAATTATAGTCATCAGTTAAATCACTCATTTCAGGTATGACAGTAGACGTGATGTGTTGTAGAATTCATTCCTCAGCTAACATTAGGGAACTTGATTTTAACGTGTGTGACTGAAACGGCTGCTGCTTTCTGAGCATTTGCCTTTGAAAACACCTCCAAAAACAGAGAGGCTAGAGAAACCCTGTGGTAAATGAAATTGCTTTCCCTGGACCAGTTTCTGGCAGACTTAACTGTGTAAAGGGAAAGACGCTGGTTTTTAGGAACTGTCCGTGTTTAAGAGGAAGCTAAATATAGACATGAAAAGGCACGCTGTTCCTGGACAAGGAAAGCCAGCATGTTTTCAGGAACAATTTGCATGAGATCTTACCCACTAACCTAGAAAAATAAACAGCCTATTCTAATGCACTCTGGAAAATAAAAAACCACCCCAAAAAAACCCAAACCAGCAATACACCTTTGTCAAAGAGAGAAACTCAACAAAGTGGAAACACTGCCATCCTCTCCTGTCTTGACATCTCTTCATCATTTATTATATTTGTCGTAATTTTCAATAAAGTCCTGACTCACCAAGAGGGCAGCAAATGCAGGGGTGGAATATCCAACCTTTTCACCTACGGGTATTTTGTTTCCACAGTGCTTTGAAGAAGGGAGGAGGAGGAGTGTCAGGGTTTGAGGTGAGTGCACCCCAGCCCTTACTGGGGACAGGAGCGAGCGGGAGCCGCCTTGCTCGAGAGCTGCGTGGCAGCAAGCCCACCAGCTAACCTGAGGTGGATACATGTAAACCTGGATGGACTAATATTTAATAAATCCTTCCCCTACAATCACAGAAATATTAAGAAGCTGGTTAAAAAAGCAACAGAGAAACTGTTCAGAAAAAAAAATAATCTGTGGAGGTGACTAATTCAGTGACTGAGCATAAACAGGAAACAACAGCTGCACGGAGCTTGGTTCAGGATCAGGAAAACTGCTGGGTAAGTGCAGTTCATCAGAGGCAATGAGATATTTAGAGACATCAGATGAAGCACTTGTTCTCTGCAACAAGCACAGCACTAGATGAGGGAGCAGCCCAACAGATGTGCTTCCTTCCACGAGCACCGGTTTGCCGAAGTACCCTGAGCAAGCTGTACAACCACCCAGCCTTCAGCTCTTCAGCTACCCCGCCTGACACCAGCACAGAGCCTGGTCTGGTGCTGTCAGGTCTGTTGAGCACCATGTTGGGGTGCTCCTGCCACTGACGAGGTTTCCAGGCCTCATGCATCCCAGCCCTGCAATATCTGGGGGCATGAGCAGCCTTTACCTTCCCTGCTGGGAGCCCCATTGGTACCCACACAGGTGCTAGACCCTTTGCTCTTTCCTGGTAGCAGGAAGGTGAGAAGATACCTGGTTCTGTACCTGAGCAGAACCAGACTCTGAGGAGGCAGAAGACAGAGGTTATCTCATCCTACATGACAAGAGCATCCATTCAGTGTTTGTGTAGCAGGGTGTCAACAGCTCTAGCAACATTAGTAGGAGATGTAGACAACTATTTCAAATAACCCTGCAGTTAAGAAGTATCCAAGAACTCTCAGAACCTTTTACATATCTAGATATGAATAAGGCTACAATAACTTCATTAGCACTTCTGTATTTTTATCCTCTATTCTTTCTCGTTTCTACAGAAAACAAGCAAGGTATTCATTTCAAGCTTGCCCTGATGCCAGCACCTTGCCAAGAGCTTGGCCACAACAGGAGGAACATGCTGACAGCAGGCCAGCGATTCTTTGCTGTCACAGCAGGCTGTGAATCAGGCCATGAACTGGGGACACCCCAAGCAGACCTTCTGGGAAAATGACTTCTCATTGGCAATCCCAATTACCAGCATCTTGAAAACAAGTCCTCAGACACAGGAGGACATTACTGTTTTACTGACTGAAAATTGTGGCACCAAGATGTCACCCAGAGCTATGACAACTTTTGCACAGCAGAAACAGCGGCTACATCTGTAAAGCTGAGTGGTGTCTCCATAGCCTTTACAATACCCGTTTCCCTCAGCAGAGTCCAGCTCTCCCATAGACCTGGCAGCTCAGCCTGGGAAACAGTCCGACCACAATTCCCAGCAGTTATCTGGTGTATGAGTGTGGGGCAGGTATGTCTTTCCACATGACTCAGAGGCTGTCCTGAGCAGGTCAGCAGCTTCATGCCACAGCCCTGGTGTTTTCAGTGGCTAATTGCCTAGGGAGACAGGAACACCTTCTGCCTTCTGAAGCCCAATACTTAAAAACGTTAAGTTCCTTATTTTAAATATCATGCAAAATTTACAATAATTTTATATAATGCATTATACAATACATTATATAATGCATTACACATTCCACGTATTATGCTATAATATGTATACAGTACATTTCCACTATGTACCTATCCTACTGTATACATTGAGAAATCATGGCTGCACAGTGAACGAAGACTATTGTAAAGGTGGCAAAAATATAGAGATTTAGAAGCCGCACCAAATGTTTTCCTCCTGCTCTCTCCACTTTGCCATCCTACCTCCACCAGCTCACACCACACCCCCCTGCTGCTGCACAGCTCAAGATGGCAGCAGGACTCGTGTCCACAAGCTGGGAGAACACAGGGCAGCAACAGGACTTGCAGCACAGGGGAGCACAGCTGGGGTGGTGAAGGAGGTGTTGCAGGGTGGGGGGGTCCTCACGTGTCACCCTCCAAAGAGACTTGAAGCGGTCAGCAGAGCCTTTGCAGGAGGAGGTTATGCTACAATGCTGTGTTACAGACACATTCTAGACTCTAAAGAGCAGGTGAAATGCACTTTGGGTAAGTCAAACAGTTCCAAGTTCATCTTCCCATGCATCCAGCCATTTATGTGAAATGGTTCGAAGGCATTTTACACAGCTTGTCCTCACCAAGAACCTCTTCTGCCATGCAGATATTTCCCTTCCCCCAATCTTGCTTGCATTCTTATAATATTATCACCATCAAAAGTCATTTAATTTCAATTTCATGGCTTGATTGGGCTGAATGTAATGGAACCAGATGCTGTGAATGAAAGTTCCTTCCATGAACACTCATCACATTTTTGAGCTAAGTGGGCCACGTTCAGCTGCATGCAGGTACTTCATGTGCTTTCAGAGCGTTTATCTGTCTGTTCCAGGTATGAAGCCAGTCCAATGAGCCGAAACTAAAGTAAAAGCATTAAACTGGCTTTTGTTGTTCCATAAAGAAAATACTATAAAGCTTTAATTGCTAGTTAATCAACATACTCCAAAATAAATGAATCATACGATTTTTCTTGGTGCTTATGTGGTTTAAAATAGCGAGAAAATTATATGCTCATTTTCCCCCTAGGGTTTTCAGTTGTGGACTATTTCAAAGTCAAAACAATTTAACCAGAACATTTTATTTCAGTATAATCACAAGGCCACTGCTGAATATAGCTGCATAAAAACTACAGCATATGAGAGTGCCAGTGGCTGGTACGCTGGGAATTTCCTTCAGAAACATGATTTTGCTGAAAAACTCTTTTATGCTGCTTCTACAGTGCTAAGATAGGGTTGCCCAGTGCCAGCAAGGGAAGCCAGCCTGGATGGGCAATACTTTGGAGACTGCTGGAGCAACCCCTGGAGCTATCAGTGGGAGTTTCAAGCAGCATTTTCCTAACTTTCTAGTGGCCCTCCAGACATCAGCTGGCCAGCAACAGAGCTCAAGGAACTTGGTGTGAAAGATATTCCTAGGATTCATTTTCAGCTATCTTCAGCAACAACACAACATGGAATTCAACAAATGAACGAAACATAATAGAAAAAACCCACTGTGTTATAGAGGTATTTCACATGACACTTCATTAATCAATAAACAGGAGTATTAAAGTGTATGAATTTTTAAAAAAGTCTAAGGTGGCAAGTTTCCAGCCTGTTGGAGGCAGATCTTACCTAAGCTTCAAAATTATTTTGATGGAAGAAAATGAGTCTCCTTGGATCTGTGAGTGGCAGCCTAAGCACAAACAGGAGCGAGGTGTCAGAGGCCATCATCTCTGGACTGAGCCCTTCCTTTATTAATGCCTACTACAGGATTATTCATCAATATCGAATGGCAAACGTAAATGCCTATAAAGCATCTTAATGCACACTAAAAAGCTCTGCTGAAATCTGCTAATCCTTATTATGGTCCTTCTGCCTTCTGGGTACGCACTTTACTTGCTCTGTGCACAGCATCTTGGCATGTTTGGTCAAGGTAACGGAGACTCTTGGACTCTACTAAGAGGCCTCCAGGCTCATGCCCTTTGTATGGTTTGAGTACTACATCCTTCCAGCCAGTTTTGTAGATTATGAACTGGTTTAAGAATAAGCATCCAGATTTAGGAGTAGTGTCATGGAGACATTTGGCAACAGTTGAATCTTGACACAGGGAACCACTGGATGGGCAGTGGTGTTATTAACAGCAGCTCTAAAACATAGTTTAAAGTAGAAATTGGTATGGGGCATCCAAGTGCTTTTTGCAGTGTTGGTCCTATCTTTGCCCAGGGCAAGCACACAGGGTGAGTGTCACTGCAAGAAGGCTCCTTTTCCCCTTGGCCTCCATTTCCTCAGGTTCTGAAGCATCTCACTGTTCACAGAAACGAGGATTTCGGGTGTTCCACAGCCGTGTGCTGATGGCAGCGCGTACCCTGACCAACACTCCTCAGCTGACACCCACAGCAGGGGCACAGCAGTGCCAGCAGGGCCCTGCGACACTGACCCATCGCACGGACATCACGCCATAAACACAGAGGGACCGAACTCCAGTAAATACTATAAATTAAATCAACATGAAAAAATACAATGTGATTTTAATTGAAATAACAATTTGATGGGGGGGGGAGGTGTTCCAGCTTCTGATGTGAAGTTTGAAATTTTAAGAGAGCTGGCAATGTTAAGACCCCTGCTTTTACTTTCCACGATGACACGTTCACTTGCAATACCAGCTAATTTTTTTATATTAAAAAAAAAATTCTACAATTAAGTTCCTTACTTTGAATAGCATGCAAAATTATGTTTATAAAAATTCTTTAGATGGCCAACATACAATTTTCCCCTAAATATTTTTCTGGTAGATGGCTCATTATGGAAAATCAATTATGTTGTTTCTCATTAAGCAGTCCAGCAGTATCATGAATGTTAAACATAATGAATTTCACATTGTAAGACAATTTCCATACTTGAAATCATGAGGTTAGTGACATTATTAGCCTTTTCCCTAGCTAAAGCTCTTTTATTATTTCTGATTTTCTCTTCCTCCTAGGAGGATGTAATTTATGAGGGCAAGCTACTCTAAAATGGGCTACTTGAATTCTTGCTGATAGGAACCAATCTTATCTACTAAAATAACAGAATAAAATAAAACTACTGAAGTATTTTTAGAATATGGATTAATTTTCCTCATGCAAAGATATGAATTTAATACTACTGGAATATGCACAAGTTTGACTTAATAAATACACCAGCAAGAGAAACTAAACTAATTGACATTCATGGTTTTTGCACAGCTGGACACATAAACCTTTAGCAAAGAATTAAAATTACAAATAGAACATTCTCACCACTGAGCACAGGCTTTCTCTCTTCCCCAAGTACATCCACCATAAACATTAAATGCATAAATAACCTTCATCTCATGCATTAAAGGATTTCACCGTTTTCAACATGTAGAAAGCCTTGACCGTGATGACATTGCTTGCAGCTGAAAAGAAACTCCGTGCATAGCCCTGTCTGTGATCCAAATGTGTCACCACTCTGACATCTGACCACAGCAGAAGATGCTTGGTGGTGTTAAAAACAGGCTGACCTATACCCATAAGCAAAGGTTTTCACATGAAGCCACACAACTAGTGACATTTATGTTTTCCAAAATAAGTATCTTAACTGTTATAAAAAACAAAGTTCTTTTGCTCAATACGGAAAGCATTACATGCTCCATGAAGGACCAATAATGCAGTTTCTAGAGCATATCATCCCTAAGCATGCAAAACCAGCAAACACATTTAACCATCCGTGAGAATGCTCCAAATCCTGGAAACTGCTCCTTGCGGTGAGTACCAAATCTGTGCTTCCCAGCTAGGTGAATAACCAGGGAAGCAGAAGAATCATCCTCCAGAAAACACACAAATCTCAGACACATCAAAGGAATTAGAAATAGCATACTACAAATGTCACTGTGCAGAACAAGCACTCCTGGAGTTTGCAGTGTCCATCCTGCACCTGGGAGGAGAGCTGAGTGCCAGTCTGCCAGTGTTGGAGCATTTTTTACTGCTGCCTAGGAGCAGCTCCTACACAGAGAAGGATCTGTGTGAAACTTGAGCAAATAATACCTGATCTTCCTTGTGGTTTAAACTGCAAAATGAAACTACTGAATTAAAGCCAGCCAACTCTGGACTAGGCCTTGCAGAGCGTTCTGCAGAGACACATCCCAGCACTGATCCCACTACAGGTCTCTGCAGCTGCAGTTCAGAAAATATCCTACTGCCCTTTGCAGAAACTGCAAGAAAGCGGTGAGAGTGGCTGCTTCACCTGACAGTGACTTAACACAAGCACTGAGCTCATAACAAGTGTATTTCACCCCCGAACCTTTTTTCTTCCCTAGGTTTTTTTCAGTTTTTTCAGCTGTGGATGAGTTAGAGGTGGCAGGAGTAAGTAAACTTCCTTTAGGCTAAGGATATAATGTCCATGGCTTGCAAAAGCAACAAGGCATAAAGATAAACCTTTCCATTAATAACTGAACAAAAGGAATGTCTTCATACATTGTATCCTTGTAATAGCTTTTGTGATTGTTTTTACAGCACCATGGATTGTCTCTCAGTCTCTGTTCTTTATTGAACTTCCAAATCACCTTGCAAAGATGAACAAGTATTTTCTAAGGTATTCCCTGCCTGTAAATATTACAGAGCACGAAATTAACTAAAATTTCAAGTAAGCCCTAGGTAAAGAAAACAGCTTTTAGAATTCATCCAGAACAGCAAACAGTCTGATGTTCATCAGTCACAGCCAGTGTGCATGAGGCACTAGAGACCAGGGATGCTTCACTGCCCAGGTTCCATTCTGTGTCCCAAGAGTGTTACCACCACATGCCAGTTGCCACTTGCACAGACTGAAATTCGGGGATCAGAATACAAGTGAAGGCTGTAGCTAACCCAGGTGCCCAACACAGGTACAGGGCCCTGCATCCCCCAGATCTCAGCCAATAAGCCTCCTTCCCCGCCTGCCCGTTTCCTTGGGCTTGCTCTCAGAAACACAGTGAAACAAACCTTCACACACATAAAAAATAAAGCAGTGTTTTATCAGAACAAAGAATTCAAACTGCACGTTTTCTCATCCGTGTAATGCAATGAAAAGTTTCTAAAAGGGCAACAAACAAGCCCTTGGTGATACAAAAAAGTGTTTTCTTAGGCAGTTTATATCACCTGTAAGTCCAAAGGCAAGAACCTGGTGCACAAGTCAGTCATGCCAACGGAGCCATGATCTCTTCTAGGTACAGGAAGGTTTCGGAGACAGCCAGGTGGGAGCCCAGGTAGTGACAGCCCTGCCAGGTGTGGGGACAAGGAGCAGCATTCTGCAACCCAGGCAGAGCGGTCTGCAGGTATACTCTTCTGTCAAGAGCTGGGACAGGGAATGCTACCAGGACCTCTGCTGTCTGGCTATTAATGGCAAAGCCACAGAGAATAAAGCCTGAAGGTCCCATCAGCACTAGCAAAGACAAAAAAAAAGGAGTTTGCATTTGTGGTTGAATTCAGCTGTGGCTCAGCCATGGTATAACTCACTCTGCACAGTCTGCACAAGACAACCTGAGCCAGCTGTGAGAGAGCTCGGCTTTGAGGGTGGGTTCACTGCATAGACCGAGGCTTGAAGGGTTTTTAAAATACTGGTTAGTGCAGAGAGGAAGAGGCAGTGAAAATAAAGTAACAGGTTTGGGGAAGGATCCTGAGCAGTGTTTCAGAAAGCAATGAAAATTACTGAATAAAAACAAACTTCATACTTACCACAAGCTGGTGCCACTTGACTGTAATCAGCAGAGGCAGTACCACTTATACCAGACATGAAGTTGCCCCAGTTCCTTATCTCTGTGCTGCCTTGTTGCTAAAAGCCACAGTAAGATTTCGATGTGTAAGGCAGAAAAAGAGAATCCAAATCTGTACTGCTCAGCTCAGCACAGGTAGCATATAAATAAAATATTCACTGTGTGGACTGCAACCCTCATGAATTGTTTTATCTTTCTTCACTTAGGGCATGAATCTGATGTCTTAATTCAGCCCACTACCAAGACTGGAAGATACAAGCAGGTATTACTGCCCTGTGGTTCATGTGCTCAATAAATTTTATGCTGACTCTTATCACCTTTCTGTTTAAAAACAATAGATTTGCACTTAAAATCTCGCTTCCCCCACTGAAATTGGCTAAACATTGGGGATGAGCCCCAGGGAAAATAGACACATGAACGAAGCCCGATGGTGGGAAGGTGATGGGGTGCTTTAATGACTGGGCTGTTTTTTGAAACGCTCATTTGAGATGGCAGTGACTGAATGCAAACAGAGATCTGGCAATGCCTTGGCCAAAAGTTGAGGAGCATAGGGAGAAGTCTGATTGGCAAAGGAGTTACACTAAATTCATTGAAGGTTTTTCAGTGCAGAGAACAGTGACTTCTGTTTACTGGTTGTGTGAACTGTCCACGATACTGTTTCTCAATTGGTGGGTCAGGAATACTAGGCAAGAGAGCACACGAGCCACTAAAAAAGGTCACAAGAGGAGGAAAGTTGCATTGCCATCTCCTAAGAGCTTGTTCCTCGTGCACCCAAACACCTCTCTGGTAGAGCATCCTTTGTAAGATACACAGTGCGCACAAGAAAGTAAATTCCATGTGTCTAGCTGTGCAATCATTAAGAATATACAATTCAAGAGTGAGAATTAAAAAAAAAAATGAAGGGGAGTAATTAAAAAATATTGAGTTTGAATAAATGACTGGGAATTTGAAAGAGTTGCAATGTATTTGTCTGGAAGAAATTGCACGTGCCTTACTTAATGGCTGCAGAAAGACGGGATGCTTGCTTGATACTGTTCATAGCAGGTAACATGCAAGACGATCCAGATGATCTGTTGAAGCAGGTAATCAGATGGATAATTTAATATGATTTAAGAAAAAACAATTATGCATCTAATGGCTAACAGAAAAGCAAAATACATCATGATTAAGGTTTTGCTGAAGGAAATGGGAAAGGTTAGAATATGCTGGGAACTATACTACAGAGAAGAAAGATTAGTGCATCAGCTCAGTAGAGACGACTTTTTTCAACGGGAGATAAAAGAAAAAGCTTGCTTTTGAAATAATCACCCTTTTTCACATCAAATAGCATAGTGCTAGGCTCAGTTGTCTGAGAATATTGTGTCCAGTTCTGGGCTCCTCAGTTCCAGAAGGACAGGGAACTGCTGGAGAGAGTCCAGTGCAGGGCAACGAAGATGCTGAAGGGAGTGAAGCATCTCCTTTATGAGGAAAGGCCGAGGGAGCTGGGGCTCTTCAGCCTGGAGAAGAGGAGACTGAGGGGTGACCTTATTAATGTTTATAAATATACAAAGGGTGAGTGCCACAAGGATGGAGCCAGGCTCTTCTCGGTGACAAACAATGGAAGGACAAGGGGTAATGCGTTTAAACTGGAACATAAGAGGTTCCACTTAAACTTGAGAAGAAACTTCTTCTCAGTGAGGGTGCCAGAGCACTGGACCAGGCTGCGCAGGGAGGTTGTGGAGTCTCCTACTCTGGAGACATTCAAAGCCCGCCTGGACACCTTCCTGTGGAACCTCAGCTGGGTGTTCCTGCTCCGGTGGGGGGACTGGACTGGATGAGCTTTTGAGGTCCCTTCCAATCCCTAGCATTCTATGATTCAGTTTTGGTCATTACTATGTGCAGTGCTAATTTCCCAGCTTAAGACACGTTCATATTAAGAAATATGCAAAAAGCCCAACCAAGTCTCAATACTGATGCAGGGACCTATAAAAAATGTTTTCAGGAGTTAAACATAACAAACACTGATGAACAAGCAACTAGATAGATTTCCTGAAAGCCCAGCATTACAGATTCAGGATGCTGCTTCTTTTCCATAAAAGTTATTTAAAAACAAACAAACAAACAAACCCAACAAAACCACAAACACAAAGAAGAATAGGCTTTGACTAAGTTCAGTGTCAAACGCAAAATTATTTTTGGTGGAAGACATGGACTTTTCTTTGAAAAATAACTACCACAGCCATAGTCCGCCCCAAAGGACAGGTCATTTAGCAAGATGAGAGAGTCTGGTGCAACACGGGCAGGAGAATCTAGACCAGGTGCCACTTGACAGAAGGTAAATGTGTAAGACACCGTTCCTGAGGCACCACAGAACATTTGATATGGAAAGGTTTTAATTTCAGCTTTCAGGGTTTTGCTTATTCACTAACTTAATGGGGATAGCTAAAGCCTAAAAGCAAAGCCTCTTCCAACAAGCCAGAAGTATGAAACAAGCTCTGTATTTAAAGGGAAGGATATGAATTTTAAAGGAGGTACATGTAGGAAAGACCAGTGAATGTCTTTAAATATATAAAGAAATAGTCAGTTCTTGCTGAAAGTTCAGACTATATGATTTTATGGCTATAATGTGCATTAACCTCTGTGTGCTGGAGGAAGAGGGGGAAAAGCCTCTTGTCCTCAGCCCCTGTGCTGTCGGGGTAAGCACGAGCCTGCAGAAAGGCAGGAGGGAGCCTGGAGATGAAGGATGTTGATGGAGAGATCAGGGAGCTCTCCTGCCTGTGCAATTAAGTTTGTGTGAACTGAAACAAGCCACTTTGCCTCTGTGCCTCACTCCACTTAGCTACAGAAAGGAAACTATCACCCTTATCTCCGCTGAAGTACTCTGGCATTTATGAATAAAGTTAAGAAGCCTGTGAATTTCACTACTTCCCTTTTTTTTGAATAATTAAAAAAAAATCCTATCTTGGTAATTTTAGCACCTGTCTTCCCACATGCAGAACATACCAGAGCTTTTTGCTTCTCCAGTGCACTATTTCCCCAACTTTAGTTTCTTAAATACACCAAAAAGATGAGTCGGGAGGGGAAGAAAAGAAAGAATAATATTCTTACCACAAAAAGTATAGAAACTAATTCTGGATATTGAAATATATCACAAAATTGGTATACTTATATTTACAGCAGACGGTTATACATGAGTAGTTTAATAATAAGATTTATATAACAGCATTTTTACACATTCAAAGTCTCTCAATGTTTACTACTCCACTGGAAGATATTTAAAACAACCCAGGACCTTCAAAAGAAAATATTCTGTAGAAAACAGGACAGGGCTTTTAGTGCTCTGATTGTGTCCAAATAACAGGACATATATCATATTTCTAACACTGTACTACATATAGTCCTTTTCCTATTATTTAAAAGCATTAGGGCTGTTAACCTGTAAATGGCAGCTCCAGAGTCAGGCAATAAAAATGCACTTAGAGCTATTTTAGCTCCACATGTAAGTAATTCAAGCTTTTAAATTGTTAGAAAAGACACGGATTGTGACAAAACTGCAAGGCTTTTTTTTGCACTGTTCATGCAAAAGAGAGATGCTATTTCTCAAAACCGCTCCTGCCTTTGTGCTCATAAAACTCTTCTGGTTAGGGGTGTCAATTCCCATTAAAACAGGTAGACTGGACAGAGGCCCTCACACCATCACAGGGTTATACCAGCACAGCTTGCGCTCCTTTCTCTACATCCAGACATTATAGTGCACAAACTCCCCTGCAATGGTGTAACTGCTTCCGTAAGACGGAAGGGGAATCATCTTCAGGTGTTTGTGCTTCTGTACCAGAGGCACCCTTCAAAACAAATGGCAGGGCTCAGGCTGCTGTTATTGCTCCTGCATGCCCGCAGGCTTCGGCAGACATCACTGCATCATTCTGTACTTGCTGTCTATTTTCATGGTCATATTCTCAAACATGAGACCGACAAACAGCCCCGGGTCTGCAGCTCTGAGTCCAGCACTTCACCCTGGGAACCACAGTCGCACTCGAACATTCCGGAGTGGTCTGCAGACTGAAAACCCACCGTGAAGAAAACCTGAGTCAATATGGAACGTCACAGCAATCATTCTTTTCTAGTTTAAAATCTGTAACAAGCATCCTTGTTGTAATGGCGCTGATTTTGAGTCCTTTTTGCCTGACTGGATATTTGACAGTATTTAAGGAGTTAAATGATAGGAAGTAACTTAATGCCTTAGAAACAGGACTCCAAGATGCATCATAATATATAATTTCAGCTAATAGAACTAAGCTAATAAGACCAAATGCTTTCTTAGGCGATAATTGAATTTCTTTGGTATAAAGAGCTAAACAAAGAAAATCATCATGGTGACCATGGAGGTAACAAACCCGCTTCTGCCAAACCCCTTTCCCGAATGCAAGCAGTGGTAGAACGAGACATGGTTTTGCCTCTGGTCAATGCACTGGAATAATCGTCTTCCAACAGTAGCAGGTGTTGGCCCCAAAATCAATCCTGTACAGCCCTGCTCTGCACCCAAGGAACGAGACACCTCCTGGGTAAGTTCTTCCACATAGCAAGGAGTAAACTGCCCCTGCAGATATCGACCCCTCAGGGGGAGCACTGGTGTTCTGGAAGCTCATGGTTGGTGAGATCAAACACCACCTCCTGCTCTCCATCCCTGCGAAACCCAAGGAATAGCCCCAGGTACTGACACCACAGCCACATCGCTGCCTCTTCCAGCACCACACACAAGGATTCCCTACCCAATTAAGAGCATCTTTGGTTGACAGAAGTTTAATTCCAATTGGCACAGGATGCAATCAGAAACATTCCCCATCCCTCGTTAATAGGAGATTTATCTTATAAACAACAAAAGAGCAACTTGTTAAATAAATCTTCACTGACAGAACTGAAAACGGTTTTGGCACTAAAAGGACAGCCCAGCTGGCTACCCAGAGCTTGTTGAGCCCACACTGTTTAGAAGTTTCTTGGCCATTAAAAAGCGGCCAGTGTTTTGTTTTGTTTAATGTACTGGAATAGCTTATTCCAAAAGGGTAGCACCAATTTAGCAGAGAAACCAGCTAGAGATCCAACATCCTTCTCATTCACAGGTTCCTAGACCTCCTCCTCCACAGTGGAAACCACAACCTTCCTGGCAACTGCAGGATATCAGACATCTGAGATATTCCTTGTTCCACCTGTGCATCTGAATGGGCAAACCTGCACCCAAGCTGCAGCCAGCTCTCCCTGGCTGGTTGGTGAGGGCTCTGAGGGCCAAGCACCACATTTTGGATGCTTGGCTGACAATATATTGGTATCTCGCTGTGGCATTTCATTGATGCTGTTATTTATGCCATCATCACATCCTAATGTTAATGAGAAATATCACAGCTTCTAACAAGGCTGGTATTAACCATCCCATCCTAAAGGGGTGCTCTAGAGGCTCTGCATTTAGGAATTCGAAAGAAGACGACCAACGGTGTTGGATACTACTCTGATTTGTGCTTCAAGTTCAGCCTTTTTCCCCCTCAGGCTTTTGGATGTTAAATGTGTTTCTTCTGAATCAGCAGAGTTGCCTGTCTAGTCTCTGGCTAGAAACGTAGTCTGCAGACTGAGACTGGAACACATCAGCAATCTCTGCTTGCTCTCAGCAACTGTGGCTGCCAACCAGAGCTTGTCGAGGCAAGGAAAAAGCAGCTTCATTTGCTGCCAGAGTCAGTGATAAGGAAACAAGTCCTGATTAGTTGCACGTTCAAGCCTTGGCCACAGCATCCATCACACAGTCACTTACACTCCTGAGTTGACACAATCCCCAGAAAAAAACAAAACAAAACTGCACCATAAGCCAAGCAAGAGGGCAAATGTACTTCAGAAGGAAGCAAAAGAACTCGTAACATAACCACAGATGCTTAAAATAAACTGATGAAGTCCAAAAATAGTAACAAGTATCTTCAAAAGACTCTGAAAGCAAGAATTAAAACCTTCTCCCAGGTATCAGCTAGTACCTCTGTTGTTACAAGACCTTCTGTATAATAATAGCCTTAAGAGAAAAGTCTAGTTTTGTTGATACAGTACCTTCCCAAAACAGTAATGTCTATTCGTATGTGATAAAATAATTACTTTTTAAACTGAATCTCTAGAGAGAGCTCTTACTGATGATGAAAATGTGTGTATCTTTTGGGACTGGCTTCAAAGAATTGGTTTGAGTGAAAAAATAACAGCTGCAACAACAAGATGACAGGCATATACAACACTGTTGCGTTATCTCCATATCTTTCTGACGTCAATTATTTTCCATAAGGGAAAAAAAAAGAACCTTCCTTCGGATGCCAGAACTTATCCAATATCTGGAAAAAACCCAACATATATTACAGTTTTAGCACTGTTATTTTAGAAAAGCTGAGTCCTGAAAGAAATGCCATGAACCAGCCTCCACGCTAAAAGATATATATTGCACAGGCTGTTTTCATAAATTATCCTCAGAACCAAAGAATACATTCTTCACATTAGCAATCAGTAAACCTAATTAAGGAACAGAAATATTGCAAATGAAAGCACTTAATTTTGAATAAAACGTGCAGCATATGCAAACTAGTAGTACACTGAATAAAGGGTTGGGCATCCTTTTTCTCTATTCAGATCTTATGAGCTCTGTGATGAAATTAGCTAGTGAGTCAAAGAAGAGGGAACACACAAATTCTTGCCATTCAGGTGTTACAAACCACTGCAGCTTCCTCTCCCCTCTTCCAAAGTCATTACTTTACAGAGGCCTGTACACAAACAATCCTATGATTGTGCTCTGGAGAAAATACCTTCAACACATAAGACCTCGTGCCATGGGCTAGTTCAGTGTGGCCAGAGAGGCTGGGAAGAAGGTACAGGGCATCCCATTCACTGATGGACTCCACTGTCATGAATTATCTGATGATAATTCCTCTTGTATTTTGGGACACCCACTTTCCTCCCAAAATATGCAGGTGCTCGAGCGAAGGTGTTGCCTTGGGTGTTTGACCAGGGCAGAGTTTAGACCCCGGCACAGCTCCAAAAGCTGTGTAAGTATTGATACATGCAATGCCATAGGTATGGTTCATGTCAGTGCCAAAACTTAAACCATGACCTGTTTAAACATGTTTAAGAGGGAATCTCAAAAAAAAAAAAAAAAACCAACCAAAAAAAAAAAAAAAAAAAAAAACAAAAAAAACAAAACCAAAAAAAACCAAAACCAACAACAGCAAAACCCACCACAAAAGTCAACAGTAACAAAACCAGTGACTGGTGGAAAAAAGATAGGCTGTATATAACCGAAATGGTGATTTGTTTAGTCTGTTCTTTACAGGACCCTCAGACGATGTAACACTGCTTACAACACATCCAGCCAAATATAAAATTATTTTAGGTTGATTTGTGCTGTGGTTTTTGTTTTTTAAACCACTGCAGGAAAGGAACAAACTGGTGTTTATTCCTATTAGCTCAACTTAGACAAAAACTAGAATAAGTTAGCAATACAAAACTCAAAGAGGACATGGATGGGCCTAAAGAGCACCTGGAGAGACAGAGCTTCAGGCACTGCCTGTGTCAGAAGCCTCACTTTAGCAAGGGTGGGATAAAATCCAATCGCAGTAATTCCTGGTGAACTCCACAGCTCCCTGGCTCTGCCTCCAACCCTCACTCCTACACACAGTCAAATGGTCGGGGCTGGGCCTTCACACAGACATCCAGCGAGAAGAGCTCACATATGGTGAAATCCTGAGAAGATAAAAAACACAGACTGGAGCCACTCTGCTTTTGGGAGTAGGAGAGAGAGGATATCTGCCTTAATGCAGGAAGACTCCCAAGCATAGGGCATCACGGTGGATTTCAGCACTTGCAATTGCCTACAGGGGCCATATCCTTAATCTTGAGCTACCATGGTCTGTGCATTTGGCTGTGGAATCTGAATTTGCTGTTGAGATGGTTTCCAGTTCCTTTGGGCATGCTGCAGAATGTCTGTTAATCAGTTTCGTGCTCTAATGTAATGAGAATTACAGTATTTGCTTACTGAATTACAGCTTGCAAAACCTTATGATTTATTTTACATACCTGATTTCAATAGCACAATGACCTCTTAACTTGAAAGTGCTTTGCAGCACACAAATGGGCTATCTGGTCTTCCATGTTGCAGCCTGTCAGCAATATAAAGATCGCAAATGATGGACAATAAAGACTGCTAATCCCTGTAACTACCAGAGGCATGGCCAGTCCGTTAACTGGTAACAATCAAATTATATTTTCTAATGTTACATTTGGTGGAAAAGCCTATCCCAAACAAACACACTGCAGCAGATGACTTCTTTGTTTACTCTGATGGTCACCAGCAGCAGTAGGAAGTGAGAAACACTGCAAAGAATGAAGGGCTTAATTTAATGTCAGAGAGCCATGGGATGGGTAGTACGTGCCAACAGTTCTTCATGGACGGTTTATGCCCTGAAAGCCCAAGAGTGATAGCCACTCCACAGAAGTGCAGATGCCTGGAAGGGACACTGTTGTTTTTGTTCCACTTGTTTTGCCTGGCAGCCTCAAATTTCCTATCTGCTCTAGACAGGTCATTTAAAAGGTGTCAGAGTCTGTGAAGGGTATCAATGCTCACAGTAGCCCCATATTTCAGGCTTTCCATACAGTTTTCCTATGTCCAGATCTGAACAGAAAGCAGTTATGATAGATTCTCTGTCTTGAAGCTCAGAGTAAAAGGTCTAAAGAAAAAGAAAGAAAAAAACAAAAGACCCACAAAACAAATTAAACAAAAGCACACCAGCACAACACAAACAACCCCCTCCCCCCAAAATCAAACACACCATAGACGAAGTGAAGTCACAATTTGTGTTTCTTTCTCCTTTTCCAGACAGAACCCATCCTTCACACAGCACAACGAGGCTCAACCCCTTGAAGTGAAGCTGGCACACAGAATACCAAAAAAGATGATGTAGGCCACAGAATCCAACACAAATCAGTTGTTTCCCCCCAGAAAAGCTTCAGAAGCATTTAGTCATATGTCTAATATATACCTTAAACCACAAGGTCTGGACGAGATTTGTATCTGATTGTATAAGCCCTGTCAATGCATACCACTCAAAAACTTGGCCTAAATCATCTATTTAAATGGAAGTTTATGTTGCGGAATTCAAACTAAAGCACATGTATTCACAGGGCACTGAAAACACTATGCTGCCCTGCTGTTCCTTTGGATTTCTAAAGCAGTTGGCTCTGACCACTCTGCAAAGGTGGGCATGGCAGCCCAGGGGACACCCTGTGCTGACTTCCAAAAAGGCTCCTCTCCACCTAGAGCTGCACAGAACTAAGACCTATGCTGAAACCGCTGGTTCACCTTCTCAGGTTTGTTTCAGCCCTCATCACCTCTTATGTGGGTAAAGCTGGTCATTCTGCTCCCTTTATCACCTCTCTCCTGTGTTGCTCTCCCCTTGATAGGAAACCTTCAGTGATCAGCAGCACAAGGAGGTGGCAGCCAGGAATCAGCAGACCCTGGCTGCCTCACCAGTCCTGGTGCTGGGAGATGGCAAGGCAAACCCAAACCCTGTGCTCTGACCCCCTTTCTGTTCCCCATCACTTCAGGGGGGCACGCCAGGTCCCCCACTCCCAGGTGACAATGCAGTTCCTCACATCATGGGACCCTGGCATAGATGCATATTCTAGACAGAATGACAATGCAGCTTTTAAAAAGCTGGAGAGAGTTCATATAGTCAACATCTGGCAGCAGTTGCCAAAATAAACACAGCATAGAAATATTTGTAAAATGGCTGAGGAACAATATGAATAATGTGGCATTATACTATCAACAGAGAAGCATATGAATCAAGGAACAATAAAGCTTTTAATTATATTTTAAAGAGTATCACATAAAACCAATGCAAAACATAACTTATGTAGAATAGCTGGCCTGTTTCCAAGTGACTGTCTATTCCAGTTCTCCAGCTCTAAAATTAAGAAAACAAGTCTTGGGGGCGTAATGAGGAAAAAGAGATGAAAGGTTAAGGAGCTCCAACACAGCCGTAATGGATACCATGCAAGTAGGTGAGCTAGAGAAGACTAGCCAAGCAATACAAAGTTGTGTTGTTTGGAAGGAAATACCACAAATAGAGGAGAGGACTTGGCCGTCCAGCACACAAATGCAGATTTACCAGGGAAGCCAAACATGCTTCAGTTCAGTCTCACCTTTAAAAGTCCTCTGTGATGTCCTACCTCCTGTGCTGCACTTAGAGCTACACAGTTCTTTCCTGGCACACCAAACTTCTGTAGCACATCCACACTGCCCACCCACAGCCATAAGGCCATGGTCACCCACTCACTAGACACAGTGAGAGCTGAGCTGCCAAAACGCTCTTCAGGGGAAAGGCTGTGACACACACCTGAGCTGTGCCAGGCCAGGTGGTTTGCACTGAGTACCTGGAACACACATGAATCAAAGAACCTTTCAGATATAATGGAGCAAATATTGACAATGTTTGCTAGTTTGTGGTACCAAGAAGAAAGACTGTCATCACTGTCAGCTACGCTACATAGATACAGCCCGCTGCAGCACTCAGCTCAGCTTTAGTTTCTACCAGGAGAACTGTAGATGGATGGGAAGCCTTGCATGATCAAGGTACATCTCCACTGAAATCCATTGCGATGAAAGGATATGCCACAGGCATATACCGCTCACAAAGACTGAGAGCAAAATAGCCAGGGCTCAGACAAAGCCAATCGAAAAACAAAGTGAAACACAATTGATTAAATGGCAGTGCTGGTCACAAGCACTTTGATAGGTATTTTTGCCTTAAAAAAAAACAAAAAAACCTTCCTGTGCAAAATGACCTTTCATTTCAAAACTCAGTATAACCATAGTTATAAAACAGCAGCAGAGTCAAAGCTGTAACAGCACATTTAGAAGTTACTAAAATGAAGTGCTATGGGTGAGCAAAACAGACTTCTTCCCCGGGTTTCCCATTCCCCAGTGTTTTTGCCTGTTTCTATTAAAGAGACTTGTAGGTTCTCTCTCCACAAAGCTCTAAATATTTTGCTGTATTTCCTCATCATTGCATGCACCTGAGAAGCAGGATTGCTTTTTGAAGTAAGTGCAAATTTCTTAATTGTCATCCTACCCTTTGCAATCAGCGGTCCCGCAGCAGTGGAGCCAGGCAAGCAGGGCAGGGCGGTGGCTGCAGCACGTCCCATCCATGGGCCAGCAATCGCCAGGCAAAGTGACAAGGGCTCCGAGGTGAAACCAGGAAAGCCAAATCACTCAGCTACAGCCCCAGAAGCATGCCTGGCTACAACACAGTTCAAAACACTACTGAAGGCCCAGGCTGGAGCATAAATGGGGCTCCGCAGCCCACGGCTTGGAGGGCAGGGGTGGTCCCAGGTGAGGCTGCTCATGGCAATTAAGGGCTGCTGGTGCCACCTGAGACTAGGAAGCTAAAAAACCAAAAATCAAGTTCAGTATTTTAAGCACAGAGATCATAAGATGTCAGTACTTTGTTTCTGTTTATCAGCACAGAATTCACATGAGGTTGTCATGGCTCTGCACAAGCTCAAGGACAGTCTGGGGTCACCCAGGAACCGCTGGCAGGACCAAGGTATAAAGATCATGCCAGATGAACATCAGAAATAAGTGGAGTGTTTGCAAAGAACAGAGGAGGGGATGATTAAGTAGATTCTAGTGACCAGGGAGCACCAGGGTAAAGCATGAGATACCAAAAGTCATGCTGAGACTTAGAGAAAGTTACAAAAGCACATGGCAAAAATATTCTGTGACTGTATATATATAAAGAGAACAGTAAAGCAGAAGAGCAGCTGTTCAGTGTCCCTCTGCTTTGCCATTATACCAGTGAACACACGTAAACGGAAACAGAGACTGAAACGTCTTAGCAGGAAATATATACCTGGGAATTGCCCAACGTCACATGATCTGCTTGGGAGAAGCATTAGAAGATTGTGATTCACCAGAAACAGTAATCCTTGGTAATGTCTCTGATGGAAAACCGAAACAGTACAGAACTTCAGATCTAGCTGTGATTGTATTGAAGTTTATAGTAACCACTGGCTGAGAGCAGAAAGTATCTGTAGTGGAATAAGGGCAGAAAACCGTAAGACTGATTTGGTTTAGTTTTGAAGAAGGCCAGATCACTAGAGACGAACATATTGCTAAGCACTTCGCTAGTACAAATCATGCCAGCAAAGTTATTTTCCACAGATAGGGGAAAGGTGAATCAAATTTCCAACACTGGACAATGAGTCTTTCAGGTTGAAGTAAGCAGCAGAGATTTTTCTCTTTTCACTCAGGCCTTAGTCGTGAATACCCCAAAGAAAAGGTTAAATGGTCATTTATATTTAGAAAGATACCCACAAAGTCTAATGAGTAATACCGTATTTGAATTACAGATCACCGACACTGTCAATAACCTGAGTTACGTACAGAAGCTCTCACAAGGATGGGGGTCCTGGCTGCTGCTCAGTGCTCGGAGGTGTACCCAGCACAGGCACTATAACCACCCTCACATCACACTGCATGCAGATTAGCTCACTTTGGGGCATATTTATTTTTGCCTGTGCAACTTAACCTGGGAAGTGCATGTTGCAAAAATACACACGAAGTTATGGGCTGACTCTGGAATCAAAGTTGCTCTGTAAATTACCAATGCTGGACTTCCTAACACAATGAAGAAAATATTTGTTGCCCAGGTAAAATGCAGAAGTACAGTCTAATGCTGGGACAGAAGATAAGCTCCGTGGAGAGAAGCTGAATTAATTTCATTGTATTGCACAGAAGACTACACAAGGGATACTATTATACAGAAGAATTATTCCTTATCTAATTTCTGCACACCCAGAGGATTGTGTCCACTGCCTGCAGACAATACATCTAGGTGTATTAGCACACGCTATCCAAGACACACACCTTAAAGCATGTTGAAGCGGAGTACATTTTCACTAGGGCCATAATTCCACTAGATAATCTACTTTTATGGAAAAATCAATTTTTCACTTTCAGAGCCATGTTTAAATATTGCAATAGGTTTTATGATAGTTTTTTCAATATTAAAAATACAACTTCAAATAAGACAGCAATAAATATGACACTTGACACATGAAAACTATGGCAAATGAAGCGGGGAGAACTTCTGTGCTTAGTTTAAGATAGGTTGATATACTGTGGCTCATTCTGTGGGGCTGACATACCTGTCACACTGCTTTTCTCTTTGGATATTTTTTTCTTTCATAGGCTTATTATTGCTAGTTTTCTTCTTTGTGTTGGGTGTATCAGAGAGTAGAGAAGAAACAAAATGAGGGGCAAGATGATTTCAGTTATTGCATCTGGCACTCCAGTGACAGCTCAGAAACAACTTTTAATTAAACAAGTGTTATTTTTTTTGAGTAATCCTAGCCTGTAACATGCAGCTGGGAAAGCGAACAGACATTAGTCCAGCTGATAAGCACATGCTGAAGATGAGCAAAAGAGGAGATTAAATGGGATCCCACATGAATGCAGAATGGTTGGGGGGTGTGCACCCAACGAAAGGGCAGCACAGCCCGAGCTGGGGCCAGAGCTGCAGCTTCATGAGCAGCTCTAAACTGCACTCCTCAGAATGTCATTTGATTAGAAAAGCAGGTGACTTGGAAGGATAATGCAATTTCTGATGTGACATCAGAAGATACCACATCACACCGTGTAGCAGACTGAATACGGGACTTGCCTTAGCGTTATCAGTGCCCAGGTCTGCTTCCACAGATCAGAAAAATATTCCCCCTCTCTCTGTCCATTGCCTCTACCACTTCAGATCAGAGTAAGCAGCAGGAGAACCAGTCGCTTACACACAATAGCTCCCCAGAGGCAGGGAGCTACACAGGCAGGCATCACGGAAAATTATTTGTGATGCTCTCACTGCAGCAGAAGGAAACACTATGAAAATCTGGTGTGATACAAAAGAAAGTTCAGAAGGAACAAAGCTTGTTCTTATCTACTTTTGATCCAATAAAGCAGCTGAGATTAAGCATATGAATAGCCCTAACTGAGAAGGAAGGGGATCTAAGGAACTATTTGCTTTAGCCTTTGGAAGACAAATGCCCAAACACAGACCTTGCTCTCTCTGTGAGCCATGCACAGGGCACATGCACTGCACAATGATAAGATTAGCACCGTGTGTTCTCTCAGTACTAATGAGATGTTATTTCTCTTTTCACCTTACTATCACAGAAGGAAAATAACCCTGAGTACTGTTACTGTCAGCAAGCCTAAGTCCAGAGGAGTTCAGAGCTCCTGCCCTTGGCATGTCCTGCTGTGGATGGAGCCAGCTGGGTGTGCAGTGGAGGAGCTGGCGAGGAAGACAGGCAGGTGAGGGATTGCATTTGATGATTACATACTGCCAGGTTTTAGAAGCTGGAATTTCTCAAACCAAGGGAGAGGATGGCATCTGGAGGATGTTGGAAAGCTATTTCTGATTGGCACTGAAGGCTTGTAAAGAATTAGTTTAGAATTAGGCTCAAACAGAGTTACCGTTATCAAATATGGTGCTACGTGTGATTCAGTTGCAGCACTTCCAGGAAAAAAATGTTTCATTAAAGCACATGTCAGTCAAGCCGTGGAGCAGAAGCCTGGGCACAACGAGCAAAGGCGACTCTCGCGGTGTGCAGGGCTGCGGCACAGGGAAACCAGGAGGTCTGGGGAGGACACTGAAGGGCTGGAAACATCAGGAGCAAAGCCTGAGGGAGCAGAGGCTCTTTAGCTTGAAGAAGAGGAGATTGAGCGGTGGCCTCATTAATGTTTATAAATACGTAAAGAGTGAGTGCCAGGAGGATGGTGCCAGGCTCTTCTCGGTGACAGCCAATGATAGGAGAAGGGGTAATGGGTACAAACTGGAACACAGGAGGCTCCACTTCAATACGAGAAGAAACTTCTCAGTGAGGGTGCCAGACACTGGCCCAGGCTGCCCAGGGAGGTTGTGGAGTCTCCTTCTCTGCAGACATTCAAGCCCGCCTGGACACCTTCCTGTGTAACCTCATCTGTGTGTTCCTGCTCCGGCGGGGGGATTGGACTGGATGAGCTTTCCAGGTCCCTTCCAATCCCTAACATTCTGCGACTGTGTGATTCTGTGATCCACGTAGCTGCATGAGCAGTTATTTCTACCCCAAGCCCCTGTTGAATACATTCTCTTCTGCCTATAAAAAATGCCAATATCTGAATCATAAGGCACTGACAACTTCTGAAATAGTGCCAGAAAGTTAGTGTTTAACTTTTACACTCATAGGCAATGCTAAGGGAATGTTAATAGAACAGAGAGCAAAACTGGGGGTTTACATTTCACAGCCTTTCCCTCTGAAGCATTCAGCTACTCCCCCCATGCTCATGAGCTCTGCTATGAACACTGTCCTCCCTCCAGCCCCCAGCTCCCACCAAGGGGTCCTCCTGCCAAGGTCACCTGCTCCAGCACCTTGGCTTTCCTCTCACGCCCCTCAGAGAAAAAACACATTTCAGACCTCTGAGATCTTAGCATGTACTTGTATGACAAAAGTGCCCAAGAAACTCAGTGAAAAATAAGACATTTTGAATACTGCATGGATTGTTGGTATCTACACATTGTGAAAAGGGATCATTGTACTAACTTTCCTGTGATAAAAACCTAAAAGGAAATAATAATTATAAAAAATCTCAGGCTGAAATACTGACCGCTAAGAAAGGCTGAAGAGATGAGGGATCTGAGAAAATTAAAACTGTACTGATATTTATTCACACAGCACAAACAATTTATATAGTTGGAGAAAATGCACCAAAGGTTAGACATTTGTTGTAAGTCATTTCACTGTCTTAAATTGAGGACGCTTACATATCGTCTTATTTTAAAATGGAATCACATTTTCTTTATTTCTTAATTTCAGTAAGTCTGAATGTTTCATTTCTCAGTCAGAATTGTTAATCAGGAAGATGTGATACAATCTGCTAAATCTCAAGAGTGCTAAGATATGAAGGGCCTTTAGCAGTGGTACAGGTAATTAAATTTGTTATGATTTTCTATATATTCCGCAGCAGAAAATCTGATTGTTCTTTTGGCAAAAGGCCATGTCTGTTCATCTTCAAAGATGACCTGTTTTAAATTTTAAAATAAATATAATTTAAAGTTGGAGATAATTTTATTTTAGTACAGTGTATAATACCAATGTATGTTTTTCATTATATACAGCAATTAATTTTTGCTATTATACTACTGTACTGAAAACTTGTGTGATTTTTTAATACATATTCAAAAGATGGAAATACTACAGGCAAGTACTTAGCCGATGTTAACTAAAATGACAGATCCTGTGGAGCCACATTAGCATCCTGGCATATTAATAGTCTGGAATTTTTTTACCAACTGTAGTAAAGGGAAGATTTGGGTTTGAAAAAGAAGAGAACTTAGCAAAATTTTTTTCTCATTATTTCTCACCAGTTCCCATGAGAAATTATAAGAAACAATGTCTGAGGGAGTTCTCCCCAGGATTCTTATTAGTTGACAGGTGAAGGAGAATGTTGATTTGGAAGTGGGTACAGAGCTCAATGTTTACCTGGTGCTGGAGAGAATACAAACCCTTTGTACCACTGTTTGAGTTCTTCTCTACAGTGAATTAGAACTACCCTGAGGATCTAAAAAATGCCTCCAGCGTCTAATATCTCCAGCTACTCTAAGGAGCTAATCTGAAACTCTTATTAGTCAGCTCAAAGGCAATTTATTTACTTAATCAGAAAGACACACACTCCTAATCTTAAAGCCTTGATAGTTTCAGACAGTATTCAAAATACAACCATTCTCAGCGCCATTAATCCACGCATGCTCACACATCTGGTTCTATCCGACAGACCAAATCACTTTCTCCCTCAAGAAACTCTCAAAACTGAAGCCCCAAGAAAGCCGTGACCACACATGTCTCTCCACTTCTGAGATCCACTCCCACACATTCTTTTACAAGCTATTAGACAGAACATGAAAAAAATGACTGCAGCCACGTAGCTGGTTTATTGTACACACAGCTGGTTTACCAGCTAAATAATACTAAAAGAATCTGACCAGTTCTCATGTAGAGGCTTTGTTAATTTATATGCACAATTTGGTTTCCTAGGAAATGAATCTTCTTGTTCATTTCAAAATATTTTTGTTCTGATCATTTGCAGTATTCTTCAACTCTAATAAATATGTCAAAAAGAAGCCAAACAAAACATCACTCTTGGTGCATTGTATTATTAACCTCTAGTCATTTAATTTCATTATGTTTGTATATTTTTCAATTAAAACAAGGCAATAATCAAATTAAATTTACCTACAACCTATAACAACTAGCTTTCCTTAGCACTGAATAACACGCGTGCACTACCTTAGCCTAATGAAGAATTTGAAAAGAATATTAATATGCTACTCTCAAGAAAAAGGTGTGAGCTTCCCACGGATTCATCAATTATTACATTACCACACACTGCCTGAGAGTTTAGCAGTCATGCATTTGATGATGGGCATTTTAAGGCATTAACGCTGGGCAATTTTCTCTAAATTATTTTCAAGACAAATCTCCTTAAGCTCATAATATCTTAACACCTTCCAAGAACAAAAGCCTTACATCCTAAGACAGCAGCGTTAACGCAGTCTATGTAGAACACATTTACGATAACTGTGAATTCTGCGAGACCCCAGGAGAAAACAGATTACACATCTGCTTATTTTGCAAAGGCAAGGCACACGGACACGCTGGTGCAGGCAGCTCACCCAGCCACACTCCACACCAGCTCACACAGATGTTGCTGCGGCTCCATACGCTGACCACAAGCTCTTAAGCCTTGCTCAGGGCTAAGATCAACCAGCTCAGGATCACTGAGGCCGTGCTAACGTGACTGTGTGGGACCGGTGTACAGCGAGTGGAGTTAATATATGACTATGTCCCAAATCGCAGAAATCAATGAGAGATGGTGATGCATGTATAAGGCAGGAAGAGAAGAGAACCTGAATGTTTGCCAGGGAAGAATTTTCATTTTGACTATTTACCTTCTAAACCTATTTGCATTTATTCAGTTTCAAACAGCTGTGATCAGTATGGAAAAGGGATCATTGCAAAGATTTAACTTTAAAGTTTTTTCAGGGAAATACAGCAAACATAGAAAGGTAATCTCCACCAAAATCAGTGCACGTATCTGCAAAAATTGAGAAAGAACCTTTAAGTAAAGACATGACCGGGCCATTGTTCAAGCCTTCTTTGTAGCATGCAGGAACAAATAAAGAACTCTTTTTTATAAGAGTCTGTTACTCTTTAAAAACTACAATATTAAGGTGGTGTGTATAACACATAAGTCTGTCTAAAAAGAATATATATAAGAATATGGGATTGTGTTTGACTACATAAAAGTAGTGATAGATTACATTGTACTCATCAACATCAGCACAATGTTAAGGATTTGAAATCAATGATTTGATTTTAAACAAGATGCAGAGAGTTTGTACATGGTTAGTCAGAGGTATTGTACTTTACATAAATGCATTACAAATGGTGACACAGTAATTACAGTACTGGGAAATGGCTACTATCTATCCCCTCTGCATTTTACAGACTAAATAGAAATTTCATGCATATTGAATACACTTGTGTTAGCTCAATTCATTTTTTCAATATCATTTTATAAGGTAAGAATAATATAAATTCTAAATTGCTATTCAAATGTTACATCTATTTTATCATGAGTTATATTTTTAATAAAATGCAACTTTACTTGAAGCATACATAATGTTTGCATAATCTGTGGAAGAAAATTGTCACTCTAGGAACTTATAATTTGCTTATTTCTTACAAAACCTTATTTTAATGTATTCTGCAGACTGATGGGGTTTCGGTCCATTTATACAGATACAAAAATATTTTCTGTGGTTGCGTATTTGCTCCTTTGAGTAGACTTCTTTACAGTTTGCGATATATTTTCATGTAGTTTGCAAAAATAAGTTTGTGATTTATCTGCAGTTCAGAAACTTCATTTCAAATCTTCTTTGATACAACACACTTCCAATTTTTGTTGTGACACAGATTATGTAAATTTTCTTGACAAAGAGTATGCAAATTGATTTTAAAGTAGGAAGTTCAGCTGACAGTAGCTAGGCTTCTGCATTAAATCAAAAGAATTGTGGTTTTTTAGCCTCATGGATGGACATTGATTACTCAGGTTTTTTTGGATTAATGGGGAGATTCCCACTGGGCCCTTCCTGGGGATGCAGGCGGGTACGGTGCTGAACCACTGTTGTGCCTCCATTAGTGTCATGCATCTTTTTCATTTACTGACAAGCTGTCAAGGATCTGTTGAGATGTCATAGGACCTCGGAATATGATTAAAGGATGTTTTTTTGATTAAGCTCTTTCCAGTCCATGGTATCCATGTGGAGCTTATGACAAGACAGCCAAAGCCTTAAGACAGTCTGGAGACAGTCAGTGCTTTGCTGTTCAGTTGGGCAGGACCATGTACCCAACAGATTCACTGGGAACAAGAGATACTCTCAGATGCTGTTCTCAGAGGAATCTCATGTGCTGCTCACCAGCACAGGAATCCCCTCTATGAACGGAAGGATGTGAGCCCGAAACAATCTGCTCTATGAAAACTCCACATTCCCAAGCCCATGGGATCAGGGCCTCCCTGTGGGAGGAAGGCAAGAAACTTCCAGGAAAAATTCCCCCACCTACATTCAGTGGAACAAACACAAATCCAGCAGATATTTACCAGACCACCTGGTACACAAGAATATGTTTTCACACTGTGGACTAAACGAAAAAATATAGTCTCTGGGGCTCTAATAAAAAATGAAGAGTAGCTGGTCACTTTCAAAAAAACCCGTTTTTTTTAATGTGTGAACACAATGTGAATATTTCAATTCCCAGGACTATTCTGTGAATACTTTTTATGATGAGTGATAAAATGTTCCATCTTGGCTATAATTGTACTAAACTGTTGTAATGGGATTCTGTACTTTAACTTGAAATGGGACTGCATCCCAGTTTTGACAGCATGCTTTATTATCAATAGCTGGTTTTGAAACGCTGCCATGACCTCCATAAATTATATAGATCAGGATATGAGGAAAAAAAAAAGATAGTGTCACTGTTCTTTAACCTGAAACGATGCCATTTTCTGTGTTTTGGCACAGGCCAGGCTCATCATTGCAGTTCATCCTGCGCAGTGACTTTGCAGACACAAGTGTCACCACTGTGGGACACGGTCCTGTGCGGCAGGGAGGAGGGAGCAGGATCTGACCCGTGCTCGTTGGCTCAAACTGCTATCTCTTTAAGTCAAAGGCAAAATTCCTACTGATGATTACTGGGTCAGAATTAGGTCAAACTCCCCCATCTTGGTTTTTCTGGCCTTTATTCCTCCTCCCGAATTCTATAATATAATGCCTTTAAATCAAGAACTTTCTCACTGAAAATATCAACCTTACTAGAAAGCTTTGAAATCTGTAAGTTTTTTCGCAGGTGGCAAAATATCCCAACTTGAATCTATATTTTTCCTTTTGTATTGCAAACCTGCTAAAATATCCCTTCAAATTAATGTTCTTCCAATTGCCTATGTTACCAAATGTTTCTGTTTTGGAAAATGATACCTTTGCAATACAAAAACAAGTTTGTGTTTTTTTCATAGGATGAAAACCACACTTTCCCCCATCAGTTCTAATGTCTTCATTGTGTAGATTTATCCTGATACAGCTTAGCCCTGGGCGCTATGCCTCCCCCAGCACGTTCAGGTTAGTGGAAATGTTCTTTGTGCCGGCTTTAGCTGTAGCAGCATACAGCATGTGCTGCGGCAGTATACATATTTAAACAGGCTGTTCCTTTACAAGCACATGTTCAAAAGATTTTATCTAATCAAATTTTAAATAGGAAATTACTTGTCTGACTTCACATCAGAAAGCTATTCCTTTCCCTACTCCTCCAGATTGGATTATCAGGACTTCACTACTAAACGGTCAGCAGTTTGTCTGAATCACCAGTCTTAATTTTTGGGCTATAAATATCAGATGATGATTTATTACTTGGCAGTTTCAGCACTGCAAAGGCAAATTCTCTTTAATCTCTTTAATCTGAAATGAACAGCAAACAGTTTTGAAAGCGGAGAATTTCTGAGGTTCTCTGTGCAAATAATGGCTAAGCCTTGGGCATGCACAATGTGGAATTTCACCCCCTTCATCAATTGATTTCAATACACCTACTTTCAAGCGATTCAAAAGGGGTTTAGTTGCCCATCCCGATCTAGTCCTGCTTATCATTTTGAATTAACTGTTAACTGTGGACAACAATTCAACGGTAAATGGAGTAAAACTGTGATTCTGAGAATGTTTAATGATTTTTATAACTAAACTGAATGAAGTCTGAAGGAGCAGTTATTACCTTTGCATGCTACCTGGATCATCACTTTAAAACTCATGCTTCATCTGGACTTCACATGAGAGTTTATGATCTGCACAGTGCCAGAAATCATGCTCCCTGTTAAATCAAAAGTAGATACTTGCTCACCAGCATATATCTTTTGCTTTTACCTCTTCCAAAATGATAACTACATTTCTTCTAAACAGCAGCAGGGAACTGGGTCGCACCCTTTTCTGGGGAATGCTGCTACCCAGGTAGGTCGCTTGTGCAAGGTAGGTTTGCTTGTGAAATCATATTTACATTAAGAATGTGCATCCTTTCAGAAAGCACCACAATAGAGGATGGACTTAAATCTTGCTGAAATGAAGGTTAATTTGCATACTTGACAGAAGTGTTTTTAGAAGATGAGCAAACTATAATGTGATACAAGACACCTCAAGAGACAAAAAAAAAATTAAAATTCTCTTAATTTCAAAATATGATTTAGTCACACTCTAAGTTTGTTTGGTTCCTTATGGTATTTTATTTCAGAAATAATTAAAACTTGGCTTGACAAGCTATTAGACATGCATAGAAGAACTAGCACAATGAGGAGGTTGAGAGACTGATTGAAGAAGAAAATCTGCCTGAATCCTAAAAGACAGGACAGACTGAAAACTTTTTCTGATTGCGATATTCAGGGACTTGAATTCGGAACGGAGATGTAACTCAGAAAAAGAAAAGCTTCTGATACAACTCTACATGGCAGGTAATTAATCGAGGCAAATGGAGGACACCAGACTAAAAATGGTATTAGAAGAGATGCTAAAGGATCCTGTATCCAGCTGACTTTTCCATCACTGAGAACAATGATGAAGACCCTTAGTAATTCAGTATTTAGAAACTTCACCCTGTTTGCACAGATTCACGCTCTGTACTCCAGCATGTCACAAAGAAACAAAAAGGTTTCTAACTTGCCTGTTCTGCAAATTATAATATATCCAGTTCTGGGTTTTGAGGCTGGCAGATGGCATTATAGTCTCCTTGAACCCACACAACACCCTAAAATGCCTCTGAAAGTTGTCAACTGTCCATCCTGGAAAGTGTTAAATTTCACTAAAATATTACTGATCTGCTTTCAGGATTGAAGGACAGAATAAACACTCTTAAAGTCCAGTAGACAGGAGACACTGTGGGATAAATCAGATGCAAAATCACCTGCTGAGGAATAATGTGCCTAATCTTTGAACTCTTCTCAAGGAAGGTATTTAACTATGCACAAGATCAGCAGCTGGTTTGAGTTACTATGAGTATCTTGATCTCAAGGCAGCCATGTCTAGCAATATAAACTGATAATCCTGTTGATATGTCACAGACTTCAGCCTGAATTTCTGTTCTTCTTGTAAGTTGTGTATAGGGTACAGAGAATTTGTACTGTGCTGTTACTGTAGAACTAAACTGCGCTTTCTTTCAGGGTATTGTTTTGATACTAAATTTCTCAGCTGAGACATTCTGATGGCATATCTGTTGGCTTCAGGCACAGCAGCACTCTTTTAAGGAGTATTATTATCCCTTAAAATGGACAATCAAGGAATAAGAAAACCTCAAAATGCATACCTCAAGGCATTTTCCCCCTAAAACCAAAGACAAAATACCTCCAAGAAATATCGGTTCAAGAGAGGGAAGGAAGGAAAACAAACCAAAGCAATTCTTTTCCTCCTTTAAAAGAACGGTGACCGCTTAAGGCTTTCTTCATGAATCATAAAACAAGGGAACGTGGCAGCAGTGAGAAACAGAAGCGGGATTTTTATTTGTTGGTGACGTTAAGTTCTATTTCCACTGCCAAGGGCTCCAGAGGAGGAGGAAGGAGACACCACCAGCACTGTCCCTCAGCTGCCACCAGGGACTTGTTCCCTAGTGCAGCATGAAGAATAACTCACAGATGAAAGTTTTCCTTAGGCATGCAGGATTATTTCGATAACTCGTAGCATAATGGCATTAGAATTTTAAACGGAGCTTCCATTAAGTTATACGAGTTATCTATTTTGAAGTAATTTGAAGGACCTTTCATTGTTAACTCCTCTTAACTAATTTTGGCTTTATGGTGTTTTGGGGGCAAATTGCCTTAGCCTTCACATTCATCCTATCACTACTTGGCATGACCAAGATATTACAGCTCTTAAGTGAATTTCTTGTCAGAAGGATCTAAATCACACAGCTCATGAGAGGATTGGTTTTATTCTCCATTTACCTTGGCCTCTAAACTCTGGGTGCCAGCCTGATGCTTGCAAATGACTTTTACAGAAGCAGGAATTAAGAGTGTGGGGTCAAAGTATCTACCTGCAGACTGCTCCTGGCCTGAAGCAAGAAGAATGTTCTGCCTCATGTGTTTAGAAAGGCAATTTTTCCTGGAAGGTTGTATTTCTCATAGTTTTAGCCATCAGATACCAAGCTGCCTCTTTTCATTCATGCTGTTTGAGGTCTGACTATGTTTCTCCTGTTCGGGGGCCATTCAGCTTTGTGGTATTTTTATTTAAAAAAAAATCAATTCTATTAAAACGTGAGAAATGCTGGTGTGATTGGGAATTCATTGGAAAAATCAGATTGATGAGTTTTAAGTTTAGGGCTGTTTTGAAAACATCTCAGAAAAATATGTACACATCAAGTTGCTCCTGTGGAAAGCAACTACATAAAATATTGCTGACAAAGTTAGTAAAAAATTGTTCTGCTGTAATAAGTGCATTCAAAAGACACAGATTACGGGTAATATTTTTAATAGAAAGTTGGTAAAAGCACGTTACCCTTCAGTGATCTACAATGCAGTCTCTGATGACTGCTTATACAGAACTACTGCAAGCAGTTAAGCCCCAAATGTCTTTATCTTGATCTCTCCAATGTTTAATTTTCCCTTACGGAACAGCGCATTAGAAGGCTTTATACCCTAAGCAACTGAAATGCTTTTACCTTTTAATTTTGTCTAAACGGTGCTAAAATGATCAAAAATGTGCTGTAATTTACATTTCTCTGGTGAAATGCTAAAATTACATTTCCCCAATTACCTTTTTACATCTTTGAAGGTACCAAAGATAGTACCAAAGTTGTTCAGAGAGTCACAGAGCTGGCACTAGGGCTGTTATTCCTCTAGCTGGTGTTCTGATTAGCATTGGGAGAAATTCCTACAGGGGATGTGTTTATCTGGCCATGCAGAAAGTCATTTACACGACTTGGCAATAACTCCTGTCTTGTATGGATCCAAACAGGAGAGCTGGTGGTACTGGGAACAGTCTCACCTCAGGTCTAGGAGTGAAAATCTGAAGGAACTGAAATCTCTTTCCTTTACACCTCAAACTGACACATAACTGCTGAGCTTGAGTAAGGATTAAGAATGATTATACTCTTTTTCTCGTATGCATTTCAGTTTAAATTGCGCTGTGTAAAGAAGGACACTAAAATGACATGTAATACCATATCCCTGTGTCAGTAGATTACATAATAGATTTAATCAGAGATAGAGAGGTTGGGAAACCTTCTTCCTTCTTTCTTCCATCCTTCCTCCTGCAACAATTTCTCTTCCTACCCCCTTTGCAGGAGCCCTTCTCAGCTGTCACCTGAGCCCCTCTGCACAGAACCAAGGCTGCAGGAAATGCCACTGTCCCCAGAGAAACACTCAGCAAAGTGTGCCCGTGAGATGACAGCGTGACAACTCCACCAGTCCAAAGTACCTCACCTCAGGATCGGATCCTATCAAGTGCAATTAGCATTCATCAAAATCTGTACTTTTCATCCTGATTATTTAGGTTTCTCTGGTTTTCTTTGCTCACACATCTCTTCCCAAACTACAACAGAAGTTAAAGCCAGAATTTTGTAGAACTACCACCCACACGTGCCAAAGGCCTCTGACAGGGCTTGCTTATGCTCCTGTTGACAGAGGCTCATCTCTACCACCCCAAATGACAAACAGAAAATGCTTTGAAATGACTGAGTTTTCTTAAAAAAAAACAACCTTATATAAAGGCTTAAACTGTTACTATGCTCTTTTGCGGATTGAATGAGGCATTTACACTAAGGCAATAAAGGAATTTATAGGTTCCCTAAAAATGGAGCCGAAGACAAAATGTTTTGTACAACAAAGGATGTAGAAAAATGGCTGTGCAAGGCAGTGGGCTGGGGATGAGGCATGATGGAGAGATCTCTCTAGGCAGGAAGATGGAAGACACTGAAAATGCAGTATTTCTGCGAGCTAGGATCGTCTGTGAGGAAAGTGAAGACACGTGGCAATGAGAAGCTGATGAGCATGGCTGACTGCCAGCAGATATTACGATCTCAGAATATTGATGTTTTGTACTAATAATTACAAAATCAGCAGCTGTACAATTACATATTTGGATAAATACAAGTGTAAGTGCATCCTGTAACATGGTGAATGGAAATGAAGTATGATTAAAATGACAGTTCATACAGTAATACTGATGCCTAGAAAAGACAGACAAGCCAGGAGAATGATAACGTAATAAAGGGCAAAAGAATCTTGATATTCAGAAAGAAAACACTGATAATGAAAACAGTCATGAGGAGTGAGAAAAATACATTAACTTTCCATAGCTGCTGAAAGCAGATACAGATCAGACAGAAGACATTAAGAAAAAAGAAAATGTACTTGTCTGCACTTATAAAGGCATTCAGGACGGGGGTGGGGCAGAGCAGCTTTCTCATATGCCCTGAAGAAGAAATCCACAACCAGGATAATCTCTTCTGATGCTCTGTCTAGAGCAGAAAGGTGCACTGAAGCTACATAGTGCCTAAACAGCCAAGAAGAAAGCCAAGGGTTGGAATCATGTCATCTGAATGTGCTAAAAATGTAAATTTGTTATAGGTTCCCACTCGGGCACTGAACCATGACAAGAAGCGAGATATCTGACAGAGAGACATCTGAAATCAGAAAGTTCTTGTTACAGGGAGGGAAATTCACGAAAGAATTAGGAAGAAGTACAGAAGAAAACTGGTTTGGGGGTTAGATAAGAACCTGGCAAAAATCACAGTAATAAAGAACATCTGATACAGTCATGTTCAAAGTCTGACTGGGATGTCACAGGATGTGTTTGTTTCTTTAACGCCTGCACCGACAGAGACCATTTTAAAGTACTGTTTAAAATCTGTTGTGCCCAAGGGTCATCACTGGTCAGGCACTTGTTGTTATTCCGTGGAAACCCACTGCTCTTGGGATGGGGGCAAAGCTGAAGCCCATCTCAGTGTGGAGCAGGCAGGCAGCCAGGGGAAAGGTAAAATCCAGGTCTCTGTTTCCCAACAATCTGAAGTTTTGCGGCATGTCAGAAGAAGTGGAGTTAATACATAACACATCTGAGGGCTGAGGTTTTTGACTCATATATAAAGATTATACCCACAGAGGGGTGAATCTGGTGCAAAGACTGCAGTTCACACACACCAGACATTTTGGCTCTTTCTATTCTGTTCAGTGGAGAGCAGGCCCAAGCATACACTAGAATATATGTTGTTCTTAACCTGTGCTGTTTGTCTGCCTTTCCAGCAAAAGCACAGCTGCAGTCCAGCACTAGTTATATTCCCTATGACTTTGCGCAATATTATATCACGTTCCTCTAGAAAGAAGGTTGGATTGATTTCTGTCTTACACTGAATATCACCTAGGTGTTCCTGCTCCAGCAGGGGGATTGGACTGGATGATCTTTCGAGGTCCCTTCCAATCCCTAACATTCTGTGATTCTGTGAATATGCGGAACATACACACACATATAAAGTACAGTGATACACACTAGTAAGGAGGCCCAGGAACACCCATGTCCCCCCACCTGCAGACAGGTGTGCACACGGACCCATGCCAAGAGCTGGTGTCAGCACGAGCTTTCTTCAACATAATGCTACACAACTTCCACGAAATCCAGAGCTCTATATTGGTGACTTTGAACTTGCATTAAACTCAGGTCCCTGCCTGTGATCTAAACACTTCCTCTAAACTTCGTTTAATGGCTAATCACCTAGTGATTTCCCTGAATAGGGATCGAATGTTGGTTAACACTGCTTAGCTGATGCCTCAACACTACATACAGCTGTGCAGCACAGCTGGGAATGGGAAATCCCCTGCACTAATTTCCTTCCCACTTTTCACTGAACAGACTGAAACATTTTTCCTTTTCTCTGAATAGTGAAAAGGAGGGACACAATGTGAATCTGTTCCTGTTCTGTCTTTTCATGAACTACAGGATGCTAATCCCTCTCCTAGTAAATATCGCTGTGGCCTGATCCTGCAAGGCACTGAGCAATCCCTGCCCTTCCCCACTCCACCACCTTTCATGGTCCAGTATGTGCTTAAGAACAGGCACTTACATCAGTGGACTCATTTTGTGATCAGAGTTCATGTAAGACCATGCTCAGGTGACCACGCAGCGCCAAGCAAGGTTCAGACCAAGGTGCTGCTTTGCGCTTCTGCCTAGAAACCTGCCGGGCTGAAGCAGTGCAAAACACACAGCAGCTTCCCCGTCCATGCTCCGGATTTGTACGGATTGCTTTCCTCTTCTAAAAGCCCTCCCAACAAAGCTTTCCTCAAAGATGATTAACAGATGTTGTCATTAAAAAGTTGGTACTTGCCAACAAATAACACATGGGTCTGCTTGAGAAACAGAGCTGTTTCCACAGCTTTCCCCAAGAAGAGATACTTGTGCAAATTGGGAAGGCCTGTGAGAATCTGACATTTTAAAGTATCTTCCACCATACAGAATTTCCTAAGAGAACGCTAGTTTCCTGAGAATTGGTTTATCGTATCTTGTTCATATTAAATCATTTGGGTAAACATGATACAGAATAGATAATTAAGCCTATTATACCTAAAGGAATAAGTGGTGATCTTTTTAGATGACAATGAATTTGGTTAGCAAAGACTTATTTGTAACAAAAGTAAACAAAACCCCAGCACTAAATAATACATAGCCACGTATCTTAATTGCAGACATAAAATTATTAACTGATATGTAGAAATTATTCTCAAAGGCTAGAAGGTGACAAACCACAGGACAAGATTATAGTATGCATAGTATGCACTGCAAGGTGACACACAGCAATGCCCAACAAAAAAGAACTGTGGGAAAGGCTACATTCAATGGAGCTTTCTGACACACACAAGAACAGAATCACTTCTGTGTTCACCTACCTGGTGCCCACAGAAATCTAAACCCTCGGAGCCAGGCCCTCTGATCACAATTTGGAAAAGCAAACTGGGGAGACGGCCATGTACCCTGTCCAGGGGGATCTTTTAATAGTTATGAACAGAAATGTTGTGAAGATGGAAACCCAGATGTTGATGAAACTCCTGGCAATTTATTGTTAATGAAAAGGTCTTTTTTTTTTTTTTTTCCCTTTTCTGGGAGGTTGAAAGGAATGAGTGTTCAGTAGCTTTGCAGAAACTATTTTAAAGCAATCTGAGTCTTTTGCAATGCTCAAAGCAGGTCTCTCAACACATAAATTATAAATATCATTTTCATATCCGTTTCAAATAAATGACAAATGTAGTACATTTTTACTACATTCTAAATTCAGCATTTTAGAGGCTGACATTGAAATCTTTTCCTTTCTTTTCTCTGTACCACAGACCTGCTGTTAAAAGCGTGACTGCTCTGCCAAAAAGTCTATGTTTTGAAAGGCTTTTATTCCTCCTTTGTTCTAAGGTATGACTGAACACTACAACATGCACTGATGAGATCGCTGGCATTTTATAGCTATCATTTATGTCTCATCCAAACCTGCCATAGTAAGTAAGAATATTCCCACTAACTTCACTAAGCTTCAAATCAGGGTTTTACTTGGGATTTATCTTTAGCTTCAACTCACGTCTCAGTTCCCTATGTACTGCAAATGAGCAAGGAATAGTCAACATTGTCATGTTCCACCTCCACCAAACAGGTTTTAAAAGTTTAGAAAATATAACAAATTCACAGAATTAGAAACACCATCTTACAGACATGCAGCAAGAGGAAATTCAACTAACGTGATGTTTGTTTAACATTATATTAAAGCAAAGCAGCTCTATAATGAGATTACTCCATTTTATCTCTTAACTGTATCCAGATATGCAAAACAGATTTACTGCTAGTGGCTTGTATAAAGTACAATATTTTAAAGCTAATTATGAAACAGCAATTCTATTGTCACACAATGAAACACTTATTCTTACTGTTACAAATCAAGACCATTGTCTAAAATTAATTGTGATTATGTTTTTAATTGGATATAAACCCTACTAAATTCTGAAACAGCTAGTTATACATATGTAATTCTTTTAAATCCAAGACGATATCAGCATAAAATATTTTAATTAAATAGATTGCAAAAAGAGGGGAAGAAAAAGACATTCAGTAGTTTTCCACTATTAAAGCCAGCTGTGAGTCAAGCCTTGAAAGTATTCTCAAGTTTTTATTTTGAACACCTGAAATTTGCCATTGTCCATGTAAGCACGCTTACACATCCTCCCAAAACAGCGTATTAACAGTTTAATTGTTCATTGAAGAGTACTTAGCACCTAGCTTTTGTTTGTATTATTTCACATACAGAGGAAAGCATATTAATGTATTTACCCTCACAAACCTTCAGGGCCCAAAACATCTAATGTATATAATACAATACACGATAAACAAAGGTTAAGCAAATAGTTTTAAAGTAACACTGCATCAAAGTTCTGTTCAAGAATATTAGTGAATAGCTGGTGAAAATCTTTACTTAATCTTCTAGTTGCAATTATTTAATAATTTTTAAAAATACTGTCCCTATATTATAATACTTCACATTTCTTGATCATACAGCTCATCAACACAAATTAAATTTAAAGTATTTATAACCTGGTGCTGCAAGCTAAATCTAACATTTCGCACACATTTCAAAAACATGTTTAAGCTGGGTTTTCCTGAACAAATATTCACAATAGGAACAACTGAAGTCTTGACTACAGGCTAATCACAGCTTGTTTGCAAGTCTTACTTGAATATGGGATACATTTTTCCATGCTTCAGTCAGTGGTAAAGGGACAATGAAGGGGCACTTGGCTATCGCAGCAGAATGAAGCAGCAGTTTAAAACTTACCTGAGTTCCAGCCATCTTAATGAACACTATTTTTCAACACTATTGTACCTGTATTTCATATACTTGCACATCCAAACCCAATTACAATGCTAATTAAAGCAGTTACATTTTAATGAGCTGAAATGAATCAGAACTTCCAGATAAGAAAAACCAATAATATCAAATATTTAGATGGAAATATCTTCTTATTGACTTACCATGGCAAGGGTTTAAGTACCTATTACACTGCTACCATTTTGGTGGAAACTAAGTTAGATTCTGATGTTGATTCTACATTTGATGACATATTATCCAAGTAATTTCATGAATAAATATTGCAGAATGCATACCTGAGACTATCAAGAAATTTTATTTATGCGGCAGCTCACCACTAGGAAAAAAAAATCGGTGCTTTGTACATTTTTTCAACAATATATATTTTGAGAAGCCAACTCCATTCAGATCATCCTCCAGTATCATTATGCAACCGATAAATATTTATGTTAACACTTAGCAGAGTCTATAAAGACATTAATTTTCTATTTATTTGAAGAGCCCACATTATCGAGGAAGGCTCTTTTAGTATTTCTGTGATCTAGATTTCACTGCACGTATTATTCCCTCTACATTTAAGTCTTTTATCTGCACATCAAGTGTTAAATTATATTGGGTTACTGTCTGTATCATTCTATTTTTACTGCAGCTCTTCAAAGATTAAGATTCAAAACATTTGAATTTAGTAGGATTTCAAGCAGTGCAAATCTTAGCTCTGTCCACCTAATTGTGACATCTGTGAATTTCTAAGCTCCGTATGTGCCTATAGAAACAGTATTTACCTGCTGTGTGAATTCTGTCACCGGATCCTTGGCAGCCATCCTCATCGTCACAATCCCCGCTGGACTCCACCTCTTCACTTCTTCCACCCCCACTGCCAGCATCCCGAGAAGCCCATCTCTCCAGTTTCAATTTTGCCTTCTCAGCATCCAGCTATAATAGAAGAAGCAAAAAACCAACAACGGTCAGAATATTTACACAGTTTGTGCCTCTGGTGACCAAGCTAGGTTTATAAAGAAAAACCACTTTCAAGAACTGCTCCTCAAGTTGGAGGCTTTTTCTGGCTGCGATATCCAAATATTTTGGAACAACAGACTATACCATTAAATTTTCTCCACCACAGATGACCAGGGACACTTACCAATGAACTTTTAACTGAAAACATCACATTTACTAATATAATCACAGGGACTCTAAGTCCCGCAGCTTTTCCTCTTGCAAACCACAGTTTGGAGATCACTGGTTAATGATGGTACAATCTGCCAGCTGTTCAAGTATTTATTTTGGGTTATTTACAATTGAAGACCGCAACAGACTTGACCACCTTTGAAGAGATACGGGTACTTGCTACTTTTCATTACAAGCTTGGTCACTTGAAAACCTTGGTCTCTGGATATGATTTTTAAGATGACCTAATTTAAGATGCCTGTACCAACTGCAAGTTGTTAATTAAATTTTACTTGAAGTATGGTTCTTGGACTAAGCATAGAATCAGAAAACCTTTTTTAAAATAAATCTAAATGTATTGTACTAAGTCACACTTGCCATAACAACATATTTACTACCAAAACTAATCTTTTTGATCTTTAGATAACTCTGCCTGTCACCAGGAACAGTTGCCTACTATCCGTGCTGTGGGAAGAAATTATTTTTCAGTTCACCCATAGTTCCCCTATCAAGTTTCCATTCCCCCATAACTGTCTCCCCCATTTTACAAATGACTATCAATTTCTTTTCTGAATCTTCTTGGAAAATTACACTGGGAAAGTTTATTTTGGTTTTAAGTGATGGAAAGAGCCGATCCAGAATTTCTGATCACTTCCTTCACATCAGTGAAACTCAGCCTGCAAGGCACATGAACATTGTTTTGAAAGGCAGCAGCTCCTTTGCCTTCTTTTAAGAGTTACAAAAACCTTGTTCATGTTAGCTCTGCTTGCATGCTATGACAAGGTACAATTAGGACCTGTTATTCTAGTTCTGTAGAAATATTTTAAACAAATTGAAAAACTTCATAATACCTCTCCAAGTCAGCTAGATTCTGGATCTACCCAATATCCTTCATCACAAGCATCTTCCCCCTCAAAGTACCGCAGATTCATTTCAGGCTTTGTGATCTGCTTTATCCCAGAGGACTATGATTATTCTTGGTACTGAGCAAAATGTATTTTGAAATGTAGCTACTTTGAAGATTTCAGACACATTTCACACTAAAAAGGAGGTGGGCTGGGAGCTGGGGGAGGAATTGGAGCACAAGGCTAATACAACTGTATTAACTGGGTTGAAATGATGATGACGGATGCAGCAATTTCCCTTTGTGTGATGGTCTCCTTCACAACCTGTGAGCTCCCACCCTCTGCTCTGGGGCTGACTAACACTTGGATCAGAGCAGCAGATCCTGTTCTACAGAACAACAGATGCCAACTTTTATATGGTAGAACTTTGGAAATTTTTCATCCTTTCATTGAAAAGATCTGTTTTCTCATTCTGAAGACACAAATAACTTCATACTGCAGTGGGAAGATCAGTAAGTGGGAGGAGAGGGTATGGACTCTGGTGGGGAAGCGCATTAAACACTCCCTAATTGTTACTGCATGACTGTTTTTTTTATAAACAAGTTGCTTAATGTTGAGCCTCGCTATTCACAGGCATAAAGACTGATGTCATGGCAATACAAAACAACATTTTGTTAAACAATCAGAAAAATTTGCCTATGAGGGAGAAAGATAACTCAGTTCCTTCACAGATGTATTGTGTCCTGACCATATTAGAAGAGACTCATTCATTCTTAGTTATAATCCTTCCGAATGAAAAGAAATGGCTAAGTGGTGAACAGAACAGATGCAAAATTTAATGAAGGCTTTTAATGACTGCTTGCCAGTCAGAGCAGAGATGTTTACTGCCTGTTAGAGTACTCCTTTTCAAAAAATGTATTTCATTCAGCACTCATGGTCCAATCCTGACCTCTGCTCAAAACAAGTACATACTTGAACAAAATGTGTACCGTTCTTTTGGACAAACAGCAAGAAACCAGTTCAGCTTTTCAACATGGTGCACTGCAGCATTTTGCAGACTTCTGTGTTCTCAGTGCCTTCACTGCAAAAAGAGATTAGCCATAGCCCACATAGGCATCTCCTGCCCATACTAACAAAGGCTGAAACAGTGCTTTCCTGGCCTTTCAGGACAGAAGGGCATCAAACTACGCAGAACCCTTTTACACCATTACAACTTAAAGCCAAATCATGTGCAACCTACCAAACCTTCTCCCCTTGTATACCCTTTCTCAACCTCTTCCAATGACTGTTCCAGCAAATAATTTTCTACCTATGGCTGCCATTCACCTCAACTGATGAGCCAGAGCCCAACCCTGTGAAGAGATAATGGTTTATCTATAAATAAACCCATTCTAGGAGACGAAGGAAGGAGCTCCCCACACAGTGTGCAGCCCTGTTGAGAAGGGCTATGTCACCACTGCATAGTGACTTCTGATCGAGCACCCTTCTCTTTTCCAGATTTTGAAGGAATACATGTCCTTTGGCCACCATCACATGACTTCAGCAAAATCGATGTCTTAGTGCGATAGCAAAGTGCATACCAGCATTTGTCCATCTCCTTTTTTCACGGAATCATAGAAACCTTTCTCAAAGGCCTCTCAACTGCACTGAAATCACACAGACTGCATCAGGATGGGCTAGGATGGCAGAGCTTTAGAAGAAGCCATGAACCTTCATGTTTTGTTAAGCTCTGCTAGGTCCAGAAGATGGTTGTGGACAGGGAATGCCCTTAATGCTTTGCGGCTAAGGCGCTGAGAGATCTCCATCAGAAGCTGGAGGTCATATGAAGGTCTGAGGTCTTTTCAGAGACAGCCACAATATGCCCAAAAGCCTCAACAACTGTCCAAGCTGCTGCCACCAACCCCTAAAACTTTCAGCTTCACCACAGTTGGCTGTAGAGTCACAGTCCCTTGCCCATATTTATCAATAGAGATCAGAGACTGGAGTCAGTCATGTCACTTCTATTATTTCTTATAAACCACACTTAAACAAGCCTGATTTTGCTGACTTATACTCCAGCTGCTGATGCACAATGCCATCTGGCCGTTCCTGGTGACTGCACAACAGCTCCAGGCTGGGAGCGCAGTGTCTTGGTGCTGAGAACTGATGCCTTGGTTAAACAATTGCAATGTATTTCAGGCTGGGCACTGGAGCCTGTACCTTCACAAAGCAGAAGATATCTGCTGCTTAGGGTTTGAAAAACATCTTAACAGCTTAAAAATTAAGCATTAAAGACTTTGCGCATCTGAAAAACATCTTTTTTTTTTTTAAACTCATGAGAAGGTTATATAAATAGATCAATAAGATTTGTACAGCCCAACTGAAAACAGACTCAAACCAGGAAATTTCCCAACGGCAAAAGGCTTTGGATCAGGTTTATAAACTTCTAAAGGTTTTTTCAAAAAACTATACAGTCTTTCTGTAGGAAAGCTTTACTATCTGTACCTGATTCAGCTGAAAGCTAAAAATAACATATTATTCTTCAGCTCTGAGTCAGATACAGGTGACTATCCTCATGGTTTTTATTTATTCCAGCAAAGGTGCCAACCTAAAAAAAAAAAATTTCTGCTGACGTATGTTTTTCTGGAGAAGAAAGAAGTCACATGAGAAATGTTGCTGTCTTTCTCCCCTATTAATACTTGATGACGTAGCAAATGCATTCCCCGTCACATAGAAAAACACTTCAGACTTCAGAGGCTTCAAAGACTACGTGACACACAACCCCTGAGCCTTCCGCAATGACTCTAACCCTAATTCTCACTCTGACAGCAGATGTGCTGGAATATAAATTCATTCTCATGTTTTTTCATGAAGGCATGTTCCACATGAATACTTCCACACATTAATTAAGTAATAACTATTTAGGTCCATGAAAACTATTCGATAAAAGTGCCAGTTTCAATTCGTCTCATGGATCAGTCTGTCTACTGAGGGGTCACACATGCCTGTATATCTCAGGGGATAGGACATATCCAAGCTATAGGATAATGGTCTCATTTCATCCGAAAATAGGTTTTAAAATTATATTTTGCTCCACAGTTTCACGCTTTTCAGGTCAGTGAACACAACAATGAAAATCTAAGAGAATATACTATTTGAATAAAGCCACTTAAAAGTTATGTGCTTGGAATACTCAGAGACAAATCCCATACAACAATTGTTTCCTGAGGGATTTGTTAATTAGTTTTCTATTGGATGGATTTCAGTGTGAAAGCTCTTCCTCTCCAAAGAGACAGCTTTGAGGTGAAATCTGACTTCAGTCCACACATCATGTGAGTGCACGTATCTCACTTGCTGCAGTTTCTACAGCGATAAAAAATGGCCAATCATATACTGCATTTAGAAACTGTAAGCTAAGCATGATCTTTTCTCAAGGTACTTTTAAGCAAGTTGCCTCTTAAAAACTGCTTTAGTGACCATAAATATGACTTGCAGAGACAAAGCTTTTTGCCAATTTATGCACAAATAATGTACAAAGCCTAATCCTGAAGAGTCATAAATGACTCAATCCTTCCATTCATTTTTTTTTTCAAAAATAAAAAAAATCCTTTCTAAACCATTATGAGGTCAGAAATTACTACAACTGAAAAAGACAATGTGACTTTGTTTTTAGCCTATTATATACATTTTTTGTTAGGGGCTGACATATCGCTTTAGGCATAAAGCTGCATTTTACTGGTGCCTTGTGACTGAGCAGATGTTCTGTCATTTCACAAAACAATAGCAACATAACAAATTTTAGACATAATTGCCATATATATGCTTATTCCAAGAGGGTCCTTTCTTTTGAGATAACATTTATGGTTAATTTTACTCCATATATGCTCTTAGCTCCTTTTTCTAAACATTTGGCAGTTGCTTTTGCTGCTGCTTCTCACATTTGGCTAGCATTCATATATTACAGCATAAATAAGCAAAATGAACTTATTTGTCTTCAATTTTGTTATATATTTTCTTCGGGATGTTCTTCTTTTGTCTGTATTTCATAGAAATTCAAAAGGCCTGATGCATTATCCCTGTCTAGTTTCTTCAGAAAGTAGTACAACCCACTCAAGGAGGTAGTACTGCTCAATTCTTCAGTCCTTTTTTAAATCTAAAGAAGACAGACATCTAACCTTCTGGAGCAACTGGCAACCCCAGAAGGTTTCCTTCCGCTGTAGTTATTCAGATCCTTACAATAACCTTTGCTTAACACATCTTGCTTTACAAGTCACCTGTACAATATCAGAATAATTTAACTGAACATCTATACATAATTTATGCAACATGGTTTTAGAATTTTATTCATGTCTCTCCTGACTAGACCTTTTCCAACACGGGAATTGGGCCAATATTAGTAGATTCCTCTGTTTTATGTATTTCTCTCTCCCCTACATAGTTCACATTTATTTACATTGATATTTGTATTTCCTGTCCATGACGATGCTTCTGGTATAGGGGAAGGCTCTCCTCAAGCACACGGAAACATGCAGAGCACAAGTCTTGGACTCTGTGTCCCCACAAAGTGGGGGCTGACACCCTCATTTCCTCCAATGTATCTCCACTTGAGTTATACACAGCATTTTGGAAGTTCTTTTTCCATTTTTGATGTGTGGGGTTTTTTTTCAGTTTCTTTTGTTCTATCATCAAGTTTCTTAGGTTGTCTGGAAGCACTTTCCTACCTAAAATGGCCCATACCTAGAATAAGCATGCCAGTTCTGTAGCCATGCAAGCACCTCTCCTCCTGTATTTGTTTGCGACACTGCAGCTCCCCATGGAGCTGCCTTTTGGCTACATTTCTGGTCAAGGTTGTCTTGCAAAGGTGATGGAGAATGTGCATTTAAATGATGATTTAGCTTTTCATGGTTTCTGTGGAATTTTCTTGCAACCATTCCTTTTTTTTTCTATATATAACTTTTCCTCCTAATTTTATAGCCCCAACTTCTCCACATCCACTTCCCAATCCTCTCTCCTTGAGGTTTTGTATTTGCATAAGTCTGTCTTTACCTGTGATTACTTTTTGTTCTCCTGGTTTATGCAGATTGACTCATTACCCTCTTTCTCATACTTTTACTGCCAGATGACACACTAGATATTTAAGGATCCACATTTTCATTTATCTTTGAATACTTTTTGTTTCCCCTTTGTGTCCTTCCTTTAATCTGGCTGTTTCTGATTTCCTGGATAGTCCACTGCAGAGCCTTACTCCACAGCAGAGAGGCTAACAGCAATTATTTCTCTCTTGTCTGATTACTAATGTAGTGGAATTATTTCAGCAGGAATCTAAGATGATTTTTAGAGATTCACCTTGTTATACTGCAGGATTAATGCTTCTATTTTTGATGTTTACAGTTTCTATTTTTCAACAGCTTATTAAAGGTGAGTGTATTTGTAGAAGACTGGTAGCACCATGATCAGCTTAATATTCACTGAATTAAATTACACAAGCTAAGTATGTTCTCGTATTTTCTGATTATGCTGTGAAGAAGTAAAAAGAATGTGCACTCACAGAATCTTATTGCTATTAGGAAAAGCTTCATAATAATAGTTTGGGTAAACTTCCACTCAAGAAGTATTAATTGTGAATGATGTAAAGTGAGCACAAATTAAAAAAAACCAACTTATTCTAGCTAATAATCTGTTTTAACCAAACACAATAGCTGTTTAAAGAGAAATTAACAAAATTTGATTCAAATTCAGTAAGTCAGTTGGGTCAAGGAAGCAAGCAGACACCTCGCCTTGATGTCTTATCTTGGTGTTGGGCTGTAACTTTTTTGTGATGCACCAAGAAGATCGTTCTGATCTGATATCCAGTGTGCCTCACTTAGACATAGACCTGGGGTTCGTCCCTGCCACAGGCACAAATTTCACCTTTAGAGAGCTTAGTGTAGTCTTTTCCAAAAATAAAACCTGCTTTTTCAATTGCAGTACATGTAGTCTGAAAATAGACCATATGGCTAAAAATCCTGTTGTGTTATAGTAAGGCTTTCTGCATCCTGTTAAAGTAAAAAGAAAAAAAAAGGTGGACAATTGTAATAAAAATGTAAGGTAAACATCATAATTATTGGTGAGGAGTATGCAAGAGTTGCTTACAAAAGATCTTTGACCCTTCAGAATAGTGCATTTTTGGGAGAGTGGTAGTTTGATACACCAGGTCCAGAGGCAGAGGGTGGCTGAGGGTGCCAACAGGTGCTCTGAATGACGGTGTCACCACTTCTTGCGATGTTGCCCCTTGCAAGAAAAACATGGGCCGCACAGCATCTCTAGACATGTGTGGGTGCACAATCAGATGGGTGACGATGCTGTCACCAGTGAGATCTGCACTTATTTTTGGTAATAATCACAATAATGCCCTAGACAGGAAGGCACGAGTCTCTGCAAGGGTGAGCGGCTGGGGATGAGCACACCGTGTCCCTGCCACAAAGACACAAGGGCACGATGATGCCAGACCTGGCAAGAGTTGCCTCCTATGTTCTCACAAACAAGTCTGTTCACATTGCTTTCAACTCTGATTCTCCATACTTGGGAAGGAGGAGCCTTAAGGGGGATAACTTTTGCAGGAGGTTAATAAAATTACCAGAAAAAATGAAGAGTATTTTCTGAAAGTCCATGGTTTGCTTTTCCTAGTACAAAGAAAACTGAGGTAATATGATAATTATCTATAAATGTGTCTAGCCTTACCCTTAAATGTGGAGACATCTCTGAGAATAAAACTAGCATAGACACAAAAAAGAGGGAAAACAAGCTTTTCAACTATCAGTTATGAGTTTCGGGAGCAGCCTCCCAAAAAGAAGATGGTGACAAAAATTCTCAAGCATTTGCAAGCCCTGGCTAAATAAATCTGCAAGCAAAGTTGCCCGTGATGTCACTGAGCTATATGTGATATTTCAGAAGGTCTCTTCCAGACTTCCATCCTATGTCTCTACACTCTGCTAGTTTTTAATATTAGAAAATTGATTTGTAAAATCAAAATCACAAACCAGAACCACTCCCATTAGCCATTAGAAGCGTTATTTCCTTGCTTGTCTGATTTCTAGAAAGGAAAATTGCGTCCACATAGCAAATTATGTCCATTCTTCTAGGCTAAGAATGAAGCCTCTTAGTTATGCCTGAAATCAAAATGTGGTTCAAAAATTGTATTAATTATTGCTGGGGCTTAACATGGTTTACAAATGTCCTGTTTAACTAGGAGCAAGACTCATCAGGTTTCAGACTTCTAATAATAGTCCAGAACCTTCTGTCTGATCAGACTTGGGAAGTGTGAAATGAGAAGTGCCTGCAATCAGGAGGCTGGTCACACTCCATCAGCCCTTGAACAGCCCTTCTGATAAGCCACGTGTTTTTATGGGTTAAGTGGGTAAACAGTGGCCAGTCTAAATCATCTAAGAAACAGAGCCAACCCTTGTCCTTGCTTTGTACTCAGACAGCAATTACCTCTTTTATTTGCTAATGGAAATGTTCATGACATGCTTCAGTGCATGTTAATTCTGTTTCATGTTCTTGGATAATTATCTGTTTTCAAGCTCTATGTTGGTGAAGATCATTTTCATAGTATGAAAAGTTTGACACTTCATAGGAAAGATCTGTGAACAATCAAAGTCTCTCATTATTTGGTAGTGCTCAACCAGGCTGTGGATTTGATGTTTCATGTTAAAACATGGCAGAAGCAGTGCTCTGTTTAGTCTCCTCCACACTAAATCCCAGCAACTGAGCACTAAAATACAATATGGAATAAAGTACAGAAATCACAGTAAGAAGATGGACAACAATGTTTGTAATCCATTTAACATTTACTGATGTTGTGAGCTAAATCACAAATTATTTATTATGTTAGCTAACTAGCTTTACTAACACTGCAACCCAAACCCACATTTTAAAAAATGACACTGACGCAGTGCCACCAGACTTATCTGAAATCTCAACTATCACATTTCTAAACATGTTGTATTATTTTGAAAAGTGCCACATACGTATAGAAAAAGAAAGGATCTGAACCTATGCTGCTATGAATGAGCAAACTGAATTCTATGGAGCTGCTCCAATTTATTCCAAATGAAGGGCCAGGCCAGATTTTTTTTGTCATTGTTTGGGAAAGCATGGTGTAAGAAAAGAAACAAATGCATTTTACATTATGTGAATCTGACAGAAGACTCTCTCTTCTCAGATGATGTACTCCCATGGTTTCATGGTAACACTTGAGGACATGACTGAATGCTTTTGCTAAGTAACTTTTATTTAAAAAGGGAAGAAGAGAGAAGAAAGATACTTCAGCGAGCAGTAGCTGCCACTGAAGCTTTTTTCCTATGGCTTCCCTTTTCATTGGTGGCTTCCCATGGAGGTTCTCTGACATCTCAGAAAGATTAAGTTCAAAATACAGTGTTTTTACTAGTGAGTCTCCTCTACTCACAGAACTCAGGATCAGTTAGATTTGATTCAAATTGGCTAAAGGGTTAAAAAGATATGCAGGAGTGGCAAGGCTGTCAGGCAGTGGCACAGCAGAGCACATTGTATAAGCTGTGTTTGTTTATGAAACCAGGTTAAAATGCAACATAAGGCCAAACAAACACATGGCCTTGGTAGATCACAAGCAACATTTCTGGAGCGCAGGAAGAGTTGCTGTGCCTGACAGCAGCTTTGCTTTTCCCCTCGCGGGCTTAAATTCTGTTCATGCTTGGAACGGGCACAGTAAGTGGAAAAAGGTCAATGCATCAGTCTTCATGGACCATCATCTGCTCCTATTGCCTTCTCAAAAGCCACTAACGAGATAATCTGATCACAAAGATCAAAAGCTCTCTCGTGGTGCACTAGGGAAACTGATAACCACATTCTCCCGTACTGTATATACCTATAACTCAGGGTTGGGAACTGGCCCACATTTACCCGAGATGTAAAGTGGCTTTGAAAGTCTTTCTTTATATCTCATTCACACTATATAAAGGAACTGCTATTTCCAGGGAGAGGGATGAAGTGTTCAGAACAAGGCTCTAGACCTGTGCTACCAGCACCTCACTGCAGATTTCATTTAAGCAGTTTCAGCACACAGATGCAACACTCATTTGTTCTGTTGTTTTACACTCACATTTTACACTTGTGATTTCAGAATGTTTTCTCTACAAGTGACAATTTCCTATTTAATCAATTAGTATAATTTTCACTGAAGTATTTTCTGAGATTTCTGAAGTTTTTCCATTCCATTTTTCACTTCAGCCTAAATTTAATTTTTTTATTTAATTAAAATTAAACAATCATCCTCTTTTCTCCAGTTATGGGTCTAAATTAAATTCTACTCTTGTATACCTCTGTAGACCTTACCTTAATTTCAAGCAGTGCTCAAGAGGAAGAAAGAAAAGAGCTCTACTAAACATGAGAGATCTGGACTGGAGCTGGCTTCTGCTGTGGTGATGAGACCTAGTTTGGCATTGTCAAAAACCCAGCAAAATGACCCAAGAACCACCACTGGAAGACAGTGTAAAACAAAACATTCTGCTGATATTCTGCTTTCCTCCTCCGAAGCAAGATGCCTTTGCTCCCCATTTCATTTCTATTTAACCCTTCTCACCAGTTCCTGTTCACCACCTGCATGTGACCCACCCATCTCTTTTCTTGCCTTCTCATGGAACAGCATTCTCTTTCCTGTCTATGGTCATCACTTCAGCTGAGCATGACAATTCTTGGTCACTTCTGCCTGAATGTTCAATCATCTCACCTATTTCTTTTCCCTACCTTAGACCTCTGACTAAGAAAGCTTTCATACTTTCTCATGTTGGTCTCCCCCAGCTTTTGTACAGCCCTCAATATTTCATTATGCAGAGGATTCCCAGTGGAAACAAGGAGGAATCAACCCTGGTGATGATGATCTCACCACTGACCACCAGCAAGTTTCCCCACAGTCTGGGAACTCCCAGATGAGCCAGTCAGCAATACATCGCTCTGTATGGGAAACAGGGACTGGAAAAGCTCAGACATCTTCGTGGACAGGTGTGTTATTCAGGGACCACTAAGGCAGCTCCAGAAAAGCTCATGTTCCACCTGTAAAGCAGCCCATGTGGACTGCTGGCCCTGCCAGACCGGGCACACTGCTGACTCTGGTCTCCTCTGAGCCAGAGAAGCAATACGATTAGTATCAAGCGCTAGCACTTTATACCAATGTCCTGCTTTGCTCCTATTTAATTGTGGCCTGAAACTGCAACAAGTATCAGTAAATACACAACTGGAGAAGCTGTTGCTTTAAAATTAAAAGCTATAAGTGAAGATGCAGGATTTTAGAACAGACAACATACACCCCACCCAGATCAGCATTCTTTCCTGACAAGGAGCTACCTCTGACATGAAGCACAAGTTGTGGCACGTCTCACTGACATACCAACTCAGGAACAGCCCTGCTTGCTGCACGTTCAAACCAACAATTCCTGCATTCACACGCAGCTCTGGAAGGTACAATTATTTGTGATGACAAAGGATGATCTAAGCAAACAAAGGCAGACTCCCATGCACTTGTCTTCTCACCCTGCGCACGAGCAATCACATTACGTAGCCTTGATTCTGCCTTGGGCATTTTCCTAACCATGAATCATGAAATAAAAAGCATAAAGAGAGTATGAAAAATTTACACTCCTAGCATACCTCAGCTGCACCATGGGCATGGCTGTGCCGCACACACTAGTGCCACCTGTAACCAAAATGGGAAGCAACACAAGGCCCTAAAGAATCTCTGGCATGAGTGCTGCATCTGGGGGGTTTGCTGCAGGCCTTTCAAGTATTTCTGAGGTAATACAGCTATATTTAGCTACTGAAACATAACATGAAGTATAGTATAGCAACAGCACCCCACCCACCCCCTGCCCTGGTGCATTTGGTCATCTGATACTAATTATGCAGGAAAAAGAAGAAATCTATCTTTAGTTTAACTTCAAAGCCGGCCATGGTTCTCATTGCCAAGCAGGTAGGGCTCAAAGTGAGACCATGCGATTGCAACTGCAGAGGCACAGATCTCGGGGGAAATCTAAGACAGCTGGAACAGCTCAACAACCCTTACGTTTCCTCTCTTCTCTGGTTAGTAAGTAAGTTATGGGGCAGAGTATGGCTATTTATTCAGATTAGTGTGATGTCGTGAATAACTGACAATGAAATCCAAGTCTGCTCGCTGATTTCAGTGAAGGCCATCTCTCAAATAGTTTTCCCTCATCAGCCACAGGACCTTCTGATGTTGTTACAGAGGTAAAAACAGAGACGCACTCACAGACACACAAAGAGAATGATCCTACAAACCTATTTATTTAGGAAAGTAGGCAAGAAGCCATTGTGGAAATGATGTTAGGCTCTACGTCCACCGTAAAGCTCTCTGTAGTGCTTTATGTCACCTTCCCCAGAGCTTTACCTGGGCTTGTGTTGGGCTGCAAGCTCTGCAGGGACTCCCTACTCATTTGGATTTACTACCACAACAGAGGGCTGTTCTTAGTTGGTCCCTTATGCCCTTCTGCAATAAACATGATTAATCATAATAATTAAAAGGATGCCCCCCTCCTTTTTGTTCTTTTATTATTGTACAGATGGTAGTTTGTTTTGGGTTTTTTCGTATGCTGTTTTTTCTTTTTAAGTCTGATGTTACCACCTTTCCACTACCATGTGTGTACGCATCAGACAAGTAAGTGCAATTTTAATAAAGGAATGGTGCTTAATTGTGCCCACATTATAAATAATTTTGCCCCTTAACTCCTCTTCATTTGACAAGTTTTACTCTAGGTAAGTTACACCATGATGACACATACTGCAAATCTTATTCTGAATATTTAAATATATGGTATCCTAACTCTCATTCACTTCAGACATTTTTTGTTAAAAGAGATGGCAATATGGAACCATAATGAAGGACCTTCTTGTCAAATTTTATCTTCAAGGAGCCTTGGATTAATATGAAGCAGAGAGCTGAGGTATCTGTGTTTTGAAGTGCTTGAGAGACTCTTTTTAATTGCCACAATCTGTTGTGCCTCAGATCTGTTTGTGAAGGTGTTCAGCATGGCATGTTTTGCTGATGAGCTATTCTTTGTCTCGTAATGAAGAAATGTTTTGTCTTGCCACTAATATTTAAATGTTTAAGAATGGGAAATGAAAGACTGAATACTAACAAAATAATGAAAGCAGTTATGACAATGATCACTAAACATTCTAAGGTACTGTTTTATTATTTTATTATTATGGTTTATCTCTCTTCTGTTCACTAGGCAGGAGCCCAGGAGTTTTCTTTCAATGGATCCTCTGTTCCAATACTGTGTTCCTATGGTGTATGTCCATATGTTTTATATATTCTTTCTTTGGATCTACAATGGATGTTTTACATTAGTGGCCTCTTTCAAAAGTTCCCATCTTTGAGATTTATCTAAATAGTCTTGATGAAGTGGAAACGCAGCAATAATTGATTATTCTCTCAGATTCTTCTTACTATTCTATCAAAAATGGGTGGAACTACTTTTGGAGCAGAAAACTTTCAGAAATGAAATCTTTCATATCAATAATAAATCATACATGTGTTATTTCCCCAGTAATCTACCACTTAAAATAAATGGCTGTATTGTTAGTAAAGAGCAGCTGACTGAAGCAAAGATACTTTGCTATAATTTCAGTGAAATCTCCCTTCTCCCTATTATATTTCTCCCACACTCTCCTGATTAGTTATATATATCCTAGATATACACACTGTGGCTTCTCCTCAGACATTCATCCCATCTCTTTATTCCACCTCTGCCATGCTCCCCCAGGCCCCTCTCATACCACTTTGGGGTTAGCTCTTCCCCCTCACCTGATCTCACACAAATACTTTATTCTCCCCACTCTCCCTGTCTGCAAAGCCTCCATCACTGCTGTCTGCTTGTCATAGCTGCTTTAGGTCCTTTTATTCAGCTGTGAAAGAATGCAAGTACTCAGGGTGCAGATCTAAAGTTGCTGCCTTCGTTAACTTTTGTGTACTACAACTGCCTTTGTACAGTGTTCTAAAAAGAGGTCTACCTGATATTTGGAGCATGATTTAGTCTTACTTAGCCTTTTGTAAATTAGTACAGTTTACAAGATCAGAACCAAGCCACTCTCACGCTACTCATTTTCAAAGATTGTATCAGTTAAGAGTTTTTTTCATTTTTCTCATTTAAGTGCCTGAACAGCCAATGTAAGGTGAGCAATATTGATCTACCTCCAGAACGGCATTCAATATTTAATAACACATGATCACTATTTAATTTGGACCAATCCCATACCGTATGCTATAGATGTCTCTCTCTACTGTTCCACATCTGTTAAATATTTTAGATATTTTAGCTTTGTATTTATGTAGTTGAGATGGAGTATAATAAAGCCTGTTAAAATCAAGAGTGCATGAGGTTATACTGGGTATTCTGAGAAAGACAGATTCAGCAAGGTTAATGGAAACCATTCACTCCTCTGCTGAGATGTCAGATTTGTTTCTCACAGTTTTGCACATTATGTTTAACTCAGTTCTTTCCAGCAAAGGCAACTGATGTCTTCTACCGACACATTCAGACATGGCTTCCTCCTTAGTTCCAGCTTCTCCAGAATAAACTAATACCACAGACAGTGGCATGCAAGTGAAAAGATCATTCCACGTGCAAAATGGGTAAAAACCTAAAGGAGCACAATTTACTATATACATGTACTGGAACTCTCCTAACTTCCTTCTGGTGATCTCGTTAACATTTGACATTAGGGCTACACATTTCCATTATGGCTCAAAACTCTTTATATGATTTTTCTAAACCTTTGATCAGTCAGCCATGTCAGGCTGATTAACACCACAGTGATGTGTCATTTAATGCTCCACCTCATTTTCAGCAACCTATTACACAAAGTTTGAATATCATTAGGTGGATGGAGCATTACAAATGTCTCTGCCATTAGGCTTCTGTCCACAACTCTGTTGTCGATACTTTCTCTAAAATGGAAGGTTTCATTCTGAAGAAAGACTCCTACCCTCAACCAGGACACCTTTCTTTACCAAAGGCCAACCTGCCTAATGATCTACTAAGTGGGTTTAGAGGACTGAAGATCGACAGACCCTTAGATAATCTGGTAACAAATCCCACTGTCACTCCTCACCAACACCGTTTAAAGCAATCTCACCAGGCAGTGAAACTACTGCACTGTATGCAAGTCCTAATGATTAACCTGGATTACAGAAACTTGGAAATGAAGCAATGCTATAGTGAACATCATTCATAGATGGCTAGGGGAGTGAGCAAGAACCCACTAAAAACAAAGACACAGACAGATCTACTATGTCCCATCATTTACATTCCTAATCTTTAAACCAAACTTCTACTCTATTTATTTGTGCAATTAAGCACTTTATTTCACTGACTGTGCACAGTTCCTGGAGGATTTAGTGAAGCTCTTAAGCAATTCTGAAACATACTGTGCATATTTATCTAAAACTGTGCCCTAACTGTATAGCATGGACAGGTAAGAGACTTAATCAGAAAACAAAAAAGCAAACATTAAGGAAGAAATGCTCACAGGGGACAATAACACAAGGCAAAAGATACATTACTGATGACTGAATTACCTACACAAGCATTTGGTTTCTTATTACACTGTTAATCTTTGCACACACGATACAGGAGTGAGCAGCATTAATCCTTTACCTTGTTTTGCAAGACACAAGAGTGTCGCATGACACTATTGGCTTCTGTCCCCACCAGCATCTGAGAGCAGTGGTATTCCTGGATTTTGTGCAGGTCAAGAGTGCACCTCTGGCAGAGAGAAGATGATTTGTTCCCCTCTCTCTAACAAGTACAGTGTCAGACCATTCAAGGAAACTCACTGGACCTCTTCCCCATGTCCTGAAACTTCTCTTCCTTCCCCTAAACCCAGGATCATCCTAGCTAACTTTGGCTATGGCCCAGGCCTTTGCATTCTGTTCCCATTGACATCAAAACTTTATAAGGCACTCTCTACTCTTCATGCTACTGCAGGAGGAAGGGTTGGGTTAAGGAAATGCAGAATTACACAGGCACGCCAGCAAAATACCTCCCTGAAACAGCCCCCATATTGGTTTTGGTCCCAAGTAGAGAATAAAAAAAATATTTTGAATCTTGAATATATCAAGCACAAAAAGGAGATGAACAGCATCTACACTTGATAAAATAATAAATGAACCAAACTTTTCAAGCTAGAAGCTTACTGAACACAAAAGAGAGCAGCACACAACACAACCTTCCAAAAAAGAATTGTCACCTCGTGATTTATACTCGCAATATCGCATCTTTCCTGCATGAATTTCAAAGTGTATGATAATGTACTACAAGTCCTCAGAGCCAGAGCGAACTGCTGGATAGCTGGCTCAGGATCAAAGAGATCAGCATGCCAGAAAAACATCCATACAGCTTGAGACTAGGAGTTCATCTACCCACTACACCTGACAGTGGTGCAAACCTGACACTGCTCCTTGGCACGGCAAGTGAAGTGTGTTCGTCACTCCAATGACAACAGGCAAAGGACTTCATTCAGTCCACGTGGCTGACAGCAAGTTATACTGCAGTGTGGTGGGGAACGTTGTGGGACAAAGCATAGACTAGGAGCTGTAGCAGAGCTTCAGGGGGCTCTGGCTAGGAGCTAGAGAGCTGAGCGGGACTGCAGAGGGTGACAGAAGGGTTCTGAGAGGCTGTGCCTGGGGTGTCTCTCCTTCTTCCCTTTCACTAACCTACTGTTCTCCCAGCAACCTGATCTGGCTGAGGGATTTCTTCCCACTGTGGGACTACAAGGCCAGAATGGACTGGACATGCTGGGTAGAGCTGAAGACGATGAGGGAACTGCAGGTTGGAGTGCTAAACCTCCCATACAGTTTTTGAATAACGCAGCTCTCAGAAAGATTTCTGAGTGAAATACACATGAATACATGCACCTGTATCTGTCACACTGTATTGCCACATCCCTCAGTCTCCACGTAGCCAGTGTTCTGAGCGGGAAGGTTTGGCACAAGAGCTGGGAGGTTCCTCTCTGGCCGGCACGGGAGTGCAGAGCTGCAGGAGGGCTGGTGACACAGCTGCGCTGCTGCCCCGGGATGTGCCCATGCTGGGCTTGCTCCTTGGAGCACGGTCTGCACAGCCCACCACAGCGGAGACACCCCAACATTCGGCAAACACCTCACCAAACACACTGCAGGTACCTCCTACATCCTCCTTTACAATCTTGAGGCCTGGATATGCCCAAGTCCTGCTCACAGGGCACACTGCTGGGAGCTGAAGCAAATGTGACAGAACTGCCCATTTGCAATCCTTGATAGTTCACATTAAAAAAATACCACGGGAGTCCAGGAAATGCCTGACTGATAGTGTAAGCACTCATGTAAATTCGTGCACGCTGGCAGACTGATTCTCATAATTCAGGCTGGCTATATTCTTTGAAGATATGTCACTTCCCTGGATGTATGCAGCTGTGTGTTTGATGCTCACACTAGTTGGACAAAATGATTTGTTCATGATCTTAATGTTTAGCCCTTTCAGGGAAAAAAATTCCAGCACTTCAGGCTTTTGTGAGTCTGAAAGGCTCATTCAGTTTTTAATGATCTGCCTTCGCTTTTTTTATTACGATTATTTATTTGAAGCCTGAACAGGCAATTTGATGAATAAGTGAGAGAGAGGGTGGGAGAGAAAGCACACAAATAATATATTGTGTATAGTTTTGCCAATTACCATGGAACAATCCTCAACCAGTTGAGCAGATTTAATATTTCTGATATGCTAGTACATGGGGTTTCTTTTACATTCTTGTTGCTTTTCTCTTGCCTTATTATCAATTATTCTATTCAATTTCATCAGATTTTATATTTAGGAACTGATCCTGATGTTCTTGCTTACACAGTGGAGTAGTTACGTAGCTTCAGGAAACCAATGCCCTGATCCAACAAAAACAAAGTGCTGGTCTCCAGAGCTGGAGTGATATTCTCTGAATGCAAGGCTGTTATGCAAAGATGTTGAATTTCTCGCCCCTGCTGCTTCTGTGCAATACTTTTACAATTTTAACCCTCTGAATATGCATATGGTTGATTTCCTCCATTGCATCTGAACCAACACACAGTAACTTTAATAGTAAGATAATGTTTTCTCAGCAGTGTCAATAGCTGCCAACCACATTCTGGGAAAGGTGATGTCTCTCGGTGAGGCAGGTAAAGCACAAAACATCACACTGGCTGCTCATGGGGAGCCCAGAGCAAGCCTGATTGAGCTGATTCTCTATTTGACTCCCTCTGACATAAAAATGCATGGCTTCATCCTTTCTAAAGGGATAGACTGAGATGGAAGCAAGACCCAGTGCAATGCTTCTCATTTCACTATACTGATTTCACTCAGAGGATCTATCTCTACATATCTACAAACCTGCTGACCTTCTCATATGATAAAAAAAAAAAAAATTTAGAACACACTTTACCAAAAAAATAAAATCTCAGGGAATAATGTAATAAAGAATGATAATTCTTTCACAGCTCTTAAATCCAACCTAGTTCACAGCAAAGACATCCATTCAACGTTTTGCTGAATTTAAATGCGTTGTTCAGGTCCATCTCTATATACAGCAACATACTACTTTTTTTCATTCTGTGTTTTCCAGAGAACTGCTGTATGAAGGAGTGTGAAATTTGGGCCTGAAAGCATTGACTATTTTTGAAGCTAACCATAAGCGTCTGGTCTACTAAATCATTTCTTAAGCAAAACCAGCACACTCTTCATTTGAGATCATTTAGCATCCTCTTGATTATGGTATGACGTTACTTAAACTGCTGGGAAACTTTAGTTACTCAGTACATTTTACACTGATCATACTTTGCCAGTAAAATTTTAAGTACTACATAGTTAAAGAGACATCTTTCACAGCTATTGACTGAATATTAGTATGATGTTTTATTTCTACTAGCCTCCAGTAGACTGTAACTAAATATTAAAAATGAGCGCTAGATTTGGTGACGCTTATTCCCTCATTGGTATCACTATCTGACTCTTGAGTCCTGTTTCTCTTTACCCCATTTGTGGTCCTATCCATCTGATTTATAGCACAAGCTGTAGCAGGAAGTGGAAAGGAATTCTAAATCAGCACTCATTCGTCAGACTTCAACACTAAGTGCAAAATATGGTACTAAAGATAGACAGAAAGCTTTCTTCCTTCTCCTTGTAGAAAATACTTCCTTGCAAAGGACTTCATGGTAATGGTTATGAATTTTCCAATACTCAGCTGCACTGCACGTGTGTGTTATCAGTCAGGGAAAAGTTTAAGGCAGGTTCAAACATGCAGAGTACATCCAACTTTACGACTTAATTGCGCTGAGAACCAGCACTGTTAGTTCAGATCAATGGTGCTGAGAGGAGCATTTCTAAATCTCAAAGCTTACTACACCAATTTGCAATTATCATGCAAAGTGTCCACTTACTGCACTGTCCTGTAAGATGATGCCTTTTCAAGAGACATTAAGGGTTTTCATTTCTCCTGCTCAGCTTTCTTTTCCGTCTTGAAGTTTCAGGCCATTTAGAGGACTTGTGCTGTCTGACATATGGTGCTTATACTATATGCATTGTTGAATTACTGCTTCAAAATAAGACACAAGCCTATTTTAATTAGATTTATGGGGAATCTTCCTAAGGCAAATTCCTCCCAATTGCAACTACTGAGCACACCTGAGATGAAGGGATGGCGGCGGGGCGGGGGGGAGGGGGGGAGTTGTCTGTCTTTCAACATAAAATACAGTTTGTTTGGTTATTTTCATTATCAAAACAGGTTAATAATATTTTCAAAAGAAGCAAAGTGCCTCATCTTTATGAATCATTAACTGTTTATCCATAAATATTCACGAAGCAGCAAGAAATAAAGGAAATGAGGTTTCCTGCCCTGGAGTGTACAAAATGATGTTATAGACACACATGTTGTAGCAGCAAAGTACCTGGGAACACGTAACCCTTGAACCATGTGGACAGAATGAGAGAAGACTCAAAGTGACTAAGTTTTTTTTCTAAGGTCTTTCAAGACAAGCAGATGCCTCTGGACCTGGAGCCACAAAACACCGTCCTGAACCCCTAGAGACATGTAGCTGCTCCTGCTTTGGGATGTGTCCTAGAGAAACCCAACACCTCCACAGCACACTGGCAGGGTTGGGAGCAGCAATCCTGTGCCCTTTACCACACTGCTCACACCCTTCTGCTCTCTTCTGCCCAGGACAGCGCTCGGGGACCACAACCCTGCGACTCCGACTGTGCTGATCACAGGCACGAGAGTAGGGTGTGAAAGCACAGAGGGAGCAGATGGGATTGGGGAGTAGGGGAAAGCATCTGAAGCAAAGACTTTTCACTCTCTTCATCACTCAGACTCGGAACTGAGTGGCTGTGAGGTCACCACACAAAGTCAGTGGACACTGAAAAGAACCTCACACCAAGGGTTAGATCAGTGCAAGCCTGCTACAAGGCAAGCATTAGCACTTCATGACTTAAGGAGGCTACTGCACTGGCTTTTGAAGGCTTACCAGAAGAAGCTGTTGTTTTTATCAATATCTGCAGAAATGAAAGTTGCATTTCATGTGAAAAGCTACTCTGCTTAAATGGAACAGCTGATGAGGAGTAACCCCCTCAAATTGTGTTAACACCTGGTCCATTTAATTTCTGCTTTGAATGAGATTATACAGTTGAATTCTAAGCTGCTCAGTGAAGGAGGCTGGGAGGGAAATGCTGACACCCTCTTACTATGGCAATATTGAATGGTTCTGCTATAAAAGGTACTGCAATTTCACATTTGTGGTGTGAGCTAAATGGGAAGTAATTTGTTGTCACTAATATAAACCACATTTATCAGCACAGAAGTTATCTTACCATTTTGGACATACTCTAAGAGTGTTTAAAATTTACAAAATGCTGGTGTGTGACCTTAATGCATACTAAGCAGCCAAGATTACAAATACAGATCCATGGCCACAACTGCATTTTGTTAGATAAAACCCCCTGGTATCTACATTAGAAAACTGTAAATGTGGCTTTTTCTAAAAATAAGACATGTTAATTGTGGCAGTTAAAGATGCCAGTGGGATAGCAAACTGAAGAAAACACTTAAATGAAGCTGCTATGTAGTGAACAATAAAACCTCAAATCAGGAATATGCGTATTAAAAATCACCAGGATGTTAAGCAAATCTGACATAACAAGGACCCCTGAATTCAGCATCTAGGACACGGAGAGCTATGTAATGATATAGAACCTAATGAAGGACGGTCTTTTTCTAAAAGTAAATATGTAATATTTCATAAGCTGCAAATGAGCTCCTTACGTGGAACTGTGGAGCATCTCACTCTCATTAGCCATATTAAATTCACAGAAAAAGAAATGCAAATACAAATTATTCCTATCCTTTCTAACAGTGTTTTAAAATAAGTTTTCAGGAACGTGCAGCTACCCCAGCAGGGAATGGAATGAAAAGTAAAGAGAAACATGTATAATCATTCCCTTAATAACAAATTACTCTTCTAATTTACTGGACAGAGAGACTCAATGTCCATACCATTTACGTGTAGCTCCTTGCTGTTGTGAAAGTTCTGACACACTCTTACCAATCCAGTGCAACCAGCCGTCCTTGATAAGACACTCATGAAATCCCGGCTTCTCCCTCGCTCCCCCCAGATCTCTCCAGGTGCCGCGCTCCGTGGCTGTGCAGTGACTTACAGTGGGGCAGCAGGAGGATCCCAGAGCCCACATCACCCGAGAGCTTGAAATCTCATCTGAGCAGTGCTCTGTACCACACAGAAACCAAAAAATGCTTGGAGATTCTCCAGTTTAGGAGACATAATTATAAGGACCTCTTTCTGAGCTCACTACTATTTTCACATTCACAAATTTTGTGTGTACTAGTGATCGCTGTATTACTTTTTCTAACTGTGATGTTCATCCTAGTCCCTAACTTTTTTTTTCTTTAGAAGCCCTTATTTCTCTCTATAAATATATATAACTTCAGCCCTTAAAAGTGTTCTTAGGACATTTAACTGTGAAGATATACCAAATAGAAGCAGAAATACACTTATTAAATATTATAGTGGTCAAATGGTCCCTTGTAGCAAGTATTAGCTTGTTTTTGCCTCAGTCAGTATTTAACTCTTGGCTCAATAAATCTTGATGCACTCCTCATTCAAGTCAATAGCTGTTTAATATTTCATGATTGAACTAACCAGTGAGCACCAAATAAATCTGTTTCCTTGTACTCTGGGAAACACACACCATCTGCATACGGGCCAGGGACGCAGGGTTTGATCTGCCCTGGGGAAAGTGCCTTTTGGATTCACCCCTGCTACCTCCTTGCTTCTATCTGCTGCAAGCCTTCCTCTCTCTGCGTCACTTCGGCCTCTTCTCCCTGAAAAGCAGATGACCTCTCATCATCTATATCGGTCTTGCTGTCAATGTGCTCTCTCTGCTCCGAGTGCTTCAAGCATTTAGCCTTTGGTTTAGCAAAACATAGTGCAGATGCTGGAAGTTTAGATCTATGATCCTGACAGCAGACTTGCTCAGACTGCTGGAAGCCATGGTGCCATTTGAAGACAGATTGCTTTTCTTAAGTGCATCTATGCCTATTACTATCTGTCACTTGCAGCTCTGTGGGGTTAAGCTGTCATGACTTCTTTTGGGTTGTTTAGGGAGTAAAAGAAAGCAAAGGCCTTACTTCCTTGTCACTCTGCTTTGTCTAGCTGTCCTGCAGAGAGGGGAACACCTTTGGGTATTCTCTCTTGCCAGCTGCTGGCCAAGGAAGGCGCCGGAGCAGCAGAGGGAAGTGCTTGGGCTTTGTATGTCACCCGTATCCTCCCTTAAGAGCAATAACTGGGTATATGGAAGGAGAGAATAAGTTGCTTCTTAAAGGCATGGAAACAACTGCCTCAAAGCAAGGAGAATCATACTTTAGTGCTAGTGTGTCCTGTAGTTTAAGTGCTCAAACTATAACTGGTATTACAGCTTTTCTTAGGCATTGGCATGGCTCCATCGCTGCAGAAACACATCACCTCACAGGGATTACTCTTCTTATCTCATGATGCACTGATTTGATAAGAAGTGCTACTTTTCAGCTGAAAGCCAGAGAGCAAGTGACTCGTCCAAGCATGGCGATGGTGCTAAGACTGAACCTAATTTTCTGAAATATAAAATTCTGTCATTTGCACTTACAGTGCTTCCAACCAAAACCAACCGTATAATTTGATCTTCAGCACACTTATAGAAAACTCCACTCATTAGCCAGCTGAGTGAGCACAAGTTAAACAAGCAAGCTTATGTCCAGGACCATGCTGCCACTACTCACATCCTCTCTACATTTTTGATTTAGGAATAACACCCCAAAGATTTGTTCATCTTAAAAAAAGCGGTGAGGGAAAAAAGCCCAAATGATGTTTATGCAAAAAGGACACAATCAATCTAGCAAATAACATTATTTGAAGGAGCAAACGTACTGCCAGAACGCATCTCGGGTGAGCCACATTGCCTGCTCTGCGCAACCATCACACCAAGACAGGAGCAACCTGTAACAGTCTTCCAGGATACACTGTACTGGACCCGACTGGTAACTCCAGCCTCAGAGAGGCTTCCAACACCAGTCAGCACTGCTGATAACACCTGCCGGCACTGCCAAAGTGTCCTGTCAGCTTAGGAAATCAGAGCAAGTGACACGTTGATCAAGCTCTGTCCCGGGGGGGCCAGCCCGGGGCTGTACAGCGGGGACACACGGTGCTGCCGGCTGGTGCTGCCAGCTCCATGGGTTCCCCACAGAAATCTCTGCAGACACAGCTGGGAGTGAGACCCAAGGTGCTGGCTGCTGCTTTTAATTACCGTGCTTGCAATGCATGGCTGTTCTTTAAGAAACTTCTAATTTCCAGATCAGAACTTTTGTAGATCTGCCTCATTCCTAGTTCTCATTGCTTTTGAACCCAGAGGCCTGAAGGGCTGTTTTAAATTGCAGCATTTTGTATTAGTGACAAAGACTTATGCTTTTCTTACTGCATGTGATCATGCCTGCACAAGTTGTGGTTTAGACACTAATAAGCAGCTTTATGATTTATTTTAGGATGATAATCTGAACTTGTTAGCTTTTAAAAAGCAGAGTTGTTTCAAATTCATTTCTTTTTTTATGTTACTGCTTCAAGCTTTGGCATTCAGAAACCTTAGATGCAGAGAAAAAAAATAACGAGCGCTCAATTAAATTAGCGGCTCCTAAAGTTCTGTCTATAGCGCTGGCTCTCCTCCTGATCTCCAGATGAAATAAAACAGATGTGAGGGGAAATGAATGGAGCAGCCAAAGTAAACGGTGTGACTTGGTCAAAAGGAACTCCCTTTCCCCCACAACACTACTAGACTCCCCCTGCACCAAAGCCAGCTAAAGGGATATAAATACTTTGCCATTTACACCTGGTTGAAGCTTTCTGGATTTAATTTCCCCTCTCTCCCCCCCCCCCCCCCCCATTTTCCCCTCTTCTTTTCATCTCTCCCTTATTCCAGCCATCCCCTCCTTCGGTATATACACACATGCGTAAATATACACACGCATATAAGCACAGAGCAAAATATGGAATGAATTTTTGAAACACATGATTTGCCGGTTGACATTTCTGACATGTGAAATGCTAACTAAATGCCCTGTAAAAAATTCTAGAGTGAGTCATTTTATGACAATTTTTTTGAGCTACAGTCCATATTTGGAACTCTAGCAACAGATATTAGTTAGCATTTTGTGCACTGTGCCTTTAGCATAACACTGATTAATAACACCAGCTCTGTCATTAAAATAACTATTTTCTCTAATATTGCTTGGGTTTTTGTATTGCACTTTCTTTCAAAGACAGTTATAAATTGTGCAAAGTACGTAAAAAAAGCTACACTTTTTATAATATTAAATGGTATCCATACATCAGTTTATCATTTAATCTTGTGCTGCTTATAAACTGCTCCAAAGACATTGGGACAGCAGAATAGATGCCCAACAACATTTGAAATAGGGTTACCAGGCCAAGGAAAACTATTGTGCCAACTGAGCTGGCAACAAGCAACACGCCCCACAGAATGGGATTGCAACCCGCTCATGTACATGTCTGAGGCTCACTTGACAACAGAACTAGGTTATAAAAGAAAAATAATTTAACACAAAATATAAGAGAACAAGACAGCCAGGATGGAGATGAAGAGCCAAGCCCTGGGCAAGCATTTGTTGCCACTGGAAGTGAGAGAAAGCCATCAATGCTCCTGCTTGGTGAAAAAGCCACAAGCTGCATGATGGGCTGATCTAATCCCAACTATCATGGTAAGGGCAGTGAGAAAAATACAGAGGCACTTTTATTTAGTTTAAATCTACTAATCTGTTGTGCAAGCAAAAGTGCAGAATGGCTGTCCCTAACAACCTATATCGACCCCTATGTTTGTTTGCCCCAGTTCTTACTTATCCCTGGAAGGAAGTTTTAAATTGCAAGTGACTGCAGGAGCAGTGCTCAGGCAGCCACCTTGGTGCAGCCGGTACTATGAGAGGGAAAAAAAATAAGACTTCCCGCAGAGATGGTCACTTCTGTCTGCAAAGACGCAAGCAAATTAAAAGTACAATTGGTCCAATAAGCTTAGACCAAAACACAGTAGTCTGGCAAGTACTCAGTGAGCTCCCCCATGACAATGATTTCCCCCAGCATTCAGACAGATCACCAGCAAGCTGCCAGCTTCCCCCTATTTGTTAGGGACATCTCTACCCCATGCATGTGGTCATGGTGCCTTTCCTTTGCACATAACATACGGTGTTGCCTACTACTGGTCTGGTCTTCCAGAAGAAAGAATCAAATATTAACAAATAGATATAGTGAAAAAATTGCATAGGTGACTTTCTAAGGTAGCTTGTTGCACTATAAAACGAAAGAAGCTTCAAAAGCAGCTAATAACCCAACAGCCCCCAATCTCTGGGGTCTGTCTGCAGGCTCCAGGCTCCCAAATGCTCTCCCCGTTCCATCTGGATGGTGGTACCGCACAGGGCGCAGCACTGGGAGCAGCTGTGCCCCGACACACCACCTCCGTCTGCTCCTCGCATGCTGTATGTACTTCAGGTTCGTTAAAAAGCCTGTCACCACGTTCCGGCTCAATTAAAACCAGAGAAAATCCACTTGAACCAATTGTTGAGGTAAGTGTTGTGAATACCCCATAAAATAAACGCAAAGCCAACATGAATTGGCAGGGCTTCATCCTCCCTCATGAATATGCATAACTAATATATAAAACGCTAATCTTGCCCTCCTCCACTTCCTTTCTGCCTTCTCCGTCTGTCCCTTTTGGAGTTAAGCACTTATCTCCTATGTAGTGAATAGGGCCCCATTATGTGAAGGGCTGCAGAATTTTAATGAATTGCAAAATATAGCTAATTATGGAAAAAAAAAGACATCTTCTGCACTTTTTCATGTAAATTAGACAAATTAATTGGTGTTCCGTATTTTTTTAAATGCACGCAGCCCTGGGAGGGAAGAAAAAAGGCTACTTGACAATTCAGCAATGGAATCGTGATAGAGAAAGGAAAACAGAGGGGGCATTTCTGACACACTGCACTAATCCAGCCTCCAAAGTGAATACTTCCTAATTCCAATCTAGAATCGTGAGAAAGTTATGGAAGTCTGTTCTCACAAACCCAGTTATTAATTTTTTAAGTTTTCACCTATCTGAAGTCCTAAATCTCAGCAATGAATATCAACAGCGAGGTCCAAGCAGCGCGGGGCAGGAATAGTGCAAGTTTTCCCACAGCGCTCAGCTGATGCAGCTCCGCACCAGCTCCCCGGTCAGGTAACACCGACAGAACCAGCTGTTCTGGTGAAACCCTGTCCACAAAAGAGACAGTAGCAAATTGCATAGATTTTAGCAGTGTACATTATGACAAATTACATATATTTTATGAGATTTTGAGTCCTTCAAAAAACAACAGAACATCTGCACTGGCAACCTAAATAAAGGTGTTACAAGTTAAGCAGAGCTTAAAAACAGAGCACTCTGTCAGTTACAATGAAAAAAATGGGTTTACTTCTCTAAATGTAAAACTGACTCTGGATAGTTTCAGAGAAGGTTACTGTCAGAAAACAACACAGCAGCCACAAGAATAGTTTATACTAAAAATTACTATATAACACATGCTATGGTATGTTAGGACTGTTCTTTATAAATAACATTACACCCTTACATAGCAACTGACTTCTATAAGGAAGTATTCAGGCTGATTTACTTAAATGTAGCATGGCAGTGCTATCACACACTATATATACATATATACTTTTTTTTTTTTTTTAAATCTAGTTGTGTTGGAGAAGTGTCCTATCCTGAACAATTAAGTCCATAATCTGCTCACATGGAGCACAACTTCATGTCCTGAGGGCCTTCTAAATCAAGTCACTTCCATTAGAATCAAAGCAGTGCACAGAAACTGATAGCAATGCTGTTTTCTCTGATGGACCTTGTGGTCCAGACATTACGCTGCTCTCCTATTTCATACATGCATTCTATATACACAGAGAAAAAGCTGTTTTCCCCTTTGTTTTAATGTATCACAACTGATATGGCTTCTACAAGTGTATGATGGTTAAATACCTCAGTGAGGATTAGGAGTGTTTCTTTGGGTGCTGTACATGAGACAGGAGATGCTCATGAAGACAAAGGTGCTGCTGCAGCCAAGGCAAGGAACAGCTCCTCCCCGACAGGGAGATGCCAGAGCAGGAACCTCACTCGAAGGGCTCTGAATCTCCCCTAAAATTTCTCTTCCTCTCCCGTAACCCTAGAGGGATCCTAAGGACAGTAAAAAGGACTAAAATTGGCCTTTCATAGTATTCCTGTATCTCCTCATCAAAGAAATTACAAGTGAAAATATCTAAAGTGCCTCTAAGTTCTACATTCATTACAAATGAACTTCATAACATTAATATGAGGTAAAACCAAGAAAACTTTCCATCCTGTTTTACAGATGGAATAATTGACATTATTTACATGGATCTTAACATTTAAGTTACATTAAAAATCTAAATTAAAAAGTAACTTGACTCTGACAGAAGAATGATAAATGCTGAACGCAATTTTATCAAAGCAAGAGTTCAAAGCAATGCAAACCGCAGCTGATCCTCACTGGCATGAAGAAAGCATGCCTGAGAGATATCAGAGCTTGTTTCAGGAACTGATTTATTTGAAACATGAAACGTTTCTTAGAAAAAAAAAGTTGCTGATTATAATTTTTTAAAAACCAGTCAGTAAGTCCTTCACTAAGCTGGGCAGAAGATAAACTGTGTTGTGGGTCATCTGCAGACTACTTGAAAGGTTGAAAGTGCTGAGTGCATTAGAAAGCACTAGCGAACAAACTATATCCATATTAAACGCTTGTGGGGAAACCTGCCTGCTCCTATGAAACATTTGTGCCTTGTTAGGAACTTTAGAAGATTAGTCAGGGTTTACTATCACATTTTTATGTAATAGAGGGAACCCTCTGGTAACCTCTGTTAATACGCCTCATTTTATTAATCATGACTTAAACTTAAAAAAACAGCACTCTTTTCCATCACCCATCTCTTTTAACCATACTAGAGCTAGCTTACATTTCATTTTTAGATAATAGATCTAGTATCAAATGTCCTTTGAAATCAGCCTAGGTTTTTAGGGTTATTTGGATCAGGCAATGAATTAACATATCAGCATCTGAGCGTCTCCTTAACTGCTAAGCAGATGCTACATCTTACCTCCAGTCATTGATGAAAATTTAGACTATTTTAATTGCTTTTCTGAAAAGAACGGAATGAAGCACCTTCTTTCTAACCAGGCCTAGAAAACAACAGAACCAGTGAGCGGAGTGCCTGTTTTTAAGAATACTTTATTTTCTCTCTTTCTAATAAATGAGATATGCAATTAGCTTAGATAGAAGTATTTGACATAGTCACTAGAAATCACGTAAGCTTGAATGTATAGGTCAGCTTTGCTTTTCCTGCTAGCAAGAATTGTCTTGGCTTCTGTTTATAAGGTACCTAATAAAACACAATCATAATTGAAGCCTGTAAAGGTGTGATACATCTGAAATATAATTGGTAAGTTCATGCCTCTACTACTGTTAGGTCTAATTCAAATCTTAAGTAACTCAGGTTTTGTTGTGAACAAGAAGAGTGACAACACAAAATAGCACAAGATGGTAAGATCTACTTCAGTAAGTACAGCACAGCTGTGATGTCTTGGATCCAACTGGAATCAAGGAGCTCTTCTGCTGAAGGTTAAATTAGTCTATGTTCAAGTATTACCCAGTTTGCATTACACTGCAATCTCATCTGTCAGCTAAAATATCCTAAATGTTGCATTATCAATCACAGTGTGTTTGATTTTAAAACTGTATGAAATTTCAGGCTCTGTTTTTCCACCATGGCAATCAGTAACAGCTTCAGCAGTGACTCCTGTGCGAGGCAGGACACGTCTGTCAGGGCCCAGCTTCACAAAGCTGAGTTTCCTCAGACAGGATCAATTAATATGAGAGTGGCCTTGACTAAAGGGAGTGAGAGAGAAAGAGCACCAATTTCTTTGCTATACTATAACCTCTGGAGAAGCAAAGGACTGTCAGCTGGAATTAACCTCTGACCCTGGGATAGCTGTCGACTGGTCCAATGTCCCCATCCAAACACGAGCGAAAGGGCCTTATCTAGAGCTCCGATGCATTTCAGTTCAGCCAGTGGGTCCCCAGGTCCCTGGCGGGCTCTGGAGGGGACGCACCCCGCTGCTCGGCCACCACGCAGCTCCTGAATCAAGGTGGGGACAGAAACCTCGCTGCGGGCTGATCTCTCTCACCCAGAGCCAGACCTGCACCGCTCACCCACGTAAAGCGCTCACAACATACACAGCATTCTATACATGCAGTATTGCCATTCATGAATCTAGTTAGGAAAAAGCTAGTAAATCAAAAGTATATTTTAAAGAACAGGGTCTGTATAATAATTAAATTATTAAGTTAACGTTATCAAGCTTCATTTATATTTGTCTAGATAATGAACGAGATCTATCTTCCTGCTGCTAACAAAATTTATTTGCTAACATATACTCCCACAGTCCAAAGCATTACTAGATGATTTTTCCCGATACACAGACATTATACAAAATAAATAGCTTTGAATGGCATTTCAAAGATATCATTCATTTATTTCTACTTCCTATCTGCCTAGAACAAAAAAAAGGATCACCATGTTTTTCTTAAATTCTTCAGCTTAGCAAATTTCTTGCAACAAGCACTATCACCATCTATCCTTTACATTATCCATGCTGACATATACCCTTCACTTTATATTTTTCCTAGTACAGACAGCACATAAGATGCTCAGGGTGCCCTTTTAAATATATACTCTAGTGCTAGATGTATGTTGTGTACACAGAATGGCCATTGTACAGCATTTCTATCTGTATCATTAAAAAAATTGTGTCTCTTCTACCTTTAATTGCTGACGAATTCATCGATGTCATGAGGAAACTGTGAGATGGTTAAATATCTTGAACTGGCAGTAAATTTGCTTCACGTTCAAAGGACATCTTTCTGTAACAAATCTGTATTTCAAAGTATGTTTTCTTAAGAAGAAACATTTTAAAATGGGATTATAAATTTAAAAGGCAATAAAATAGTACAAATAGCTTTCTCCTTCAAATGGTCCGCTGCACATCATAAGTGTACTGTAAATTAGGAAACCACAATTACTCCTCTAATCCTCAGTTTTCCAGGAAAGTAGCTTGGAATTTTACAAGAATGTCAGAAATTCTGGCAAAGAAAAGGTGATTTCTATGAAACATATGTCCTCTCATCTGCTCAGTCCAGTGTTCCTTATCTATCATAATGTCCGTTATTGCTTTCTAACCCAGAAATAAAGACAGCCATCTTTCCAATCCTTTACTTCAATCACATTTCCAAAAAATGATCTAATGATCCTCACCATGAAAAATGATGATCCTTAATTCTCTATTTACTCTGGGCTTTGTTTTGCTTATAGCTTTTTGTCCAACTTAATTTTTCCCAAAGCCTTCGGTTAGACTGAAGTGATATGTATTTGATGAGCCTCTAGAAATAAAAGCATTTTGCTTGATCAGAGACATTCAAACTCCTGTGAAATCAGGTTTCACTTTCAGTATGTCTCAGGTTTCTTCAGGCCTTCAAAACTTCAGTTGCCTTGTTGCTATAATATTCTGCCCATGAACAGTAAAAAGTCTTGTCCCCAGGATCTCGAAGGAAGAAAGGAAATTATACTTCCATCGCATTCTTGATGTGTTCCTTGCTCCCAGGACACCTGAGAATGCCACCAATTTATACTCACTACTAGTGAGGCTGTTACAAATTCAGCCTAATGCAAACATGGTAGGGAGATTTTGAATTATGGCATGAAGGAGTCTAGTGATCCATCCTCAGCCCCTGCTCCTGTGTCTGACAGCTGGTGCTCAGACCAGCAACATCAGCAGGACAACCCCCGATACCTGAGCATCTCCAGATCTCCTCCTGTGGTAACAGCTGGTCTTTCAAGATCACTTGCCCTAGTCACAACAAAGTAAGGTAGTCTTTAGCTGTCTATTACAGAATAGGAGATCATGTGAAGGAGAGATTTGTCCTTGGGAACACCAGGAGTTTGAGTCCAAGATGTAAATTAAAACTGAGTTCTCATTTGTCTTGTATATCCACTCTGAATACTTCTCCATCTCTGCCACGTAATCATCCTTTGCTTCCACTTGACTTACCCAATTCCTGTGAGGCTGCCTTCCTCAACCTGAATACTGAAAACAACGCTCATGACTAAACAAATGGACATTAAAAAAAAAAAAAAAGTCAGGATATTGATTCCCCAGACTTATTTGATCGCACTTCCAGTGGACGGGTCATTATGAGCTCTGTCTCAGTAAGCTGATACAGTATATTTTGTAATAAAAATAATAATCATAAGTTCTTGTGATGAGAAAGCTCACTGCTAAACTTTCAGCCTTTCTCAGGGACTGGGAAAGACCAAGTGTTTCTGTCTGGATTAGCAAAATTATAATTAGAGAGTCTGCTTTATTTACATTGAGCTGCATTTGCCACTTCACAGCACGATCTTCAACATGTGAATCTGCTTCAACTGAGGCTTTGTATTTCCTCCTCCTCCCTTTTACATCAGTTGGTACATCTTCTGTACAATACATTCCAAAGTTCCTTATATACCCTAATTTAGGACAGAGCTGCCTGTGCTGAGGAACGAACAGAAGGAAGAGGAAAGATAGTTTTTGCACCAGGTTGCCCTCACCACTCTCCCACAGAACACAGTGCTGGAGGAAAACACTGTTCCTGTGACTTTTGTCCTCCTGTGGGGCAGGGACAGCAGCTCTAGGCCCTTACACACCCGGGCTCTTTCCACTCCACACAGGAACTGGAGCTGGCAGTTATCGCTCTGTGCAAAGGTGAGGGATTGCTTGATTAATATAATAAAACAATAGCTACCCAAAAAAAGGAAGGAACTCCCCCTTTTAACAAAACTATATATTTCTCTGAAGCATTTCCTTTTCCTAGGGCGAACAATGAATATATTCTCTGAAACAGGTTTAATTTTAAGGCTTCAATACCACTGCATCCTAAAAAGACCCCTGTTCCACTGGTAAATGCCAAACGACTCCTAAAACGTGAAGGAAAACACAAAACTTGGAAGGACTCAGTGTACATATACACTAAAACACGCACACAGACAACATATGTTACCATTGCTTCCTTTGTGTTCACTGCTGCTGGACAACTGCCAGAAACAGGTATCGAAACATGGTGAAGAAACTTGTTTTTACAAAATTTCTAAGAGTGGGCTGGAGGTTCAGACACAACGGAGAGTTCCTGTGTGCATTCCCAACCTGGGCATGTTCAGCACACTGAACTCCTGAAACTTTGGCAGATCATTCATCAAAACTCAGAGTTTTTTTTTCCCCACTTGAAAAGGTTTTTTGTTTCTTTTATTATTATTTTTTTTACTGCTAACCTTTTTCCTCCTTTTGTGGGGCAGTTTTCTATCCCTGTTTCTTCTGCGACTCTTTACCTTTGCCATTAATCTGCAACAGGCAAACTTGTCAAATGTCACCAACACCCAAACAATAATTAAAAGCTTGAACTTTTCTTTTTGCTTTTTATCAAGTATGTGGCTCTGACTTTCAGTGTGACTGAAAACAACTCTTTTCTAAAGAAATATAATTATAAAACCAAAGCAGCTCATATTATCAGCATTTGGTTTGTAGCTCTGGCATCTATGTCCCAAGCCTCTATTTTAAAACTCATCAGTATGTTCAGAAAAATGGTACAAGAGAATTAGAGTGCAACTTTTGTGGATTCTCAACTTCTCAATATATCATATTACAAAGCAACATGTCACGTACATGTAGCTCTCAGTGAAACTGTGATTACAAATGGACATCTCGGTATCTCACATCAGTTATTTAGGGAGGAGGCACTTTTTGAGCTGTTTTCTGGAACCAGAATTATACTCCTTCCCTGATCTTATTCCTAATTTAGCCCTGAGTGCACTTGTGTTAGTTACTTCACTGACTTCATGAATATCTGCCTGCTGCCATAGACTCCTGTTTTAAGGAGACCCAAGAAAGCAAACAACTACTTATTCCAAAGGGTGATGGAGCCCATTCCCAGCTCAGGACGTGGATACGGCCCCCACCAAACCCCAGCCCTTCAAGATCAAATGCTGTCCTGCCTAGAATTCGAAATAAAAGTTATTACAAACTACGTGTGAAGATGAGCACAGGGCGGGGTGGAAGGGATATGATACCTTCTAAGGATCAAGTACGAAACACGGAAGCGCAGCAGGCCTGGAAGATTCATGATGGGACATGACACTGTCTACAGTGAACCTTCTGGGTGGGAACTAAGCACAGTAGATGACAGAAACAGATATTTTGTGGATGTCTATCAACTTATCTTATTTCAGAGACAGAGGAAGAAAAAAATCACATCAATATGACAGTCACAGGTAACTGCATTTACTGAAAAAGTCGTCAGTTTCATGCGAGCTCAAAGCTTTTGATTGTCTTCAACTTGCAATGCTCAAAATCATATGCATACTCAAATGTATACACACACATATATATGCCAGTAGATTACAGCTGACAGCTTTCTGAAAGGTACCAAAGTCCAGACAAGACAGAAGCCTGTTCAAGCTGTTGTAGATATTTCATCTAATTTCTGTCACATCTAAAACTTTGTATAAAGCCATACTAAGTAACAGTATCCTAAAATGAAAAGCTGAACTGCCAACAAGCACTGTGGACTTGCAAATGCTAAAGAATATTTTGGGGTGAGGGAGGGAGTAGAAGGAACAAGAAAAACGAAACTCTTCCTCAGTATTATGTCTCCAGGGCAGATGTTGCTATTTTCTGTTTAGTCCTGGACTGGAAAGCAAAAATACAGCATGTTTGAATTCTCAGAATTTTGTGCTCTTTAAGAAATTGATGCCATCTCCCCCTTCACAAACCAGACTAACACTGCCTTCTCCCACCTCCCTCATAGTGCTTACAAAATGGTGGAGGAAATGTGACTGATTTAACTGCAGCAACGTAACTCTCATATACTAGTGGCTGTGACTCTCGAGGCTTTAATCTAAGTCCAAGGCAGAAGGCCAGGGACTAAGTGTGAATTTGCTAAATCTCCCCCATTTGCTTCTCTTCCCTCTGACAGACCCTGAGGTTTCAGCTCACTTAAACTTCCATTATCAACCACTGTGAATGACTGATACAACAGGAACAGAGGGATGCTGAGAAACATCTTTGGGGGTGACGCTGAGATTGACCTGAATTCTGGGGCTTGCAGGGAAGTACCACAGCCCCAAACCCCACAAATGGGACTTTCATCCCACGTAAATCTTCTACAGAGAAGCCTGTCCACACACTCGCCCACACCCACACGAGCATATGGCCGCTTCACACACAGGGCTTGTGCTCCATCCTTCTCCTGTCACCCAGTTACCACTGTCAGAATTAAATGTTTCATTTACAGTGGGGATTGGGAAAAAGGAAGGAAAGGAGAAAAAAAAATGAGAGTAGGAGGGAGCTAAAAAGCAAGAAGTCTTTTCAGACCACTTCCCAATCCCCCATAGGAAAAGGTGGTTAAAATCTTCTCTAGGATTCAAACGAATTCCTTGAGTATTTTCCACAGACCAGAATTTTCTTGGGTTTGAGGCTCCAGTAAAATGATTTTGTTCTTTTTCTCTGTGTGTACCAGCCAGAAGGAACTAATGCATTTTGATCATATGATCTCTTCGAAATTGCTACAAGCCTAACAGCAGGCTGCACAGCAACTGCACACAGTTTAACTCCTGTTCACTAGTTTAATCCCAGTTTGACAGTTCATATTGAATTATTTTAGCTAAGCCCAGATTACAGTCATGCAAGTTTTCCCCTGCCTGAATGATAAAACAAAGCATCCACACATAAAAAACTGTGCTGGCTTAATCAAAACAGTGCAACACCAAGAGTTACAGCTAAAACTCTGCCTACAGGCACTTACTAAGAACACAATGCCCTGCATCCTTTGCCCCTGTTTACGTGCTCGGTGCATCACTCTCTGGCACTTCTTCCAAGAATCTCTTCTCAGAAATCAAACTACCATATGTGCTAACATGCCTGCGCAGTCCAAAAACTTCCGAAACAGGAGTAATCGGCAAGGAGAGAAACTTCCTGCGTGGATTAAAACGGCAGTGGAAACGTGGTTGGACTTCATCACTTCGAAGCGTTGCTGGCAGAGCAGCCTGACGGACACACAGGACAGCTTCGGCTTCCTCAAAGAATAAAGCCAACATTTCCAGAGCATTTGCTAGAATTGATGTGTTGCATAGGGATAGTTTTGCCTTGTTATTATTTCCTATCTAATAGTATACCTTAGCATACAAGATAAAACAGTTTCTTACCGTCCTTGGCCCTACCAGTCACAGGTTTTATATCACACCTTTAGCTTTTCTTCTTGACTTGTCGTAATTTTTGCTTTGTACTGCTTAGTATTCCTCTTTCGTTACTTCTGAAATTGTAAAGTATTTTTCGTTTGACACTGAATTGAGATGGTTTATTACCAGCTAATCCCATTTCCTGAACGTGCACTCATGACTTCCTGGCTTCAACCATTACACTTAGGAGCTAAACAGAAACTTCTTATTTCAGAAAGTAATTATTTGAGTTTTCAAAATAAATCCAATATATATAAGTTTTGTTTGACTGTCTCAGAATTAACTAGCAATTTATTATATTTTGTTTGGATTATTAGCTAATATATCATATTACCAATTCGAAAGTTATTTTACGTGTCTGGTAACTGGTGTGCAATTTTTAGTCTACTGAGTATTTGGAAGCGATTAGCAAAGCTAGATGGAAAAAAATCTTAAAAAATACATTAACCAATAACTGAAATAATCTTTATAATAAGAAAGTATAATATTGCTTCATATGGTTCATAAACACTCTAAATGAAGTCCAAAATTGAACTTGAATACCTTAAGTGATTCATTTTACACACCTCAGTTAAAGCTTTGCTATCATTCTGCATGATTCAGAAATACCCTCAAGACTAGAACTTCATGCAACAAAGCTCTTTAATACTAAACTTTTATTCAAGTGAGTGACATAAATGGTCAGCTTCATGAAGGGGTTCAAAGTGCCTGCAGCTCGCTGCAGCCCATGGCCCTCTCCCCTCTCTTTATGACTTCATCCAGCCCCAATTACATGCCTAAGAAAGACAAATCTCAAGCTTTCCATTTACCCTTCTGAAATCCATTTTATATTATTAGATTCTCTTATTTCAAATGCCACATCAAATATGGTTCAGCGTCATTTTACTGCAGAGAAGCACAAGTCATATTTCATTATGTTATCCAATAATTACATTGTTTGTCTGCCGGTTCACTCCCATGAACATGTCATTTTGAAAAACTCTGCTGTGAGAGACTCCTCTTACAGATACTGAAAGTAGCAAAGAAGATGCAGAGCTCTGAAATGGCAACGAGCACTTTTTGATTCTGTTTGCGAGGCTGATATGTGTCCGGACATATGGCAGCATTCAAACCACTACATGCCTCATATTGGTAGGCTATGTTCTAGTTCTTTGCTTCTGGCTATTAAAAGCTGTGTTTGAATTTGACCATCACTTGAATCCATTCAAATTTGTTATTAGACACACTTTTGTAACTCTGGAAAAGTCCTCATCACATAGAAAAAGTATCTTCCATATCAAAATTATTACTAAATTAGAAACCTTCTCTTCTAAATGTTGGGAACAATAGAATGTGTATGCCAGTTTCTTCTTTTCCAGCGACATACATCAAAAGCATGTATAGATCTACATAAATCCATTGTCAGATGGGACTGAACTGTGTAAGACTGAAGACACACTGTGGTTGCTTTAGAAGAATTCAGTCCTGTTACCCCCACCTCTTTTGGGGACTGTGACGTGGTGTGCATGCTGCCACGAGCCTGGAACACAAACACCTGCACAGGAGTGCACTCAGCACTAAAGCATCAAAAAAGCATGTACCTCTCTACATGCACCTAACAGCTGAGGGACCTCTGTGGTTAAATGCCACACTGAATGAAGGTTCTAGTAAGGAGAAAAGTGGGGGATAAATGGTAGTGATCTGGCAAAGGTCAATGCCAGCCTTACCAGAAGATCCTCCCTAGATTCTGTTTATTATCAATGGAGAAGGGTGGTCTGGAGTTAAAAGCCTTGATGTCAAGATTTTGATTTACCCTCTTGAAGACGGAATCTTACTCTCTAACAATTACGCAAAGGCTTTAACCTCAGGAGGCTTACATCAGGCTCTGCATCTCTCTTATTTTTGAGCATGCCGTTCACTCAAGCAGGCACATAATTATAATTATAATTATACACAGTGTGAATAGCCAGTGGAAATTTTTATGTCTTTAAAGTTAGGGACACACCTAAATATTGATTCTAGGCTTGAGCATGGTTATACGTGCTGGGTCTTGTTCGCTTTACTAGGCCAAAATTACCCTTTGTGAATACTCACCAATGTTTCTATATTAAAAATTTTGTGAGCTCTCTGTTGCTCTAAGAGGCAGATAACCCACTTTCTGCCTTGCAACAGGGCAGGTACCTTCTGCAGTTGTCTGTGAGCAGCTCACACTTGCTAAGTACTGGCAGCTCTCACATCTTTGGGGTGGGGGAAGCACTTGCCTGAGACTTCTGTCATGACAGACTCTCCATGGGATGATTATCCTCCAGAGTAGAAGACTGTGGTCTTGAGAAAACAGTGATAAAAGCATATAATTTCTATACGTGAAGCGGCACTGTCTTATTTGCTGCCTCTCGTTTTTCACTTTGCCATCAGTGTTAAGGCAATACCAAGGCTACCCACTTCTGAAGGAATCAGTGGTGTCCTGGGTGACTGTTCTGAATAATGACAAGTTCATCTATGAGATCAGGGACTGAGAATAGTCAGCCGCTAATAGATCCACTGCCATGTAACTGAACTGAGACACAGATTCATTTCAGATGCATGAAGGCAGCAAGTGAAATAAATGTATTATCTCATTTAAAATGCATACAGTCCCAGGGAGCAGGATAGATTATAAGTGTCACTACACAGTGCATAGTAAATATATCATATTTGCAATGCAAGACACTTCAGCTAGCCAAAGCCTGAGGTGTTTAGGATTGTAGAAACTGATGGCCTGGATGTTTTCAGGACTACAGAGCTCAGATCTCTAAGTAGCATTTTCAGCCATGAAACACCAGTTAAAGGTTGAAAAAGTCCCACCTATGTTCAGGACCAGTCTACATTTGCAAAGGCACAGGAGCCACAAGATACAGACTCTTACATGCACTTCAATGCAATTTAAAAGAACAGTAACGAGCAAACGGCTCCCAACCATAACACCGGAGGCTTTTCTCAGCATCACATGCAGAGCAGTACATTTTCTTCCATCCAGTAAGTGTACGCAAATTCTGTGCTCTGTAAACGAGTGGGCTGCTGCTTCTTAACCAGCATTTTCCATTTATGTCAGCCTTACTGGTAGTAACCCAGGCAGGCTGGACTTGCACATGAACGTGCTTCATGCAAAATATGGAGACGTGCTGTTTACTTGGGTTGTCATTCCCTTTGGATGTTTGCCCATATGAAGCGGGAACCTCCAAGGTATCTCCCTATCAAACTGTTATATAACTGCTCTTGCTTTATACACTGGAACACATTTCACTGTACAAAGGTATAAAATGCCTATTCTGTGCCCAAGAACTATTTATTGTCTATGAATTCAAGCAGGCCCCTTAGAACACCATGAACAGTAAGAAATGAGGCATTTAAAACTAATGTGTTTATTTTCATAGATACAAGCAAGCAAATAAACACAAAGTAGAAGGGCACTGGAGAAGAGATGGAATCTCCTTTGCTGAAAATATGCAAGACTTGGTTTTATAGGCCCTGGATAACCTAATCTAAGGCCCTGCTTTTAACAGAAGGTTGAGCCATATTATCTCCATATCATCCCTTCCAGCCTCAAATCATCTATTACTCTCTGGTAACTTTTATACTCTGGTAAACACTGGTAGAAGATGATAAAAGAATCAGAATTAAAATACATGCCTTCTTCTGAGAAAAATCCATAATTCCCATTGACTATTATTTACGACAGCCGTTAACATAAGTGCTCTGTGGGGTTCTCTGCATTTTGTTGTTTAAGCACCATGTAAGCCAGTGCCTACAACGCTGGTTTGTACCTAGACTTTTAAAGAAGGTTGAGGAATGTCACTCAACTGTGTCCGAATTGGCATTTAAGACACAGATGCACAGTATTCCCCTATCATTATTTCTGCTAGTGTTTCATCTCCTGGATGAAGGATGCCATCGGGTGTAGCAGTGGTAAAATGTCACCTCTCAAGGTATCAATCTAGAAAGGCATGGTGGGGAGAGCCTGGTTAATACTGTATCTCAGACAAATACACCGGCTCTCCAGACAGTGACTGAGTATTACCAGAAAACCCTGGGTCTCGCTCTGTGCTAGGCTGATGACAGACTATGTCCTGGTCTCCTATGACCGGAGAAGTTACTTCCTATTCATTGTTATGCTTTCCCCTTGAGCCTACATGCTGGCCTCATACCTGGACAGGGCTGAATTGAGTTAGGAGAAAACTGCACAGACTGTCTGGAGTACAATGAAATCAGCTGATATACTCAGCAGAAGAGTTTTCACAGTGCTTTAAATAATACACCTAACGTAATTATTTTAAAATGGACTTCAACTAGGCTGATTTTCAGAAACAAAACATTTCAATATGGGTAAGAAAGGCCAGTAAAAAAGTAAGAAAGTTAAAGACTAGCCAATGTTCATAAAAGTAACGGATGGTGAAACTTAAGAGTGCGGTAGGTTTTGTAAAATTCCCACTAAACTTTTCTGTATTAGCTGAACTTACATTCTTTGCAGATCTCCAAGTCCTGACATAAAAACAAGATAAAAATTAAGAAACCAACAGTTACAAACAAAAGCAGGGTGTTCTCTTGCAGGCAAACAGGCAGGTAAGACTCAGCCTTCTGTATCTGATGGAAAGTTTATCGTGGGAATTCTGATGAGACACGAGTGTACAGGATCAAGCTTTTGTAAAGGAGAAAACAGGATGTCAGCTACACAGAATTAATGGAGAAGTGTTTCCCTTGAGAAGCCAGAATAGCTATATTTGAGAGCTGGAGGAAGGGAGAGATGGTCCTTACGGGTCCCTTCCAACTTGAGATATTCTCTGATTCTCAGTGTCAGGGGGAAGCAGCCTCCACCAGCACCAGGCTCAGCACCCCGAATACTGAGACGTCCCATGTTTTGTGGAACACTGACAGCAAGGTCAAGGTCTGTGGCCATTCAAGAACTGCATCATGCTTTTGACAAATGAGTATTATGTACAAAGAAATAAAAGACAGGGTCTTACAGGTCTACTGTAAGACTGAATTTCTTTAAATTGACAAACAATGCTATTTCTGAGTAGTGGTTCTGCCTCAAGCAGGAGGATTGTTTCCTTTAGTCTTTCCTGTTTTAGAAATTACTTGTGAATGTCTCCCTAAAGAGAAGTGAAAGGCTATTCCTGACACAGCCTCTCTCCAATATTCAGGTTTGCTTTCTAAATTCCAAAGCATAGGGGAATGAACGCTGAAAGGAATGGAGATCAAGAGCTCCTCTGATGCTTGCTCATGGCCCTGTTTTCTCCTTTAGAGACTAGACAGTGACACTAGGAAGTCTGCCTAACCTCCTCACACCAATCATCAGCTCTTCTTTATTTTGTCCTCCAAAAAGTACATGGCTGATCACACGAATACAAACAGCACCAAACTGATTCAGAAATTTTAGCCCTTCTACACATTGCAGTGAGAAGACATATTAAAATAAATTAAATTTTAAAACTGCTTGCCTGGGCAGACAAGTATGAACCATCTCACATTAAGCTGCCCCAGAGCAACCAGTTAAGCAGCATGACTAGTGGGGTACAGGTGCTACTGATGACTCGGGTCCCGTGGCTCTGGGTTGTGCAGGAAGCATCTGACGGTGCCACCGGGGAACCACGGTGGGCAACCACGTCAGGCACGTAGTAAGGGAAACCTCTCAGAGGAACACCTGATCTGGTCCAAGTCTGACTCAACTTGTGCTACAGTGCAACCCAAATTATTGCTGGGAACAAGCTGTTTGCTTTAACTGGGAAGTGGCAGTATTTTTCAGTAGCACTAATCCATTTCTTGTCATCAACAGTACAGACCCACTTGAGCTTTACAAACTAAGTTTGGGCTTTAGGTAGTCTTCAGTTTTATTCTATTACACTGTTTTTTCTACTTGTCTTCTCCCTTCTGTAGTGGAACAGAAAGAGAAGAAAATGACCCTTGTTCTTCCTTTTGGTCAATGATCAAACAATTGTTTGAAGACCTTTCCTCTACCCTAAAGAAAACAACGATCAGCCCATAAATCTCTGCTTTTCTTTCTATTACATCAAGCTTACTACTTCCAGAAATAAGCATGTTATCCTACCTCAGGAATGAGATCAAAAGTAAATCATAGAATAGTTTGTGTCAGAAGGGACAAAGCTCACCTAGTCCAACCTCCCTGCAATGAGCTAGATGAAGTTGCTCAGCCCTGTCCAGGCTGGCCTTGAACATTTCCAGGGATGGGGCATCCACCACCTCCCTGGGCAACCTGAGCCAGTGTTTTATCACCCTAATACCATAACCACACTTCTAATGATACTAACTTAAAACAACATGTATGTCTTACAATTATTAAAGCAATCAGAAAAATAAGATAGACTAATAGAACAAAGTAAGTATTTATATAAAAGAGAATTTCTAATTTCAGCAGGACAACTTTAATTCAGTTATAGTTGCTGAATTTCTGACTTAAAAAAAATATCAGTTAACATCAAAACAGGCTAACGTAGCAGTCAGACCCATGGTTCCTCCTCTGCCAACACCCACAAAAGCGCATTTCTGGTCACAAACAACAACTGCCAGCAGTTGTTGTACACTAACAACAGTATGCCTCTAGGTTAGCACCTTATACCACAAAGGCCACAGTTATTAGTGATGCATTTCTCTTGGGGGGCCAAGAAACCCCAGCATTGCTATTAATGGTGGAAAAGTTCCCTGCTTGCTGCCCAAAACACTTCTTGGCTTACCTATGAAAACGAATATCAGCTTGGGCTTTGCTAATCAACTTCAACTAGAACTGGACACTCAAGCCTAAGGATAAACTCTGTTTTGGTTTTTTGTTTTCGTTCCTTAAATAAGATTCTTCTTTTCAAACTCTGTTTTTCCATATCTGAAATGCTTTGGCTCAGTTATAGATTGAAACAGTAGCTCTTCCCCTCCCTCTCCCCGACTTGGCTCAAGTCACTACTGTGACTCAATATGTGCTTTTGATTTATTAAGACTAATTTCCCACAATGAGCAAAACAAAACACATACAATGGCCCATCTGGGCAAATAATTTCTGAAAATGCTTGCAAGACAAATAGCACGGCATACTCTAAGACACAACACATGAATAATAAACAGGCACTTTAGCATTATATATTCGCTAGCATGTAATAATATATGCTGGATTTACATTGAGATTCAGATTTGTCTTATTTTAAAATGCTACATTTTGGTTTAGTTGAGCCGGTATTTCACATCATTTCTGTTTCTATTGAAAACTTGATGCTGTTTTTAATACTAAAAAGTCATTTATCAATTCCAATTAAAATAATTTAATTATATCTCAAACCACTACATCTAACAAAACCAAACAAGCAACCTGCAGCCCTCAGGCCATCAAAAGTACACTGATTTCAGGCAGAGATGATATATACCTCAATTAGCAATAAATTACAACATTAACATATGCTTTCCATAAAACAATGCCGCAGTGATGTTTTTTTCAGTGGGACTGGACGAGAACGAGCTCTCCTGTTCTGAGTCATGACCAAACTTCTCATTTTGAGAGGAGTCTTAATGGCATGGCAGAATTAAGGTTAGAGTTTCCAAAGTCCTTTTCTTTTTAAAACATAAGGGCATGTGAGAGAAGAAAACCACTGCACACAGCCCAGTGACCCGAAATGCCAGGCCTTGCATGGGGAGGTCCCACATATCCAGGTGAACAGCCTAACAACTCAAGTATTAACCAGTCTGCTTTTCTATCTACCCCTGAAGGTATGCAGAAAAGGGAATCTGCATTTTTCTTCCTTCATGGCCACATGTCTGTATTTTCCAGTAGGAGCCCACCCCGTCCCTTCCCCTGGACATCCCCCAGCAGCGTCACCCGGGACGTGCAGGTCAGAAATGAGGAAGGGGCACAAATTACTCGTCTCAAAGCAACAGCAGTTTGCAAAAACCTAATACCAGAATAGGATTTTGACAGACTTCAGATGCCTCAGCCTGCTATTTGAATATATTTCTTGTGAATTTTACTCCTCCTAATGGCAGTCTGGACCGAGAAATGCTCCTAAGCAACCACCAAGCACCCCCTGTTTAATTGACCGAGAACTACAGCCTTTATAATGAGAAACACTTCCCAGTGAAGCATCCCCATTACTACATAGTCTGCTATACGTTACCATAACCCGATGCACAACTGTGTGATACGCTCCTTTGCAGAGATGGCTCTTTGCCGATTTTTATTTTTCTTGGTAACAAAAGAGCCCCCCAATAGACAGCAGATGCATTTTCTCAGCTTTGATTGACAAGTCAATGTGAAAAAATGTTACAAAAGTAAAAAACTACAGACCCAAAGATGGCTTGCTAAGAACCATGCATGACAAATCTGCCAGGTTCTTTAAAGAAACTAGAGAGCTAAATTGCTACTAAATCTTTGTTTATTTTCCCCAGACTGGCAGCATTCATGTATCTTTTCTTACTTTAATTACACATATGATGAAATCTTATGTCTCCAGAATTTTTATACAGCGTACATTACGTGTATTTATAAATATATTTTTTAAGGAACAGAAACCATACAGAAGACCACACAGAGAAAGATTACGCTCAGTCTTCGAGCAAAGTGGATTGTTTCAAGCATTGGGATGAGTTGTTTCATTGCATATAGATTATGAAAAAGATCATAACTTATCTCAGAGTTGAGCATTCAGCATTTATATCTGGAAGCAAAGAGATGTCTGATTCTTAGCAGCAGAGAAGAAAAACAGCCCATGAATCTAATAAGATCAAACATTTGGAAAAAAAATAGGATGCTAAACAAACTATATAAATGATGAAGTAATCTGAGATGATTGATAGTTTATTTGAAGATCAGGGTGAACAATTTTTATACAGAAGAGCAGGAAATCAAACCAAACCAAACCAACAATAAAAAACCCGGTCCATTTGCTCTTTCCTGGCATTGTAAGACTTTAAACATAATTGTTTCAGGTTTCATTAATTCTAACTTTATTTTCCTGAACTATATGCACTTCTTGCTGCTATTTATTAATAAGCCAATAACTTCTGTATTAATTCAATTATCACTGCTGTTTACAGTAGGAAATTAAGGTCACAAGGGCTGTTGTAGCGATGTGAATGCAAAAAGGACCAACACAGCTGCAGAAGTGTTTGCTTCAATGAAAATCTCTCTTGTACCTGAACTGCAGACAAGCTGAGGCCCAGCTAATCTTCTTTGACCCCAGACCATTCAAAACCTGCCCTGAAGAATCAGCAGTCTCTACTGTGCTAAGGAATGCTTTCTGCAGCTGAGTAGGGATGTGGATCCTACAGTACTTGCAAAAGATAAAACTGGCCCCAAGGTCAGTTGGGCAGCATCTTCCACAGGCTCTGATGGTGCATCCTTGACACGGTGCAGAGAACACAGCTGCTCACCTCCTGTATGGCTGTACAGGATCCTGTACGGCTGTACAGGACCACCATCACAGAAGTACCTGTATGACAGAGCCTGCATGCAATTAATCCTGAAAACTCTGGAAGTGCTACAGGTGCACAGACTGTCAGTGCACTGTACTCACTACACAAGTAGGACTGGGGCCCAGCCCCTCCAGTGTGTTTTTTTTTCCCTATTAATCTGTGCATCTGCATTAAATTCAATGCCTCAAATTACAGATAGTGTGCTTGGTTAGCCATCAAACAGAGAATTAATATCTCTGGGATTTCCAGATGTCTTGCTTCACACTTCCAAAAGTGATACAGAGCACCTGAAGTCCTGAAGAGATGCCCAAAGTCTCCACATGCTTTAGACAGAAAAAAAAAAAAAAAAGGACTTGTCTTGGGAATCCAGACATGTGGCAGTTCTGGGAAAGGTGCTCTGATTTGTAAGAGACACAAGTCTCTGCAGGTTTTGGGAGGTATGTGGGGGGCAAGCGAGAATACTTCTAAGCCTGTTGGGGCTGTTTAAATCTGAAGTACCAGAAGTAATATAGCAACAGTCTTTCTAAAACGATTACCTTTCTTTCTGTTGGACAAAAAGAATAACAGAATATTTTGAGTCTTAGTCCAAGTCAGCTACAACTTTGGATGAAAATCAAACCAACTCGTCTCCACTTAAATCTCATTTAAAGTCTATAATGCAATAAATTTCATAGATATCTAAAAAATATATACACTTTTAAAGTAAGTAGTAGTTAAATTATTTATTTTATTATTCTCTATTGTCTAACCCTATTAAATTCACATTTGAGATTGAATTATGGCTAGCTCATATTATTTATAAGAACCAACTCAGTGCTGCTGCTTCAAACTTTGCTATGATGGTATCTTTTGTATACAAATCTAAAAGGAATTAAAGTTACATGAATTTCTTTGTTCAGCTGGCAGATCCATGAGACTTCGGTGGAGGAGAAAAAACTATTACGTGGGTCCAGATTCATCAAAATTTGCTTTGGTATTACTCTCATTTTAAGTGCTAGAATATTGCATTGCCATCTTGAATTACAGCCATGCTGTAAGCACTCATCTTTGACTAACAGCAAAACACACTGATTCTCAAAATCTGTCAAGATTAGATATAGGCTAAGAAAAATAAGTTAAGCTTGTATAATACTTATTATATTATAATCCTTTGAGAACATCCATGCAACCCTACTAGCAAAGTTATTGTCAAAGCTTTTTTACTTTTCCCTAACATTTTCATTGCTTTTCAATGCAATTGATCCTTCAGGACTTTTAACCTTGGCCTCAGAAACATTTCTGTTTGAACTGTAAAAAGCATTCTGCTAAAGAAAAACATGAAAACATATTTAAGTGCAATTATATGGTGAGAAGTAGTACTTAAAAAAGGCGCAATGGGGGATTTTATGTTTATTATCAGTTGCAGTTCACATCTGCTCTATTCACAAAAAAGGGGGAGGAAAAGATGTTATTTCTAACTGCTAGTACTTCAAAATCAACCTGGGACTTGACTTGATCTGTTCTTGCATTACTAAAAGTTACTGTAAATTTTAACTCGGTAATTCTACTGCTGTGTGAATCGGCAGCTACAATAAACCCTTCAAATGCCTTATCTGCCAAGGATGCAAAAAGCAGTAATTGTTGAATAATATTCTCCAAATTTCACTTCACTTTGGCTTTGCAAAGTGGTTATGAAATGGCCTGCTATTTGCATAATCATTTTTTAAAAGAACAACAGCTATGTGGTGAGGATTTAAGTCCCAGATGAAAACAATGAGGAAGCGCTAATAGTCTCCGATGAACTGGCATTTCAGCCTAAATGACAGGCAGAAAGGGAAGACACCTTGCATACAGATTATTTGTAACATGCTGGAGTTGGGATGCACGAACTAGAAGAATAATACATTGACAAGAGTCCACAGGATTTGAGATCAATGAAGTTCTGAAATTCTTACATCTGTGGAAAAGTCAAAATAAGGACCTAACGCGGAAATGGTGGATGTACACCAAAGACTGTCAGGTTTGGATTTAAATGAATGCCCGGGACTGCCAGCCCAGGGGTAGGAGGAGTGATGAGGGAGAGCTGGGGTCCGGCAGTAGAGAATAGGAGGTGGAAAGGAGCTATCGAAGGCAGCAGAGATTACATTTGCTCCAGAAGTGGTGAAGAATTGCTGAACTAAGGTACATCTTTTAGAAAAATGGATCCTGTTGATTTGAACGTAGCTGTATTTGACAGTACTGCACCGCCTCAGCAAATTTATCTAGCAGCAGATTATCCTGATTTTCAAAAACACACACCTTTGCAAAACACAATGAGAGAAAGACACAAAGCCAACAGGTCCAGGCTCTCTGAGGGATAGATGCAGCATGGCTGGAACTTTTAAAAGAATTAACATTTCTGTCTCAACAAAAGTCTCAGCACATCTTTCTCTTGCCCAAGAACATGCTTTCTTCTGGGTATTTTTAGTAATATTACTGAAGTGGCAGAAGATTATTGGGGCCTAGACACATCACATCACGGATGACGCACATTCTGCCCATTTGTTCTCCGCTCTCCAGGTTTCCTGCCTCTCTAGGATCACTTCTACAACTATTGCTTAAAATGGTATTGAAAATGTCAAACACTGAAGAAGATACAAAGATATCACCTTATGACTGTTTAAACTCCACCTTACATATTCAAAAAAAAAAAAAAAAAAGAAAGAAAGAAAGAAAAAATCAATTTGCCTATAAAATGAGTAATGGAATTCTGTATAACTCTCAACTCTATACAGTCTACACACTCCTGACGAAACTAACTCCTGATTTAATCGGCCTTTCTGTGTCAGGTCTTATTTGTATATTAATATCACAACCAAAATGAAAATTCAAGCAGCAAGAAAACAGCTACATGTGTTTGATGATGTGTGTGAAAGCCTTAGAAATTTAGCAACTTCTTTGATGCTTTGATCTCTGAAGAAATCTTACTAAAATTACAATCAAAGGAATTTATATTATACCAAGTACTTAAGAACAAACCATCTTAGGGCAATAATCAGTATTCTGTTTAATCCTTCATCCTTGGAATCCCTTATTGCTAAGCACCTCAATCTCATGGGAGTTACATTTCCTTAAGGATGATATTCTCCTAAAACAGAATTATAAGTAACAGAAAGCAGCACTTCCAACTTACAGAAAGGGCTAGGAATTGGGTTTCATTCTTCTGGTTAAAAACAGTCCACTGAAGCTGTTTTTTAAACATACATAAGTTAAGAAAATTGGTATGCAGCTCATTATGAGTCTGTTCAGATTTTTATTTTTCTACAGCAGACAAAGAAATAGAATTTCCAATACACAGCTACTTTTAATTTAATCTTTTTCTAACTATTTCCTATTGTCAGTGTTTATAGAAGCCTATTACACAGATGAGTATATCTAATATTTATAAAGTAAATTAACACTGTACTTTATAACATGCAAAGGCAGATAAATAATGAATTATCCTTTTCATCAATCTGACCACATAATGTCTATTTCGCTGTAATATTAAGCACTGCATCAGACTGGTTGTTGTAATCCCCCATGGCAAGTTAAATCAAACACTCTGATATAATGAATCCCTAAACTACAGCCTACAGAACAGTAGAAGAACATTAGAGCCAAGCAAGATTTAACAAAAACACTAATTACTGGTTAGATTACAGATTTACCACCAGTGGTTGATGAGAGGTAAAGGAGGGTTGTACTTTTGCAGGGGCAAATGAGAGACCAAACCATGACTCCCAGTCACAGCCACAGTCTCAACAACCTCCCACATCCTGACTAAGCAATTCCTCCTCCCGTTTTACCTGTGCACGTTATTTTTCTTCCTGCACACCCCACGCGCAAAGGTGGAGTTTAATCTTACAGCGGTTTTCTACTATCTATATCCCGGCGCTCCACCACTCTTTAGTGGTGAAAAATTACGAGCAGACTTATGTGCAAGCACACCTGACTCCAAACACACTGTTGTAAGCATTCTTGCAAGCTGACAAGAAAACATGCCTACTTTAAATGAGAATCAATCTCTGTTAAATCTGTTAGCTCCAGCTCGTTTGGACTGGCATGACTTGGAGAGCTCACAAAGAGGGGCGCTGGAGCAGTAATAATAATTAATAATAATAATAATAATACCACCACCACCATCATCAGAGAATCGTATGCTCAGCTTTGAAAGGTGACAGATGCGGCAGGCCTGCAAGTGCATCTGAGGGAACCCTAAGAGATGACAGAGGCAGACACAGGTTAATCATGTCTCTGACAAACTCATTGGGAGGTTTTTTCCTTTTGGGCTGAGGGGCTGAAGAACAAGGCCTGTCAAGGCAATGTTCTCAAAGGTGAACAGTTAATTCATCCTGGAGAACATCCTGTCCTGACTTCAGCATTCCTTACAGCCTTATAGACTCATTTCGGATTTTGATCTGTTTATGTCTACACCACTGAGAAACAGCCAGGAATTTGAGCAACTTCCAGGGAAATAATTTTGCCTCAGAGTTCATAAATCGGCTGGCACAACAGTATCTTCAGTTGCCTTTAGTACTAGACCCACTACATGGCTATTTCAGGCCTGTTCTCCTGGGAAATGTAACATGAGGAGCAGTATCACCCAGTAATTTCAGCTCTGCTATCAAACCCAGTGATAAAATGTTAATATCTCTAAAAGTTGCTTACTTGATTAAAGTGCTGAAGTTTCTCAATTAAATTGCTGATGAGTGGGTCCAATCCTCTGACTTTCAGCTCTGGATTATTAATCTGTGCCTTCAGTCCACTGGAAACAACTCTGCTGGTGTAACTGAAAAAGAAAAAAAAAAAGGAGAAGATTGGCACCATATCCATCAGAATCAAAAATCATATTAAAGGGGACTTTAAAAAAGCAAATATTTTGCAAATGGGAATAGAAATTTGTAATAAATATTTATGTTTTTAAATACACCCAACCAGAATAAAATCAGAGTTTCTTGCAGTACCATTCATCACTTCAAACTATTCCATGTCATGAACTGACAACAATTTCATAAACCACAGAGGTTCCTTTCATTCGTATTTTAATATTTTAACCTTTATAAGTAGCATGCTCAAGTACTTCAATGCAGTAAAGCTGATAGCTTCCAGAAAAACCATTCTTTCATGATTACAGAAACCCAGAGAATTTAAGACAGAAACTAAATATTGAGATTGGAGTAAAATCCAATTAAAAAGTAGTCTGATTTTAAAAATAGTTTTAATCCAAGAGTAAGATTGGACTTCTCTGGCTAGACTAGCAGGTTATAACTGCTGGAGAGGGTCCAGCGTAGGGCAACAAAGATGATTAAGGGAGTGGAGCACCTCCCTTATGAAGAAAGGCTGAGGGAGCTGGGTCTCTTTAGTTTGGAGAAGAGGAGACTGAGGGGTGACCTTATTAATGTTTATAAATATATAAAGGGTGAGTGCCACGAGGATGGAGTCAGGCTCTTCTCAGTGGCAAACAATGATAGGACAAGGGGCAATGGGATCAAGCTGGAACACAAGAGGTTCCACTTAAATTTGAGAAAGAACTTCTTCTCAGTGAGGGTAACAGACACTGGAACAGGCTACCCAGGGAGGTTGTGGAGTCTCCTTCCCTGGAAACATTCAAAGCCCGCCTGGACACATTCCTGTGCGACCTCACCTAGGCGTTCCTGCTCCAGCAGGGGGATTGGACTAGATGATCTTTTGAGGTCCCTTCCAATCCCAAACATACTGTGATAACCACACTATCTAGAGACACCGTGAAGCAGCAGCTGCTGTTCTGCCAGGGCTCCTCACACCGTGCCACATCCACAGTACCAACTTGCCAGCCAGGGTCCATGTACAGGAATTCTCTCCAACCAAGTTCTGCCTTGTTTGAGGGATAGCAGCTGTTCTATTATCAGCAGCCTTTGGATGGAGGGGTTGGACTAGATGACCTTTGATGGTCCCTTCCAACTCAAACTATCCTATGAGTCTCTCACCAATTGCTGACTGGTTTCTGCCAGTCTTTTCTGGAATACAGCACAGGGTAGTACCAAAACCAAATTGGTTTGAGGCTCCACCCATGTATCCTAATGGGAGAATTGCAAGATTGTGCAGATTTGGTCTCCAATTCTGAACTCGTCTTTACCACAGTTGAGGAGGTAAAGCCGTCAGCACATATGTGCTGTGCTTCCAGTGCTTCCTGGAAGCACTTGAACTACTGCATACTGGACCCAGAATTGATCACTTCATGCACCATTTAAGTTCAACCCACCTGCAATCCACTGCAAATCCCAGAGAGATACAGAGCAATTTTTTTTTTTGGTGACACTTTTGAGGATTCTATGTAGCTGCTCTCCTTAGTTCAGCACTTAATTTTCACAAAGTGAATCATGGATATTTGGATGACCATTTAGGAACTCAACAAGAGACTGTTCCCAAACTAAACTCTCTGAAAGCCACACACGTGCCTGAGGGGATCTCAAGACGCTGTGTTGACACCCTTATAGACTCAGGTAGTGACCGACTGGGCTCCTCTGAACTGAGACATCAAGAGAAACATCCACCTACATTTTTCACTTCGATTGGACCTAGCATGAATTTTCAGGATTTTTGAGGATACTCTAAATATAAGCCGTACTTCAAAAATAAGCTCTAGTTACAGTTCATTAAAAAAGTCAATTTAAATAGTTTCCAGGCAGATATACATGTAAAAAACCAAGCATCTTTTGGAGCAAAAATTAATATAAGACTCTGTCTTATTTTCAGGGAAACAGGGTATAATCCAGGATAAAGAATGCAAAATTGCTTCCCCTCTGGCTTGGTGAGGTTGTGGGGTTTTTTTGGCAAATGATATTGGCTTTTTTTCCCCTGTGAATCACAAGCCTCTATTAATGCTTCTAAGTGGTATTACAAGCCTACAGCACTGCATGGAGTTTGCATAAACACGACCAATTCAGGGACATCAGCAGCATTAATGCCAGAGTCCTCAAAGGGACCCAAAATGTGGAAAGTCAGTCTCAGTCAACTCATCTATATTTCTGTTGCTAAATACATCCCCACTTTTACATATATGGTCATCAAGAAAATAGGACCATTTGGTACAAGGGAGGTCACAGTCCACCAACACAAAGGGGACACTCATATCCTTCAAATCCCATCCACATTTAAGGAAACACTCTTTAGAGCTCTAGAGATATACATACATTATGTACAGATACTTCTGTTGCCCAGATTGCTTGTAATTAGATTAATAATGCGGTTTACCTAAATTTCAGATGCCAGGGAAAGTGTGCACGAGTCGTGCGAATCCTGCACGTTTCCTCACCTCCTCGGTGTGCCACAGCTCCAGTAGAGCACTAACAACTACTTCTCACCGCTAAATGCGGGGCACCAGCACACAAGAGGTGGCCCAGCCATGGGCTGGAATGTGACCTGCACGACTGGCAATGCCCAAAAATCAATTACAGTCCTTTGGTGGAGGTGGAAGACATGTGATGTGCTAAATGAATGGTATAAAAAGCTGATGTAAAGAGAGGCAAAACACCCACTTAGAGTGTACAACAAAACCAGCTCTTGGATTTCCTCCTGATAACCTGTAAATTCTGTGTTCTTACTGAGAGATCACTTCTATAACAAACCCAAGACTAGAAAGATTCAGACGAACTAAAAAAAGGTGAGTTCAGAGAAGGTGGGCTGCACCCTGAGGAGAAAGAGACAGAGCAGAGAACTGAACAATTGCAGAGAGAAGGAGAAATTCCTCCCATCCACCCCAGCCAAGGATCAAAGGCTGTACTACAAAAAGATATTACGTCCATCTGACTGAAACTATGACCCTGTAAACAATGAATTCTTCTACTAGCTCTGTATCATGCTAAAATACCTTGAAATAAACACTAAACATTTCCTGAAAGATAATCTGATCACTTCTTTGCACTATCTGAAACATTTTTTTTTGTTGACATCAGATCCTGCATTACTGGAAATGTACATTTAGTAAGATCAGAAATTGGCTTGCTTTATTTAATAACCTGCAATTTAACTGAAATATTGTAGTACAGAACTGTTAACTCTGGTTACAGCTCTAGGAACTTTACTCAAACTAAACCCAGAAATGTCAGCAGGAATGGCCAGGACACTTGTATTAAAATATTGTTACTGGAACACTCCTGAAAGTAACTGCTACATGGGAGACCAAGGAACAGTACATGCAGACTGAATTTTCCTCCAGACCTCAAGCCTCCTGCCAATGTTATTCCACCAACTGTATGGGCAAAGCTATGATACTTTTAAAAAGCCCCAAACAAACAAAATCAAACAAACATGCAAAAACAAATTACAAAAACCAACCCCTCTAGCCTCAGATTTACAGTATTTCAGAATAGCAATGATTATTTTAGATCTTAGTTAACACAGCTCACTGCAAGTTTAAAAAAAGGCAAAAAATTAAATGACGTTTACACATGGGATTGCATTTCAACTGAAGGCACACACATTCATTTTCTATGTAGATAAATGAAGATATTTGAATCTAAACACTTATTTTAAAATAAAGCCAGATACTATTCTGAAATGTGTTCTTTTTAACTCCTCACATGGAAAGGGATCAAGGTACAGGATTCCCTCAAAGACAAATATGCCTTTTTAGATAGCTCAATGCTTTAAAAACAACACATAAAATAGAGATAACTTGAAATTCCAGGCAAACGCCTGCAGGAGCTGCATTAGGGATAGATCCAACTAGGAAACAGGGTGCTGTTTACACACCACTCTCTCCCCTTCTCCCCACATCTTATTTGCTGAGATGGTTCTCATTTGTTAACCACACTTTTTAAAAACATAACAACATGCTACATATCACCAAAGCAATTCTTTTGAACCATAAATTTTTTTTTTTTTTGAAATCCGTTGTGCAGTTTTCCATCATTTTTGTTGATGTTGGCTGAATAATTCTACTATGATCAACAGGGGCTAAACCCGCAACACCTCTCTCAGTCATACCGACAAGCTCAAACTCTCTGTGAATGAAACTCTACTGGTTCTAACAGTCACATTTAACCACTGCTTCTTTGGCATTACAAAAATGTGACTGTCCAATTTTATGTTCAAATGTCTAAACGATTCTGTAAGAAAAACAACCCCTCTCCTCACTCACAACAGGAAAACACATCAAAAAACTGCAGACTAAACCGCCAAAAAAAGAAATGTTTTCTCAGCCTTCTAAAAATCAGCAGCTGTCCAGCAGCCGTCTGAATGCAGAACAGTCTAAAGAAAGCAAGCCACCGATTTTATAACCAACAAAATCATAAAAGCGTTCAGACTAAGTTAGACTTTACAACGAACATTTCACATCCAGCTCTGCTTTTTTCATCTTTATGCGTAATTTCTTAAACGGGAAACAATCCTAGAGATATATGTTGCCTATAAAACCAAACCACCCAGAAGTAGATAGCACTATGCAAATAATAACTACAATGAACTAAAATTATGTCTTTTTAGGCCCATGTTTGAAAATCAGTCATTGACTGCAGGCTAAAAAAATCCTGAAGTAGCCTGTTTGTGTCAGCATTATACTCACCACACTATCAGAGCAGACACCACCCACCACCCACCACCACTAAATGACTCAGAGGTTAAAGGGTTAGTGGGGGAGAAGGACGGAAAGAGCTTTGAATGTGTCATTTAGACGGAAGCAGTGAGAAATACGGATAAGCTATTTAACTGGCCTTCAGATCCACTGAACAATTAATTCAGTTACATTAGGTATAGTTCACCAGATGGTGTGTTTTGTCTCATATTTATTCATAATTTGACCCTTGGGCTGGAATGGTTTGCCTGAAATTCAATTATGTGAATCCACTGCTGGTCTACACCCGCCTGTCTTGTCTTCATATTAATAATTTTTGTACATTACTCTTGTAGTTTTTAGATGCAGCCCTTGGTGCGTGTGACACTCTGACCCACAGGGCTCTGCAAGGAATGGTTTTCTCCCAGTTCAAGGAGCACAGAATCATGCACTGGCCAGTAAAAGAATTGATGAAAAACCTATGTGGTTGCAGGATTTGAAATATTTCCTCAAGATTATCAGCTTCGATCTGATTAACCCTTCTGCCCATTTCTTGAACAAGTAGAATATATCTCAATTTTATGTCCCTTGCCTAGCGGTCTCGCTTGTCATTCAGTGAGTAACTTCAAAGAAGCAAAGCACATGCCATTTTCCCGAAGTGTTTTTGACGCTTAAACATAATTCTCAGGAGGAAGAGCCAGTCCGGGCAGGACCCTCCCTTGGCTCAACTGTCCCAAAGCTGCTCCACAGGATGAGACCAGCAGCCGGTGGGTCCCCTCACCTCCTTCCAACCCTTGTCATTAAACTGACTGACAGACAGAACACGCTTCATCCCCGAGCAACCCCCACAACAGTACTACCAGAGAGATGTCTTGCATCGCCCTCATCATTTCTGTAACAGTTCACCAAACCAGGATTAGCCATTGAGCACCTTTGGCTGAGAGGTCTCAACACAAGGAATGACCAGTCCATGATTGGTACCATTCTCTAGGTACTAAACACTCTTTCACCAAGCTGTCACAATAAACAGTTCAGGGTGTTGGGGTTTTTTTGTGTGTATGTGTTTTGTCTGTGTGTGTGTTTTAAAACAAACAAAACCACCAAACAAAACAAACAAACCAACCACCAAACAAAACAAACAAACCAACCACCAAACAAAACAAACAAACCAACCACCAAAAAAAACCCAAAATAACCCCACAAACAGCCTGATAAACTCTCAAATAACCAGCAGCCACGAGGGAAAACCCTGCAAAGGTCTGCAGATTTTGGATTTGCTTTATAATTCAGTTTATTTTCATCTACCCAACTTGAATATTCAGTGTGTAAGTGGTTTTGTGGAAGACTTCATGACTGTAATATTTACTCAGTTGGCCTGATCCATTAGGTCATTCTGCAATTAGCTCCACTAACTTATAAGTTTCAGTCAGGCCTGGCCTCGGAGCAGAGCTGCAGCCCGAGCAGCTGGCAAATGTGTCCTCTGACAAGTAACATCCCACACGCAACCCTGTGCAAGGGCACGTGTTGGGACATCTTGAAAGCTCCAGATGTTTACAAGCCCTTGCAATGCAGGACTGCAGGCTTTTGTGTGATTGCTGAAAGTACATCTTGTAACTACTCGGGTAACCTGAAAACCAATGCGGCGTTCTGTTTGCTTTTAAGGAAAAAGCGTGTAATTTATGCCAGCATACAGCAGGAGCAATTCTACTGAAGTTAGTGGAGACATACTAGGGTAAAATCTGCATACATCACATTAAAATCTGACCCTCTGTGCACAATGGAAAAAAAATTCACATGTTCTACAAACACAATTGGAGCAAAATTCTCCAAGAGAAAGATTTATCTGTTTAAAAATACCTGTGTAAAGCGTTCATTTTGACATGATTAAGTAAATGCCAACAGACTACAAGAAAGCTCAAGCCTAGCACATAATGAGTTTAGCTGCCCTGAAAATTTTGCGAAGCAGAACTGACACAATGTGAATACTGTCTCTGCCAGAACTAGTCTAATGGGCTTCAGTGAAAGTTTCACAAATAATCTTGTTTATTAGCAATTATGGGAATCGATGAGACAAATACAGTGTGCTAATGGGATAATTAACAACAACAAAAAAATAATCACAAAGCCAAATAGCATTTATAATGGTCTTTCTCTACTTCCATATGGCTAAAAAAGACCTCCTGCAGTCTAGATTATAAAGACAATTTTAAGACTGAAGGTAAAAAAATCAAGTTACTGGCAGAGTTCAAGTGACTGAATGATGCCACCCCATGAACACACTGAAAATCACGGTGAAAAAGAACTCAGGGAAGGAGTGTATGTGTAAGTGGCCTCACCATCACAAAAGATGTGTTCATTAGTTTTTCCAGAATCACGCTGAAAATGTACTGACCTGAGCTCCAAAGAATACTTGTAAAATGCTTGAAAAGTGTTGTAAAAAAGTTATTACAGATTATAGGTGAAACAGCCTACATTCTTTTCCAAGGTATATGAAAAGTTAATACCACCTTCAAGGCACACCGAAAGCACCAAAGAAAACTGTACAAGTTAATTGGACAGTCTTTATTATACTAAGAGAAGGAACGTGCTTGCCTGGAATAACATCACATAGGAAAGTTCTTCAGTTTAAAGTGGAATAAACTCTATAGGACATGCAAATGATACCTCTATACCCATTCAAAGTTAATATAATGAGCAATGAAAATGATACAAACCCAAAAGCAGATAACCTAAATAGGAACTGGGAGCATAAAGACCATTTCCCAATAAATGAATCTGAGAAAAAGAACAGCAAATAGGACAATAAACAAACAGTATATATTTATCGAAGTAACATCTGTGGCTATTCCTAGGGGAAAAAGTAAAGCTGATCTGAAACACCTTTTTCTCAGTAACTCCTAGACCAGGGGAGAGCATTCTTCAAGTACAAAGAAAAGAACCGAACCGAGCTAAATCCTGATGGAGAATCTGATTCTGCACTTCTTGGAGATGAGCAGCTTGTGCCCTGTTCTGGGAGCTGTGCGAAACAAATGGAAACATATGAACGCCTAACTTTTTAACCTGCCAGATGGAAGATGCTATTAGAAAACAGGACTGACTCAGCAGAAAAGAAAATACTGTCTCAAGAAAGGAGAGAACTCTTACAACAAAAAATAAAAGCAGACTAGCAATAAACTTCACAGCAGTGTAGAGAGAATGAATATCAAGCAAGGGCTCACAATATTCGGTTGACAGGACTTCTGGCAGGCCAAGACGGCAAGGATCCAGTTCCCTCTCTGGAAACTGGTTGCTGATACTTAAAAATTAGGCTTGACAGATGACCACAGGTATACAAAACGATATTCTACGATCCCAGCATAGAAATTTTTATGAAGCAAAATGGGGAATGCCTTAATTTGCACAGCATCACAGATATGTCACAGGGAAAAGAACTTGTCTGTGGCTCATTAAAAGCAAAACGAAACATAACAAAAATACATTCATGCTAAGAGGTCAAAACTCCAGCTTTCCTCAGAAGTCAGTTTCCCCAAATACAGGTAGATACACATGGGAGATTGACGAACAGCTGACAATAATGAACCCATGAAGCACAGCTCTGCATGAACTCAGCTCAGGAGTGAACTCTGCCCTCACACAGCTTCAGGTTAAGCCCTGTTGCTTCAACACCCCCTGCCACTCTCATTGCTCCTGCCCAGACTGCCGTGGGTACGTGCCACACATGCCTGTTACTTCCACAATCCAAACTACTGGGGAGCCTAACAGTGCAGGATATCTGTGCTTGAACGTCACTGCTCCTGCAGCAATTTCAAGTTTGTTGTCTTCATTTTTAATGCCTTCCACAACTGTGATCCCCACGCTTATCTCCATGTCCCTTCATCTACCCTGCTGATTATGCCAATGGGAACTCAGCTTTGCTTATTTCATGCTCAACTGTGTTCTTCTCTCTCATGTCAGCTGGAAGTACCTTCTCAGTCTCCTCTTTAGGCTGACTCTATCTATCTTCACTCCTCCCTCAACACCTACATGTGGGGCAATCCTGACAAAGCCACCAAAGCTGTTGCCCTGTAATGGAATGATGCACTGATCTGGTACTTACTGGACATGGGGAGCAGCTCAGGCATTGGATTCCTTTCCTTCTCATGGGAAGGAGGCATCTGGGTAGTCCAGGCCCACTCTCTCTTCCAGGCTCACATACAAGGCAGGTGAGATTTGCACTTTCTGAACCCCTGTCACTTCCCATGGCTATTTTAGTTCCTTAGGGGTGCCTCTGGCCATTTACATATTCTAAACAGGCACTAATGCAAACACATTCAATTTCATTCCCTTATACAGTTTTTTCAACATGTTTGTGCAAAGTTATTCAAGGCAATTCTTATCTGCTTCAGTGCCTTCACTTCGGCTCAGGTTTTAATATCTTATAGTAGGTGTTTGGTCCTTGACCCTTTCTGGGCAATCTATTCTGCTTCCAGGTTAAAAACTTTGTTAGTAAGATGGTGACACTAAATTTTATATAAGAAAAAAGTAAATAAGAGGTCTTAATGTTGTATAGGAAGAGATCAGACACTAAGACTTCCAAATCTCCTGACTCAGAGTTCTTAAACTCCTTCCCTTTTGCTTAATCTTTTCCACGAGCAAGACAGCTGAATTCATCACCTCAAATCAAAGTTTCATTCCTTACAGAGGAAGCAGTATTTTATTGCAGAAGCTATGAGTTACCTGTTCATCTCACCAGCAGATTTATAGATTTCATCCAACTTCTCCCCTTTCCAACTGCCTAATTGGCACAGATCAGGATAATCAACATTTATTATTCCCCTAACAGTAAAACACCAACAGCCACAATGTCCTTGGCATGTTCTGCTGCCACTGGTTGTCAGCTACGGACACCGCATCAGGCTTAGCCTAATTACTGTTATCCTGTAGGCAGCCCTTATTGCTTAGAATTCCTCACAGACACACCAAAGCCTCTGCCATATGAGTACCACAGGGATATGTTTTGTACACAGACATTCTCAGTGCCAGTCACATGGTTTGGAAACACTTTAGGCAGGTAGCAGTTTTAATTTGTTGATAGCTTATATATACCTGTTTGATACAGTAGTTCATGATCTAGCAAAAAAATCATCACTTTTAACACTCTTGAAAACACTGCAGAAAATGTTATTAGTAGAGAGCAAGCATGGTCTAGTTATGGCGATTAACATGTCTCAGCACTTCTCCAAGAGAAGTGTTTAACCAGGTCAAAGCTGAAGAGCTTGAGAGTTCTGTGGGAAACAGAGTGGCCTCAACTCATGTTTTTGTCATTAAATACAAAGCATTGTTTTCCTTTGCTTGAGAGTCTGGTACTTCTCACAAAAATAACTGCACTAGAAGAGGGGTCAAATGTAGAAAGATTTCCCTGTCATCACAAATTTGAAAAAGAGAATATTTATACAAAAATCAATTTACTTGACCTATACTGTACAATTCTTCTGCTAATACCACTGAAGATTTATGTCTGGTTAAAACTGTTCCCTTCCACAATTTAGTATCTCTCCCACTTGATTTTGCAGTGCGGTCACAATCCTGAGTTCATGATTTTGTACTCTCTTGCCACAGGCACAAACAGCAACACAAATTCAACACAAGTTCACTGCAGGATTAACTACATCAGAAACAAAACTGTTAGGGCAAAGAACATTTAAACACAAATACAGACACACCCAAAAGCAGAAAAATAAAGAGAGAATAATGTAATATAGAAATAAATAAGCGTAACAGTACATTATGCTAAATGCAAAAGAGAAAGCAACTGAAATGTACTTCAAACAAGTAACTGATGTCGCAGTGATTGCAGGGACTCCCACACAGGCCTCATCTCCATAAAGTCTATGCTGACCTGACTTCTTTTTTTTTTTTTTTTGCATGTAAGTATCTTCACAAATAATCTGTTCAGTAATACCATGCTACTGTTCTCAGTTTAAGTTATGGTGCCTTAAGTAGAGGTGCTAAAAGGACCCTGATTCCATCTAGTTCCCATTGATCACCTGGGCCTAAACAACTAAGGCTCATACTTGGAAGATGCTAATGACCACAGAATGAAATGCTCATCTCCCGCAATCACCCACCCACTGCAAACTTCTTGACCCTCCCTGGTTTATAACAGCAGGAATAAATAGGTGTCTCTTCCACCCTCCTGGATAAAGGCACATTTATCCGATCAGTCTGTCACCAATTACACTGCTGGAATACTTGCCTCCAGCTGCAGAGGCACACTTGGACATTCTTCTCAGCCCTCTTGGCACCTTGGAAGGAGCAAGATACAGTCTCCATTACTGCACTCCCAGCACAAGGCCAAGGAGACACTTGATCATGGTCAGGACATACCCACGAGCCACGATGGCATGGCTAAGGCAAGAATTCTCACTCGCCCACTGGAGAATTTAGCAATCTGCCTTTGAACACATGCTCCCCAAAGAACATGCAGAAGCACCTCACTGCACAGCCTCAGCACTTCTCACAGTGCAGCAAAGAGGTCAGGACCTATCAAGCAGCATGGTATTTTTATACAGATGTAAGATGCAACACAAAGTACTTCAGAACTTGAGTGTGACCACCCTTGGCTAAAAAAGGAGCTGATAGTTTCAAGTGGTTGCCATGGGCCAAGCAGACAAAGAGCTCTGTCCTCAGCTGCCCTGACCTGTGTATTTTTCAAGTCTTTCCTGAGAAGCAGAGAGCTTTTGCTCACCACACACAGACAGCCCTCAGCATGGGAAATGTGTACCTGCCTTACCTGCCTGTGCTCAGATACAAGGAAAGGCCTACAAATACCAGGAAAAAAAATACATGAGAACTGTTTTCTTGCTAAAATCTGGAAAAGAAAGAAAAAAAAGACAGGAAGTATATTTTCCCCCAACCCCCTTCTGTAAGATGTGTACAATATTAAAGAACACAGAGAACCAAAGTCATTTTGAATGCAAGACAAAAGGAACAAGAGAATAGCTGGCAGTTTGTTGTGGCACAGCTATCAGCTACAAAGCACCACTTGTTATCTATGTGCTAAAAATATTGTGATGATTAATGGCAAGGACGAAGGAAAAAACAAATAATAGAGGGAAGAATAAATGATGTAACGATGTTAAAAAAAAAGAAAGCATGTGACATTTCAACATTTACAATAGGAACTGAATAGGCTTCAGTTGTCTATAGCGTCATTCATCTTTGAGGTATCTTGAAGAACTTTACAAAGAGGCGGGTTGGGCTGGGACTACTGTGACTCTGATGGCAAACGGAACAGGCATTAATCACAGAAAACAGCCCACAAACAAATATTAAAGCTGGTTTTCAGTATGTGAAAAAACTTTGCAAGTGTACACAGTGAACACTCTTGGATACTTAATTTCTCTTTTGAATAGGATGGCAAGGACAGCACAAGGACACTGGTGATGGACAGTTGTTCATTCTGAGGTCATTGGCTCAAATTCTTCAACATCTGAGTATTTGCAGCACTCGGTGGTTATTCAGCAGCCCAGGAGAACGCTTCCTTGTGGAGAGCTGCAAGAAACACAGGGGAGAACGTTCTTGCCTGGGAAGTTCCAGGCAGGCTGAGTGCTGGGGTGTTAGCACCTTGCAGCAGGGAAAACAAGAATTTCTGTCCTGTTCAGGGCACTGAACTCCTTTAATTATGGTGTAGGCTTAAAGGGACAGGGCTGAGCAGAAGGAGGTGATGGAGATAGTATGGGGTTGGCATGGCACCAGTGGCTCTGACCTGTGGGAAGGTGTCCTGTTGGAACACTTGGGCACAGTGGCACTAGCTCAGCCCCCAGCTGCTGCAGCTGGAGCAGCAGTCAAGTGACAGCAGGGACAGTCATCTGTGACACTTCCCTTTCTGATCAGCTGGCAGAGACAGAGTTATATTGTGACACATCACAATGAATACCATGAAGGTAAACGGAGGAACCCAGGCTTCTTTGCAGTCTGTTTGTGCATCCTGCCCTGTGCCCTGCTCTGAAAGCAGCACAAAGAAGGGACAGAGGTCCTTCCTCAACAGCGACAGACCCAGTCCTCTCTATAAGGAGTGAAAACCAAACCAAGAGCGGCCTGGGCTGCAGCGGGTGTGCTGTGCAGTGCGCCTGTGCAGCAGCAGGTGGCAGGCCCGGATCAGTCACCCCACGCCAGCCTAAGCCTGGAGGGACCATGTCCTCTCACTCCCTCTCCCATCTCTATTATGCTCTTAGTTAATGAGATAAAGCAAATGTAATAAGGTCAGACTTAAACCCTTCCAAGCTTTTTCATAGACTGCAAGAAGCTTTGGATCACACACAGACAATTTAATGCAGCTGGAAAACTTACAGCCAAGACCACTACACCGCAGACAACACTCAGATCTGAGGAACATAAAGCTGGAAAAAATCTTGTCTGAGAACATTATCCTGCACAAGACCCTGATGTGACAGCGAACACAAAAATGCTCTGTTTAGATAGCAGCTCAAGAGTCTTAGAAGTATGCCATCATTAATTGAAAGGTTTTCCCCAGTCAGAGACTGTCTTAAAATCTCAACAAGAAATTGTGTCTTAATCTGTTCTGCAGTGATTTGCAGAGGAGAGCAAAATTACTTTATGCACGAATCCACCAGCTTTGAAAGTTATGCTGTAAAGAGGCAAGGGGAGTGAGAGAAAGACGAAGCATTCATTGTCACCAGTGCACAGAAAATCTTTTACCAAAGTAATTGGCTAGAAAAGCTATGAACCAAGTTCTGTTGTTTTACTGACTTGAAATTAAGTGTCACCTATCAGAAATGGCAAGTATTTTCTGCAGACATTTATTAAACACTTCAATCCTCTACTTTGAGACTGCATTTTAAAGAACAATTAATGAGAAAAGGTCTTTAAATGAGATCAAAATTAATTTAAAAAAAGGTGTGGGGCTTATTGCTTCCATTTTAGATTAATCACCTACTTTTATTATAGCAAAAATTAACAAAAAAAATTAGAGATCAATTTGGCCAAATGTAAATTATTTCCCTCTTTTTTTTTTCAGTGTTTAAATTTAAAAAGTCCACTAATTCCTGAGGTGTACAAGATATTCCAACGTGTCTGTATAGTTTTACACATACTCACAAGCTCCTGTTGGGATCTTGCCTTAGCATGAGAATAATTATTATCAAAAATTAATAGCCTCCATGTAGACAGTTATGCTCAGCAATAATGATCTCTAATCTATTTATCAGAAGCATCTCTGAAACACAAGTGACAGCTCTCCCTCTGGCAACTGCTGCAAACACAGCAAATTACTTGGGGAAAAAAAAAATTAATCGATGTTTTACTAGTTTTCATCTTGATTAGGGCAATATATTATAGATGTGAAAAGATAAGACATAAAACTATCAAAAATTATTAGATTAGCCCAGTCCAAATGTATTAGGCAATCAAAACCTGAGGCTTAATGCCACTGCTCTAGAAGGGATGAGTCTGGAAACTGTAGAAACCATCAGGACACAGCCTTCTATCCTACTTAAAAAGTACCCACCAAAAGAAACCCCAAACTCTGAGCTAGAGCTGTGAACGAAGCAGACTGCACTTCTTTGCCCCTGTGCAGCCAAGTCTTCAACCATCTCATTACCAGAGACTGGTTCCCCAGCTGATGATGTTCTAATGCAGGCTCATGGTGCAGGTTAATGAGGAATCAAGCAGAGAGGTCTGTACTGTGTTTCTGAGAGGTATCACTCCCACCTTTAACACAAAGCAGCCTGGGAGGATGGGCCACACGCAGGCTGCTCTCAGCTGTCTCCTGGCAGCAGGAGTCCAGAGTCTCTGCTGAATGCTCCAGCCAAAAACCCTACCAGGTACCACAACACACCCCTCCAATGATCAGCTCAGCCCTGGGCACAAGAGGTGGTTGCAGGACTCCTTGCTGAGAGGGCAGTGTGAATGTTTACATGTGCTGGTCTACTGCTTCACTTAGCACATGGAGGTCTCAGGAAGGCATGAGAATCCCATGTCTCGTTCTCCTCTTCCCCTTCTACAAACTACAATGAATTGATCAAAGAAGAAAAGAGACTGAACGGAAAACAACTAGTTTAAGAAAACAAATTAAAGCCACCCGATAAGTCCTGCTTACTCCACCCTTCCCACGTAAAGTTGTATAACTTATATACCATTACAATTTAATTGTAAACTTGGTAAAGCAAAATGGCTGGAGCCTGTGACAAGTCTGCAATGACACAGGTGATACTGGCCACAACGGGAGAATCCCTCCAGACCAGTGCAGTGTCAACCTCGCTTTGCTCTATTTCAGGGGCCCCCGGGTTTATTTGGCTGTTGGACAATTACTTGTCACTACTGCAAAAAGCTCTGCAAGAGAAAGATGTGGAAGCAGCAGCTCCCAGTAGTAGTTTTCCCTGCAAGAAAACAGCAGCTCCTGCAACACATGGATGGCACAGCAAGGACAGCATCTCAAACATTTGGTGGCTGTAAGACACAGCAAAAGGCTGAGCATCAACGACAGAGTCTGAGACCTGCCTGACTTCAGCTCCTGGAGACCACACCAACCTCTCAGTTTCCGTACCTGCTCCACGCAGGCATTTATTTTAATGCAGAGCAAATATCTTCTATTCATGAGACCTGTCTCCACTTGCCTTGCTGAAAATCTTCAGCTTCCTTCAAACTAGTCAGAACAGCGACCACAGGCTGTCAGCACAACAGGTGTGGGCTCTGAGGGCTGATACGTCAATGAAGCTCCAAAATGTCCCAGGGCAGCGAAGCGCCCCTCGTACCACTCCTGCAAGGATGCACAGAGGCCACACAGCCCTGCAAAGTCCCTGTGGCCACACGGATCCCCTCGGCAGGAACCTGGGCTCACCCGGAAGGACCTCAGGAACACAAGCGCTATATCTTCAAGAAGCAGCAGTGATTAATCACACAGCTGTATGCTTGTGGGAGTGGAAATGAAAAGCCTTTTATCGGCATTCTCATTATTTAATGATAATTAGAGCACAGTGTGCCATAGGCTGCCCCCAGTTTTTATTTTTACAAATAGGAAGTAAATTCATTGCTCCTTCTACAGATGTCTTAAAAACTATTCCATTAGCTCTCAAATATAAAGGAAACCGGACATGCAATGGCATAGTTAAATCCAAATAATACAGACTTAAACAAATATTTACCCACCCTGTGCTTTAGAGGGGGCTGGGGAAGGAAGAGCTGTTGCTTAAATTATTTTGCAGCTTTACATGGTTAGTCTCCAGCAGCTCTAATCAGCCTCATTTGTAATTTCTACCAACTGCAGGAGGCACATTGGAATTGCCAGAGAAGATCAGCTCACCAGCACATTTAGCCCTGAATTCCAGCCTCTGGCAGCTGCCTAACTTCTAACGCTTCAACAGAGGAAAAAAAGAAAGTTTTCACCATATACCTAATGAGAGAGATTTTTCTGAATTTTTCAGGATGCAGCTTGTAGCCTCAAGTATGAAATTTGATTACTTACGTTTACATCTTCCTCCAGCTTTCTTCCCAGAGATATATTGTCATGTATACTCTATTTATGCTGGTGTATTTTCCACTGTTCTTCCAAAAAACAAGACAGAGAAGGAATTTTTGTCCAATAAGAGAGATTTTGTGAGACAGGTGCAAGGGTTCAAAGAGCTGGCATGTCTTCTGGGAGTTACACACAGCCATCAAGGAAAGACCCAGAGCCTATACCTACAGCTCTAATTATCTACCAAACTCCTCACCTTGACAATATTTGTAGATAAAAGGAGTGCATTACCACATTTCTTTAGAAAACAAGTTATAATTTCTGATCCCAAATAGATCTGTAAGTTAGGCAAAAGCCAAATAAAAGCCACGGCTAGCTTTTATGACAGAGCACCAAGGCCATTTCCAAAGGGCACAAGGCACCTTGAGAGGGGCAGGGATGGGAACTGATTCTGTTCCCTGGACGCTTGTGACATTTCCAGAGTCACCACAGAGACATATCACCGCAAACATGCTGCTTTTACTTCAACACGTGGCAAGTGAGTGAAGAAGCCGAGTACTGATAACAACTACATATCTATTAAATTCTGATTTTTGTTAGGAAAGAAGCTTAAGAATTTTCAGTTCTAATTGAAAAGCCAATGCATAATTTTTCTGGCATTTCACTGGGCTCACTTGACATGCCAGTCACAAAAAGTAATCCATCAGGAACCGCATGTCCATTTTAATATAATTTCAAACAATAACAGCACACCTATTGCTGAAGAGTGATTAGTACCACTACTATTAAAATCTAAGTGGCACAACTTTACTGCTGAAGCTTATCTGTCTACTAAAGCTTGTGGGGTGATTGCTCCTACAGACTCTCAGAAGTTATAAAACTGCACTCAGTGAGCAGAGAGACTCTCCGCATGTCATCTTTATGGCCGAGTAGGTTTAAAAATAAATAACCAAAACCTTGTGAATTACTATCTATTAACTCAGCAGAGAGGAAACAGCCAGTTTGCACAGATTTTACTGAAAATATCAAGTAGCTTTGGTTCCACTAAACCAGTGATTAAACTATTACATTCTTGGAAATCACAATGTTATAGTTAAGTCTAATACACTGAACAATTTAAAGCACAGAATTTGGCTAGAGGATGTTCTGTAAAATGTTATGAATATTCAGCAGCATTCTGAACCTTGAGCTCCCCCTTGTGCTATATAACTAAATTACAAACAGAAAAAATTGGGGTTTTTTTACTGGCTCCCCGATGGGGATTTTTCCTGAGTGGATCTAAGGATGCTGATGGACAATGGGAAGACACTGCCTGGCCCAGCCCCACACCAGTGTTTAATATCACGTATTTTAATGCAATGTAGCCCCTGGCTGGAAAAAATGAGTAAGGGTATGTAAGCACAAGGGTTTTTTTACTTCTGCTCAGTTCATTAAAGTATGAATATTTCTCAACCTTACTGACGCTCACATCAAAATGCAGCTGCATCTTAATGCATGTGATACATGTTACATGCAAAATACGGGATATAGATCCACTGCCTTCAGGGATTCCTTTACTTTAACCAAAACACAATTTTTGAAATGTTTTTCAATGAATATTGCTTTTTCCATGAGCACGTAAGGAAACACCACATAACCTGAGGCACACAGTCCAATGTAAGAATGGTCTCAGAAAAATCAAATGTCATCTCTAGCCTTAGCGTAACTGTCTAATGTTTTGAAAACAGAGAACACCACAAGCAATAACTATGTAGACAACAAATTAGACTGCTTCCAAGGACAGTCTTTGAGGCCAGTCATTCTAATCCCTTATTCAAGATTTACTTATTCTAAAAAGCTCATCTATAAATTCATACGGAAAGGACAGGTTGGTTACATTAGTTCCACTATGCTGCAGGTAACTAACGCTGACACCCAAGTACTCCAAGAATGACAATTGTCCACTTCAATAACAGAAGTGTTTCTTCAAGCAAAGTTGCCTATCTGAAATATGTTATTCTTATAAGGAAAATCTATGTCTGTAACTGACCTTGGCTTATAAACCACACACAAATAAAAACTTCCTGAAACTGACACTGCTTAAAAACCAAACTAATGCACACCTAAAATACATCTTAAAAACGTATTACAAACTGCCCTTGCACCAGACATTACATCAAACCAAACTGCTGGTCCCATTAAAACCAAAGAGAAATTAGACTTCCTGAGAGCAGGACAGGACCAGGGGGTTGAAGACCCTTTAGAGTATTTTAAAAGCTGCCGTTTAACTGTTTGAGGGTGTGGGGCATAATACACAGTCTGGCAGGTGTTTCGCCATGATGTGCAATCTTTAAAAGGTGAGATATTTTTAGAAATTGCATTTGCACTGGAAGACGAAAGAACTGTGTTTGTTAAAAGCCTGTGGCCTGATGTTTGGCTCTGTAAATTGCTGCTGCAAACCCGCTCTGTCAGGGGTTTACATCTGCTCCTCTTCCTTGGTTTCTGTAGCAAGGGCTCTCAGCATCAAGGTCTGTAAACGTGTGGACCACAAGAGCAGGCTGTGTTCTCTTCTCCTCCATCCACCCCAGGCTCTGCAAGCCCAGGCAGGTTGTCGGTGACATGCACAGAAATCAGACCCCAGCATGGAGCTGCGCTGCAAGGCTCACAGAAATACATCCTTAACACCAGCGTCTACAGAGGAAACAGACTGCACCTGGTATGCTGTGTAGAGTCATTCCTCAGACAGAGGTATGTCCTATGCAGTAATTTCTAAGATTAAAAGCACACTTTAACTGACAAATTCTGTTTTTTCCAATGTAGATATGTGTAAAATAAAAGCTGTGCAGCAATCGCTAGGAAAAATGACTCCTGGATAGACTTGAGAGAGATACAGTGAGACAGAGCCAATGGGAACATTGCCCATTTTGTGGGAAAATGAGGTTATCAGTAGATAAACCAATATTTAGCAAATCTGTTTTGTTAGGGCAGTTCTTAGATTTATTAAAATGTCTGCAAATTTTTATCAGTCACACAGCTCTCCCAGAATTTTCTATTGCATACTAAACAGTATGCAATGCAGATCCCCACAGAACGAGTACAAATTAAGCAGTCTCATCAGATCAGTATTCCTTTTTTTTTTTTCTGGTGATCTTTTAGGCAGCCTTAATCCAGTGGATATGGACAGTGCTGATTTGATAATCACACCTGGTTTTACTCAGAAAGTTACCTGGCACTATGTCAAATGCCTTACAGACATCTAAGTACGTTAACAGAGTAATCTTTATCAAACTTTTGTGAAATCCAGCACCAAGATTGTCTGATAAGATCTCCTATCCTTAAACCAGTGCTCCCTGGAATTATGTTAACACTTCTAGATTCTTTCTATTAGTTAGGTGCCATATGACACTTTATAACAGCAATCAACAAACTAACCAGTCTTTACTTGCTTGAGCCATCCCATTCCTTGATTTTGAAACAGTGACATGTTATGAGCTTTTACTCCCAGGTTTTCTAAGCAGTATTCAAATAGTAAAGCTACTTTGGTGTCCTTACACAGACAGATGTATGCGCAGACGGGATATGTGACTGCCGCCTGCCACAGCAGTGCATGGAGACACACCAACATGCCCAGGTAAGACCCTGGCTCTGCACTTCAACAATTCCAAGTGTATTTAAACTTCAAGCCTGAGCTGTGCACAGACTATGCTTATGGTGACACCTTTTGTGGGAGAGCAACAAAGAAACAGGGTAAAACCAACCGCTATTCTTGGCAACCAAACACCATCCTGCATTCACAGTAACTGGGTTCCCTTCCATTCACCTTCTCCAGCTTCCACCCTTAGCAAATAGAAAACCTCTCCTGTTAGGACCGCATTTACAATGAAACTGCTGTTTTCTTTTGTCTTGTAAAAGAAATTTGTTACAATTTTACAAAATAATTTAATTTTAGCTTAACTCTGCTACTGCAAAAAAACCCCACCAACGGCAAAGACATGCACTGATTTCAGTATGGCACCTGTCTAAATCTGATTGATTTTACCACTTTCTCTACTCCTTTCTCTGGGATGAATGCATTCAAGCCTCTGGTCCTTACTGGGGAACATCTAACTGAAGTTCAAATGTTTCTTTTTCCCCACATGCTGTTTGCAGTAAGGGTCAGGACCAGGCAATCTCCATTTCCTAAGCACAACCATTGTTTGGGTGAGGTGGTCAGCACTGGAACACACTGCAAAAATAGACACAAGTTTCAAGACATTTGGTCACGTGTGCAGATTTAAATATTGCACATCATTCGGCCATTCACAACTGAGGCGTACCTATCACTATTTATAGCAATCAAAGATCGGGGGATAAATCTTGAAAATAAAGACTTTTAAGATTTTTTTTTTTTAAATATATATATATTTCTTCCTTATTTTCCATAGCGATGCAGAAGAGGAGGGGAAAAAAAGTGCTTGCAAAGCCAGGGAAAAATAAAGTTACATGGAAGTAAAATTTTTATTTTCTTTCCTCTCGTTCCTCCAATATTAAATGACAAATCAAACAACTACCAAGAAACTCCTCATGGAAAACTCCAGACACGGGATTTTTTTGTCGTTCTTGTTGGTTAAGCTTGTGTATCTGCGAATTAAAAAGAACTACTATTCTGAGACCACATTTATCTCCTTCTGTTGAAGATGCGTGTTAGTGATCAAACATTTGGTTTTTGATTAAAAGCAAAACAAAATACATTTTTCAAGTGCCCCCAGCTTTCTAGATGGAGCACAGGAAAAAGCTGACCATTAGATGGCTTGTACGCATCCTGAAATTCAACTTGTGAAACTTCAGCCTGAGTGTGTGTGTTTCTAGGAGATAAACATGTAATACATTATAACAAATCAAAGTTATTCTATTGTTATCTCTCTTCTATTTCATCACCTCTCTGGATTAGACTACACAGCTTCACTGCCATGCACTATAAGTAGAGCAGATGGAAAATCTTTTTCATTATTCTTACTTTAAAGAATCCATTTTTCAAAGCCTGATTATAAATCCTTGGTTGGCAGGAATTACTACCAGAAGTATTGTGTAAGAAATATATTCCCAGAACAATGCAAGAGGATTTCGTCATGGATTTGAGGAAGGTAATGAAAGCTATCACTAAACCTGAAATGGGGCAGACACTGCACTTTTCCAAACCAAGTCTAATAGCTCGCTTTCATATTTGAATATTGTTTCTTATTTGACATTTTTAGTTACAGAGCAGGTGCTTTTAGACATATTTTTAATACAACTAAATATTTCTGCCTTTTATTGCCCAGTATTCCTTTAAGTCTGAAAAGTAAAATGGCAATAACTACACATCAAATCATTGCACATGGAACATACCAACAGTAGTTACGTTGCCTTCCTGTAACAGAAAACAAGGTTAAACAGCAACTCTAGCATACTTGTCCCAAAATAGTGAATCTTACCCAAACCACATGGGCGAAACGGTGCAGAAAGGCGAGTTCCCTGCTTGTGTGCAGGGGACGCTCCCGTTCATACACCTCTCTCCACAAAACTCTATGTTATTGACAGGAAAGATCGAACTGCAAAGTGTGTGTCCGGGCCATCCCACAGGACAGTGACACGCGGAACAAGGATAACGAAGGCTGATGCACAAACTGGCTCTGGGTGCATACAGAGCAAGCTACTGAGTAACGGCATGCAGGGGTATCTCGGTGGCCTGTCACTCTGTGCTTTATGTCCTGCTGCTCTACAATACGCAAAGTTAAAACCCGGACTTAGCGTGAACTGATAAAAAAGCTACAGAAACTGGATAAAAAGGACCCAATCCACTAGGCAATTGATACTAAATGGAATTTTTTGCTTTTGTTTATTAATTTTTTTCAGCCTTCTCTCTCATTGTTCTTGGTCCTTTTATGAGCTCCTCTGGAGTGTTGTATTTCATGATATCCGCTGATAATTGCAGGCAGTGATGAAGTCGAGTACTGCTACAAAATGGTATGCTGGCTCAATAATGCAATTTCACTTATGGACAAACCCTAAAAAGCAATCTATCAAATGAAGAATAAACCTCCCCTTTGTCCCAGGGGCAGAGACAAGGTTTTATTAAAAAAGGAGGAGGGGGTTATGGGTGAATGTCTTTGTTGAGAATTTTTACAATTATATTTCAGTTTTCCTCTCAACACTAAACCGCCACTTGCTCCCACGGCTCCTGGCTGTTTTGCCTGTATAAACCAACAAAATTCTAACAGGCCAGTTTTAATATAAAAGGCAGATCAAATAAGGGATGACCCATAGGCTGTAACATATACAGAAATTATTAAACAATTTCAGGTTATTCTAAAAGGAGCTTTTCCACTGAAAAGAATTCCCATTGAACTCTCAAACGTACCCCCCCAATTTTGCTGAACTCAGCGAGCTTAGCAGGAAACCACCACACTAAATGCCCCACAGTAACGTCATTAAATTCTCTGGATCTTGGACACGTATTCTGAGTGTATAATAGTCTATCATATCCAGTGCATTAAATGCTCTCTTAGCAACTGAACAATCCCTATCACCAAAATGAGCTCACTCATATTCTTAGACAGAGAACCACAGATACCCATGGGAGAACATAATTCACAACCAACCACTGCCTCTCTGACCTCTTGCCCCTTACGAGGGATCTTCAAACACAGTTCTAAATTAAAAGCCTTGGAACTAAAATTCATGACTCCGCTGGACAATTAAAAAAAAAAAAAAAAAATCATACTCGCTGCATATACTGTTTTCAAAGCATGTTATATTTCTCCATGTTACAGCTAGTCCCTTCATGAGCTCCAGATAACAACCAACCAGTCCCCCTTTCCTCTCTCTCTGCCAGAGCTGTCCCCAGGGGCAGCCATCCCCTCCTCCACCTGCCCCAGCTCAGAGCTACAACCTTTCTCCCAAGCAGTTTAGCTGATTTACACAACAGAGCGATTCTATATGACATTTTGGATCTTTGTTCTATTTAAGACATTTACCCAGGAGTCGCAGATATTGCCCATCAAGTTACTCTGTATAATAATGCATTTATCCAAGCACAGGTAATACAGATCCATCTGCACTGCATGTCTTTGTTTCTTCCTTCTCAGTCAGTCCCACACACAGGCACCTTTTCTAATGAGCTCTGGTCTCAAAGCAGATAAAACACAGCCCTGTCTTCACCAGGCCTCAAAGCCAAGTGCAGCAAAAGCCAGCGAGAAGAACAACCAAAGCTTCACTTTGAGACCAATTCCATCCAAAGTCAGCAAGTAGCATTTTGATGCCATTTTAAATTTGACTGCATTGCACCCCAAGCAGCTTTTGCCATTTTCAGGGTTACCCCTTGGACTGAGTTAGTTGACTACTCTCACCCCATCTTATTTTCCTGAAAAATAATTGTTCCATCTCCGTTCTTGTCCACATTACCCTTGTGCTGACTGGTGGATTGGGACAGTTTTGCATCAGAAACACATGCAGCATCTGCCTTTCCAGATCTGTATTGGTAACCATTAGCAAATAACAGCAACTGTTGAAAATAACATCCTCTGAGTGCTGATAACCACATCAGTAATTGCAGGTCCATTGCTTATTTTAATTTACTTAATCATCCGCTTTTCCTACAGGTCCAGTTCACCCAGGCATTTCAACGTACAGTCTCATTACCTTGACACAATCCAATCAAATAATTGCAGTGACTTGATATAGCTAGATAATTGCAATGGATCACAGTCGAAGAACTTGCATTGCTTTTACTTCTCCCTTTCCCAAATGAAAATCTGCTGAAATCATCAAAAAACAATGGAGGACAACAAATCTACACATGCCCCTTCTCACGATATGCTCTCTTACCTCTTCCCTCAGTCTATAAATAGACAGACTTGGTGGGACCTCAGGAATATTCCTCCCTGACATGTGAAATTGTATGCTAAAATGTATATCTTTTTATTGAGGATACAAATCCAAACCAAAGAATCACTAATAGCGGCGGGTGGAGGGGGTGGTTTGTTTTTTACCCATATCCTCCACTAGAAAAGGGAAAAAAAGCAAGAACTATAAAGTAGGTAAATATTCCTCTCCTCCTCTCCTTCGGAACTTAGAACTATTTTCTCTTAACTTTCCAAGGTATGGAGAGCTAAAGAGAATAATTGTTTTCTTGATCCTGTTGATATGATTGCAGCACTTAGCATGTCATTCAAGATTAACAAAGTCTCAGCACACAAGAGTGCGCTAAGCCACACTGCCACTCAAGTAGCCACGCTTGTTCAAGGATCCATATTTCTGGGCCACCTTCTCATGCCAAATCTCAGCTTACTTTCACGTGCCTCCCAAATTCATACCCACTACATTTCAAAAGACATTGAATTCCTCTTTTATTATACTATTTGTCTCCTTCACTCAGCTTATCAGCTCAAGATAGAATTTATTGTAGTTTAATGTTGTATAGCATATGTTCAACTATAAATTAATCACTGTCAGATAGGAATAAACATAATTAGCTTCCTAGAGTACATCTTTTTCTTCAGTTGTTCATTACCTATACAGGGACCTGCACCTTTCACAGAGTCAGCATAATCACAACATTGAAATTTCATAAATCTATCTCTAAGAAAATATGAATGATCTTTATACTTAAGCAGCATTGAAAGTAAATACAAATATCTAGGCATTTTTAAGCTGATGAACATACTATCACATTCACCTGTAAGTAAAATGAAATAAACAGGTTATCACAGTATTCAAAGCAGCTAAACGACCACACTATCAGATTACGGTACAATGAGAATGACAGCCATTGCAGGCAGACCACAGTCAGGGCACTTGAATCCCACTTTCAGCTTTGCAATGGTCATTTTATACGACCGCCTTTGTATTTCAAGCACCTTCTTACAAATTCAGGTAACGCTTATCCAACTTCTGCATGTGAAGTATAGAGTTTTGCACTGTGTGCCTTCTTGCTTAGCAGAAGAAATCGAAAACAAGTTGGTTTGAAATTCATTACTTATAGAGATGCCTGGTTAAAAAATGAACATATATTTCTACAATGCTGTTCAGAGAAGAAAAAATAAAAACCCAGCAATACATAAATACAGCAACTTCTTGTATTATTATACAATAAATGATTTTTTGAAACAAAACAAACAAACCCCCACACACAACCACACCACAAAAGAAACCCTCAAGTCCAAACAAACGTAACACATGAGTTCTTCCCCATGAAACAAGAACTTTTCCTGCCAGCTTCGAATTTTTACGTGCATCCAGTAAGTGGACTTCTCCCTGGCCACAGGAACAGAAACCTGAGACATGGAAATTTTCCCATTTCCTGAGGGGCGGTAATCTAGTATCTTCATACCTCAGACCGAAATAAATGACCCAGGGGACAGAATTTCTCCCGCTGTCTCACAGAGAAGCCCAGCTCTGTCCCGGCCCTCCAAAGGCACTGTTGATCCCTACAGGCCCTTGTGGGAGGAAGAGAGCAGCGGCTTCATGTCCAACTCAAAGTCCCTGCAAGCGCCTAGAGAAGAGCAGGTACCTTTCAGGAACCCAGTGGACGGGATGGAGAATTTGCACAAAGGGAACATCACCCCATTTCCTTCTTGGCTGCAAGGAAATGCCATGTCCTTGGCTGAGTCTGGGAATGCATTTCCAGGAAGCTATCACTATGTAAACTAACCATTCCTAAACTATTAGCTTCAAAGGTGAATATACTTAGTAAGATGACATCCTGTTATTGCTTGGCACACCATGTATTTATAAAAATTCTATACCAATATCAGAGAGGGCAATAGAAAAAGGGGGGTATGGAAGGGATACCCCTTCCCCATGACACGAGTGAAGACTGAGGGAACCTGTTAAAACATACTAAGATGGAAAATGAAGCATGAAAAGCACACGACACTTTCCCTGACAAGAACACATTGGAAATCCATATCAATAGGGGTTTGAAAGCAAAGCTCCTGCAGAAAATAAATAGAACGTAAACATCAAAGTTAACTTCAAAAAGCGTGCTTTCTCCTAACATGAGACACTCTAATGGTTTCCACCAAGAACTGGTCTGAATATTCTCTTCCCTAACTGCCAGAAGGTGGTAGTATTTCAAAATATTAGTATTATTTATGAGGAAATACGCTCACTGGTTTATGAATTTTGGTTGCCTGCCAGTGGTCTATTATTGTATTCCTAAGAGTTATAGGTCAGCATCTGTGCTGTGCCATAATCTGGAGACTTGGGTATCAGAGGGGCTGGAAAACATACTGCAGTCTTGTCATTCGAGACAGTTTGTTGCAGGGGAAACATGTATTAATACCTGCTTGTCATTGGGGTAGTCTGACACAGTATCAAACATCAATGATATTTTCTGGAATCTGAAAAAAAAAATTGAAATATTCTCAGCTCTGAGAATAGAGGTCTCTGGCAGGATCACTTCAGGCCAACTCTCCCAGTCAAAATGAACACCTCTTTACAGAGCCATTATAACTTCCAGAGCTTTTTCTGCTATCTTCAAAAATGGACAAAAGAAATTTTAGGATGGATCTGTCATTAAATAAGGCTGCCAAAGAACAAGTCTGGCTCATGTTAAAAGCCAATGCTTGGCCTACAGTGTCTGAGTATCTAACAAGGTAATCTAAACAAAAGCCATTCCACAGCAATGCTACCAAAATAATTTTGAGCATTTTTTTGTTCATAAATGAATAAACTTGCGCAAATCTTCAAACCAGGGTGAAATTCCTGTAGCCGCATAAATACAGTGCACACTGCTTAGACCAGGTGTGGTTAGTCAAAGAAACTGCTTATAGCAGAAAAAAGCCAGATGTCCGAAAAATAAATTAAATCCAATGCATTTGTATAGGTTACCACAGACAGAAATGGCACTTCTTGCAGTCCTTTCTGACCACTTCTGCAGCTCCTCATTAGTGCTCTCAGGATGAGCGAAGGACAGGTGGCACAGGAAAATGGTCTTTTTCAAAAAAAGACAAGAAATGATCCTACTAATTCTGTCAAAATGGATGCACACAGCTGTGCCAGCTCACTTAACACATTACCACAGCATCTCTGGAAGCCAAACATCATCTCAGTGTGGAACATCACACCAAATTTTCCTAAATTTCTCACCTTGGTGGAGATGGATGGGATGACAGAGAGCAATGAGGACAGTGGATGCGCCCCCTTCCTGTGCCCCCCATGGAAAGCTCCTTCCACTCCACAGGTTTCCCCAGCAGCCCCAGCTCTAATTCACAGGGACAGGCACAGCAAAGGAGGCAGCGTGGCCTCAAGTCACCAGTCACCTCCTCTCCCAGCACAGATCCTGGAACCTTCAAGATTTTCCCACAGAGACCCAGGAAACATCTGCACTGAGAATCTCATTCCTGTGCAGGTTTTATGGGGAACAAATAAGTAATTTCATCACGAATCTAAGTAAAGCTGAGCGGCACTGTCCAGGTTTGACCCACAAAACCAAGCACACTGCGTACTACTGAGAGGCTCTCACTTTACTGGTCATTTGTTACATGCTATGACAAGTAAGTTATTCTTTGCATAGTTAATCTTTCCTGAAGACCTAATGACACTCATTTTGTAATACCTCCATGTATCTACCTACTGGTAAATGAAGTGGAAAACCTGTCACACCCCAGAGCTGCCCATATTTATTGCCAATAAAACACGTGGTTGTAACAACTACCTCGTGACTCTTGCACTTCTATTTCATCTCTACATCTTTAAGAGGCAAAGTTTGGCAGAAGGCATCTTTAATATTCAGGAGGGAGAAAATAGGAGTTTTTATGATGGCACCCCAGCAACCAGAACAACAGTGTTGCTTTTAGTCTGATGTGATCTGCGCAGCTTGAAAACATATCTAGAAAACCCAAGTGCTATTAAAAGGGAAAGATCTTTTCTTGGGGAAAATAATTCCTTAGGGCATGATACAAAGAAAAACCAAACCACAAATTATATGAATCTTGATTACACTTAGAGAATTGCTTGCATGCTTCAAACTGTAAGCTCAGCTCTGGTCAAAATCCAGTCAGAAAGAATGAGTCTGAAAAATGAAAAGCTATGTGGGAGATCCCTGGTGAATCACAAGCAGTCTTGTTCCAGAAAGTGAGAAACAGCCACCCTGGGTCTTGGCTTCCACTACAATTATGTGATGGGATGTAATTTAGGAACAGAGTATAATGGTTCAGGACTAAAGATGCTTGTACACAGTATAAATGTTTGGCCCTTTAGGCATGCAAGAGTATCCCTGCAATTTCTAGGAATCAGAAGAAAAAGACAATGCAAGAATAGTAGGAGATAGACCAGCTTAGAAGGTCTGATGTGTAATTCAACCTGGCATTGTCACCTGATGGAATCCTCAGAGAAAAACTATTAAGCATAAGGGAACATTAGGTAGTAATTTTTTTTTTTAACGTTTCGTTTTGTTTTTAATGTGTGTGCAAATACCATCTTCTGTTGACTTTTTTCCTGGAAAACAGAATTTCTAGTGATGAACTAAACTCTGCCCTGCCTTTTGAACATGCTCAAATAAATTCAGCCACAGCTCTATGGTGTTGAAGACAGATTTTGGTGCTACACCCAAAGTAGTAAACTGTAAAAAGGAATAAGAATCTCCCAGCTTTGCTGCTGGCTGGAGTCAGAGCCCAAATGCCTCTTCTGCTTCCTCACAGAGAATATAAAGTGACGACATGTTCTGGACTGGACTTGGAAATGTCAGGCAATAGATATACCGCAAATATTGATTTCCCTGGACTCTCTGAAGGATTGGAGAGAAACTGAGACTCCCTTACTATCAGGAGCTTACTTTTTCCACAGTAATGTCGTATTAAAAGATATTTATTAGATAATGAATTGCAAGGGGCTGTCAACTGAAAGTGATCTCTCATGCAAGCAAGTGGTCATGCTAGGCAAAATTTTATTTTGGCCATTTAATCAAAATCAAGGAAATGAGTTTATACATGAATTCTTCATGTAAATCTCTCGTCCACTGTCTGTTTCCTCTCTTTCAACAATTTAGAGTAGAATTTCCAAAACCATCAGTAACTCTTTCTGCTCAACTCCACAGCAATGCACTGTTTAAACATCTGTAGCTCAAGCTTAAAAAACTACGTTCCTTGAAAAGATGCTTTAAATTCTTTTTTCCCATCAGAAAACACTGTTAGTTGGCTGCAAATTTATTGCTTTCTCCAAGCACCTCTTCTCTGTACTGTAAGCAGCTACGAATGTTTTTCATTTGTTTTATGGTGCATTAGCAGAGGGAAACACTTAAGTAAGTAGAAACCTAAGATGAGGCTCCTTTCCCATGCTGAGTCTGTCTGCCAACTCCCTATATCGACATTTTGACATTTTAAGGGAGTAAATGTGAACACTAAAGAGAGTTCAGTCCTCACAGAACTCTCATTTTTCTAAGAAAGCCAAGTGCCCCAGGCTGCTAAATATGCTGATTCAGATGAGCACAAAAGACACAGTGGGTATACTACCTTCATATAATGGATAATGAATGAAGTGTACTGCTTTTATCTATGCTAACGATTCTGACACCTTGAATAGCACCACACTCAAGCAAAAAGGACCTCCCTGAGAGTGGAGGCAGCAGAACCTGCTCAAAGGCTTATAGGGATGCTCATGGAAACAGCCACATAATCAGCACTAAGAAGTCTCTCCTCCCACCCAAGTGCTGGTGATTCAGAAACCACCTTTGTTCCTCTGCTTTCAGGGAGAAGAGAAAACCATCTGCACTACACCCCTCGACAAGGTCTAGTACATGACTTTATTGCCCCCCATCGCCACACGCCTCCCAAATTTTTTGATTGTAGACAGAGCAGGGAGGAACTCGAGAGCTGCTCAAGGGCTGGCTGCTCACTCCTCTCTCACCTCATCCCAAGCTGGAAAGCAAATGCCAGATTCTCAGTGCACCTCAGGAACTTGTGGAGTCCAGAAGCTGCATTTCAGACAGACTTAGTGGCACAGCCTTGCCACTTGTTGCCTCACACACCAATCACGGACATTATGACTCTAAATAGCTCAGAAAGTGTTCTTGCCACCTAAACAGGTCTTTCTGTGAGCAACAGAACTAATGAACCTTTCCTTTGTGGATTTTTTCAAGTCTGAAAAAGCTGAACTCACCCTGCAGGTTTTCACTGAATGGAAATATTAACGTGGTTTCTCTGCTTCCCGTTCTTACAGGAGTTGCAGAGCTAATATTGTTGAGACCTCTTTCTTTCTCTGAAATTGGCTGAGGATGGTTCAAATTTCACTGAAGTTGTCCAAGAAATGAAAAGTTAAGAGCAGACAGATAGGCAAGAGAACACTCTGTGATTGCAAACACCTTGTTTCTGTAGGAAACTAAGCCAAAATAAAAGAAAAAAAAAAAAGTTAAACTGCAGGGAAAAACCTAGCTCAGCCTAGGATCCTTGTAAATGCCTGGCTAGTTCTGCTCATACTTTAAAAGTGCATTTGTTCCAAACGTTTAATATTTTTGAGACTATGAGAATTTCTGCTTCTGAACTATTTCATTAAAGATTTTAGTGTCTTCAAGCCAGATCAAGGAATATTTTGTGAAACCAAAATATCTAATTTACTCTCACACAGTAGGGACAGCACCTTTGTGGTCAAAGCTGCACCAGCATATGGACATTTTTAGCACTTTTTAGTCTCAGTAAATGATTTTAAATGAAAAAATTTGCTTGTACTTACCAATGAACAGGAATTTGAAACAAGACAACCAGTAAGAAGACGGAACAACCAACATGTGTGTATGGGGGGTATGCTAATGCCAAAAACATTTTGGCCTAAAAGAGAGGTAACTGCTGCAATTTTTAGCAAAGCACCATCCCATGTACATATTATATGAATGACAGAACCACCAGGTCCTCAAACATTGCATATACTATGCAACAAAATTATTTCTTTAAATGAAAATAGGTGGTTTAGCCTTTTGCACACCTGTTGTAAAAGTGCTCTCACCTGAATGTTTTCAACATAAAGGCTTGAATAATTTAGCTGTGAGCTGCAAAATTATTCTCAGAGCTGCAGGGAGGAGGATAAGGGGCATCTGAATGAGACAGCACAGTGGTGGTACAGTATAATGCTAATGCACCTGTTACACCAAACATGACCATCAGTCACTACTACTCCTTACCAAAGGACAGCAGCACTAAGAAGTGATAAGTGATTACAAAAAAACAAACAAACACAGACACACAAAACCCAACAAACACGGTGCAAGGTAGCTCCTCTCGAGATTGTTGCTTTTCTGGACGACAGACAATTTTTTCTTCTCCCTGGAAGTCTCTTTAAATACCCTAAAGGCCTTTCAGGCAAATGGAGTCCTTTCCTGTGTAGACAGCTGAGCTGCTTGTTCCTCCTCCCATACACATCCCCTTTATATTTGATGGAAGCAAGAGGCAGATGAAAAAGCTGGCAGCAAGTTCTGCCAAAGCGTTTTTCCCTTTCTCTTGAAGAATGAGAGAAGACCAGGGTTGATCTTGGGTGAGAAGTGTATATATTAAAGAAAATGAGAAAATCAGGATGATGGTGAGACAGGATTTATGGGCTTGTGAGGGAAAATGGTGGCCAAGCTGCTGAACTGGAATTAATGACCATAGCACCATTGACTGTAAGAGTTTATCAGCTTTCCACCAGCTGGGGAACAGCAGTACTTGCAGGGAGACAAAGGGAGCTGGGCTTGTTTGAAAGGGCTACAGCTTTCAGGGAGTGATCTAGGTCAAGTGGGCTCAGTCTGCTCTCACCACAATATTAAAATCCCCCATCTTTCCCAGCCACCCAAGTTATGAACTTCTGAACTGGCTTTATATAACAGATGAAGTCATGTAGCTAAGTTACATCTCAGTTATCCCAGCACATATTGAAGGCTTCATTCCCTCACCTTGTACCATGTGTAATCATTTATGCTCCTCCAAAGTGAGGTGAATGTGCAATTAAAAAACTGTGGTTGCACCTTGTGTAGATTTTCTGCTAGTGTGACTAGGAATTAACCTTTTGCTTCCTTTCCCCCAAGAATTAACAATATTGTTTGGAAGTTGCACTGAAGTCACAGAAGGGAAGTCACCATTAGACTTCAGAAGCATACCAGCAGTCAGAATTTTAACATTCTTTTTCTCCCTGAGATGACAAAACAGCCTACAACACAGACAGACCACACCAGTGATGCAAATGCAGATTGTTCACAGGCTCTTGCTGAAGTGCACATGAATGAACAGAGGATAAGCCCGACAGGAGATGCAAGACACCAAAGAGTATGCAGTGCTCCTAAGTGGATTCACTACAGCCCTTCCCAAAGCAAAGGTGTTAGAGCAAATGATCGAAAACACACGCTGATTTTGTGTTGGCAGAGTTCGAACTAGACAGCATGAGCAATCTAAACTAGTCAAATGCACAGGAGAAAAATTAACATATGGCAAGGCACAGAGACAGAAAGGGGGAAAAACAAGCACCCCCAGCTAGGCACAGAGCTGGTAATTCAACCCTTTGGAAGAAGCCATCTTTTTGTTCCAAGAAAACGTTCCCCTGAACAGGGAACAGCAACTTAGATTTAGCGTTCTTGAAAAGAAGCATGAATTGCTGGAGCAAGTTTATGGTCTGTGCGCTGGCTCAGATGACATGGAGAAGTATGTACTTCAAAGACACCTCTGAGTTGGAAGAAAATCCTGTATTACTCAGTCCTGGAAACAGTAAAGTCCTTTAACTTCAGAGGAAATGGAAGCATCTGAACAAAATAGAACAGCAGGGATACAGACAGGAGTGTGCTGCTTGCAGCGGTGGGTTCCTTGCTGCCCGCACCTCTCCAGCCAGAAGCAACCGCTCTCCATGACTGCAGCACAGCGGTGCTGGTGCCCTCACTGCCTGAGCTGCTTCCCATTGAAATTTGTTCGACCTCATTTGGACCATTCTGCCTGAAATGGTTTAGGTGGCAACACAGACCAAAGGTGGGAGAAAGGCAGGGCTGTTATCCTTGTTCTACTGGCAGGGAATTGGGGCAAAGGGAGAGTAAGTTGTGTTTGCGAGCAGGAATAGTAGCTGGAACCTATATCTCCTCGGATCCACACGGTGCTTTAAACATCAGACTTGCCAAACCCTCATTCTTTAATCCTTATTCATATAAGAAGAAAGAAACACAAACTCCTTGACCCAGGGGAATTTTCACTGTACACCGCTGTTTCTCCCCCCACCCCTTTGTGCTTTTCTCTACACAGGCCAAGCTCCACACACCAAGATTAATCCCCCAGCCCTGCTCTGTGCTCACACATCCTGCTGAGTGTCAGCATCAGGCCCTGGATGACAGATTTTTCCTAACAATTGCGAACAGATCACTGTGGCACAGGCTGCTGCAATGTACAGAAATTAGACTTGGACAATTAGAAGTTTAGCAGTTCAGAGGCAGCTGCAGATTGTAAAAACAAAGCCAAGAAGTTAGCAAGCAACTGCAAACATCCCACAGAAGGCTATATTGAAAAGTCATTTCAGTCTTAATCCTGTTATATGTCATCATAAATTGAACTCTTTCCAGCTTAACAGTGGGCTTTTTTCCCCCCCCTCCTAGGATGATCTTAGCCAAAAGTGCTACAAGCTTTCTCAGAATTATTGCTTCATTGAAAAATAACATTTTCAAGCAATTCAATACAGTGACTGTATTAAATAAGTACAGTTGAGCTTGGCCTGTTCACTTCAAGAGAAGTGGTGGCGCAGAAAAGTATCTTGAATTTTAGTATGAGCTAGGTTACTTAAGATTTCAGGGAAAAAAAGGTATATTTCAATCTGGTATACAACTGCATTGGCAGCACAACTTTCAGCATCTAAAATAAGATGACAAATTTGTACATTTTTATTCAATAGGACAAAAATTCCAGAATACTTTATAAAAACAACTAAGGCATAAATATGTATATTAAGGGAGAGAAAGAAGTAAAGAGTTGAAGAACATGTTATCAGTATAGCTTCTGCACTGTTCTGCAGTCTAATGATGTGACTGTAACTGATGACAATGGTGACAGCAACAGACAGCCAAGCTCCACTACCTATACAAACTGTGATGAGAGTAAAAGGTCAGATATGTGAAATATAGATTATTAACTTTATAATGACTTACACTAATGAAATGCTAAGACATGTTGTTTCTCCTACCTTGATGCTCCTTGTAGAATATCTAACAGATAGAAAAGGGATATGCACCATAAACCATGCAAAGTAGCCAAAAAAAGTCTCAAACTCTTTCCCACAGATGCTTGTAGAAGCTGTAGGTACAGATCAGAGAAGTCCCTGGCATTTAGATGCATTAATTTTACCAAAAATACTTTACTTAGTAGCCTTAAATACTTTTAGAAAAAGTGAGCTGATTTCTTCAGTTCCTCTGCCAATCCCATTTTCCTCAGTTCTACCTGTGGTAAGCAACTTTCAGTAGGAGTAGCAGCTGTTTTCCAACTTAAATTACAGCCAGAAGATATTTTATTCCCACAATATGGCATCCTTACTTTTTTTCAGGTTCTCACTTTCTCCGCAGTTCTAGGCAGCAACACTACCCCCCAGAGAGATGAGTATCTGAGACAGTGCCCTGAGACACAGCCATTGCTCTCCCAACAGTTCCTCATGGAAGCACCAGGCAGAGCCTTCAGTGGATTTGCTGCTCGCTCAAAGCTTACCTATATGGAATGGAATGGGATGATCCATACTAAAACTTCTGGACATAGCACAATTTTAATCTGAAGAGACTTGGTCTTTCTACCAAATCATTAGCAGGCATAAAATGGCATGAATCTGTGCCTGTCAGTGGAGATATATTAATTTAGAGTATTTGGCTCATGATCTTCACTGCAGATATTCTTAATTGCCCACTGGTGCAACTGAAACAGTAACTGAGCTCTTTGAGAACCAAAATCCACAAGTGATTCCACTGATTCAAAAATGCCTGGCGTTCCTCCCTCGCCATTGTTATATCTGGCACAGATAAAGTATGCGTGTAATATAAACCTTTTTCATTAATGTCCTTCAGGAATAAGGGCTACTGAACACTAAGGAACATGGTAGCAATCATACAGCAGGCCCACATCTCAGGGGCTAGGGAGGAGAGGTCTATTCTAATGGGATAGGGCCCCATGCACAACAGCACAGCTACTTGGGCTTGTGTGGAAAAGCCTTGCGAGAGCAGAGGGTAAAGAGTTCCCTCTCTCAAAAACCCGTTTCCCATGTACAGTAAAAACTTCAAAGCTCTAGGGAGGAGGGAGTTGGTTATATCGTTCAGGTTGTGGTTAGGTTGCTGGGATTTGGTAAATAAAAACATTTTTACAGCTCATTAAGTGGAGCTTTGGGAAATGTTCTCATATCCGTTTTCAAGGGGCTGTGGAGAGCTTGCCTTGTGCGGTGGGTCATGGAAACAGCCATTTCAAACTAAGGGCTCGGGGGAAGGTGTATGTGCCGGGCTGAGGAACACTGCTGTGCAGCCTTCTTATTTTACTGATGTGGCAGTTGCTAACGTGTTATTGCTTTCCCTTGCTAGATTTGACTGAAAGGCAATATCCTATATTGTTTAATGAAAGGGAATCAAACAGCCTGGGAGAATGGGACGATATAACTGGGGCGCTTTAGCTCATTCTGCAAGACGAGTGAATTACTGTCATATTTTCTCTACGATATATGAAAACCATTTTCTACGTGTGTAGCTGAAATTCCCAGGTGTGCTTCGGAGGAGTGTTACTGGCCTTGCAGGGCTTAAGGGACAGCAACCTTTGCATTACTTATACAGTCTCACTAAAAAACCACACAAGTCCTCTTCCTAACACACACAGAGCACTTAGCGTGGGCCATTACTCCAAAGCAATCTGTCCCCATGGCTCAGAGCACCTCTCGACAGGACTCCTTCAACCAAGGAAGTCCTGGCACACAAGAAGACAAAGAGGTATTGGCAACTGTGGACATCTTTTCATTTCCCGGCCAGAAGTCTCTTGTTTGGGGTCACTCCTGATTTAGGACTTGATTCTGTACCACAGAAGTCAACTCAGCTCTTATATGCCGAAGAACCAGATTGTAGATGGGTATAAAATTAGTCATACAAACAAAAGAGACTGGAGCATCCCTTTTCTGACTCATTTGTCTTTAATAGTATTAACACCAAATCCTGAATATGAACTCACTGAAGAAATCTTAAAGGCTACACTTTGGTCTAAAAATACTCCTAGAATTTATGAGGTTGAGTAAATTATTGTCTTTAAAATGGAAAACCATACTGTAACTACATTCGAATGTCAAAATAACAGATAGTTTAGAAGAAAGATACTAAACTGGCTGAGCAAGCAAAGCCGGACCTGTTATGTGAGCAATTCTTAATCCTGAATGGATTTCAGTTTCTCAGTGATCTGATGATAGATGAGAACACTGATCCCACTCTCAGAAAGGGGAAAAAATCAACTCCTTTACCTGCTCTGCAAGTGACTTGCCATGGTGACAGAAGCAGGTTGAGACAGGACTGAGCTATATGTGAGCCCTATGTTTCTTGATTTTTTTCAGGATGTCAATCCTTATTTGTGAAGGTATTTGTGTGAGATTTAAGACGCTGATACAAGCACTTGATTGTGAAGAATATCATATGCCAGGGTGAGAATCAACTCTGCATAAACCTACTAATATTTTCCTTAGATCAATAATTGTCTGATCATCTAAATATGCTCATCACCAGTTAGGAACTGCTACATTAGACCAGCCTTACCATACTGCTAAACCATAAAAGCCTGGATACAAAGTGTTCTCACAGAAACCAAGGCCCACATACACTCTAACATATAAACACTCATTTTGATCACACCGAGGGACACTCCAATATTCATTTTCACAAGAAAAAAGATACCTCTTCGGTCCTAATTGGAGTCTTTCCCCTGAAACTGTCTGACTAGTCTGCACCTGATCTCATGCCAAAAAAATCCAGAAGACTATCACCCAAGGCATTCTTATGATGAAGATCTGAAAGATCCTTATGAGAAACTGCATTAGCTGAGACAAGTGCTAGAACACTGTAACTAAAGTCCAACAGTAATTAATATCTAATAATCTAATTACACTCTCAGCCATCTTTTTCATACTGCTTTAAAGATCATAGAAATTGTTTTAAGGCTGAAACACAAACTCTGTAATGTTGGTGCAAAGAATACCACTTGTTCCCACCTCTGAGATATTTATGGTTCTGCCCTCAGTACTACAAGGGAAGCAGAAAAATCACATCTACACCTTTAAAGTATGCAAGACTAACCTTGGCCTTTCCAAGTGTGGATTTCTGCAAAAAAACTACATACAAAATTGAGAGTTCACAGGTAAGTAAACAGATATTCAATAAAAATGATAACTTACCTCATTTATAACATTTTAAAGAATTTTTAATTTCCTTTGAGTTTTTTTTTAAACAAGAAAAATCTTATACATTAGAGTGAAATACTTTTTTATCATTAAACAGCAGTTAATTAAGAACCCTGCAGGAGTGCCAAAACATTCAGGAGTTTGCAAGTATGTGAAAAGGTCCTATAAGGAATGCACTGCATACCATCTCAAACAACAATGCAGTGGACTTGAAAGCTAGCAAAATGTCCATGTAAAGTTGTCAGTATTTTTTAAATGCAAAGTGCAATGTTAGTATTTGCCTAAAAGAATGGCCAAACCAACAGGGTGTGCCTGGAATTAATTTATTGGAAGGAAATTTGCTGATTGGCAGCAAACAGGATGAAGTTGACAGCCAAACATTTTCTGGGGTTGATTCAAAGAAATTATCCAGAACTTGGTTAAGAGTCTCCCCAAGGAAGAGCCTTTCACTGCTGATTAGTTCTCAAAACGATTCTGTTTCACTGGGTGGAATGAATTAGATTTATCTTTAAATTGGGTGAACACCCCTTAGTACTTGCTTTTTTTCAGCATAGCGTGCCATGCACATGTGTACCTTCAGAGAGCCTTTGAGTAAGACGAGTTTTAATTCTTCAATATTGTTCTTAATTCTCAATTGCCACAAGTCCTTGTAGCCCAGTGCCAAGTCAACAGGCATCAGAATGTGACACAAATGCTCTCTCACCACCTTGATCAATGTCACCCACTGTTATCTACCTGCTTGTGCCTTTGTGGGCTGCCTGCTCAGCTTCTAAGGCTATGAAGCTGCAACACAGGTCACACTGTCAGCTCTCAAAACAGCGGAAAATGTTACTTAACAGACACGAGGGAAATACAGATGTGAAATTTATGCCCAAAGTTTTAGGGTATTTCTCCTCCCAACGCACAACTTCACTGTTCTTTCTTCTTCTCATGCACATGAAAGTAGAAAAAGAGTGTCCTAGCAATTAAAGGATGCTAATCTTAACACAAGCAAAATCGCCAAACAAATAAAAAAGAAACAATCGTAAATCACTTTAAAGGTAACTTGTGTGCAAAACTGCAATGACACTGCTGCTTGAGCACCAGTTCCACACAGATCTCCAGACTTATGGGGCAAGGGGGAACATGGAAAAAAGGTAGGAGGTCCCAGAGCAAAACAGGAGAGAGGTTTGGGGTTGTTTGGGTTTTTTTAATACTTTTGTCATCCCTTCAGTGGAAAGTAATAAATCATCTGAAGGAAAAAAGTACTTGCTGGTATCATTAAGAGACTTAAACATGGCAGGATAAAACTCCCTGAAGTCAAAGCAGCTACTTGTGTCAAAGAAAACAATACAGTAATTTATATTTCCACTCCCAAGTTTTATGTTACTGCAGAAAATTTGGTCCTTTAACAATTAATCATAAATCGAAACACTGACAAGATATTGGTCTCTTATTCCTTTGAGAGAGAAGTGGAATGTATATCAAGAAGCAAAAATAAGAGCTTGCTTGCCAATGTGTCAGATGGAAGCTGTGTTAAGGGGATTGCTGTATTTTCTACCGCAACAGCAGTACGGAATTTCTGATTCAGCATTAAGCTAATGAACTGGATGACCAAGCTTCAAAATCCACAGGCTCCATTTGAAGCAAGCTGCTCTCTTAGAATGCTGAACGAATGCAACTCAGTAAGTGCTGGTGATGGCACGCTGTCGATTGCACTCTTCGTTCTACAGGGAGCGTCGAGGGAGATGAGTGGAAAAGACTTCATGTGTAAGTGGGGAAACACAAAGCACTGATAACTCCTGAGGTGTAAAGCACGTGGCAGAGTTTAGGTCAGTACTTGTCCATTCTGCAAAAAAACCCAGGAATGTATAGACTGCGCTTATTAGGTGAATTGGTTTTAGGTTTAGGTTTGGTTTTTTGTTGTTTTTTTTTTTTCCCTCAGGACTGATATTTTTGGTCTCCTGAAAAAAACACCACAATTGCACACATCCTGCAGGAAAATAATTCTGAATAACGTTAAATTGCAACATATGCAGTGAGAATAAAGTGGGGAAAAGCAATCTAAACTTTCTGACTCCCATTCCTTTGTAAGTACATCTTCCACCAGCAAACAGTTCCTTGTTTAAAGGCAGCACATTCACACACCTCAGGTTTGAATACTTAACACCAAACACACACCTAACACCAGCACGAAATATTGCCAGCTGCCTCATCTCCACAGCTTTCCCATACCTAGCAACTCTGCTGGGATTGCTGAGCTGCTACAGAGCTAAGCAGCACAGGACTAATGCATTAGCTGCTGCTTTCCAGTGGGATTTTTGCACACAGTTGTTCGTCCAGGTTCTCACAAAGAAAGCTATGATTTTACTATTTCTGTGAACAAGGAAACAAGGAATAAGAAATCCTTATTGCCATTTTTGTACGGAGTGCAATTTTAAAAGATTGTGCTTACTTTAAGTAACTGCTTAATATATTAACTTTCAATATTTTATTCCTAAATAATTTCTCACCTGACAAGGAGATCACATTTGAGTGCCGTACATTAGGAATTTCAGTGGAATTCAGGTATACCGACAAAAAGCTTGGCCATGAGCAGTTAAAGAGATGCAGACAATTCCCCATCGCCATACAATGTCTCATCGCTCACCATTACTCTGCTCAAATTATACCATTGAGCTAACCTTAAATTTGCATCTTTACTCTCCTTACTAACAGAACATATTGCTGTATGTAACTGATGATGTAACTGATTATTCATTGTGCAGTAAAGGTTCCAAAAACATACTGCTAGCATCCATTAAATTCTGCTCATGGTTCAGATATTTTCATGCAATGTGATATTATTTGTGGAGGACAGGATATGTTTTAATGAACTGAAGCAAAACAAAAAAATGTATTTGACAGTAAGAAAATGTTTAAAAATATAAAATGTATTAAACTGGTGATATGTTGTGGGGTTTTTTTCTGGTATTTTTGGTGGTTTGGTTTGGGTGTTGTTTTCTTTTTTATTTTTCTTCCCCTCCATTTCTTCTCCTGAATTGTCTGAAGAATTAGTGTGCTTGGACCAGAAAAAGAACTACATTTACAACAGGTATTAATGAACTTAAATGAGGAAACCAGCTCTAGTCTGTATGTGGAACTGTTAAAAAAAAAAATCTAAATCCCCCAGTAAGACAGAATGTAACACTGGAGTCTCTGAAATTTATGTTTAGCTTGGTAATTTGATTAAAGGCTTCTACTTGAAATTATATTTTATGGTTTTCAGTAAAACAGCTTCAGATTGCTAATCTTACTAAAAATGAACATTAAGAACATCTAACATATGTTAAGGATTCTTCTGCATCTCTCAGAGTTATGCCAGCAGCTGAGACACACACACAGCAATGGCTAAAGACAAATCTAATGTTTCCAAGTGTGTTGGGATGAACAGCATTTAGAATATAGAATAGTTGTTAAAAAGACATTGGTTTTCTTTACTTCGTTTATTAGATTCGTCCCTTTCTACAGCTTGCACAGTGTTAAGGAGCCCTTCTCACTTGACTGAAATCCACCCTGTTACATTATTAGCATTACAAATAAAAATTCACAGGGAGAAAGGCTGAAGGGATGAAGAGTTTCGGTAACCATTCTTTATCAGCATCTTTTACCTGGACCACTCGCAGTCCAGCATTATCATACTTAATGACACTTATTTTCCTCCTGATTTGGACATCCTCACTTCCCTGAATTGCATTTGCACACAAGTCTGCATGCAAGAAGCTAAACTGGTCTCCGCACTGCTTTTTAATTCACAAGCAATCATGTAAGCCAGAGAATAAAGAGAACTGAAGTTTCCTTTTATTGCCTAGCAAAATAAGATTCAAGTTTCAAGCAGAGGCAATTACATATATTGTATTTGCGGAAAAATACTGCTCTAATTTGAAATGTGGTTCAAGCTCAGAAATGCTTTGCAGCTTTATAACTATTTTACAAGTCTGTCTTGGATATTTAAAATAGAGTGTCTTCCACACAACTAACCCAAAAGAGGCATCTCCTAATAGACTGGAAATTATTACAAGAAAGTTTATTACTCATCTTTATATGGTTACAATTAAGTTCTCATTTTATGGACTCAATTGTCTAAATTTTGGACTATCTGCTAAACTTCATAAGAATTGAGGGCTGACCTCATGATCATTTCACTCTCTGCAAATGGGCCAGACCTCCCTGTGCAGGTCTTGGCATGAGAATGAGCCCCATGATCTCCATTTCTCTACCACAGGATTATACAGGAAAGGAAATGAGCTTCTTCATACACAAATACCTTGTAGAACTCATGGTCACAGAATATCATTGAGGGCAAGAGTTTAGGAAGGCTCAGACTGAGATAACACATTTATACGGAAATAGAAATATGCAGCTACGGCAATATATCTGAAAAACTAATAATGAATGGTGCAGGCACCCTGGTGATAAGTTTATCAGTAAGAACGTTCTACAGACAGCTCTATGTGACCATCCAAAGGTGTATATAGTACATGTCACAACCTTGATATTGGAATCATTACATTAAACTGGATTTAACAATGCCTACATTCGAGCAGACACATGTGCATCTAAACACAAAAGAATAAAGCTCTAAGTTGTACAAGCGAGTTCACTGGCCTTTGTGCTGTTAAAATACACAGTCATTATTTGTAAATGGAGAGTATGCTTTTTACGGTTTTCTAGCCTGAAAACACAATCTTTTCATCACAAGATGAATATAATCCTTCCCCTACTTTCCTTCAAAATAAATCTATATCAAGCACTTTCTGAAAAGTCACAGAAATGTTAAACTGTGCAACTGCTCTGGATGGACTCACTGTCATGTTCAGTTTATTCAGAAGAAGATTAAATTGCAACAAAAAGCAGAAAACATTTAAGAATTTTGCGTCATTTGGCATACATGCAAGCAAAGGAGAAGGCATGCCACACATCTGCTTCTTGTCATGATTCAAGCCAAAACCATGTGACAATTGCTTTGCTTTTTATTACCACGCATACCATAAAATTCTGAGCCTCTCCCTCCTATTATGGACATAGCAGTTTCCAATCTATCCACAAATATGAAGTGTGGGATAAAATTCCTAGTTAACCAACAATTACTTATGAACTGTTAGGGAAAAGGGAGGGTAGGTTTCCTCCAAAGAGCCTTGTGGAAGGGTCACAGTAATGCATAAAGGCTGCTAAAGGGCTTCAACAAGGGTGGCTGATTCTGCAAATAATGAGCAGAAAGAATGTTCCAAACTTGTGCAGTTTCTGTGCCAGGGCGTGTGTTGCTTGGGAGCTCGGATGGAGAAGGGCTTAAGCTCCATGGATTTTAGGGTTGAGTGGGCAAAGAGCAGCACTGGTTGTTGGTGGTGCAGTTTGTTTTCTTTTGTGATACCAGGCTACCTTACTGCACATTCCTGATTACCACATTTCCTGAACTCAGGAGAAATTCAAGGAAATGGAAAGGATGAGGTCAGCCCTTTCTGTATTATGCCTGATGCCTGTTCTGGCTTTGACGTCCCACCAGTAACTCATTCTCCATAGCTGTGCGTCAGATATTACACCTAAAAACCAAAATCATTTAGGTTGGAAAAGACTCTTAATTTCATCAAGTCCAACTGCTACCCTAACACTACTCAGTCCACCACTAAAGCATGCCCTTAAGCACCATGCCTACACTTTAAAAAATACTTTTTATATACCAAGGGGGATCAACAGAAAAAATAATCTGATTTGAGTTAACATAGTGCCAGAGACTATTTGCCCAGAAATCAGTGTCCTGAAGTGGAAAATGTGGTGCTATGAGCACAGAGGAGACAACGGGTGCTTTCAATGTTGATCGTGGGCCTCCGTTCCCTCTGCCCTGCCTGGCGCTGTCACCGCTGGCAATCGCATGGCAGAGCAGAACTCGAAGAAGTCACAGGGTTCACGCTGCAGCTGGCCCAGCCACTCCTGACACAACCACGTACAGCAGCTTGGAAACAGCTATTCCACCTATCAGCCTAATTATGGAGTTGGCCCTTCCCATTGAAGGGCTCATTATCTCCAGAAGAGTAGGGACTGTACAGACCAATACTGTTACAAGAAATATTAACGATCTGTAAGAATTTATAATTGGGTATTTTTAACAACATGCAAGGATGCTTCATCAATAACCAAGTCAGCTTTGACCATTACAAAGCCCTCTACCGCACACCCTGTCTCAAGAAGCCTGGGCTCAACCTAGAACACGCAGCTGAGCAGCACTGACGGAGGATGAGCTGTTCCCCAGAGGCTCAACAGCACTGAGGGCAACTCTGGGGATACAGCGGGGCATGGGAAATTCACCTTTTATTGACTTCATTGTACTTGTCCAGTTAAGTAAGTTTTTTCAATCTATAATTTATAATTTTTATCACATGTTTTAACAATAAGAAAACTGATAAATCACTGAACAATCATTATGATTTTAGCACTAAGGTAGTCTTATGGGCAGCCTGAGAAGCTGACAAACAGCATAAAAGCCCATTTTTTAACAATTATAAAATTAAATGCACCATTATTCATCAAAAAGAGGCCAGGAGTTCAGCCTTCAATACAAGCTACTCACCATCTCCAAATGCAACCTAAATTCTGCATTCTCACATGGCATGAACTGGCCTCACTCACAGGTGGTGTGGAACCCACCAGCCCCTTCAGAAGGTCCTGGGGCCAGGCATGCACAGCCTTTCAGCCTGCATCGCCTCACCGAGCCCATCTCAGCCCAGGCTGCTGCTTCTCCTCCACTCCTCTCCAACTGCATCCTCCCTACTTCTTGCCCCAACTGCCTTTCATAAGGTTAAGTCAGATCTTGACACTAAACAAATTTATGAATGAGGATGGCAAAATAAGAACCTTTTCCTTCTTTAGCTGCACTTAATACAGACCCACAGTACTAAATGACTACCAACACTACAGTAAATACGCTGTTTGTAGGTACTGATGCTAAATAGAACAAACTACAAAAGCACTAGGTCCTGACCAGTGCACCTCCAAATAGTTAATTCTAACATCACAAGCCTTTAACTACCGAATTTTTAAGAAAAGTAAATAAACAGTAAAAAGCTTTTCAAATTAATTGTGGTCTATCCCCCCCAAAAAAGACAGATATCGTTATTGCTCTAGGTCACCCTTGACTATGGTAACAAAGCGGGCAAGCATTAGTACACTCTCCTCGCCAAATTTTCTGAAAAACAACGTTCACCTGAAAGGCCAACATCGCTGAATGGTAGAAAAATATGAGGCTTGATACGACTAGAAAAATTTTCTGGCTCCCCCAGCACGACACAGAATACATTGCCTACCCAAGAAGAGCCCAGACAATCAGGCTTTAAAGTTCCAACATTCTCAAAGAAAGGAAGGCTACTTAAAGTCACTATTGAAAAACACTACTCTTGATTTCAATCTTCGCTGCACCTGACCTCTGCCCAGCTGGGCTAATGAGGTCGCATTCCCAAACAAATAAATCAACATCGCTGTTCTGAAGTGAGCAGCGCAACATTGATTTACACCAACTCTTGTTTTGGGCTATGGAAAATAAACTTCTGGGTTTGAGGGCTAAGTAATTCTTGCTGGTGAAATATCAAAAACAGTTACAACAGTATGCTACAAAGATTTATCCAACATTTCATTTGCAGTGAAAGATTCATGCATTGCTTTCCAGTTCACAAAATAACACGATCATTTTGAACTCCGCTAAAATATATTTAAACCAGCTGGCAGTATTCTACAAGCAGATAGATGGACAAAATTATGTTTTGATGTCTTTTAGAAGATTAGTGAACACTGAATAACCTAAAACAAAAATCTGCTTTGATATTTCTTGTTCTTAAAGTCTTTGCTTCTCTCCTTCACATTCACAGATGAAACACATTTCCAGCACAGAAATCAGCAGAACGGAATGAATTACAGCCTATTATTTATGATTTCTTAAAACACATCCAATAAAGCCTGAATAGTTCATTCTTTGGACCATTTTCTTCTGAAAGCTACGATTTGACACTTTAAAGGATCATCTGTTTCTCTGTCTTCCTCCCTCACGGGAGCTGAACTAAACACTGAAAAAGAACCCCCCAAAACACTAGGGAAGGTAATGCTTTCATTCAGCCTTTCTGAATTTGTGACCTGCTTCCAAGACTGAGAAAAATACTATGCCAGTTACTGACTACCATTAAACAATGTTTTAACACGAATACTTTTGTTACTGCTGACTGGGGATATGGATATTTCGTCTGCTCAGAACCATTGCCCTCCATTCCTTTTCTTACACACAAACCTCAAAAGAACTGCAACCCTCTCGTGGAATCAATAAAAACAACCAACCGTACTCAAAAGATACGACACATATTTAAGTTCTCCTGTGCAGAGTAAGTCCAGGGACCGCTTATGACCACATGAGGCATTGGGGCATAATTGTGTATACATATATGAAAATTTTGAACAAAGGGCTTTACTGTGAAGCACAGTTAGGTGATTTTTTTGGCACATCATACCCTCACCTATCCAAGGAATTGACCTACAGGCGTCATTTGGTGGAGTAGAGCTGATTCCACACAGGAGAAACAGACGTGGCCTCCTGCCTACTCTTTACTGGGAGCATTCAGTTATCCTTCTGTTAATCTAATACAAAAGTCCTCAAGTGTAAAGTATGTTTCTGTTTTGTCTCTGGAACCTATAACATTACCAAGAGAAAATTCCAGGAATTTTAATTAGGAGTAACTGAAAACAGGTTTTGGGTTGGAATTTAATATTAGCATATGGATTGCAACCCAAGATTGTGGTACTCTGCTTGTGCATATGAGCCTTCAGGTAAAATGGGCTATAATGAAAAACTGTTCTCGTTAAAGTTGATCAAGTAATTAATTTCTGATAACTTAATATATCAAAATCATTCCCCTGCTCAGGGAATATCTGTGAAAACATCACCATCCTCTTAAATCTACTCACTCTTTGAAAGCACTATTCCATGATATATATAAAACTCTATAGATTAAACATAAATGGTAATTTTCTACAAGTATTTCTCTTCAGGCCCTATAGGTCATTCACAAATGGGCCTGCTAATGTGAGGCAATGCCTCCATTCCCTGAGCGAATGGTCTAACATTGTGGTTCATAAGCACAACAGACCTTAGGGAAACAAACAAAACAATATTTAAAAAAAAAAAATGACAAAGAAGCAACTGCACAGGTCAAAGCAAAATTGATTCTGTTGCAAATGGCCCTAAGACATCGCTGACAACAATAACAATGATAAACCATATTGACAAAACATGTTGAAAGCATGTGTTCTGCAACCAGATGACACAACTTCTATATGGACTGGAAGCAAAGAACACAGCAGACTGATGAAAGAAGGGAAAACAAGAAACGAGTAAAAGGAAAAAATGAAAATACAAAAGCAGTGTGGATAAATGCTTTAAGAAAAAAGAAACCTTAAAAAAGGGCACATTTTTCCCTAAATACACAGAAGCTTTGTAAATGGAACTAAGACAGTCTGAGTGTATGGTGCACCACAAAGATGCCTGGAAAACACCTGAAAAGCATCAGGACAAACTGCCACATTCAGGCAGGTTCAATGTTTTGAAAATCTTGTTGGAACTGTTGAAGTAAATTTAAGTCAATTTATGTTTGTTTGCTTACAAAGATAATGTGACTTGCTCACCTGGAGCTATTACTAGTATATGTAATGCAAACTATAATCTCGCTTTTTAAAGAAAAATATCCAACACAGCTGGGAAAATGTTTGAGGACTTTTTGTTATACCCTGTATTCAACCATCCCCTCTCACATACAGCAAAAAAGGGGCAAAAGTAAAGTATTAGACATATATAAGGGAGACAATTCTTCAGTGCTTTGTTAGCTAGAACAGAGGACTCCTCTCACCCTGTAAGAGCAGTCATATGGGAGGGCAGGATGAAGCCAGCGAAGAAACAGAGGCTGGCTTTTCATTTAGGAGAGAAGCCATTTCTAGCAGCCAGTGCAGCCCTGAGGAGCTGAATCACCCACCTGAACTGCCCAACTCTCTCCGCTGACAGCAAATGGAGACCAAAAGCCAAGAGGCTCCTAAATTACTCGCATCACTTCACTAGCTAAAATTAGGAAAGGGGAATTGAGGCTACATCCATGGATGGAAGAATACTGCTAGCCTTCTGGATAGGAAATCTGGCCTTGCATGGCACAAAATGATGGCAACAATCCCTTCCTGGTTGCTGAAATATTCCACGCAGATCAAGTCTTCAGTCTTTTCATAAGGAGTCAACAGCAGGAGGCACTGGACAAACACATTTGATAATTATATCCATTCCCTCAGTCAACACAAAAAGGACTGTGCTGAACAAACTACGGAGATGGTCATATAAACCAAGCATTAATAACTCCAGTGGTCTAAATTCTGCTCTGATGGTTGTGTACTGGCAATATCAACATCCTCAACCTCCACCCACATGGCAGGAGCTACCAATGCTTCATGGCATTCGCACAGCCTGAGGGCAGAGTCGGGGCTTGTTGCTCAAAAGGTGAGTTCTTACGGCAAAGGGATTTCTGTGTGTGCGTGTGTGTAATGGGACATGTAGCACGAGTCCTTCAAAATAAGAACATGTGTTTGAGTGAGAATGAAAGCAGGAAGATGCTGGTGGTAATGAGAGAAAGGGAGGCAGTGGGGGCTGGAGCACCCTGGGCCAGGGGCTGCTCCTCCCCACAGCCCGGAGCTGTGCGAGGGCTGCAGCGCTGGGCTTACCGGCTCTTCTGCATCCCAGCGAGCCTCCGCAATCTCACTTCAGAGGCATAATTGGGTGGCAGTTTCTACATGGCACCATTTTGAAACTTCAGTTTGCTCTTTTGGTTGGCATCGCCCACAGAAACTCTCACTAACAGGAAAAAAGCCTGTCAGTATTTCCCATCAGATCTCACTCAACTCCTAAACTACAAGTACTGTTATTTCCCTTTTGAATCCGGCATATCATTAGTGCCTAATATAATGTATAAAAGATTTTTGATAAAATGATCTGGCCTGAAGCATACTTTTATTAAAAGGCTTAACTCTACTATATTCACAAGCATTAATAAAACACCAGGTTATAATTAAAAATAAAATAACCAAGTTTTTTCAATAGCCTTAAAACTGCCACACAATTCTTTTGTTGCTGTTGTGGGTTTTTTTTTTGTTTTGTTTTGTTTGGTTGTTTAAGAACTAAAGCTGGGCAAAAGCTAGAGAACTTCCACCACTGCTTTCTCATAGTGACAGCAAACATTTTCTGTTGTCATGCATATCTTGCCTGAGCTAAACTTTTTAACTGGAAAAATGAAGAAAGTTTATATTTTCAAACTCGTAAGTCAAACAAAATAATGCCAAACACTGTTTTTTCTGAAGGTGGCTTAAAACACCTGTCTGATGTTTCCCTCTGCGACATCTAGACTGCTGGTCTGTTGGGAAGATGAGAGTTGTAGTTCATTTGATCCCTCTCCAGACAGGGTATCCAACAAGATGCTACTATTGCCCCAAATCTAAGGAAAGCAATCTCACAAAAAGACACGTAGCTCATTTTGACAACTGATATCACGATTTTTTTGTGCCATAAAAATTACCATTTCTTCTTCTTCATTCCCACCCCCCCTCCCAAACCCAGCTTTTTGATCTTATTTCAAGTCTGGTGTTGTTCAGTGATCCAAGATGATGACAGCTGTGTCTCGGTGCAGTACTGTCTCAATCAACGTAAGAATATTAGTATGAATTAAAAGCATACAGTGGACCAGGGAACTTCTATATTTTATATCTTAGGCCAGCCACTTCATCGGTCTTAATAATACACTGCACTTAATTAGAGATGAATCAAGACTATTTGCTTATGCTTCAAAGGACATCTATAAGCCAAAAGTAAGTACCTCACATTTTACTCAGACATGGATATTCTCACAAGTTAAGGGACTTGCCCAAGGCTACAAAACCATTAGTGTCAAACCAAGGGGTAGCATCAGCCATTCCTGCCAGAGAAAGTGCTCAGCGCTGTATTTCTTTGAAGGCCTTAGGTTCATTCTTCATAAAAAAGCGGTAAAAGAATTACTTGTCTCTAACTGCTCCTGTGGTCTGTAAATAACATTTGCACATTGCTATACTAAGAGCAAGCCTTGTCAAAGGCAGTAGTGCTCCTTCTGAAATGTCAGCTGCAGAGCATGAAGCCAGAGCACATATGACACCAGCCTTTGTGGGTATGAATGTTGCTGGTCTAGCAGAGATTTTTGCATTTAGAAACATTAAAAATTTAAAAAATATTTTATGGAATGATGAGTTCAGATTATTTTATAAAAACATTTTATTTTGTGTAACTTTTCATAGACATGAAAGTGTGCAAACTTTTTCCAGAATTTGCCTTCAGGCGAATGCCATTCAATTTCCAGCATTTCACCTCTCATACACCAACTACTAGCCAATACTGTCAGATTAAACCTTTTTGCACATTTGATGCCATTTGCAGCGTTTTACCTAGTGTTTTAGACTAAAGTCACACTTTAACTATAAATGTGCACCTGACTATCATAAGAAGAAGAAAATAAAACTTTTATTTTGCTGAAAGATTGCCATATGGACAGACTCATGGTAGAGGTTTGCTATGAGACCCTCCACTGTTATTACTCTCTAGGCTTCTTAGTAGTCACAAGTCCAATTAAATCAATCTTGCGGAAAATTACAGATGCAATACTGTCTGCCTTGCTTACACTGTACAGGATCATAGTGAAATGACAAAAAATAAACCACTCAATTTCTCTTCTGCCAACTGCACTAAGGAAAAACAATATACCGACAGAGACAACAAGGAAAAGTACGAAAGGATCACATGTGCATTTCTAGGTACTGTTGTTTCTTGTGGGGAAATAGTTTTATCTAATTAATGTAATAAAATAACCCACTCAAATATTTCCTGCCAGCAATTTCTTACATTTCATAACCGAGTTCTAAACTCGTATCTAATTAAAAATAACTGAAAATAATAAAAGCTCGTTTTGTGTTAATCTTATACAAATTGACACAGCTGAAGCAGAAGAGAGTGGCACACATCTTTCTGTGCCCTTCTTGTGTTACAGCATGCCCAGTATTTCGAGCTGTTCCTAAATCATTCTGAGAAGATTTTCTTAATTACTCCATGCTGGTTCTCTCCAAACAGTCAGCATTTGCAGAGCAGTGAAGGTGCGGCAGGGCTCTTAAAAATCACTCAACTGAATCCCATCTGGAAACCTGAACACCTCATCTTTTGCTAAGCCTACTCTGCTGTGCAAAAGTTCTGCCAGTATAATTACCTATTTTCTTGTGTGTTGACACAAAAGTATTTTGAGACATAGTGTGAAGTGTTACAGAGCAGCATAAATTTCTTCAGGACAATCATAGACTTGAATAAGGGAGATTGATACCAAGGATGCTTTATTAAATTCCACTCTTAAGCTCACACACAGTCCCTGATCGTACAGGAACAGAAAAAGAGTTCTGTCACCAGTTACTAAAACTACTATTCCATTTACTAAGATTCTACAGCCTTAAGGGAAAACTAAATATTCTTATACACAAAGTTTTTGTGAACCTCAGAAGGATGCAATAATATCATAGCAAAGGCATCTTAAGAGATTGATATTGAAGCCTTATGAATCATTGAAACTCTAAGCAGCAAGCGGAGCAATGAACAGTCTTCTAGGCAGCTGAATGACATTGTTCTAGTTTGAAAGCAGGGATTTTTAGATAATGCTCCAATGTAAGTTTTATTGCCAGTCCTAATAGCAGTAATGCATCACTTCTGCAATGAGCAGATGCTATCAGGAAATCATGGCAGTACTTTATAAAGTAGACTATAAACATGTTGTGGGAAAAAAAAAAAATAATAAAAATCCCTGCAGGCAAAGCTTCAGAGAGGAGAGAAACACATGGGAATGAAGGGATTTGACTAAGGTGACAGCTGGGTCAGTGGCAGAGTCGGGAACACAAAAGAGATCTTTTCTGTCCCAAAGGGCCTACCAGTGACAGGACAGAAGCATAAAGACCATTTTCTTTGGAAAACATACTATGAATCAGACTGGATTTCATTGGATCTGACTCCCTTATTGCCTCAAGTACATCTAAATTTGGAGCCATAGATAGCACAACCACTCATCTCATTGTTTTCCTTTTTCTGTTTCCTCATTTTCTGTGGAGAAACTGCATTAGTTTGACATCTTGCCTCTAATGGTAACACTTCACTGCCATTCTCTGGGATGCTTGTCTGTGTCTGGCTGGGAAGCTCTGTGTCTCTGTCGCTGATGAATACTGGGAGCTTATCTACCATGGCATTAAACTTCTGCGTGAAATATTTACCATGGCTATTACACTCCAAGTGGTGCCAAAAGCATCTGGACTGTGATCCAACCAGCACAGAGACACACAAAACTGAGAGCCCTTCCTGCTTTTTTCTCTCATGATTTATCCTTCCAGTGACACACGCATTTTCTTCTACCAAGTTTGTTGCTATTTTTACTAGGATCTCTGTTATCAAAAAGATCAAGCATCACACTTCAGAACAATGCCCATTAACCATCATGCAGATACTTTTATATGTTTGCTCCATCCAGCTTAACTGTTTTTAATACTACGAAAAAATCCTACAATCAAAACCAAAAAGGTGGCACAAAACAAACAAATCCACACCTAATGATTGTATTAAGTGCCTCAAATTCATCATCCACCTGTTGGGTGGGTCATGAGAAAAGATTTATGTCCAAATAGCCGTAACTGCAAGGGAGCGACAGGCAGAAAGACTATCCCTCTTTGCTGGGAAATCTGAGCTTCACCAGAACAGATTCCAGTAATGAATGCAGTTTGGGTAAATTTAATGGTCTATTACTTTTGCATTTCTCATGTTCCTACTTCTTTTTTTCCCCTCATTTTTGTGGGGGTGTTTGTTTTGTTTCTTGGTTTTATCATTCCCCCCGCCCCCATTATATTTTATAGAAGCAGTGCAGTATAAATATAATTGGCAGAACATGTCCTCTCATTTTCTTTTCCATTCAGCTGATGTGCTAATTCTGTGTAACACAAGAAATGAACAGCACTTTCCAGATGTATGAAATTTGGTCTTAATAACCAAGTAAGGCGGGAATTTTTTTTTTATGGGATCGCAGTTTCCTCAATTAAATTTTAAGAGAATTCAGCTTTGGAAACACTGAGTGCTGTATTTTACAGTTCTCTGTGGGCAAAAAAAAGTGAGGTGGGAAGATGTATGTCTGCTTTCAAAGTACAGAGAGTTAACAAAGCTTTACTTTAAATGCAGTAATTTTAAAGTCAGTTGTTCATGTCTGCTTAAATGCCTGTGTGTAAACATGCTGAGGTCTGTAATACACTTCAAATGATCAATACCGTTATGATGTTCCTGCAATTACTGCATTACTAAAAAGGTTAAGACAATCTTTAACAGACAAAGGAAATACTCCTCCATTTTCTGTCCTTAACAGACAAATTTTGAAGTTACAATTCCACCTAACAACTCAAAATGATGGCGGTAGATTCTGTCCTGAAGCTGCCCTCCCACACAGATCGTACAGCTTCTACAAGAAGTGGGAGTCCAGTGAGCTTGTGATGATTATAACTACACGATGGACTACATGAATCAAGTTTGTCAGATAAGCAGCATCCATGGCCATTCTACTATTGAGAGGCTGAATTTCCAAGACAACTTTTGGAAGAAAATTGCATTAAAGGCATCTTCTAGAGACTATCTGGGTTCAGATGAAAGTTTTTTAGCTGTTCTTCTGGCTTTTTGTTAAGCCAGTTATGAAAAATACGCATACAAGTTTCTTCAAGTAAGGTAGCAATTTCTTGAATTACCCTTCTCCACTGAACACAGGCATCTGCCCACTCACACTCAGTCCTCGGTTCAGACTTGGGTCACTGGCACTGACAGCATTTTCTAACCACAGAAAATGGCAAAACTTCCCTAAGTGACACCATCTTTCAGCTTACCAATTTCGCAGTTAATTATTCTTGCAAAAGAGCATGGGAGAAATGTGATGGTTTTAAGTTCAACATCAGCAAATGCAGATAGAGAGAAGCTGTCCTAAATACCTACACACGGGGGGGCCACACAATTAAACACCGTCCCTCAGCAAACAGATCCAAGAACCACCACAGTCGATTTGAGAACATCAGCTCAGTGTTCAGCCATTGCCAGAAAGTGCGAACACGATGTTAGGTTTCTTCCTCCTTTTTCTTCCCATAAAAAATAATCAACATTTTTTTACCACTACAAAGCCATAGTAAGCCTGTGTCTTGAAGACTCCTTGTAGTTCCAGTTATCCCACCTCAAAAAGGATACAGCCAGAGTACAGAGAAGTACAAAAATAGTAATAAGTATGTTAAAGATGTGGGCTAGCTGGAATACTAGGACAGGCTAAATACATTAAGGTTCTTTAACATGAGAACTAGGTAGCTGTGGGTGGCATGATTAAAGTCAGTAAAATAACGAATGTCCTGTAAAAGGAGGAGGAAATTTGGTTTTTTTACATAGTCTCAGGGTGCTCGTGGAGGAAGAGGGCATTAAACTATCCAGAGCACCGGGTTAAAATAGTAATATACTTTGTTATGCTGCATCTACTGGTACCACCATTACCTCGTAGAGACCAATAGAGCACGTAATTCCTAATACACAAACGTATCAAAGACCACTACAAGCTCAGGAAATACCTCAGCCACAGAGTGCTACAAGCTGAGACGGTATATTTGGGGAATAACCCTCCCAAAGTAATTACACTCAGGAACACTATTGTATTTGCAGCACGTAAGCAGATACCGTCAGTGTTCCAGTTGTGCTCAGGCTGACAGTGCCAGGTCTCCTTGCAGAGAACTGCAGGCTCTGGCCACCATCACAGGGAGAGTGTCCCGAAGACACTGAATCTGAACAACTGCACTCAGGCTTAGTCAAAGCAACATATTTTACTTTGTAGCTCCATCAGTACGTCTTCTATTAAGAACACTCTCTAAATCGGAGTTTACAGGTTTATATAACAAGCCAGCTATGCCTGCATTGAGTTCTTCTTTTAACCTTCAACATGAATTCCAGTGACTAAGCCAAAATAAGAACTGCGGTTTTTTTCAGTGATATTTCTACTCTTCTACTAAAAGTCTAGCTTCAAAAACTGCCGCCAGGCTATGAGCCCCCATGATGCAGACAGTAAGCAGAAGTCAACCAGACACCCCGATAGTTGTTCTCACCCAGATCAGGGTTCACCTGCAAATGGAACAAGGCTCCAGCCCCCTCCTGTGCAGTGCTATCAAATACCATCTCCCAACAAACACAGCTAGTTGTTATAACACACATGTTTTTTGTGTGTTTGCTAATAATAATGCTGATTTTTACTACATATAACTGTAATAATGAATCAACTGGTATTTGACAAATCTGTGTCTAGACATATGTACCTGTTTCATCAACCAATCTAACTACCCCCTGTACTCTACCTTTTTAAAAGAAACTAGAGAAAAAAAGTACAAGCAAACAGAGCACCACGATTTCTATTGTACTCTAGCCAACTCTTTAATGTACTAATTACTAATTAAAATTAAAGTGATATACTACAAAACCCAAAGGAATAACTCTATAAATAGATTAGAAGGCTGACTTACAATATCCTCTGAGAATTAGAATTCCACCTGATATCACTGAATCATTGAACTATCTAATAAAGCAGATCCTGGTATATCTAGAATACATATCACACAGCGCCCACACCAATTTTCCATATTAGAAGAAAATTAAAAATATCACACCTTTCATCTTAATAATCATCAGAACCTAATCTAAGAACAGCCCGAAGATTTGTATGACTACTTCAAACATGACTCAGTAGCGTAATTCATCTTTTGACAATAGCAGGTCAATTAGAAAGCATCAATTATAGCTGGTGGCAAGCACTGCTTATTAGCTTAAGGCTCCTTAATGCACAGCCGTGAGATCTACACAGCACAACAAACACAAGTTGCATAATGTTACCAGACTAGGCAGTGCTATTACAACATAATAAAATGGTGTTTTATTCCCGGATAGATCACTCTTCTTGTTTGTGTTTGTTGTGGTTCCCCCTCCTCTAATTTAAACTGTATAAATAATCATTTTTTTCTGCGTGAGATAGAACAGCCATTTCCCCCTGGGAAAACTTGCCAATGAAGACATCAAACATAACAAAGTCTCTTCAGCTGAGTAATTTGTCTCAGCACTGCTTTCCCCTCTCCGGCCATTCCTCCGGCAGAAGCCAGCGCAAGCAGTGATGTTCACCTGAGAGCTGGCGGGTGGAGAGGCCCTGTCACTGCGCACATCTGTGCTGCTCTGAGAATTTACTGAAGTTCAGACTTCTCAGTGACCTCCAAATTAGTTTGTTTCTGCAAACTGACATGTTTTCTTCCTTCCCTTTTTTCAATACTTTTATTGAAATTCCTTTTAAATGCAAATTTCTTTATCTGTTTGGATTTCAATTTACACAACAATACCTCCCTCACTAGGGATAAAAAACAAGACAAGCATGGTTGGATTTTTCTGTTTTTGTTTTTTTACCAGGGAAACAAATGTTGAGCAATGTGAAACCATGGTAACTGTCAACTTCCACTAGGTTGTGCTATGAAGGAAAATGAATTGGTGCAACCATCTCTTAAATATTTCTGTGGGTTATCACCATAGTAAATCTAACAAAAACACACTTCATCTTATAACTAGATTTTCATTTCAATGAGGGAAACCATTGATCATTTCAACCAGCTATTTGTGACCTACAGTCAGCAGCTCCCACAGGAAGCAAATCTGTGCTAAGGGGAAAGCAGGGGAAATGTATCTTTTTCAGTGGTTTCTCTTCCAGCAGCACAGGGCAAGGGTTGGCAGCCAAGAGTGAGATTCAGGGGCCCTTGCTGGGACAGGGAACACTAGATAGAAGCAGCTACAGATTGCTTGCAGTGCAGTAATCTACAGAAATGTTAAGCTTTATTGTCCTTTGAGCAAGGGAAAAAATCAAAAACTGTGGGGGCCTATTAACTACATGGAACTGCTGAAGCAGTAATAAACAGCGAATAAATCCGAGCACAGTAGAGCTGGTGCTAAAAGTTTTGCTGTGACAATTTCTCAGTTATTAGACCCCTATAAGGCTCTATGGCGATGGCCAGTGAGATCCCAGTGGGTTTTGTCTTACATCCCTTCTCCAAACCCAGGATCTCACCTTCCCTGCACATGAAACCAGGGGAGTGGATGAGATCAGGACCTGAGTTCCACCAGAGTAACTTCAAATCTCTGTTCAATATTCCTTCTAGGACACCGGATTGAAACCAAACCCTTGGGCCATAAGGTCTAGTCTTTAATCCATGCTTAAAATAGTTCATATAAAAACAACATAGGTTATTTGTTGCTCACTACTTGTGTTGATACACTGTTCCAGCAGCTCAGTTTTCCAATAGACTGACCATCTAATTCCCAGACTAAATTTATCACTGCTCAGTTTACACCCACTTACATGCCTTTGCCAACAATTCTTTTCCACTTAAATAACTCTTCTCCCTCTATGGCAAGGTATTTACAGAGAGCAATCACAGCCCCTCTGTGCCTTCATTCTGTGAACCTAACTAAGCCATTCTCTTTCTGTTTCCTTTCCTAAGACCGGCTCTCCTGTTCTGTCCTCACCTCTCAGCCTGAATTCACCCAGAGCTACCCGCTGGCTTTCTCAGCCATTGATTTCTGCCCTGTGTCCATGTCCTATAAAGACCTCTCTGTACGATCTTGCTTCCAGATCAAACATGCAGCACAGGCACGTGCTCTGCAGGCACAGATCTCCACACACAACCTGCCCCGTGCACAGAAACACGTTGTATTTACTGTGCACAACTACACCACGAGCAGAGCACATTTGCACTAGGGCTAATGTATCCCAGACCTAGCCACAGGTGACCACCTGTCTCTGAACAGAGGAACACTGGGAGCTTCTGCTCACACACCATCACCATCACTGAAACTGCAGCACCCTGGTGACCCTCTGCCCTCGGGCTCCCAGTCGAGATGCATTTGCCAACTTCATTGAATTGGGTTTCTCAGCACTGGGAATATGTTCTGCTACACAAAACAGGGCTGTTTATCGAAGATGCAGCTTTAAACTTTCAGTAATAAAAAGGATCAAAGGCTGCCAGAGAGAATGTTACACCAAAATTTTTCAGTGTTTTTTCAAACTCAAGTATGATTTGCTAGTCAATTACTGAGAAGAGGGATTATAACACTCACTTTTACAACAGATAATTTAATTTTTTGTTCTGGCATAGCAACTGGCATGAATCTAAAATAGTTTAAATCAGAAACCCTTTAAATTCAAAAATATGATTTACAGCCAACGTTGGGATGTAATGGTCTATCACCTAAAAAAGGCCTGCAGGTTCATATTATATGGTAAATTACCATTTGTATCTTGCTTTTCCATGGCATTTTGTTGATAATCTGTGTTTTAATATGTGGCCACTAAAGGCGCCTTAAAAAAAAACACTCTGTAATATTCTAAAAGGTTCATCTCCGTTATCTAAATGAAGCCTTTCCAATACCAGTAGAATAACATAGTAGAACAACATAGCAGTGATTGAAAGGGATGATCAAAGGACAATTCATGCCAAAGTTAGAATCACTTAGAACATCCTCTATAACTGCAAGCCGCAATAAGTGATTAGTTTAAGAGAGCAATTGTTCCCAAGTAAGCCCACACACTGACTGGTCACTAAGGTCAGTGGGTAGATTTGGATCAGCACGTTGGTTTAGTTAGGAGTCAGGCAGAACTACACCCTTAGCACAGGTTTAAGCATTTTGCTGGGCTGGAACCTAAATTTCCATCAACAACTAAGTCAATGCTCAAGTCATAGACACAATGCTTTGAATAGCAGCATGTAATCTTGAGTCTATTAGGAAAAAGTTGTGCCCTTTAGTTTCAATAGCAGGGTGTTATCAGCATTGCATAATAAAAGCTCTGCTTTCATAATTAAAAGCTAACAATGAAATTTTGCACTCCCACTCCATCTTATAATCAGTTGCCTCTATTATTTAAAATCCATTATCCTGTATGAATGTACTCTTAGCATCATCTAGCATTATTGACACAAATACTATTATTTGGAGGAACAATTTATGCTGCAGTGCTATTAATTCTGCCACACATAAAAGCTGTAAAATTTATTATTACAATATGAGCAATTTGATTAATTAAAAAGCACTGATTTACACATCATAGGGTGTTCTGTAACTACTCAGAAACCACACACACAAGTTATCTATCTAGAAACTGAATACAGTCTTATTTTTAAGCTGGATCAAGTCCTATTACCTAATGCAGGCCCTTATATAGAGAACTTCTATTGACTCTAAATAATTCACTTCGGTCTGTGATGACGCAACTCAAAAACATCTTCCTATTAGAAAGGAACTTCATTATGTTCTAAGTCTGCTTGCAATCAGCAGTTCTTTGTAGGCAATAAGATGGTTTAGGTCCTTTGCCAAGTCTGAATGTGTGGCCAGTCCATAAAATTGACTAAGTCAATACACTTTGAATTCTCAAGACAGTTTATTTTCCAAAGAGCTTGCCTGATTCACATATATGTATTTAATTCAATGTGTATAGAAAAAAATACACATTCAATTTTTTTTTCTTAGTTTTTAGATCTATTCAACTTAATTCACATTTAGCTTCTTGGTAGGTAAACATCAGTTTGCTCAATGCTAATTCCACCACAGGTTGTGAAAGGCTATAAAACAATTAACTCACTGTTTAACTCAAGTAATGCCCAGCAACATGTGTATTCTAAATGCTGCTAAGTCACTTTATAAGTGTTCACCTAGTATTACTCATCACCATTATCTTACAATTGCAGAAGACATTTTGTAAGTGTTCTGAGTGATCTCTATTTCTGTTTATATGTTTCAAAGCTCTAGGTATCTAGTTAACTTATGGAGCATTACTATTGCAATGGACAACCTGTGATGCACAGTGTTCACCTGACTTGTATGCTGTTGCTTGTGCTCCCCGCAAGCCTTACGGAACAAGTGTAATGGTTAGCAGACAAGAAATATAAATGTTCCCAAACCCACACACTTGCCTGTTCATGCACTCAAAGTGCTTGTAAAATCACAACTCCCCACGGCTGAATCATGGTCAGCTCAAACAGCTGCTCCAATTGCTTTTCAGCCCTTGAGCAGCTGTGGTTTTCTTCACATCAGTCCTGGTGGGCTGAGGAACATGTAAGTGACCCCTCGGACAACAGCCCCCTGAGAGAAAGAGTCTGTAAGGCAACAGGGAATGCTGCAAGGAAGGACACCCAGGGATCAGCCTGGGAAAGTTTTCATATTGTTTTGTGGATCACCAAACAACTGGGAACATTTCATAAACCATCCTCGCTGGTGGCAGAGAAAGCATACCTGATTTAGTACTCCTCCACTGAAATAGGCTCAACGTTATAATCTTTTGGAGGACATGCCTTTGCACTGAGCAAGAATGCTCAGACACAAATAAACATACACTGTTTCACCTTGTGTTCTATCGTTTTTTCAATAACATTGCTATTTTATTCACATTTTTACTTCTTACTGTTTTACAATTCATGTCATGTGCAGTTCATCACATGACAGGTGATACCCACATTTTTGGTACACATGCAGTAAAAAGTTGATGGACCTGGCTTGTGACACAGCTACCAAGAGCCTCCCTGGCAAGTGACATCATTGACTGAGGACTGGGAGAACCTTAGTACCATTTTCTCTAAAATTTGGGTCAGAGCCATGAAAAAAGCCCACACAGTAGTTCTCTGTCCAACCTGTTTCCAGTCCATTCCATCTCACCATACATTCTGATTAAAACATCAGGGGTAGTTGCCCAAATATGCTTTAAAATAAAAATAAACAATACCGAATGTCAGATAACACCCAACTTTTTGCTGCATTACCCAATGAATAATAGAGAGCTAAGCTAAAGAAACAGGCTAGGATTAGCAGAGAGGTGTCTCAGCGTGACTTTGGAATAATTGGTTAAAACACTTTACCTTGGTTTTCTGTCTCTGGGAAATTAGTTTACACTGGCTTCTCTGTGTAGAACATAAATGTTTGAGTGGTGTAACTGTCCCTTGTTCTACATACACTGAGACAGCTGATCTTGCTTTGGTCAGTAAGAGCTATTACCACAGGAGCAGAGTAACAAGTAGATCAGTAAACAAGCAGGCTTTTTACAACTACCTCCAAGTTCAAACTGTATGGAAGCACCTAAATCCTCTACAAGAATGGCTGGTGTTCCCAATCCTAACAAGTCCAAAAGCAACAGCAATAATATGGAATTAATACAAAACAATCTCTACTCCAGAATGTGTTTGTTGACAGATGCTATTTTGTACAACACTAGTAAGTTTACCCTACTACCGTAATAACTCAGTATTTGAGTTCATGAAGTTTACTTTTCAATCCTAGAGAAGTTATTTTCCCTTAAAGTTTTTGCCGTGATATAAGCCTTTAACACAATCATGACAGCCACCTAAATTAGGCAGCTTTTATAGGAGATATTTAATACATAGCCCTTCACCTGGCATTTTAGAGCATAACATTGTATTTTGAAATCTATTGGAAAAGCTTTCCACACAACTCATTGCTGATAAAAGAATAACAAAAGAACTCAAGAGAATACATATTAAATGAAGTTCCAAGAATTTAAAAGGAAAGGATTAAAACACAGCTGTAGCCCAATGCGGTTTGTAATTAAACCTGAATTTCCAATTGCAAAAGCCCACTTATTGAATGTAAAAAGAAAAGAAAACAAAACAAAACAAAAAAAAAAAAAAAAACACCACACCACACAAAAGAACAAAACCAAAAACCAACCACACCACACACCAGAAAAAAACCCACACCACCCCAACAAAACCCAAACCCACCTGACTTGAACAGTTCTTTATCTTCAGGGAGAAAAAAATGAGACAGACTAGCCCTACAGAATCAGCCAGAAAGCATTTTCCCAGTGGTTTCAATCAGCACAAGCTACATTAGTTCCACCCAGTTTAAATTAGTACAGCATAAAGTTTTTAAAATATACTTCCATCAAGTTTTAAAAATATACTTCCATCAGAGAACGCTGCATTTTTACATACCCACCAACAGTGCTATCGCGATGAAGTGGCAGCACTGGCCAATGACACCCTGCACACCCCAGCACACGGGTACACTTCGAACACGCCGGGAATAAACATTCTTACCATGAACCACTGGGCTCAGCAATGTTCTTTGCTGAATCCTTGGTTGGAGGGGGTTCAGTAGGAGCTGGGGTTGGGACCAACAGAAACATGCTGGTGTCTCGAAGGAATGCAGAGCTTTCACTCCAAATGGACCCTACCCTGTTCCTGATAAATGCTTCCATGGCAGGATGGGAGGCAGAACCCTTGCCCAAAGCCATCAGAGATTTCCGGTAGTTAGACAAATCTGAAACAGACCTTACATCTTAAGCTTAGAAAGATTAGTCTCCGCAAAGAGTTTCATTAACAGAAGAATTCATTCCTCCAGGTAAGAGATGGCTTTGCTGTACCTGTAGCACGGATTGTTTCAACTCAGCGTTTCAGGAGGACTGTGCTTTTGGAATTATTGCACTAGAAAGCAAAAATCCCTAGGCATGAGGGCATTCCTTCCCCTCTAAAGAGTCTGGTTTGCTCCAACTCTGCCTCTACAACACCAATGAAAGCAGTAACACAGTGCACACCTTTGTAGAGCCCTGGTGGCTCTTTGCAGATATACTTTGCAGAAGGATTAGTATTCAACTTCTTAACTCTAAAGTGTCACCAACAGGAGTTCACTGCCATTTCACAGCAATTTTACTTCAGAGGTTATCGAAACCTCCTTTGGGTACCCTAACATCTGAATTCCTGTCTGCAAACTTCGAACTTGGGGTTTTGGGAGCAAGATGACACTTTGACACGTGCCCTGTGTTTTCTGCTGATGTGGGGTCAGATCCAGCTCCTTGTTGCACACTTGAACCATCCTCCCAAGGACCCCACATAGGTACAACTTGGCCTAACAAACTCTTAGAGGGATTTCTGGAACTGAGTGCTCACCACCCAAACCACAGAGGTGTTTGGACAGGCTGCTAGGCAGCATCACCCTATAGCACACCAAACGATTTGCTGTTGTCCATGATCTGCTACGTCTCTTAATTTGCCATATGAATCTCTGAATCACAAATTCCCCTTTATTCTCTTTTCCCTGTAGTTAAGTTCTTGCTTACAATAGCAAGGTTTGTAACACCCGCTCAAACATTTTGGGTAAGCTATCTGCCACCCCACAGTCCAGCTGCAAATAAATTTACCCAGACCACCACTGAGTTTACATTAAATAAGAGTAGCCAAAGTGTCAGAGTATATCCATGGGGAACCCGCTACGCCAGGGAAACAAATGTTCTTGAATGTCTGCTGTACATAACCTAACTTTTCTAAATTTATCTCTGCCAAGGATAATACTACACACAGGAATCCTTTCTCCTATTTGTTTTTAGCACATTCCCAGGTTGTGCAGCCACACAAGCCTTCCTAGCCAGCAGAGATCCCCCAAGGAGGTGGCTGTAGGAAGCAATGAACTATTATGGATCAAACCTGTCCTGGTTTAAGGTGGCACAGTTCTATTAAAATTGCAAAAGCCTGAAGTATGCTTTAGAGTTTTGTATTGCAAATACAGAAGAAGATATGTGGCTGGAGCAGCAATAACTCCAGTTGTTCCTTTCTTTTCCTTTTGATTCTGTTACAGGCTTTGGTGGCAACACTTCCCCTTCACCCTGGTAAGCTGTTGCAGTAGTGTATCATTTATTATCTTGCTTTATCTAAGGCATTTTCCCCTTAGCTAATGAAGACTCCACCATCACAAATCAAACAGAAGCATTTAAGATAATACAAAGTCTGCTGGTTTTCCTTAGTGAACTGAATTTCCTGATGCATATACAAAATGTCAAAACACACAAGTCAAATTTTGTAGTACTTCATGGATAACATTTTAAATGCATTCATCAGCATAAGCCTGCTGATCCTGATTCAAGTCTAATCTCTATGCTCCTTTTTACTTCTGACGTATACCATATGAAATTCTAATTTTAGACAAAGGGCCTGCAAAAGTTAGAGGTCAACACTGAATGTGGACTTGTATTTTTTAAGGCAGTTTACAAACACATTGTTTGTCCCAGACAGTTTAGTACAAGTAATTTGAAAGGACTCTCACAGCTGGGCAAGAATATACCTAATTTTCCTTACATTTCTGTATTTAGAAATAATCCCTTATGGTTTCAATAAATATACTATTTGCTTTTTCTAAAGTTCCCACAAACATACTGTTCAAGTCATACCCCAAGTTCTTCCATGGAAATGAACTGCCAAGTTCTGGATGTGAACAGAAATAACAGCTGAATGTTTACAGATAAACACTGTATATAAATAAATGTACACATAACTATTATCTGGACAATGATCCTGGGAAAATTACCACGTCATGATTCCAGGCACTGCCAGATTATATTACTCACTGTAAGGCTAATTCAATGTAAAATAAGGGCATCATGACTTGAGAGGCAAAGAGAAACCCTCTGTAAAGTCTTGAGTTTTAACATTTCACTCTTAAACATTTACCTTCTATTTTAAAGTACGTTTTAAAATGACATTATTTCAATAAGTAAGAAAAAACAGGATACTCAAAGACTTGCCTTTATCAACATCTATGTATCTTCTGTTACTGAAGTTTGTCAAAGCATTCCAAACCATCTGAAATATTGGACTAATTTTCATAATGCTAGAAATACTCGTGCTGCTTTTTTGCATTTATCAAAGATGCATTTCAATGTTTAATTATCTGTAGAAAACAGCTTATTGCCTTGTAAACTTGTCTGACGTTAATATTATCCTTTAATTAAAATATATTAAACATATTCGACAACAATCT